>NC_063336.1:12765264-12808933 GCF_021869965.1 Rhincodon typus | reverse complement strand
GGCCCTTACCCTGCTGAATAAATCCTGACCCTGTACAGTTACACAGTGAGTGGTCCTTACCCTGCTGAATAAATACCGACTCTGTACAGTTACACAATGAGTGACACTCAACCTGCTGAATAAAACTTACCCTGTACATTTACACAGTGGGTGCCTAATGTGATTAGGCAGCAACTCCAATGGCTCTTGCAGTGCCACATTTTGGAAGTGGATGTTACTGGGACTACTGCTATACCCAGGCAGGAGGATCCCCAGAATGAGCCAGGTCTTGGGCAGGGAGGTGCTTTGGCACATTAAGGTGGGGGAGGCAGGGAATGGGAGTGGAAGAGCTGGGTGTGGGTTTGAAATGGTAAGAAGGGATTTGGGTTCTAGCTTCTCAGGCCATGCCCCTAATAGTTACTTTCCAAGCAAATGCCCACCACTTCCTTCTTGCTGTTTTAGGTACCTTTTCTACAAACACAATGGTCTACCTTGTCCTGTCTGAATTGTGTTTTGGCCATTTTATTTCTAACCACCATCCATGTTACAAATGAAAGGAACAGTTGTCCAGCACTACCCACAGTGTACTAGGATCAAATATGGGGGAGGGTAGGAAGAGAGGCAGGGAACTAAATTAAAATGGAGTTGGAGGGAGAAATGAAGCACTCCAAATTATACAGTGAGATTGGGTTTTGGCATGAGCAACGTGCTTTTATTGAACAAGCCCAATTTGTAGTGATTGGAGCAAGGTCATCCAGGTGGACCTCATAGAATATGAGTTCCCTGATTGGGGCTGTTAATCTGGTCCAATCAGGGAGCCCTGGCTGACAGATATAAACAGGAGCGTCAGGGGTTCTGTTTGCTCTAGGAGCTGGCTCTGAGCTAGCTGGGTCAGTGTCATGTACTATGCACGTGTAAATTAAGGGTGACTTGGTGATCAGATAGCGGCCTCTGTGGAGTCATTTCACAACTGACCCTTGATTATTTATTTGGTGAGCCAATCTATTTGCCGATTTTGTGGTCTCCATTGTGGTGGTGAGCTCGGGATGAGGGGCAAGGTGCACAGGGTGGTAGTAGGCTGGTCACACCAACTTACATTGAAGACCCATCACAAACACACTTGTCGGGACTGACAATGTCCAGTGCCTGAAGTGGGACTTTAACCCAATGCCATACACAGGAGACAATGTTATCATTGGAGCCACAACTCTCACTGCTCCTCAACTGAATGGATGTGGAAGCAGTGTACACTAACTTTCAATCCAAGTGTGTGTGCCACAGGGCTGTCTGTTTCTTTGAGACTCGGATTATTCCTCAAAGACTGTTTTTTTATGCGATTGCACAGTTGTCCTAGATCAACAGGACTCCTGACGGTTTCATTTTCAAAGAGCTTCTCTTGGCTGTGTGGCATTTACATACAATGGCAGATTAAAAGAAGAATGAACTTTTAATTCACATAGTGCCTTCTACAGCCTAAGCTATTCCAAAATGTTTCACAGCCAGCAAACTACTTGGTGAAGTGTAATCACTGCTGTAATGGGGAGGAAAAGAAAGGGGCAACCATTTGCTTACAGCAAGCTCTGAATTGCCAAGGACTTTTCCCCCAGGGTAGGGGAGTCCAAACCTAGAGAGGATGGGTTTAATGTGAGAGGGGAGAGATTTAAAAAGGACCTGAGGGGTATTTGTTTCATGCAGAAAGTGGTGCATGTATAGAACAAGCTGCCAGAGGAGGTGGTGGAGGCTGGTACAATTAAGACTTAAAAGGCATCTTGATGAGTATATAAATAGGAATGATTTAGAGGGATAGGGGCCAAATGCTGGCAAATGGGACTAGATCAGCTCAGGATATCTTGTCAGCTTGGATGAGTTGGACTGTAAGGTCTGTTTCCATGCTGTGTAACTCCATGACTCCCACAAAAGCCACATCATATTGAACAGGTAAGTTTTTTTTTAGATGGTGCGGGTTGAGAGCAAACCACTGACCTAAACATTATGGAGAACTTCTTGTTCATCGACAGGTAGATAATGAATCATAGTTGATTGATCGATTGTTGTCGCACATATTGAGTTACAATGAAAAGAATTGCTTTGCATGTTCGACAGGCAGATCATACCATACAAAGTGCATCAGGGTAGCAGAACGGAGTGCAGAATACAGTGTTTCAGCCACAGAGAAGGTCCCGAGAGAGAGATCAGAATTAACATTTGAGAACTCCATTTAAAAGTATGATGACAGCAGGGAAGAAGCTGTTCTTGAATCTGTTTGTATGTGTATTCAAACTTTTATATCTTCTACCTGCCAGGAGAGGTGGAAGAGAGTATAACTGGGGTGGGGAGGGTCTTTGACAATGTTGGTTGCTTTCCCAAGGCAGTGGGAAGTGGAGTCAATGGATGAAAGGCTAGTTTCTGCAATAGGTTGGGCCGTATTCATGACTCTTTGTAATTTCTTGCAGTCATGGGAACAGCAGTTGCCATACCATGCTGTGATGCATCCAGATAGGATGCTTTCTATTGTGCATCTATAAAAATTGGTAAGTGTCCTTGTGGATGTGCCAAATTTCTTTAGCCTCCTGAGGAATTAGAGGCATTATTATGCTTTCTTGACCATCATGTTGAACATGGGTGGACCAGGACAGATTGTTGGTGGTCATCACTCCCAGGAACCTGGCAATTTTGACCATCGCCAACTGAGCAGCATTGATGAAGACAGGGTATGGCCTCCACTTTGCTTCCTGAAGTCAATGACCAGCTCCTTCATTTTGCTGATGTTGACAGAGAGACTGTTATCTTCACACCATGCCACTAAACACTAAATCTCTCTCCTGTATTCTGTCCCGTCGTTGTTTGAGATCTGACCTGCAACGATGGTATCATCAGCAAACGTGTAAATGCATTTGGGGCAGAATTTGGCCGCACAGTTTTGTGTGTATAAGGAGATATTAGGTGGCTGAGTATGTAGCTTTGCAGGGCACTGGTGTTTTGGATTAAGGTGAAGGAGGTGTTGTTTCATATTCTTTCTGATTGCGAACTATGGGTCAGTAAGTTGAAGATGCAGTTATAGAGGGGGTAACTGTGACCTAGGTCTTGGAGTTTAGAAGTGAGCTTATTTGGAATTATAGTATTGAAGGCGGAGCTGTAGTCAATAAATAGGAACAAAAACAGAAATTGCTGGTAAAGTTCAGTAGGTCTGGCAGCATCTGTGGAGAGAAATCAGAGTTAAAGTTTCGGGTTGAGTGACCCTTCCTCAGAACTGACTAAGTCACCCAATCCGACATACTAACTCTGTTTTCTCTCCACAGATGCTGTCGGACCTGCTGAGCTTCTCCAGCAATTTCTGCTTTCGTTTCTGATTTACAGCATCCACAATTCTTTTGGGTTTTCATCAGTAGTTAGGAGCCTAACCTTGTGAACCAGATGTTCCAGGGATGAGTGTAGGGGCATGCCGATGGCATCTGCTGTGGACCTGTTGCTCCAGTAGTTGAATTTCAAGGGATCAAGGCAGTTTAGTAAGCTAAAGTTGATGTGAGCCATGACAAACCTCTCAAAGCACTTCATATTTATGGAGGTCCGGGCCACTGGGCTGAAGCTATTGAGGCACGCTGCATGATTTTCTTTACATGATAATGGTCTTTTTGAAGCAGGTGGGAACCTCACATTGGAGTAAGGAGAGATTAAAGATATCAGAGAATACTCCCTCCAGCTAGTCCAAACAGGCTTTGAGTTCATGGCCAGGGACTCCATAAGGGTCAGTCACTTTCTGTGGGTTCACTCTCAAAAAAGCTGATCTAATGTCTGTGGCAGTGACCCTGGGTACAGGTACACCTGAGGCTGATGGGATAAGTGACATTGTTTTTTTTATTCATTTCACAGGACAAGGGTGTCACTGGCTGGGCAGCATTTATTGCCCATTCTGAATTGCCCAGAGGGCAGCTAAGAGTCAACCACATTGCTGTGGGTCTGGAGTCACATGTAGGCCAGACCAGGTAAGGATAGCAGTTTCCTTCTCTAAAGGACATGAGTGAACCAGAGGGGTTATTCCCTAACAATTGACAATGGATTCACAGTCATCATTAGACTCTTAATTCCAGATATTTATTGAATTCAAATTACACCATCTGCTGTGGTGGGATTTGAACCCGTGTCCCCAGAATGTTAGACGACAAGGTGCAGGGCTGGATGAACACAGTAGGCCAAGCAGCATCATAGGAGCAGAGAGGCTGACATTTCGGGCCTAGACCCTTCATCAGAAAAGGGGGAGGGGAAGGGGGTTTTGAAATAAATAGGGAGAGAGTGGGAGGCGGATAGAAGAGGGATAGAGGAGAGGATAGGTGGAGAGGAAACAAACAGGTCGAAGAGGTGGGGATGGAGCCAGTAAAGGTGAGTGTAGGTAGGGAGTTAGGAAGGGGATAGGTCAGTCCAGGGAGGACGGACAGGTCAAGGGGGCGGGATGAGGTGGGAGGAGGGGATAGGTGGGAGGAAGAACAGGTTAGGGAGGCAGGGACGAGTTGGACTGGTTTTGGGATGCGGTGGGGGGAGGGGAGATTTTGAAACTTGTGAAATCCACATTGATACCATTGGGCTGCAGGGTTCCCAAGCGGAATATGAGTTGCTGTTCCTGCAACCTTCGGGTGGCATCGTTGTGGCACTGCAGGAGGCCCAGGATGGACATGTCATCTGAGGAATGGGAGGGGGAGTTGAAATGGTTCGCGACTGGGAGGTGCAGTTGTTTGTTGCGAACCGAGCGTAGGTGTTCTGCAAAGCGGTCCCCGAGTCTCCGCTTGGTTTCCCCGATGTAGAGGAAGCCACACCGGGTACAGCGGATGCAGTATACCACATTGGCAGATGTGCAGGTGAACATCTGCTTGATGTGGAAAGTCTTCTTGGGGCCTGGGATGGGGGTGAGGGAGGAGGTATGGGGGCAGGTGTAGCACTTCCTGCGGTTGCAGGGAAAAGTGCCAGGTGTGGTGGAGCTGGAGGGGAGTGTGGAGCGGACAAGGGAGTCACGGAGAGAGTGGTCCCTCCGGAAAGCAGATAAGGGTTATGTTATCTGGGTCTCTGGATTAACAGTCCAGCGATAATACTACGAGGCCATTGCCTCCCCTGTTCTTCAGGTCTCTTTAATGCTCTTCGGTTCAAAGCAAGCATAGAATGCATTGAGTCCATTGGTTAAGGATGAACTGTTTCCCGCGATTCTGTATGAATTTGCTTTGTACCCCTTTAAGTCATGAGGCTTTTCCACCAACAATGGGTTAGTCTGGTTCTCAAGCTTATTGGTATTGCCTCTTGGCATATCAGATGACCTTATGAAATTTGTACCTGGATTTCCTGTATAAGTTAGAGTTGCCTGACTTGTACACCTGAGACCTGGACTTCAGTAAGGAGTGGATCGCTTGTTCATCCATGGCTTCCAGTAAGTTGAGGATGCAGTTATAGAGGGGGTAACTGTGACCTAGGTCTTGGAGTTTAGAAATGAGTTTATTTGGAATTATGGTATTGAAGGCGGATCTGTAGTCAATAAATAGGAACAAAAACAGAAATTGCTGGTAAACGTCATTGGGATTAACTTCATTGGCACACATTCTTCTACACACTTACTAATGAAGTCTGTAACAGTCGTGGCATACGTGTTTAGTTTGACCACTGAGTTCATAAATATGGACCAGTCCACCGACTCTAAACAGTCCTGTAGAAGCCCTTCTGTTTGTTCAGACCAACACTGCACAACTTTCTGTACTGGGTCCTCACTCTTCAATTTCTGCTTGCAAACTGGGAGCCAGAGCACAGTGTTGTGGTCTGATTTTCCAAAATGGGGATGGGGATGGAGCGGTAGACATCTTTGATGGTTGTACAGCAATGGTCAAGCCTGCTCAATTGGGACCTCATCCACAAACATTCATTCCCTCCACCACTGGCTGTAAGGATCAGTAGCCATAGTGTCAGACGGTCATACACACAGAAAAGGCCCATTGGCCTATTGAGTCTGCACTGACCTGTCTACACTAATTACACTTCCCAGCACTTGACCCATCACCTTGAATGTTATGGCATTTCATGTTTTCATCCAAGTACTTTTTAAAGGTTGTGAGGTTTCCTGCCTCTACTGCCCTCCCCGGCAGTGCATTCAAGATTCTTATCACTCTTTGGGTGAAAGCATTTTTCCTCAAATCCCCTCTAAACTCATGCCCTCTGCCTTAAAATTATGCCTTCTTGTGATTGACCCTTCAAATCAGGGGAAAAACTTCTTCCTATCCATTCTGTCCATGTCACTCATAATCTTACACACTTCAATCAGGTCATGTCTCCTGTGAGATTTCTCTGCTCTATGAAGAAAAAAAAACAAAACCTATCCAATATCTCTTCATAGCTAAAGCCTCTATTCCAGGCAACATCTTGATAGCTCTCTTCTGTACACCATCTCGTGCAATCACATCCTTCCTATTATTGAGATGACCAGAATTGCACACAGTACTCTAGCCGTGGTGTAAACAAACTTCTGTACAGCTCCAAAATAGCCTTCCTGCTCTTATAATCTATTCCAACACTGATATGTGCAAATATTCCCCATTCCTTCTTACCTATACCTTCAGAGATTCCTCTGTTCCTCTGAGCTTCCTAGTCTTTTGTCATTCATTGAGTGTGTACTATCTACAAGATGCACTGCAGAATTTCACCAAGGCTAATTGATAGCATCTTCTAAATCCATGACCATCTAGAAAGGCAAGGGCAGCAGATATAAGGGAACACCACCCCCTGCAAGTTCCCCTCTAAGTCACTCATCTTCCTGACTTGGAAATATATCGCCTTTCTGTCAGTCGTTGGGTCAAAATCGGGAGCTTCCTCCTTAATGGCATTGTGGGTCTATCTCAAAATGTGGATTGCAGCGGGTTCAAGAAGGCAGCTCACCATCACCTCATCAAAGACCATTAAGGATGGGCAATGAATGATTGTCCAGCCAGAAGCACCCACATGCCATGAATGAATGAAAAAAAAAGAACTATTTTTCTCTGCTATGATAAAGAACAAAACTTGGAAACTATTCAATCTTCTCTTGAATGAGAATGGGAGCTATAAGTTTAACTTTGCAATTGATTATCTCCCTAGTGATTAATCATTGAAAATAAAATTGCATTCTGAAGATGGTGAATTAGATTGGCATCTGCAACAAGGAAGTTTGTGTTCTGATTAATGTTTAGTAGGAAATGTGATGGAGATGGCTAAAAACAAGTTACCAGTAATACTGAGAGCTGCAATGAGTAATTGTACAAGTGGCATAAAGGACTTGTTGAACAGTCTGCTGCAAGGGGAAGATTGGATTATTTATCATCACACTGGAGGGTAACTGGAATAGGTGCTTTTCAAAGTAGTTGAGATAACCTGGTCCATCTGTTTGCGGGGATTACATTTTGTGACTGTATTCAAGTAGCTAACAGTAGGACGATTCAAGCAATTGCCTCAAGGGTTAAATGATGTTCAAGTGGGGTGGAATAAGGGCTTTAAGAATTTGCTGGTTGCTAATTATGGAGCTAGTGGGGGAAGAAATCTGAAGGTGACATTGGCAGACGATACTGAAAATCCGGGAAATGTTTGGAAGCTATAAGTAATAATCCAGAGAGTGTCACTATTCCCAGTCCATCCTTCTTATTTGGAACAGTAACTTAAATTTTCTAGCACCTTTTTAAGCCATCTCACTGTATTTTGTAATGGAGATAAGACTGCAGAGTTTCAGCCACAAAGGCACCAATTAACAGGATGATTAATTGCTTCTCAGCAAACTACTTAAAGGTGGCTAAAGAGAGAAGAAATAGAGGCTGTTGAGGTGATAAGGGAGACAGCTGAATGCTGAACCAGGGTTGAGAGGAGGCTGTGGGGTGTAAGAAAGGCTATTGCCACAACGTTGATTCTAAGAACGGCCCTGCCGAGTCTTCACCATCCCCCCAGACCTACCCCTTACTGAGGACGAACGGTCAGTCCTCAGTAAAGGGCTCACCTTTGTCCCCCTCCACCCACAGATCAACGAATACCGCTCACGCTTGGACATAGAACAGTTTTTCCGCCGCCTCCGCCTCCACGCTTACTTCTTCAACCGTGAACCTAACCCTCCCTCTACTGACCCTTTCTCCCGCTTCCAACACACCCCCTCCTCCTGGACACCACCCCAAGGCCTCCTGCCCTCCCTCGACCGCTTCATCTCCAACTGCCGTCGAGACATCAATCGCCTCAACCTCTCCACCCCTCTCACCCACTCCAACCTCTCCCCCGCAGAACGTGCAGCCCTCTGCTCCCTCTGCTCCAATCCCAACCTCACCATAAAACCCGCGGACAAGGGAGGCAGTTGTAGTATGGCGCACTGACCTCTACATCGCCGAGGCCAGACGCCAACTCTCCGACACCTCCTCCTACCGCCCCCTTGATCATGACCCCACCCCTGAGCACCAAACCATCATCTCCCAAACCATGCACAACCTTATCACCTCAGGTGACCTCCCACCCACGGCCTCCAACATCATCGTTCCCTAACCCCGCACTGCCCGCTTCTATCTCCTTCCCAAAATCCACAAACCTGAGTGCCCTGGTCGACCCATTGTCTCCGCCTGCTCCTGCCCCACCAAACTGATCTCCAACTATCTGGACTCCATTTTCTCCCCCTTGGTCCAGGAACTCCCTACTTTTGTCCGTGACACCACCCACACCCTCCACCTCCTCCAGAACTTCCAATTCCCCGGTCCCCAAGACCTCATCTTTACCATGGACGTCCAGTCCCTCTACACCTGCATTCCCCATGCAGATGGCCTTAAGGCCCTCTGCTTCTTCCTGTCCCGCAGGCCTCACCAGTCCCCCTCCACTGACACCCTCATCCGCTTAGCCGAACTCGTCCTCACCCTCAACAACTTCTCTTTCAATTCCTCCCACTTCCTACAGACAAAGGGGGTAGCCATGGGTACCCGCATGGGCCCAAGCTACTCCTGCCTCTTTGTAGGTTACGTGGAACAATCCCTCTTCCGTACCTACACCGGCCCTAAACCCCACCTCTTCCTCCGTTACATTGATGACTGTATCGGCGCCGCCTCGTGCTCCCTCGAGGAGCTCGAACAGTTCATCCACTTCACTAACACCTTCCACCCCAACCTTAAGTTTACCTGGACCATCTCTAACACCTCTCTCCCCTTCCTGGACCTCTCTGTCTCCATATCGGGCAACCACCTAGAAACCGATATTCATTTCAAGCCCACTGACTCCCACAGCTACCGAGAATACTCCTCCTCCCACCCACCTTCCTGCAAAAATGCTATCCCCTATTCCCAATTCCTTCGCCTCCGCCGCATCTGCTCCCAGGATGAGGCATTCCACTCCCGTACATCTCAGTTGTCCTCGTTTTTCAAGGACCGTAACATCCCCCCCTCAGTGGCCGAGAACACCCTCAACCGTGTCTCCCACATCTCCCACAACTCATCCCTCACACCCCATCCACGCAATAAGAACCAAAAAAGAATCCCCCTCGTCCTCACTTACCACCCCACCAACCTCCGGATCCAACGCATCAACCTCCGACACTTCCGCCATCTGCAATCCGACCCCACCACCAAAGACATCTTTCCCTCCCCACCCCTATCTGCTTTCCGGAGGGACCACTCTCTCCGTGACTCCCTTGTCTGCTCCACACTCCCCTCCAGCTCCACCACACCCAACACTTTTCCCTGCAACCGCAGGAAGTGCTACACCTGCCCCCATACCTCCTCCCTTACCCCCATCCCAGGCCCCAAGAAGACTTTCCACATCAAGCAGATGTTCACCTGCACATCTGCCAATGTGGTATACTGCATCCGCTGTACCCGGTGTGGCTTCCTCTACATCGGGGAAACCAAGCGGAGGCTCGGGGACCGCTTTGCAGAACATCTATGCTCGGTTCGCAATAAACAACTGCACCTCCCAGTGGCAAACCATTTCAACTCCCCCTCCCATTCCTCAGACGACATGTCCATCCTGGGCCTCCTGCAGTGCCACAACGATGCCACCCGAAGGTTGCAGGAACAGCAACACATATTCCGCTTGGGAACCCTGCAGCCCAATGGTATCAATGTGGATTTCACAAGTTTCAAAATCTCCCCTCCCACTACCGCATCCCAAAACCAGTCCAGCTCGTTGCTGCCTCCCTAACCTGTTCTTCCTCCCACCTATCCCCTCCTCCCACCTCAGGCCGCACCTCCATCTCCTACCGTCTATCCTCATCCCGCCCCCTTGACCTGTCTGTCCTCCCTGGACTGACCTATCCCCTCCCTAGCTCCCCACCTACACTCACCTTTACTGGCTCCATCCCCGCCTCTTCGACCTGTTTGTTTCCTCTCCACCTATCCTCTCCTCTATCCCTCTTCTATCCGCCTCCCACTCTCTCCCTATTTATTTCAGAACCCCCTTCCCCTCCCCCTTTTCTGATGAAGGGTCTAGGCCCGAAACGTCAGCCTCTCTGCTCCTATGATGCTGCTTGGCCTGCTGTGTTCATCCAGCCCTGCACCTTGTTGTCTCTTATTTCCAAGAAGCCTTGTTTAAACAAGTTTCCAGTAATTTTTTTTATTGATTTAAAGGAAGAGTGCATCCAGGCATCACCATAATCCTTCAAGCACAAGTCCTCAAAGAAATATAAAATATAAACAACAAGAACTATATTGTCCACATTACTCCAGATGCGGTCTCGCTGTTGCCCTGTGTAACTGAAGTATAACCTCTCCACTTTTTACTTAATTCCTCTTACAATGAAACCAATAGATATAGGATTGGAATTAGGCCATTCGGCCCATTGAGTCTACTTTGCCATTTGATTATGGTTGATATGATCCTCAATCCTATTCTCCTGCCTTCCCCCTGCAAGCTTTGATCCCCTTACTTATCCCTCTCTCTCTGAAATACACTGAATGGCTTGGCCTCTACAGCCATCTATGGCAATCAGTTACACACCTTTACCACCCTCTGACTGGAGAAATTCCTCCTTAACTCAGTTCTAAATGATCATTCCTTCATTCTGAACTTGTGTCATCTGGTCATAGTCTCCCCTACTAGTGGAAATATCTTCTCCACATCCACTCTATTCAGGCTTATCAGGAATCTGTGAATTTCAATGAGATTCCCTTCATTCTTCTAAACTCCATCATGTACAGACCCAGAGTTCTCAACCACTCCTCATATGACAAGCCCTTCTTGTGAGCTTCCTTTAGACCCCTTCCAAAACCAGCACATCCTTCCTTAGATACGAAGACTGAAATTGCTCCAACTATTCCAAATGTGAACTGACCAGAGCCTTATACAGCCTCAGCAGCCTCTCTTGTATTCTAGCCCTTTTGAAATGAATGTTGACATTGCATTTTCCTTCCTAACTGCAAAACAATATTTTTCATTGTATATAAGTACATGCAACAATAATAAATCAAATCAAATCAAATCTCTTTACCAAAGTGCGTAACCTCACACTTTCCCACATCGTATTTTATCTGCCACTTCTTTGCCCATTGTCCTAGCCTTACCAAGTTCTTCTACAGCCTCCCTACTTCCTCAACACTACCTGTCCCTTCCACTGTCGTTGTTTCATTTGCAAACTTAGCAACAATGCCCTCAGTTCCTTTGTCTATGTCATTAATGTGTAATGTGAAAAGTTGTGCTCCCAACACTGACCCCTGCAGAAATCCACTCGTCACTGGCTGCCATCCTAAAGAAGACCCTTTTATTTCAAGTCTCTTCCTCCTGCCAGTCAGGCAATTCTCAATCCATGCCAAGACCTTGCCCCTAACATTATGGACTCTTATCTCATTTAACAGGCGCCTGTGCAGTACCTAGTCAATTGCCTTCCAGAAATCCAAATAGATCATGTCTGCTGGCTCTCCTTTGTCTTAATTTCTCATTGTCTCCTCAAAAAATTCTAACAGATCTGACCTGTACTCAGTGAAACTCCCCTTGAATATAAAATAACATGCTATTAGCTTTCCTGATTACTTGCTGTATCTGTCTATTCATCTTTTGTTTCGTATGCACTAGGATACCTGAATTCCACTGCATCTCGGAGCTCTGCAATCTCTCACTATTTAGATGATACCCTTCTTTATTATTCAACCTGCCATTATGGACAATTTCACATTTTCAAAGATTACACATTTTTGCCATAAATTTGAACATTCACTTAGCCAGTAATTTTTTATACCTTTGCAGCCTCCTTATGTCTTCCTATCCATAATCTGCTGGTTTCCCTTTATTTAAATCTTCAAAGTGATCTAAAAACTTATTCAACATGATTTCCCTTTTAGAAAACTATATTGACACTTGCTGATTTTCTTACCAGTTTAATGATTATATTATACTACTCAACTAACGCAAAGAGGTAATGAGTTTGAATACCTCCCACATTCAATCAAAAGCAATAAATAACTAATTCATTTACTAATTAATTATAAAAGCTCCAATAGCTCACTTATGTCATTGTGGAAATCTGAGAACAGTCTGCTGCTTCAACACTTAATCCATCTGGCAAATAATAGTAAGAAACATGTAAAATAGGAGCCATTCAGCCCATCAAGATTGATGCATCATTCAAGATGATCATGGCTGATTCTCTATCTCAATGCCAGATTCTTACTTTCTCCCTGTAATTCTTGATGCCTTTGGCTTCTATAAATGTAGTTATTTGTTTCTTAAATGTATTCAGTGTTGTGGTTTCCACAGCTTTCTGTGACTGAGAATTCCACAGGTTCACCATCCTCTGAGTGATTTTTTTTCATTTCAGTCTAAAATTGCTTACTTTGTATCCTGTGAACATAATCTGTTACTCTGGACCTCCCAGTTAAGGGAAGCATTATCCCTGCATCCCATCTGCCCAGTCCTGTCAAGATTTTATATGCTTCATTTAGATCCCTGTCATTCTCGGATCTTCACTGCATACAGGTCCAGTTGAACTACTTTCTCCCCATATGATGAACAAGTCAAGACACTATGCTTTCAGTCCTATTAACGTCTCCAGCATTATTCCGTATCAATGTACGTTTCATTCAATTCATGCTTCCTAAAAGATATTTGTTTCACTAGCACTTCTGCGAAACATTTTTTCTCTTCTTCAGTATAGACAGAAGGTAAGTAGTTGTTTAAAAGTTCTACCATTTCCTGTTCTCCATTACCAGTTCTCCCATTTAAGTCTGTCAGGGACTTATACTTATCTTCACTAACCTTTTTCATTTTATATACTATTAGAAATTATTAGTTGCTTATATTCCTTGCGAATCTACAAATACTCCATTTATTCCTTCTTAATAAACATATTGGCCCTCCTTTGCTGAATTCTAAAATGCTCCCAGTCCTCAGGCTTGCTACTTTTTCAAGCAACTTTATATGATACTTCTTTGGATCTAATTTTATCCTTAATTTCTTTTGTTAACCATAGTTGGGCTACTTTTCTTTTGCCTAAAATGAATGCATAACTATGCAATGCTTGCAATCATGCCTTAGATATTAACAATTGCTTGTCTAATGTTATGTTTTTTTAATGACATTACCTGGTCAGGTGCAGCTGACCCACACTTCATACGTTTGTAATTTCATTTGTTTACATATAGGCAATAAGTTAAGCCTTAATTGTCATTATGTAGTCAGAAATCAAGTCTTTATAATTCCTGCATTCTCTACATCTGTTGCTGGATCACATCAGAGACATTGAAGTGCTGGAAATAGCCAACATCACTAGCACTGAGGCCATCCTCACTCTGGCAAAGCCAACTGCATTGGGTGGCTCACATAATCCAGATGGATGACAGTCTTCTGTTGAAGATTATATGGCATGGAGAGGTCAATTCATTGTTAAATGGAACAATAGGGATTGCAATGAATGCCTCAAGGACTCTTGGCCTTTATTTCAATGGGTTTGGGGAATAAGAGTAGAGAAGTCTTACTACAACTGTGCAAGGTGCTGATGAGACCACATCTGCATTGCTGAGAACAATTTTGGACTCTTTATTTAAGGAAAGATATTATTTCATTGATGGTGTTCAGAGAAGTTTAACTAGGATGATCCCTGGTATGGAGGGATTGTCTAATGAGCAAAGGTTAAACACATTGGCACTCTATTCACTGGGATTTAGAAGAATGAGAGGTGATCTCATTGAAGCATCTAGGCTTCATATGGGGCTTGACAAAGTAAATGTTGAGAGAATGTTTTGTGGGAGTGTCTATGATTGCGAGGAGGACTGCGTGCCAAGGAGGTCAATCCGGGTGTTCCCGATGGAAGCCTTGGATGAACCAGGAAACCCACTCCTTTTGAAGGCCAGGTGTACAGCATTCAAGTCAGATGACCCAGATCTATACAGAAAATCCAGGTATGACCTCTGCAAAGCTATCAGAGATGCCAAGTGGCAATACCGGACCACGTTAGAGGCCCAAACCAACTTTATAGACTCCCAGCACCTGTAGCAAGGCCTAACCAACATAGGATAAAAAATGATGCAGAGCAAAATAGCGGAGAAAGACTCAACCCTCCCTGATGCGCTCAATGGTTTCTATGCTCTGTTCGAGCGGAATGCCAGTGGCACGCTGTCACCCGCCCCAACAGCCCCAGACATACCTGTACCCACTGTCACTGCTTCAGACGTCAGATCGGTCTTCCTGGGAGTCAATCCAAGGAAAGCAATGGGCCCGAAGGAGTTCCCGGCTGTGCACTTAGACATTGTGTGGACCAGCTGGCAGAGGTATTCACCAACGCCTTCAACCTCTCCCTCCTACAAACCGACCTCCCCACCTGCTTCAAGAAGACCAATATCATCCCAGTCTTAATGACTACTGCCCAGTGGCTCTCACCTCCATAATCATGAAGTTCTTTGAGAGGCTGGTCATGGCCCACATCAACTCTAGCCTCCCAGCCTGCCTCGATCCCCTGCAATTTGCCTACCAATGTAACAGATCCACAGCAGACCCCATCCCCCTAGTCCTACGCTCATCCCTGTAACATCTAGACAACAAGGACACTGATGTTAGACTCCTGCCCATTGACTACACCTCCATCTTCAACACTATTACCTCCTCCAGACTGATCTCAAAACTCTGAGACTTTGGTCTTGGCTCTGCCCTTTGTAACTGGATCCTCAGCTTCCTGGCTTTTCTGAGGAAGGATGCTCTTGCTCTCAAGGGAGTGCAGCGAAGGTTCACCAGGCTGATTCTGGGATGGTGGGTCTGACGTATGAGGGGAGATTGACTAGGTTGGGATTGCTTTCGCTAGAGTTCAGACGAATGAGGGGGGATTTCATAGAGACTTATAAAATTCTAACAGGACTGGACAGGGTAGATGCAGGGAGGATGTTTCTGATGGTGGGTGTGTCCAGAACCAGGGGTCACAGTATGAGGATTTAGTATAGACCATTTAGGATGGAGATGAGGAGACATTCCTTCACCCAAAGAGTGGTGAGCTGTGGAATTCATTGCCACAGGAAGTAGTTGACGCCAAACATTGAATATATTTAAGAGGCGACTCGATATAGTACTTGGGGTGAATGGGATCAAAGGTTATGAAAAGAAAGCAGGATTAAATTATTGAGTTGGATGATCAGTCATGATCATGAAGAATGGCAGAGCAGCCCCGAAGGGCCAAATGGCCGCTTTTCTGCTCCTATATTTCTAAGATCCATCAGTGAAGATAGGCAACTGCACCTCTTCCATAATATCATTCAACACTGGAGCACCCCCCAAGGATACATTCTCGGCTCCCTACTGTACTCCCTGTATACTCATGACTGCTTTGCCAAATTCTGGACAACTGCCATCTAAATTCACAACCTCCCTAATTATCCAAGGGTCCCTTACCTTGCCATCCTTGTCCTTCCTCCTTACTGGAACATCCAGCCTTGAACTCTCGTCAGCAGTCTTTAAACAGTTCCCACGTGTAAAATGTGGATTTGCCTGATAACAGCTTCTCCCAATTAACACTCCCAGGCTCCTACTTAATACTGACATAATTTGCCCTCCCCCAGTTTCGTACTTTCCTGCAAGGTCCTGATTTATCCTTGTTCTTGTTTATTTTGAAACTTAAAGTGTTGTGAACACTGTTGCCAAAATGCTCTCCCTCTGAAAGATCAGTCACCTGGGCCAGGCTTATTAACCAATACAAGGTCCAGCATAGCCCCTCCTTTAGTTGGGCTATCCACATACTGTTTCAAGAAACCCTCTTAGATGCCCTTAACAAATCCAAGTCACTTGCTATAAGGAAGCCCCAGTCAATATTGGGGAAGTTAAAGTCATCCACTATGACAAATCTGTTTTTATTGCACCTTTCCACAAGCTGCCTACATATTTGTTCCTCGATCTCTGAGTGGCTGTTGGGGGGCCTATAGTTTATTCCTATCAGAATGACTGTACCCATCTTTTTATTTGAGCTCTACCCATATTGCCTCAGTGGATGAGCCCTCCAGCATGTTCTCTCTGGATGCAGATGTAACGTTCTCCCTGATTAGTGATGCGACTTCTCTACCTCTTTTACTTTTCTCTCTATCTCGTTTAAAGCAGCAAACCTTGGAACATTGAGCAGCCAGTCCTGTCCGTCTCTCAACCAAGACTCTGCAATGGCCACAATATCGTAGTCCCATGTACTGATCAAGGCTCTAAGCTCATCTACCTTACCTATAATACTCCTTAAATTGAAATAAACACATTTCAGCCCATTAGTACCTTCAAGTTCATTTACATGACTCTGCCTGTCCTTTCTTTCCGATTTACTGGGCCTAATATCTACCTTTCCCTTAATCCCTCCACTTGCTGTCCCCCTGCCACTCTGTTTTAAACTCTCCTGAGTAGCATCAGTGAACCTCCTTGCTAGGATATTAGTTACCCTCCAGTTTAGGTGCAACCCGTCTCTGCTGTACAGGCCATCCCTTCCCCAAAAGAAGTCCCAATGATTCAAGAACATGAAACCCTACCCCCTGCACTAGTTCCATAGCCATACATTAATCAGTCCTATCTTTCTATTTCGTGCCTCGCTAGCATGTGGCATTGGTAGCAAACTTGAGATTACTACCCTGAGTTCCTGCTTTTCAGCCTCTTTCCTAACTGCTTGTACTCACTCCACAGGACCTCATCCCTCCTTCTACCCATGTTGGTGGCACCAACGTGCACAACAAGGTCTGGCTGCTCACCCTCCCATTTAAAAATTTCATTCAATCGCTCAGAGATGGTGTTGACTCCTGGATAGACTCCTGGTGACATGGTGCAATGATAATGATCTCTCTCAATGTCAGCAAAACTAAAGAATGGATCTTTGACTTCAGGAAGAAAGGAGGAGAACACACCCCCATCTACATCAATGGAGTGGAGGTTGAGAGGGTTGAGAGTGTCAAGTTCCTAAGAATAACGATAACTGACCACCTTTCCTGGACTTCCAATGTAAATGGGGCAGTCAGGAAGGCATAACAATGTTTTTCATCCTCAGGCAGTTCAGGAAATTTGGCATGTCCATAAGGTCCTTAACCAACATTTACAGATGCACCATAGGAAGCGTACTGTCTTTTTTTAGTTTATTCATTAATGGGATGAGGACATCGCTGGCTAGGCAGCATTTATTGTCCATCCTTAACTGCCCAGGGAGCAGTTCAGAGTCGACCACATTGCTGTTAGTCTGGAGTCACATGTAGGCCAGACCAGGTAAGGAAGACAGTATCCTTACCTAAAGGGAATTAGTGAACCAGTTGGGCTTTTCCCAAACATTTGGAAATGGATTCATGGTCATCATTAGATTCTTAATTCCAGATATCTTATTGAATTCAAAATCCACCATCTGCCATGGCGGGATTCGAACCCGGGTCCCCAGAATGTTATCCGAAACCCTGGATTAACAGTACAGCAGTAATTTCAATAGGCCATTGCCTCCCTCTGGGTGCATAATGGCTTGGTACAGCAACTGCTCTGCCCAGGACCATAAGAAACTACAGAAGGTTGCGTGTACAGCCCAAACCATCACGGAAGCCAACCTCCCATCCATGGACTCCATTTACACTTCTCATTACGTGGAAAGGCTGCCAACAACATCAAACCCCATCCCACCCCAGTAATGCTGTCCTATAACATTTCCCATCAGGCAGAAGATACAGTAGTTTGAACACACACACCAACAGGTTCAAGAACAACTTCTTCCCTGCCATTATTATACAGATGAATGGATTCTCATAGCTGAAATAATGTTAACCTTACCTAATGCACATCCTGTGTGGTGTAATCTGTATGCCTCTTCCCAAGAATTTTTCACCCCATGATCTGTATGTCCTTGCTTACTATGATCTGCCTGTATAGCTCACAAACAAAACTACTCACTGTACTTAGGTACACATGACAATAAATCAAATCAATCAATCAAATGGAGTGCATAGAGTTAGAATTAAGGGAGACAATTTTAAGACTGAAATGAGAAGGAATTTCTTCTGTCGCAGGATTTTGAGTCTTGCCACAGAGAGCTGTGGGGGCAGAGTCCTTGTGTATACTTAAGGCTGAAATAGATAGATTCTTGATCAGCCAGGGAATCAACGGTTATGGGGAAAAAGCAGAAAAGTCAGTGTGAGGAATGTCAGATCAGCCATGATCCCAATGATTGGTGGAGAAGGCTTGAAAGCTGAACGGCCTACTTCTGTTCTTAATTCATATTGCCTTCTGATCTTATGGTCTTCTTGAAGAAATCACTTTTTGGGTAAGTGGAAAGTGCAGGCCATGGATCGTGATTCCTGGATATGTTACATTGGGAACGCTCTGAGACTGAATGAGGAGCAAGCATGAGAAGATAAGGAGAAGGATAAGTTCAGTTGTCCGCAGCAGTGAGTGCACCTTCACTTGCACTTGCCATCAGAGAGGTCATAGATAGGCCTGACCAACCACCAGCGAGCAATGAGGGCAGTTCTCCTGAGCAGCACGGTGGCTCAGTGGTTAGCAACTGCTGCCTCTCAGCACCAGGGACCTGGGTTTGATTTCAGTCTCTGTCTATGGGGAGTTTGCACATTCAGAGTGGATTTCCTCTGGGTGCCCCGGTTTCCTCCCACAGTCTAAAGATGTGCAGGTTAGGTGGATTGGTCATGCTAAATTGCCTCATAGTGTCCAGGGATGTACAGGCTAGGTG
The DNA here is from genome assembly GCF_021869965.1 of Rhincodon typus. Lineage (NCBI taxonomy): Eukaryota > Metazoa > Chordata > Chondrichthyes > Orectolobiformes > Rhincodontidae > Rhincodon > Rhincodon typus. Next base: position 12,789,846 of record NC_063336.1, on the reverse strand, counting down.
GTTTAGCCATGGGAAATGCGCGGGGATTGGGTGGGATGCTCTTCAGAGGGTTTGTATGGGCTGAATGGCTTGCTTCCACATTGTAAGGATTCTATGAAGATCTTTGCTTGTGGCGAAATGCTAAAAGTTAAGAAGCGCATTATTCTCCCAGAAGACTGCTACCTCATGAAGTGTAAAGGGCGATCCGCTGAGGGGAGCACTGACTCTGCATCTGTTCAGCAGGAAAATAGGCAATTTCCAGTCTTCAGGAGGAGGCAAAAGTGTCAATCTAGTTCAAGATGATGATGGATGTGACTGTCATCCCTCAAGTAATCTGAGGACGATGACAGAAAGAAACTGCCTGTCTGCCTGATGGACAAGAACTTTCCACAGGATTGAATGTCCTGACCCACAACGTATAGTTCCCACATGTAGCGAGCAAGTAATTGGCAGCATTCATCAAAACATTTGCTACACCACAGCAATATCTCCGGATTGGTTTTTGAATACATTCCCTTTTCCTGAGGGGTGCTATTGACTGTAAGGTTGATTTTACAGAGCATTTAATAAGTGCGTGCTCAAATAGCACAATCTCAGATGCACAGCTGATCACTGCCTGCTGTACTTTTCCACCCCAGTAATTCCTGTGTTTGTTCCCTTAACCTCCATGTTTGTATTCATTCCAAGGCATTAACTTTTCAGGAAATAAAATGCATTGACTGGTTTGAATGCCTGCACTGCATTGTGTCAGAGCAATCGAGCTGTTATTTAACAAATCGCTCTGTGAATATAATTTTGTCCCGCACTCTCCAGAAACAGTGTTGAAAATCCTTGGCAGCCTCGTATAAACACGAGCCCTGTGCAATCTGCCTGATGTGTCTAGTGTCTGGCAAGTATTTAAAGGACCAAAGGTGAGATGCTGGGTGTTCCTTAATAACGGTTAAATAGTAAATTGAGGATGAGTTGGAAAGACCCTATTTTGCAGGAATTTATCATAGAGGCACTTGTTGAGCAAGATCCCAGGAAAGAAAATGCTGTTTGGTTGAGAGCAAAATTTATGGTTAGATAAATTCCCTTGCTTCCCCATCCAGTGGGTGCAATCTGTTTGAACCACAGAGGCAAGGGCTAAGTTTTGACCCTGATGTTATACCCAGAAGGTGGTATCCCTGACAAGTCAGCACTATCCAGAAATGCACTGGCAGGTCAGCCTTGACTTATATTTTAAAACCTGGGAGTGTGCATCCACAGCCACCATCCAATGAATCAAGCTGACTTGTCCAGAGAGCCGAAATATTGCTACCAAGAGTTGTTTTGACAGAAACAGCCCAAAACCGCCCCGTACCTACCAAATTTGCCAAAGTGATACAGGGGTGTGGAGAATTAAAATGTGAGGACAGGTTGCACAAACTTGACTAGTACACATAGGACCTTAGTGACATGGGAACAGGAATAGGCCATTCAACCCCTCGAGACTGTTTCTATCACTCCATCCATGTGTCGTTGGTCCATATCCCTCAATATCATTTGCTTAACAAAAGTGTTACAAGCTCAGTTTTAAAACTAGCTACTGACTCAGCATCCATTACCATTTGTGAAAGAGAGTTACCCCTTTGTGTGTAGAAGTGCTTCACAACGTCTCTCCTTGAGAACTGATGGGGCGATCTGTTCAAGATGCTTAAGGTTTGGTGGAATAAATAGGCTGAAGCTATTTCCTCTGGAGAGGCATTCCAGAATGAGGGACAGCCCCCTCCAAATTAGAGCTAGGCCTGTTAGGAAGGAAACCAAGAGGCTGTAATTCAAAAACTGTAGGAGAGATAATCTTCCCTCAACGTCTGTGGGTTCTGGGACAGTTGGAGCTTTCAAGACTAAGAGCAACAGACTTTCTGAGGCAATGTCATGAGGGGAAATGGACTAAAGGCAGGCAAAAGGAATTGTGGTGCATATCAATTGGGATTGATTGATTGATTTATTGTCATGTGTACTGGAGTACGGCAAAAAGCTTTGTTTACAAGCAGTACAGGCAGATCATGGTAAGCAAGCACGTACAGATCAAAGGTTGTAAAAAATTACTTTGACAGAGGCATACAGGTTACATTGCACATGGCGTGCGCTAGGCGAGATCAATGTTAGCTGGATCAGCATTATTTGAGGCTAGAAAGTCCTTTCATCAGTCTAATAATGGCCGGGAAGAAGCTGTCCCTGAACCTGCTGATGTATGTGTTCAGGCGTCTGTATCTTCTGCCTGACGGAAGAGGTTGTAGGAGAGTATTACCGGGGTGTGATGGGCCTTTGATGATGTTGGCCCCCTTTTCGTGGCAGCAAGCTGTACAAATCGAGTCTAGGGATGGGAGTTTGGCTTCCATGATGATCTGGGCTGCGCACACCACCTTCTGTAGTTTCTTACAATCCTGGGCAGAGCAGTTGCCATACCAGGCTGTTATGTACCCGGGCAGTATGCTTTCAATGATACATCTGTAGAAGTTAGTGAAGGTCCCTATGGACATGCCAAATTTTCTGAGCTGCCTGAGGTAGAAAAGGCTTTGTTGTGCCTTCTTGACCATGGGAAACTCAAGACAGTTTGTTGGTAATCATCATTCCCAGGAACTTGACGCTCTCCATCATGTCAACCTCAATTTAGTTAAGAGACAGTGCTGCCCCAAAGGGACTGAAAAGACTCACTCTTGTTCCTCTGTGAAATGTTTGCGATTCTAGGACTAGTTGTCCTACTCTGCAAACAATGGTTTCTTCTGTTGATCTTCGTCCAATGGTAGACGCACAGGTGACCATGCAAGTGCTGAGGGCTTACGATCTCCAGAACAACACTCTTGTATCAATGTGATATCAGAGGGTTCTGAAGAGATTTACCAGGATGGAGGGCATGAGTTATAAGGAGAGTCTGGGACTTTTTCTACTAGAGCTTAGGAGGTTGAGATGCATTCTTATAGAAGTTTATAAAATCATCAGGGGTATAGATAAATTGAAAGGTAGGTGTCTGTTACCTAGGGTGGAGGATTGGGGGGCATATTTTTAAGGTGAGAGGAGAAAAATTTAATAAAGACACGAGGGGCAATTTTTTTTTACACGGAGAGTAGTTCGCGTGTTGAGTGAATTTCCAGAGGAAGTGGTGGATGTGGGTACAGTTACAATGTTTAAAAGACATTTAGATAAGTACATGAATAAGAACTGTTTGGAGGGATACGGGCCAAGCACAGGCAGGTGGGACTAGTTCAGTTTGGGATTATGGTCGGCGTGGACTGGTTGGATTGAAAGGTCTGTTTCCATGTCATATGCATCTATGACTAAAGAATCTGCCCTTTTAGAACCTGTCCATAAAGTGGATGATTCGGGATATCATAAGATAGCAACTGATGGGATAAATGCGTCAGATCAGTTCGCATTTGGAGCCAAAAACTGATTGTGGAAAATGCACCATTCCTGCAATCAAACACATTTCCTTTTCTCTTATTAGATAGTGGCTGAACTGTTGTACATTTTCAGCATTTTCCATTACTTTTTCTTTATTTTCCTCCTTTACTGATTAAGAATCAAATCACAGCCACCCCTTTTTATACTGAATAAGAGGACACACTTCATTGCAATTGGAATACTATGAGGCCCTTCTGCATAGCAGGCCATTTGAAGATATGTTCAGTCATGGTTATCAGCCAAGAAAACGTCTTTGATTCTTGTTCATTTTACTTATTCAAGAGGGTTCGTCACTGAAGTATATATTTTTTGACATATATTAGGATCAGAGTCGTTAGCTTGTCTAACACAGTGTGTGGACTTTCTATTGTTTCCCAGAAGTCATTTATTGACCGAAACGTGTGATTAAATGTCAGCTGGTGGCATTCAAAAGGAATTTTGCCTTCCAAGTGATAGGGTATTGATTAATGGAGAAATTAATGCTTCCTGATATCAAGCAGCCAGCTGTAGCCAGTTCTGAGCTTGTGGAGTTTTCATACATTTTTTTGGGTGTGCAAGAGATTTTTGAAAATCTCTCTGCTTCCCATTTACAGATATTCATGATTTAAAACTGGGATATTTCAACAATGCGGATTTGGATTGTCTGTGACTTCAGACATTTTCCCCATTGCGGCCCCATACATGGCCTACATTGCTCATTTAATTCAAATTATCCAGGACTCAGGTGACTGAACAATACAGGTTTTGTCATAGGTCCATAAGACATAGGAGCAGAATTAGGCCATTCAGCCCTCATCAACTCTGCTCTGCCATTCGATCATGGCTGATATATTTCTCAACCCAATTCTCCTGCCTTCTCCCTGTAACCCATAATCGCCTTACCAATCTATCGCTGTGTTAAATACACTCAGTGACCACAACAGACTTCCGTGGTAATGAGTTCCACAGAGTACCCATGCTCTGGCTGAAGAAATTCCTCCTGATCTCAATTCTAAAGGATTGTCGATTCTAAGGCTGTGCCCTCCAATCCTATTTTGTCCTACTAGTGGAAACATCTTCTCCATGTCCAGTCTATCCGGGCCTCCCAGGATTCTGTAAGTTTCAGTCAGGTCTCCCCTCATCCTTCTAAACTCCATCGAGTACAGACCCAGAGTCCTCAACTGCTCCTCATATGACAAGCCCTTCATCCCTGGGATCATTCTCGTAAACCTTCTCTAGACCCCCTCCAACACCAGCACATCCATCCCAAGATTTGGGACCCAAAACTGCTCACAATATTCCAAATGCATCTGACCAGAGCCTTATTACAGCCTGAGCAGTACATTTCTACTCTTGTACTCTATCCCCCTTGAAATGAAATCTAATGTTGCAGTTACCTTCCTAATTGCCAACTGAACCTGCATGTTAACATTAAGAGACTCCTAAACTAGAACTCCTAAATCCCTTTGTGTGTCAGATTTCAAAAGTCTGTCTCCATTTAGATAATAGTCTATGCATCTAGTCTTCCTATCAAATGGATGACCTCACAATTTTCCACAGCAAATTCCAGCTGCCACTTCTTTGTCTGCTCTCCTAGCCTGTTCAAGTCCTTCTGCAACCTCCCCACTTTCTCAACACTATTTGTCCCTCTACCTACCTTTATGTCATCTGCAAACTTTCCAACAACACCTTCAATTCCTCATCCAGATCGTTAACATATAAAGTGAATATTGTGGTCCCAACACTGACCCCCGAGGACCTCCACTAGTCATTGGCCACTGTCATGAAAAAGACCCCTTTAACCCTACTGTCTGCCTTCTACCAGTCTGCCAATCCTCTACCCATGCCAATGCATTGCCCCTGATACCACTGGCTCTTATTTTGCTAACAATCTCCTGTACAGCACCTTGTCAAAGACCTTCTGGAAATCCAAACAGATCACATCCACTGGCTCTCCTTTGTCTAAGTTGTTCATTGCTTCCTCAAAGAATTCTAACCGATTTGTCAGGCATGACCTCCCCTTGATGAAGCCATGCTGACTCAGCCTTATTGTACCATGGACCTCCAAGTTACTCCGCAATCTTATCCTTAACAATGGACTCCAAAATCTTACCAACGACCGAGGTCAGGCTAATCAGACTTCTGCCTCCCTCCCTTCTTAAACAGGGGTATTACATTAGCCATTTTCCAGTTCCCTGGGACTCTCCCTGACTCCAGTAATTCCTGAAAAATCACTACCAATGCCTCTACAATCGCCTCACCTATCTCATTCAGAACTCTGGGATGTAGTCCATCTGGTCTGGGTGATTTATTCACCTTCAGAACTTTCAGTTTCCCCAGCACCTTCTCCTTATTGATGGCCTCCACACTCACCTCTGTCCCCTGACTCTCTTTGAGTTCTCATACGCTGCTGATGTGTTCCACAGTGAATCCTGATGCAAAGTACGTATTCATTTCCTCTGCCAATCCTTTGTTCCCCATGACTAATTCTGCAGCCTCATTTTCCAGCTATCCAATGTCTAGTCCTGCCCCTCTTTTACTTTTTAGATATCTAAATAAAAACTTTTGAAATCTTCTTTGACGTTACTGGTTAGACTTCAAAATTTCATCTTCTCCCCTTATTGCTTTATTGGTTATCATCTGCTGGTTTTTAAAGGCTTCCCAATCCTCTGGCTTCCCATCAATCTTCACCACATTGTATGCTTTTTCTTTCATCTTCATGCTGTCCCTGACATGTAGGGCACGGTTGCCTCATTCTTTCCTGTTTCTTCTTCCTTCCTTTTGAAATGTGAGAGTTGGTAAAGAGACGCAAAGTCATGGAGTAGTTAAAAGGCTTTGTCACCTCCCACTGCAATGATTCAGCAATGAATGACCAATGTCAGAATATTAGAAACAGGACATTCAAGCTTTCAGGCCCCATTAATCATTCATTTAGGTCATGGTTCATTTGTACATCAACTCTATTTTTCCAAATAGGCTTTTGTATCTAGCAGGAAACACTTCGACACACAGAAAGGGTGGTAGAGGTTCGGAACTCTTGTTGTTAATTTTAAGTCTTGGCATAGATAAATTTTTAATAAGCAGAGGTGTGAAAGGAGACAGGCCAAAGGCAGGTATATGGAGTTTGGCCACAGATCAGTCACGATCTCAATGAATGGTGGAACAGGCTCAAGGGGCAGAATGGCCTACTCCTGAGGAATGGCAGCTCAGTGGTTAACACTGCTGCCTTATAGCACCAGGGACCCGGGTTCAAGTCCAGCCCTGAGTGACTGTGTGGAGTTTGCACATTCTCCCTGTGTCTGCATGGGTTTCCTCCGGGTGCTCTGGCTTCCTCCTAGAGTCCAAAGCTGTGCAGATTAGGTGTATTGGCCATGGGAAATGCAGCTGTAAGGGAGGAGAGCTAGGCCTGGGTAGGATGTCCATTGGAGGGTCAGTGTGGACTCAATGGACCAAATAGCCTGTAGGGATTATACGAGTCAATGTTTCTAAACTTTGTGCAAAACAGACATAGCTTCAGAAACATTGTAACAAATATCTACTGCATGGATGTCTTTCCTTCAATGAGCACCAACAATTGGAGATAAAGTCTTATCTTTTTGCCCACAGCTCTGCATTTCTTTCCTTTTCAACTACATTCAATTACACATTGAGGTTACAATTTAATCTGCTCCCATCACCCTTTCAGACACCACTATCCAGATCATAGCCCCTCACTGCATCAAAAGAATTCACCTCATCTCCCCTCTGGCTCTTTTGCCAATTATGTTGAATTTTCTTTCTCTGGCTACCAACCCTCCTGCTAGTGGAAACAATGTCTCTCTACTCAGAACCCTGCATAATTCTGAACCTGCTTTTCCAAGCTTGCTGGCGCTTTTAGTCTGCACATCTACGCAGCATGTTCGCAGAATGTTGGACAAATGAGCACTTCCTCCCGGTTCCTGACAAATCAGCATGGATCCAGAAGACGCAGGTGAGTGTCAATCTTCTCCATGCCGCAGTCAGGAGCTGTTAACAGGCTCAGATTCACAAATTCTTATTGATGCCATCCATCTTAGGATCAGGATCTTAGAAGGTAAGGGTTAGGAGGCTTGAAACTCAGTGTGGGAGGGCCGCCTGAAGCTTGATGAGGGAGGGATAGAAGAAACAAGCAGAAATTTGACTCCCTGCTTTGTGGGCAGGGACCTGGAGGTCCTGCTGGGTGGCATGGTCCACAGTTGGAATATCCTCCAGGGCTAGTGGTGGAGTCCATGATACCAGACCAAGCCACGTTTAAGGTTGTCACCCTGGGTCAGTGCAGTGGCTGCCACCTGGAGGAATGCCCAGCGCTGCAGGAGGAAGATCAGCGTCCTTCTGCCAGTCCAAGTGCCGCCATCTTCTCTCTCCATCACCTCACACTCGCTCCATCTCTGCTACCTGTGCCCGCTCCCAGCAAGGCTCATGCTCTGCCACTCTCAGTATTACCTGCAGCATCTTTCCTCGCTTGCTCTCACCCGCCCCAACCTCCGCCACCAAAACCCTGCAGGCCTCCTGCATTGACTACTCACTCACTCATTCACTGGGTCGCCTCCTTATGTGCATCAATAGTAACGGCTGTGCCACCCACTTTTATCTCCCTTCCTACCAGCTTCTGTCTCATTGCAATGGGAAAACAGCCCAGCGCAGGGCAGAAGGAGTTGAGAATGGGTGCTGTCCTCACCCCTCCCAAAGAGAGAATCTGGAATCTGATGGCTCCAAGTGAAGGACTGGCTGTGTCCCAGCCCCTGGGCTGCTATTGGAGGCTGCCCTTCACCTGTGCTGGGACCCCCAAGTGAAGGCTATCCCCCTTAACTTGACTGAAGACTGCTGAGAACCATAACAAGCTTCCTGGCTTTGTGTCTGTGCGAAAGAGCAAGGCGACACAGCAGTGCTGTGAGCCTGCTACCTGAAGTTGACGAGGCAACATGTAAAAGGCTAAAGAAAATCAAAGCAACGAAGGGATGCTGTGAGTCTTAAAGTTGACTCAATACTGTGATTGAATGCTACGACAGTGAAAGAAGAGCCCAAAGGTGTAGCCTGGTCCAGTCCACGTGCAGGGTGTATGTCCCTGAGCGCACAGTGTCCTGCTGTAGCGTTACAATAAGAGTTACCAGTGTAGCCCAAGGTGCAGCACTGAAGTGCAGAAGTGTACTTAGTGTAAGTGGATTTGAAATGTGCACTGTGGGGTCGTACAGTCTGGCACCTGGCAGATGCCAAGGTCTGTGGAAGTAGGATGCGTGTGGCTAGTGCCCATGGAGTGTACCCTGAGATGTTGGTGCCTGATGTTCATGTGGAGGTTGTTCATTGCAAGCAGTGAGCTGGAGTTTGCAGTTACCCGCTCTGACTTCCATGTTGAGAATTGTCAACATCTAGCTTTCTTGGTAAGATAGGAAACTGAATATCAATGAAGCAAGTTGTGGTGTTATAAGGCATTTAAAAAACTATAATTCTCCTTAATTGGTAACTCACCACTCTGTGGTGAGAAACCAGCCTTAATAAAAATCAAAATACTGTGGTGGTTGGAAATCTGAAACAACACAGAGAATGCTGGAGATAAACAGCAGGTCTGGCAGCATTGATTAATTTGATTTATTGATTTATTTATTATTGTCACATACCAAGATACAGTGAAAAGTATGGTTTTGCATGCTAACCACACAAATTATACCTCACATAAATACAGCAGGGTAGTAGAACAGGATGCAGAATATAGTGTTGCAGCTACAGAGGAGGTGCAGAGAAAGATCAACTCTAATATATGAGAGGTCAGTTTATAAATCTGATAACAGCGGGGAAGAAGCTGTTCTTAAATCTGTTGGTACGTGTTTTCAACCTTTTGTATCTTCTGCCCAAAGGAACAGAGTGGAAGAGTGTATAACCAGGGTGGGGGGGATTCTTGATCATGTTGGCTGCTTTCCCGAGGCAGTGGGAAGTGTAGACACAGTCAATGGAAGGAAGACGAGATAACAAGCTGTAGAGCTGGATGAACACAGCAGGCCAAGCAGCATCAGAGGAGCAGGAAAGCTGACGTTTTGGGCCTAGACCCTTCTTCAGAAAATGGAAGGAAGGCTGGTTTTCGACATGGACTGGGATGCGTTCACAACTCTCCGTAATTTCTTGACTTCTTGTCCAGAACAGTTGCCATACTAAGCTGTGATGCATCCAAATAGGATGCTTCCTATGGTGTGTCTACAAGAATTGTTAAAGGTTATTGTGGATTTGCTGGATTTCCTGAGCCTCCTAAGGAAGTAGAGATGTTGATGGTCTTTCTAGACTGTTACATCGACGTGGATGGACCAGGACAGATTGTTGGTGATACTTACTCCTAGGAACTTGAAGCACTTGACCACTTCCACCTCAGCACCATTGGTACAGACAGGGGCATGTCCTCCAATCCACTTCCTGAAATCGATGACATCCTTCATTTTGTTGACATTGAGGGAGAGATTGTTGTCTCTAGGCCATGCCACTAAGCTGTCTACCTCTTCCTTGTACTCTGTCTCATCATTGTTTGAGATTCAACTCACTATGGTGGTGTCAGCAGCAAATTTTTAAATGGATTTAGAGCTGAATTTGGCCACACAGTGGTGACTGTATAAGGAGTACAATATGGGGCTGAGTACACAGCATTGTAGGGTAGTGATGTTGAGGATTATTGTAGAGGAGGTGTTGTGGCCTGTCCTTACTGACCGCGGTCTGTGAGTCAGGAAATCAAGGATCCAGTTACAGAGGGATCAGTAACATCCTAGGTCTTGGAATCTGGAGATGAGTTTGGTTCAAGTTACGGTGTTGAAGATAAAGTCAATAAATAGGAGTCTGATGTGGATAACCTTGCTATCCAGATGTTCTAGGGACGAGCGTAGGGCCAGGGAGATTGCACCTATTATAACAGTAGGTGAATTGTAGTGGATCAAGGCAGTCTGGGAGACTAGAATTAATGTGTGCCATTACTAATCTCTCAAAGCACGTCATAATGCTTTGTAGTCATTAAGGCATGTTGCCTGATTTTTCTATGGCACCAGAATGACAGTGGTTTTCTTGAAACAGATAGCAACCTCACGTTGTAGTAAGGAGAGGTTAAAGCTATCAGCAAATATGCCCGCCAGCTGATCCACACAGGATCTGAGTATACTACAATATATGGCTGGAGAATCCATCTGGGCTAATTACTTTCCATGGGTTCACCCTCAACAAGGCCGATCTGTCATCTGCAGTGGTGACTGAGAGTAGAGTTGTGGAGAGGATATGTGTGCATATATGAAGAGAAAACAAGAGTTAACATTTTAAGTTTTAGGGAAGACAATGGCCTGGTGGTATTATCACTAGACTTTTAATTCAGAGACCCAAGTAACGTTCTGCAGACCCAGGTTCAAATCCTGACTTGGCAGATGGCTGAATTGAAATTCAATTTAAAAATCTGGGATTCAGTGTCTAATGGCACGGTTACAAAGGGACATTGATAGGATGCAGAGCTGGGCAGAGAAGTGGCAGATGGAGTTTAACCCTGAAAAGTGTGAGGTGATTCATTTTGGAAGGACAAACTTGAACGCAGAATATAGGGTTAACGGAAAGAATCTTGGCAGTGTGGAGGAGCAGAGGGATCTTGGGGTTCATGTTCACAGTTCCCTGAAAGCTGCCACCCAGGTGGATAGAGTTGTTAAGAAGGCGTATGGTGTGTTAGCTTTCATTAATAGAGGGATTGAGTTCAAGAGCCGTGAAGTTATGCTCCAGCTATACAAAACCCTGGTTCAGCCACGTCTGGAGTATTGTGTCCTGTTCTGGTCGCCTCATTACAGGAAAGATGTGGAGGTGTTGGAAAAGGTGCAGAAGAGATTTACCAGGATGTTGCCTGGAATGGAGGGAAGGTGTTAGGAGGAAAGGTTGAGAGAGCTAGGGCTTTTCTCTTTAGAATGACGAAGGATGAGAGGTGACTTGATAGAGGTGTACAAAATGAGCAGAGGTATAGATAGAGTAGACAGCCAGAGATTTTTTCCTAGGGTGGAGGTAGCTATTACAAGGGGGCATAGTTTTAAAGTGAGTGGAGGTAGATATAGGGGAGATGTCAGAGGTAGGTTCTTTACTCAGAGAGTGGTCGGGGCGTGGAATGTATTACTGGAGAGGGTAGCGGAGTCGGCCTCATTAGGGGCATTTAAGCGGTATTAGATAGGCATATGGATGATAGTATTAGGTCGGGGTGGAGGTTAGATAGACCTTAGGTTTAGGGTAAAAGTTCGGCACAACATCGTGGGCCGAAGGGCCTGTACTGTGCTGTACTGTTCTATATTCTATGTTCTATGATTGTGAAAAACCCATCTGATTCATTAGCGTCCTTTAGGGAAGGAAATCTGCCATTATTACCCAGTCTGGCCTACATGTGACTCTAGACCCACAGCACTGTGGTTGGCTCTCAACCTCTGGCACTTAGGGACGAGCAACAAATATTGCGCTGGTCAATGATGTCCATGTCCCGTGACTGAATAAAATAAAGTCCAGTGACCCTTCTTCAGATCAGGAAAATAAGGTTTTTTTTTATACGTTTGACAGGGGCAGAAGAGAGGCAAGAGGGTAAGTGGTGTGCAAACCCAATGCAAAAGCAAAAGGGGCTGTTAATAATGAAGAAAGAAAAAAAAGTATAAAGGATGTAAATTAAGATGTGAAAGGGAGAGATTTTTCCTTGCTCCTGTGATGGTACTGTGCCTTTAAAACAAAATTGTTCTGTGTTGTTTCTCTTGCAGAGACATGTTGCCACAGTGGTGAAGTGGTGTCTGCTTCAGAAACAGTGGATAAAAGATTTGAGCTTCTTGAGTTATTTATAAATTACACAAAAGAAGCATGAGTTGATGGAGTCAGGCTCACACAGACCCAGGATTTTAGCTTTGCTTTCAGTTGGGGTCGGATATGGCTATTGAAGATGATAGATCCAGCTCTCTTTCTCTGATGCAGCAAAAAGTTTGAGTTTTCTCTCTGCTACGAGATTGCTTCTTTTGGTGTCCCTTTTTGATGTTCCGAGATAACATGTGAGGAAGTCTGTTTTGCTGAATTTGTCTTTACTAAGTGTGTGTTTATGCGATGCTGCTATATTGATGATTCGTACTTAAATAATATGTTATTTTATGAATCATTTCAACAGAGTTAAAGCTTTGTCGATTGCTTTTCTTTTGATTGTACGTTAATTGTGTTGTAAGAATAAAGAGTGTTTTGCTTAAAGCCGAGTAGCAGACTATTCAAATCACATCTGGAACATAGCGCCTTCAAATAAAATAAAAAATTAGGGTCTAGGCTATCTCCTTGATATATTTTGAGGGAGCTTTAGTCTGGTCAGTGACACTACTTAGTGCAAAGTAAGCAACACAAACATGACACTGCTGTGGGAGAAAATGGGGGGAAGAGGATGTAAGAAAAGTGGAGAACAGACATAGTATGGTCAGTTTCTGAAATTAGCGAATTCATTGTTGAGACCTTGCGTGCCCAAGTGGAAAATGAGAGCATTCCTCAAGCTTGCATTGTGATTCACTGGAAATGGTAACATGAGGGTTCATTGAAATGGCAAACAACCGGAAGATCAGGGTCACAGCGGAAATAAAAATCTCATTCGGTATAATTTTCAGTGCTCTGCTATCGTTTTTGCACTTAGGATGAACATCACCTTTCAGTGTTTGTATGAAAAGTAATCACTCCTTCTTTCTTCTACAAGGAAAAATGAGCTGAGCAAATCTCAACTCAATCCCCAAAGAAAGTGTTAGCTCAAGGCACTGTTCAGATGTGTGTTTCTAGGGAGTCAGAAAGCTTTCATGACTTTCAGAGGACAGGCTGTAAGATGTTTAGCCTGCTTGTCACAGTCAAACACTCTCACGTCAAATATTTTGTACAGTGATCAATAAGTTTTTCAAATATTAACATTTTGGTTTTGGAGAATACTGCTTAAGGAGTTGTGGAAATAAATTTGATTGTAACTTTCAAAAAGCAAGCGAAGAAAAAGTTCTGATAATATTATTCTAAAATAAGACTTTGGTAAAGAAATGAGTTCTTAACTGACCCAGTTGGCAGTGTGATCACTGCATTCCTCCCTATTGCTGGCTGGAAGAGTCCATTAAAGATGTGTGGCAATGGGATTTGATGGACTAACTAAGCTAATGCTGATTGCTGTGGCAGGAGGGTTAGCAACCAGTGAACACAGATTGAAGATAATTGGCAAAAAAGCCATTGGGGGAAATGAGGAGCACATTGTTTAAACAAAGCGCTCTGTTGTGATCTGGGAAGCAATGCAGGAAAGGGAGACACAAACAGATTCAATTGTGCCTTTTGATTGGACATATATTTGAAAGGGAAAACATTTATAGCCTGCTGGGGAGAAAAAAAATGGGATGAACATGACTAATTGGATAGCTCTACTGAAGAACTCAATTGGCACAAAAAGCTAAAATGTACTCCATGTGTAGTAAGATTCTTTACCTCCAATAAGTGAAAGTCTTACGTAAGATAGCTGAACGTTTAGCTAAAATGCACATTTCCCTGTGAAGAGCTGAATTCTACCAGAAATTGGCTAAGTGTCAATTTCAGGAAGGTGATTTCTCTCTGTAGGCCTGAATGGGGGGAAAGTTGTTTTCTCTGGAACAGGTCACACATGGTTAATTCATCAGTCACAGCTGTTCTATGTGAAGAACAACCCTGGAGATGGTGGACAGAGGCAAAGTAGTCCCTGGCTTTGTTGACAAGGACCTGAAGGTTCTGGTGGACCATATGATGCAGGAGAGGGCAATCTCTTTCCTCAGACTCTAACATCCTGGTTCAAGGTTTCCATTCAAATTAGTGCCATTTTCATAGTTTGAAGGAATGTCCAATAATGCCGCAAGACAGTTAATGGTCTGATGCACTCTACGAGGGTCAGTACCACTGTCACTTATCTGCTAGCTTACACGCACTCTAACTGTGGCATTGCACCCATCTCCCACCAAGTGCCATGCTCTACCATTCTCACTATTGCCTGCAACATCTACCCTCTCTCGCTCCCAGCTCCAAACCCCACCATGAGACTGACCCTGCTCACCCCTTTATGCTGCCCATTCAGTCACTTGGGACAGCTCACCAGAATAATCCCCCCACTGACCCCACCAATGCCACCCCCCCCACATTTGCACTAACTGTAAGAGCTGTTCTAGCCACTTGTATCCCTTTCCTTTGATCTCATCGCAAGAGAAAATCATCCAGAATAGAACGGAGAGAGCCAAGACAGGTGACGAGACACCGTCCTCACTGCCCATAAGGTATCCTGCAGGTACGACCAGTGCCTGGTCCGAATAGAGCAGCCCCACGAGACATCATCTCTTCCCCCACCTCTGAGGAAGAAGCCGCAGATCCCTGAGAGGATGCACTAGCAAGGCTGCCTCCTGCACCCTCTACCAGCACCGATACTGGCACCTCAGTGGGTATTTCAGCGAGAGTGCAGCCAGGAGTACATTCTGGTGGGCACATCACTGTCACGTCTCCGCGGTTGGGTGAAAAGGAGATGCCCCAGGCAGCTGGCACCTGGAGGACTGCTGGAGATCTGGCACCAGTGAAACTCTGGGCAGGAGAGGACCCCATAATGTCAACAGTCATCCACATGCACATGTAGACTTAGGAACAGGTTTGTCAAAGGCACTGGGCAAACTGAATCGAAGGCTGCAGGATTGCATTAATGCTGTTTGTACCATGCTGTCTGTTGCCCGTAAATGTCTGGTCTGGCTGCCTACATGGCCTGGTCTCAGCGGCATCAAAACATTTACACTCAGTGAAAGATGGCTTCTCATAATACAGTTCCATTGACCAACATTCTTTCCTACATTGCTATGTCTGGTGCTGCGATGCTGTCCTGTCTGAGGAACATCCACCTTATTGCTGTGCTGACGCTCTCCCAGATTCCCATTGTCTATCTCAGTGTCTCGCTGCACCCTATGGTTTGAGCAGAGATTCCCCAAGGATTACATGAAGTCTTCTGTCTGGATTGTACCAGACATGGCCTACATGGAAACCTGACGTCCATGAACCATCCCACGTCCCTCGATGGTCCCAGTGGATGGAGCAGTTACATTGATACATTGAACAGCACCTCAGGCTGTTCAGATCCCCACCTCTGGACAGATTACATTATCACTGGCCCCTCTCTGTGTTTCTTTGAAGACGAGTGACTGTGTCTCTCCTGGATCTTCACTACTTCATGGGACACTTATGGCATAAGCTCCTCAGGAGGAGTCAGCTCCTCATCAGCTGGAGTTTGGTACTGGGCCCTGAGACACATGTGTTGCTCATCCTTAGTGCAGCAACAGAGGGGCACACACAGCCTCTGCGCCTGGATCCACTGGGCTGGTTCCAATGAGCCTCTGCGAGCAGTATCAGAAACAAAGCAGCTTCTCATTCAGCAGCCTTATAGAAGTCTATAGTACATAAAACATCCCTTCGGCCCATCGAGTCTGCGCCAGTCAAAAATAACCACTTAACTGTTCTAATCCCATTTCCCAGCACTTGACCCATAGCCTTGTATGCCTTGGCATTGTAAGTGCTGATCTGTATCCTTCTTAAGTGTTATGAGGTTTTCTACCTCTACCACCCTTATAGCTCGTGAGTTCCAGATTCCCACCATCCTGTGGATGAAAATATTTTCCTCACTTTCTCTTTGAACCTCCCAACCCTTACTTAAATCTATGCCCTCTAGTATTTGATCCCTCTACCAGTGAGAAAAGTTCCTTTCTGTTTACATCATCTATGTCTCTCATAATTTTGTACATCTCAATCAAGTTCCTCCCTTCAGTCTCGTCTGCTCTAAAGAAAGCAATCCCAGTCTATCCAGTCTCCCAATAACTTAAACTTAAATGCCATCCATTGTTGTGGTAAGATTAGAACCCAGTCCATCACAGCACCATCATTTCTTGTTACAATTACACAGGGCCTTGGTGAGGCCGCACCTTGAGTATTGTGTGCAATTTTGGTCTCCTAGTCTGAGGAAGGACATTCTTACTATTGAGAGAGTCCAGTGAAGGCTCACCAGACTGATTCCCATGACGGCAGGATTGGGAGAATAAGAGATAATAAGTAATTTCCCCTCATCTCCATCGTAAATCAGCACCCCTTTATTCTGAGACTATGCCCTCTGGCCCTAGACTCCCCATGAGGGGAAACATCGTATGAGTATTTACCCTTTCAAACTCCTTAAGAATATGTCTCAATGAGATATTCTTTCATTCTTGTAAACTCTAGAGAGTAAAGTCCCAACCTGTTCAATATTTGCTCAAAAGACAATCGCGAAGGGTCTAGGCCCGAAACGTCAGCCTCTCTGCTCCTATGATGCTGCTTGGCCTGCTGTGTTCATCCAGCCCTGCACCTTGTTGCCTCCATACTAGAGATTGTTCTAGTGAACTTCCTCTGAACTGCCTCCAGTAATATAATACAGTTCCTTAAGTAAGGGGACCAAAACTGCTCATAGTATTCCAGATCTGCTCTCATCAGCACCTAGTACAACTGCAGTAAGACTTCCCTTCTTTTGTACTCCAACCCCTTTGAAATAAGGACCAACATTCCTTTGGCCTTCCTGATTACCTCTGTACCTTTCTGCTAGCTTTCTGTGCTTCCTGCATGAGTATCCCCGAGACCTTTTTTGCTGCAGCTTTCTGCAGTTTTTCTCCATTTAATTAATACTCTGTTCTTTTGTTCTCCCTTCCAAAATGAAAACTTCAATTTTTTACACAATGCTCTCTATCTGACAACTTTTTGCCCACTTTCTTAACCTAACAATCTCTCTCTGTAAACTTTTATATCCATCTCGCAATTTGCCTTTCTATTCCAGGATTTTGACCCAGCCACAGTGATGGAACAGTGATATATTTCCAAGTGAGTGGCTGGGAGAGGAACTTGCAGATGGTGGTGTTTCCATGTCTCTGCTGGCCTTGCCTTTCTATATGTAAATGGCCCTGTCATTTTGGTTGGTGCTCATAATGGCAAATGATTGAGGCATTGTCATGGAAAACATGCCAGGGAACAATTAACTGCTGAGATTTTGTTTGAATTCAAACCAGAAGGTGCTGCCTAGGATCTCTGGAGAATTTTTGCAGTGCATCATGTGAGTAGTTGGAAACATTGTTCATTACATTGTATAAAGACTGTGATCAGCAATGGAGCCAAAATGATGGTGATAAACCTCATGGAAGAAAAAGAAGCTGCAATGTTAACCTAATATGATATTTTATAAATATTTATACATTAAAATGAAATTTCAAACTGAACTTTCCCCTTTCTACTTCTAATTTCAACTGAGAACTCCTTTATTTCATATTAAAAGAAAGCTTGAGGGAAATCGAAAGTGAGTCACAGCTCCCAGGAATTCAATTTTATTCTCCTGAGGGTCCCTGTTAGTTTTTGAATTGAATGGACTCTCCCACTTGCATTAGGGTAGGTGAACTGTCCATACCTATTTCAACACATTCTGAGCTTAAATTTCCTCAGCCTGAACACAGGCTTCACTCACATTGTAACTCCAAATCTGAAACACTGTTAGTTCCTGATGGCCCTTTGCTCCTTGTTTGAGCTGCTGGTAGATTTTCCCACTACTTTCTCTACAGTTCTCCTGCCACAAACTGGACAGACTGCTAAACACAGCAGCAATATGGCAACCAAAAGTATTTGCCCCTTTGACTACATTTCCATGGCAACATGACATATATAGTTTGCATACAGATTTTTAATAATTGCTCAGTGGTACAGAATGTGATGGTTGCTGTAAAAAGAAACACTTTTGAAGCTTTTTGCATGTGGCACACATCAGGGCAGATTCACAAGAATACCAAATACCAAAAGATGCAACTATTTATACTTCAGAAGATGATTATGCTAATTTTTTGCCAAATGAGCACCGACTGGTTGAGACATGGTCCTGGAAAGCATGCCAGGGAACAATTGCTGAGATTTTGTTGAACTTCAAACTAGACAAGTCAACCCTGATTTGTCAAATTTGTCCTGGGAGTGTACCATGGAATGTTTGCACCTTCTTAAGCTTTTGTTTCATTGAAAAGGATGCAAAGTGTGGACATATTTTTCCTAATTCCAAATGGCAAAACATCATGCATGAATCTACATAGTTTCTAGCACCCATAAGTAAGACATACTGTGAGTCTAATTGACAATTGGATGTTAGTATAATTCTGAGCACAATTGCAATTGTTTAGCAAGTGTTGTCCAGAGTCACATCTAACATTGGACATCATGTTCAAAGTTTTACAAATGGGTTGGTTCAGTAAGGGCCGTATTCTGCCTGTGTGAACAGCCAAAGGGACATGCTTTTTGACGTAATCTGCCAGTCATTTGAATATATACCTGCGCACCTTGGCATCACACCAGCACTAAAACTCATATGCCACAGTATTCATTTACATTGCAGGTGGCAGAACATCTTTCTAGCTTGATAACAATATCCTTTTAGTGGAAAATGCCATTTGTGTCACTACAGCATAGTAGAAGGGATGAAATGGATGTTGCTCAAATTTTTGAGACAGTGGTTTTGGAAGGGAACTCCAGAGCTCAGGACCTAGGCAGCCAAAGATGCTGCCATTGATGTTGGAGTGACCAAAGGCCAGAATTAAAGGAATGCCAACATCTCAAAGGATTGTAGGATCAGAGAAGAATACTTGGTTCGAGAGGTGTGAAGCCATGTAAGGATTTGAAAACAAGGATGAGAATTTTAAACTTGAGATGCTGCTTAACTGAGGATCAGTGTAGAACAACAAGGACAAGGCTGATGCGTAAGCAGGGCCTGGAGAGGGGTAGGGGGTCACATGAAATAATGTTTCAGATGACCTCAGTCTCAAGAATGTAACAGATTGTCCAGGAGGGCATTTGAGCAGCAGACAGGCTGAGGCAGTGGTATGTCGCCATTGTCTACAGGAATAGTGACAGAAGACTGGAGACTAGCAAATGTTGTCCCCTTGTTCAAGAAGGGGAGTAGAGACAGCCCTGGTAATTATAGACCAGTGAGCCTTACTTCGGTTGTGGGTAAAGTGTTGGAAAGGATTATAAGAGATAGGATTTATAATCATCTAGAAAGGAATAATTTGATTAGGGATCGTCAACACGGTTTTGTGAAGGGTAGGTCGTGCCTCACAAACCTTATTGAGTTCTTTGAGAAGGTGACCAAACAGGTGGATGAGGGTAAAGCGGTTGATGTGGTGTATTTGGATTTCCGTAAAGCGTTTGATAAGGTTCCCCATGGTAGGCTATTGCAGAAAATACGGAGGCATGGGATTGAGGGTGATTTAGCGGTTTGGATCAGAAATTGGCTAGCTGTAAGAAGACAGAGGGTGGTGGTTGATGGGAAATGTTCATCCTGGAGTTCAGTTACTAGTGGTGTACCTCAAGGATCTGTTTTGGGGCCACTGCTGTTTGTCATTTTTATAAATGACCTGGATGAGGGCGTAGAAGGATGGGTTAGTAAATTTGCGGATGACATCAAAGTCGGTGGAGTTGTGGATAGTGCGGAAGGATGTTGCAGCTTACAGAGGGACATAGATAAGCTGCAGAGCTGGACTGAGAGGTGGCAAATGGAGTTTAATGCGGAAAAGTGTGAGGTGATTCACTTTGGAAGGAGTAACAGGAATACAGAGTACTGGGCTAATGATAAGATTCTTGGTAGTGTGGATGAGCAGAGACATCTCAATGTCCATGTGCATAGATCACTGAAAGTTGCCACCCAGGTTGATAGCGTTGTTAAGAAGGCGTACAGTGTGTTAGGTTTTATTGGTAGAGGGATTGAGTTTCGGAGCCATGAGGTCATGTTGCAGCTGTACAAAACTCTAGTGCGGCCGCACTTGGAGTATTGCGTACAGTTCCGGTCGCCGCATTATAGGAAGGATGTGGAAGCATTGGAAAGGGTGCAGAGGAGATTTACCAGGATGTTGCCTGGTATGGAGGGAAGGTCTTATGAGGAAAGGCTGAGGGACTTGAGGCTGTTTTTGTTAGAGAGAAGAAGATTAAGAGGTGACTTAATAGAGACATACAAGATGATCAGAGGATTAGATAGGGTGGACAGTGGGAGCCTTTTTCTTCAGATGGTGATGGCTAGCATGAGAGGACATAGCTTTAAATTGAGGGGTGATAGATATAGGACAGATGTCAGAGGTAGGTTCTTTACTCAGAGAGTAGTAAGGGCGTGGAATGCCCTGCCTGCAAAAGTAGTAGACTCGCCAAATTTAAGGGCATTTAAATGGTCATTGAATAAACATATGGATGATAATGGAATAGTTTTGGTTAGATGGGCTTCAGATTGGTTTCACAGGTTGGCGCAACATTGAGGGCCGAAGGGCCTGTACTGCGCTGTAATGTTATATGTTCTATGTTCTAATTTCAAAGGTGGAAATAAGTAGTTTCAGTAATGGAAGAGATATTTAGTTGGAAGCTCATATTGGGTACAATTTTAACTGGTTCAGACAGTATGATTCAGCTTCTGACAGCTACCCACTGGGGAAGGAAGCAGCCAATGACAAGTCAATGGCTTGTCATTATTCCAAAGTATTCTTTTCTTTCCTAAGTCCTATGTCATATTAAAGAGCTGAATCCTAAAACTTTATCCATCTGGAACTCCTTGCTAGACTAATTTAAAGGAAGTGCTGCCCATTTATTTTAAATGGTTAGTTAAACAATGAGTGAGAAAGTTTGCATAAGTGCATCAAATATTTGCATGATAGTACCACAAAATCTATTTTTTGTTGCTGTAATGGACTTTTTCAGAGTGAAGGACACTGAGGTGTGCGGCCATTAAGACTCTTTGCATGGTAGCTATCGGATAATTACGATCTAAGCAAGTGTGATTTACAGTCTTTTATTGTGTTTTAATTTAACGCTGATGGTCAAGTTAAGACATCCAATGGAACATTATCAAGGATTATCCAAATAAATCTGATTAACAGGAGGAAATGAACCGAGTGACCTTTTGGTAATGGATCAGACTTTATCATCACTGTCATTAACAAAAGTTCAGTACGGTGTGAAGCAACAGCGAAAGGTATATTTCATTTTAATAGCATCACAAGAGGTCGGGAGAAAGGGAGAAGCTGTGTGCAGCCTTCTCCCAGAGAAAATGGTGGGAAAGTTGTCCCATTTCCACCTACGACTGTCATTATCCATTCCAAGGACCTCTTGCTGAGTGGTTAACCCTACTCTATCTCCTAGTCTGCATTTTAAGATATGAACAACAGCATCACCTACCATTCCAATCAGTATCAGATGCTGAGGTGAACCTTCAAGTTTTTCTTGCTATCTATTTGGTCACTGTGTACAGTCATCCAAAGAATGCCTTTTTTCTTAAGACTGTGATTATGAAATTCACTTCCCATTTGCTCGCTGGGGTGAATTCACTGTGTGGTGCTGAGCTGAGAGGTTCGGAGCAGGAAGATCTCAGTTCAAGTGCGTGACATATTTGCTAATTCTTCAGAAAAAGTATTTTCTCAGGATATTGTCAATCTTCGCAGCTTCCACTGCCTCCAGCTGTTTTGACCTGGCTAAAGACTGTTACCTGTAATACTGGGGACTTACATATAAAGCTGAGATAGGTCATCTCTTTACCATTTCTGAAGCTTGTGCAGTTGCTTCAGCCTTATGTCTTGGAGTGTTTTGTTAGGCTCCCCCATCAATGCAGATTGGAATAATTGTGGAGCTTCCTTCTCCAGTGAGTTGTTTAAGTGTCCACCACCATTTACAATGGAATGTGGAAGGACTGCGGAGCTTAGATGTGATCCATTGTTTGTGGAATTGATTAGTCCTATCTATCACTTGCTGCTTATGTTGTTTGGCATGCAGGTAGCCTCTGATTTAGCATCTCCAGGTTGACACCTCATTTTGAGGTATGCTTGGTGCTGTTCTTGGAATGACCTTCTGTATAGTTCATTAAACCAGGGTTGATCGCCTACTTGAAGCTAATGGTAGAGTAAGGGAAGTACTGGGTCATGAGATTGCAGATTGTATTTGAGTTCAGCTCCCCTGCTGTTGATGGCCCACAGCGCCTCATAGATCTCCCAGTTTTCTGATCTGTTCAAAATCTATCCCATTTAGCATGGTTATATTATCTCACACTAATCCTCGTTGTGAAGGTATGGCTTGATTGACTGTTATCACATGTACTGAGATACAGTGAAAAATGTTGTTTTTTCTACCTGCTATACAGGTAGATCGTACTATACAAAATGCAAAGGTAACAGAACAGACTGCAGAATACAGAATACAGTGTTACAGCCACAGAGAAGGTGCAGAGAGAGAGAGATCAGAACTGATATTTAACAGGTGTCTGTTCAAAAGTCTGACAACAGCAGGGAAGAAGCTGTTCATGAATCTGTTTGTACATGTATTCAAACATTTCCATCTTCTGCCCAATGGAAGAGAGGAGAATAGAGTATAACTGGGGTAGGAGGGGCCTTTGATTATGTTTCCTGAGGCAGCAAGATGTATAGATGGAGTCAGTGCATTGAAGGCTGGTGTGCTTGATAGACTGGGCTGTGTCTACCACTCTCTGTATTTTCTTGCAGTCTTGGAGAAACCGTTGCCAAACCACGCTGTGATGCATCCAGATAGAATATTTTCCATGGTGCAGCTCTAAAAATTGGTAAGAGTCCTTGTGGATATGTTGAATTTCCTTAGCTCCTGAAGAAGTAGAGACATTGTTGTGCTTTCTTGATACTCGCGTCAACGTGGGTGGACCAGGATAGAATGTTAGTGTGTCACCTATTTTTACTGATTGCAGTGTACGGGTCAAAAAGTCAAGGATCCAGTTACAGAGTGGGGAGTCGAGGCCTACGTCTCAGATTTTAGAGATGAGCTTGTGTGGAATGATGGTGTATATTGAAGGCAGAAATGTAGCCAATAAGTAGGAGCCTGGCGTAGATATCCTCGTTATCCAGACATTCTAGGGATGAGTTTAGGGCCAGGGAGAATGGCGTGGACCTGTTGCATCGGGTGGCAAATTGCAAAGGATCAAGGCAGTTTGGTAAACTGGAGTTGATGTGGGCCATGACTAACCTCTCGAAGCACTTCATAATTATGGAGGTCAGAGCCACTGGGCTGTAGTCTTTGAGGCACGCTGCATGATTTTTCTTTGCACCAGCATGATGGTGGTCTTCTTAAAGCATTTGGGAACATCAGATCATAGTGAGGAGAGGTTAAAGATGTCTGCAGATAGTCCCGCCAGCTGGTCCGCACAGGATCTGTGTGCACGGTTGGGGACTCCATCTGGGCCAGTCGTTTTCCATGGGTTCACTTTCAAGAAGGCCGATCTAACATCTGCAGCGATGACTGTGGGTACACGTGGTCTGTTGGGATAGGTGACGTCATCTCCACATGGACTATGGGGTGGTCACATCTACTGAAGCTGTTCTGGAAGGTGAATCTGCAGCAGAAAGATTTTCAAGGATGAGGTCTAATATGTTGTTCCCTCCAGGTGGTTCCCTCACTGCCAACAGTGATGCAGCCGAGACTCTTTTTGTGGTATTCATTAAAGTTACCAACCTACAGTTTATCCTAAACACTTAGGCCTGACTAGTAGTAGATTTTTATTTGATCGTGAGCAGGCCAACATTTATTGCCCTTCCCCTATTGCAAAGACCACTTCAGAGTCAAACACATTTACTGTGGGTCTGAAGTCACATGTGGGTAAGGATGGCAGATTTCCTTTCTTTAGTGAACTAGATAGGATTTTTACAACAACAGACAGTGGTTATATGGTTGCCATTAGACCAGCTTTTTATTGAATTCAAATTTCTCCATCTGCCATGGTGGGATTCAAACCCATGTCCCCATGAGCCTGAGGTTCTGGATTACAAATCCCATGACATTCATGATACCACTGCCTCCTATTGCAATAATGCAATAAACTATCTTACTAGCTAAGAACTGTGCCTCGTGCAGTGGTAATGTCCTTGCAAATAGACTAGGGGTCCACATTCAAGTCCTGCATTCCCTGAAGTTGTGTCATAACATGTCCAAATTGGTTGACTTTGAACAAAAGGACCTCCTCTGGAAAATTCTATACTGGTGTATCCTCTAACATTGATGATTAGACAGCGCCTGGACGAAGTATAGACAAGGGAGATAACAAGGTGTAGAGCTGGATGAACACAGCAGGCCAAGCAGCATCAGAGGAGCAGGAAGGCTGACGTTTCGGGCCTAGACCCTTTC
>NC_063336.1:12717857-12764864 GCF_021869965.1 Rhincodon typus | reverse complement strand
CCGCCTCCCCCTCTCTCCCTATTTATTTCAGAACCCCCTTCCCCTCCCCCATTTCTGAAGAAGGGTCTAGGCCCGAAACGTCAGCCTTCCTGCTCCTCTGATGCTGCTTGGCCTGCTGTGTTCATCCAGCTCTGCACCTTGTTATCTCAGATCCTCCAGCATCTGCAGTTCCTACTATCTCTATAGACAAGGGAGGGTAGGTGGCAACAAAATACCTCAATGAACCCTTGCTCTGAACTGTATGGTGGAAGACATTGTGAAAACATGACAATAACACATTTAGAATTTGACAGCCAGTTGAAATTGAATAGATAACCTTCAGATTCAGGAGAGAAAGATGCTGCTACTAAACTTCAGTTACTCGCAAACCTGCATTTAGTTCTGATCTGGGTCACTGCTGCTCCAAACCTTTAAGGAACTGTTTCCTTTCACTCTATGGTGATACAATGACAGGTAGTAACATGGTAGAGAGCTCTGGCAATCAAATCTCATGATCTGTCTTGCAGCAATGGGGTTTTTTTTTGTGATGCATAAGAGAATAGCAATCCATGTTCTCCAAGAATACGATTTGAAATTTCCTGCAATCTACATTTTGAAGAGGATAATGGAAATTCAATTGAACGTTGTTTCAATGTAACTGCTTTTATTTATAAAATGCAAGCTGACTGGAAATAGCCTAATCTGACAGGATTTAATGGATGACATTAGACTGGCTGTGAATATAAAATTGAGCAAGGTGTTCTTTTCTGGCTGCAGACTGCTCACAGTCAGATACATTTCTCCCAAATCTGGTTCATCTGACACTGATGGTTCAGATATGAGAGAATCTAATCACCCTAATCTTTGTGAATGTGACATACTTTGTGATCGGAAATCAAACACGTTGTATTGACTTCCATATCAATGAAGTCAAAAAACATTAAATGGCGCTAGCTTTAAAACAATTTGCATTTAAAACACATTTTTGATGTAATACAATGCCAAAAGCAATATGAATTATCAGACACATTTTAAACAAAACTAAGTCAAATAATGAGCCATTAGTAGAGATGAGTGAAGGTTGAATCAAAGAAGTAGGTTTTAAGGAGTGTCTGAATGAACAAAAGCGAACTAAGATAAAGTTTAATTCAGATAAATGTGAGATGCTGCATTTTAGAAAGGCAAATCAGGGCAGGACTTATATACTTAATTGTCGGGTCCTGGGGAGTGTTGCTGAACAATGAGACGTTGGGGTGCGGGTTCACAGTTCCTTGAAAGTGGAGTGGTAGGTAGACAGGATAGTGAAGAAAGTATTTGCTACGCTTGCCTTTATTAGTCAGTGCATTGAGTGTAGGAGTTGGAATGTCATGTTGCAGCTGTGCAGGACATTGGTTAGGCCACTTTTGGAATACAGCCTTCAATTCTGCTCTCCCTGCTATAGGAAACATGTTGTTAAACTTGAAAGGATCGAACAAGGATGTTGTTGGGGTTGGCGGGTTTGAGCTATAGGCAGAGGCTGAGTAGGCTGGGGCCATATTCCCTGGAGCATCAGTAAGGCGACCCTATAGAAGTTTATAAAATCATGAAGGGCAGGAATAGGGTGAATAGCCACAGCCATTTTCCCAGGGGAGGGGAGTCCAAACTAGAGGCCATAGGTTTAAGGTGAGAGGGGAAAGATTTAAAAGGGACCTAAGGGGAAACGTTTCCATGCAGAAGTGAATGTATGCAATGAGCTGCCAGAGGAAATGGTGGAGGCTGGTATAGCTACAAGATTTAAAAGACATCTGGATGGGTATATGAATAGAAAGGGTTTAGAAGGATATGGGCCAAATGCTGGCAAATGGGACTAGATTAATTTAGGATATCGGTTGGAGGGGATGAGTTGTACTGAAGGGTCTGTTTCTCTTCTGTACATCTCTACGACTCAATGACTCTAAGAACCAAATAGGGTTCCATAGGAAATTCCAGAAAATGCAGCTGTACCAGCTGGGGGCGCAGTCATTAATGGTCAAAAAGATGAAATACAAGGGGCTAGAATTGGAGCAGTGCAGTAATCTACAGCAGTCTATACCGAAGGAGATTATCAAGATTGGGAAGGAGGCAACGGTGAACTGGTAGTGTCAGTGGACAAGTATTTGTGCAACTCTGACTCATGTTCTACGGTTCAAATCACACCAAGGGCAGATGTTGAAATCTGAATTCAATAAAAACCCATCTGTCATAGAATCATAGAGATCTATAACGTGGAGAAAGAGACCCTTAGGCTATTGTACCTGCACAGATCAAAAACACACACTTCTCTATACTAATCACATTCTAATCTGGTTCAGTAACATCCCTTAGGAAGGAAACTGCAATCTTGACAGCTTCCTGGTGTTGTTCTTGGCATTCCCTCCCACGCCCTTTGTTGCCCCTGGCTCAATGGTAATAATATGGTGGGCGAATTTGCTGAATTGTGATGTTGTAGACTGTATCAGAATGTTGCTGCTGATGGTCATCAGTGCCTCCTGTGTGCCCAGTTTCGAGTTGCTAGATCTATTCAAATTCTTCCTTGGTGATAGTGTCACATAACAGCCTGTATAACAGGATCCTGCTATCCTCTAAGCTGCAGGGCTATGTGTGGCTCCAAACTTACAGAAATGTTTCAATTTGATTTCATGTCTGGGATGTATGATGCAGTTTGATGCAATCCATTTGGTGTAGGGAGGGAGTTCCAGGATTATGACCCAGCGACAATGGCACCACTTGCAAGGGGTGGTGCTTCCCATCTATCTGCCGACCTTATCTTTCTAGATGGTAATAGTTTGGAAAGTGCTGTCAACGGGTGAGTCTTTGCTGTGCATCTTGCAGATGGTACGCATTGCTGCAACTGGGTGTAAGAAGTGAACAGAGTGAACATTAGATAGTGTTGTGTCAATCAAATGTGGTTGAATCCTACTGCTGTCTGATTTCGAAGACCCAATGAGTTTAATGGCGACCAGCAACAGACAACAAATACTGGCCTTGTCAGTGATTTCCCATGTCCCATTCAAGATTAAAGAGAAAGTAATGAGGGAAATGCATCTATACGTTATACACTAACTGGCCTTCTTGATTCTTGATCAGTCAAGGAATGAAGGGTTACAGGGAAAAGGCAGGAAAGTAGACATGGGATGAGCCATGAACCTACTGATTGACGGAACAGTCTCAAGGGGCTGAATGGCCTACTCCTGATTCCGTTTCTTATGGTCTTATGGCCTCCACAGTCATGTGACTGCTACCTCTTCTGTCATTAGAATAAGAAATAGAACTAGAATTTGATTTTATTGTCATGTGTACTCAAATACAGAGACACAGGAATACAGTAAGAAGTTTATGATGTCGCTGTTCACAGCACCATCTCAAGTACGAAGATACAAAATCATAGGCACAAAATAGTAAATAAAGAGATAGAGTTAAAAGTTTGAACATTACATTCCTTCTTCAGCCTAAGGCCTACAGTCGCTCCACACTGGGCTTTCCCCACGAGGACTTGCAATTCTCAAGAGGGATTGATCTCTTCCCACATGACAGGCTCAATCTCTCCTCCGTGCTGGGCCTGATCTCTCTTCCACACTGGACTTGATTTCTCCTCTGTATCTCTACACCGCTGTTTTGCCACCGACCACCATCTGAGCTCACCAGCCTTCTTGCTGCAGACCGTTAGAATCCCTGCCTGGTACTACTCCAGGCCCCCAGCTGCTTCCACGGTACGGACCTCGAAGAAGCCGCAATGTCACAGACCACCAGACCTCTGCCCGGGGAACACTGGGTTCCTCTTGGCTGACTGCCAAACTCCCACTCTGGGCCCCCAGACGCTGCCATCGTCGCTACCGTCTCCATGACCGAGCTCCCTTCAGAAGGTACGTAGAGAGAGAATTAAAAAACCGAGAAAATCTGAAAAAAAAAAGAAAAAAAGTGAGAAAAGAACAAAGAAAAGCAGTCAGAGTGGACCAGCTCTGGCTCAAGAACCATACTCCATCACTTTCTTGGAAAAAGGTACAAGAACAATTGCTCTCACTTTAGAATATGACAGCCATTAAAACATTATTTGAAACATGGTGTCAAGAACTGGGGCGCTGTGATTGAGTAAAGTTTGGTATTAATATCTACTTTATTTAAGTCCAGACCTTCATTGTGTCCTCAATTATTTTGTCCTCATGGAGAAATAATTAAAATTATTAGCTGTAACTTTAAATTACTGTTTGAGTCAGAACAGTCATAAATTCTCTACTCCCTGCTGTGGAGATGAAAGAGGATATGAGTTAGATTCAAATTTTTATCACTTTCAGTTGCAAAACAATGAAATAACCGTAGAATTATATATAAAGAAAGACTGAGCAAATATGAAAAGCAGCTCTGTTATCAGTGCTGGGGAGTAGTGCTACAGGCTGCATTGTATCTTAGATCTTTCTTTGGAGTAGATATCTGGCACAGGAGAGATTTTGAAGACATGCTTGAAACCTCAAATTAATATTACTTTTGAATTGTATGTGTTCAACATTAGAGCTCAGGTAAAGGTAGGGACGATTAATAATGTTGTGATATGATTGATAAGCTGAGCTGAATCCTTTGATTTTGGGCAAGATGATCATATCAGAAATATCAGCCTTGGTCATAATTGATCCTGCTGTGAAAGTACATCTGCTGAGAGAGGATAAAATCACTTTCAAAACAGCTGTTGATATGCTCTGAGATTGTCAATCATTAGCTAGTACATATTATTGGGGGAATTTAAGTGGCTTTGCAATAAGCTGAGATTCTAGGCTGAGCAAGGACAACATATTGGAAGAAAAGGAACAAATATTTACAGAAGGGCCAGTAGAAAGATGAAAGTCAAAATACACACTTTAGGAAAATTTCCAACATGGTGGAAATAGTGCTCCTGACAGTAAAAAGCAGAATCACTTTGCATAACAAGTATAGACAGGAACAAAACCAGCCTATAAAGGTGGATCCGAGACAACAAGGTGCAGGGCTGGATGAACACAGCAGGCCAAGCAGCATCATAGGAGCAGAGAGGCTGACGTTTCGCTGTTGGATTGATGTCAGATAATGATTCTACTGAATCTCTCTATTAATAGATCAGGTTGATATGTCAGCACTAATGGTGATAAATGATTTATGACTGTCAGAAAGATGACTGGAGGAAGAAAACATCACATATACGTAAAATACCCAACAGACACCGATGTTATCTGCAACATTGTGAGTTTTGCATATCTGTGTGAAGTGGCTCAAGATGCTGAGTCAGAAATAAAGCTCTCAATGTTGAACTTGAGGCTCTGTCATGGAATAATGCCAACCCCATGAGCTCAAATTAAGCTGATAGCCCAATGTAATGGGAAGAATGAAAACCTGGAGTTTCACAACAGTGGTTATTCAGCGAAACCCAGGTCATGTACTGAGAGACAAAGGACTTCACCTGGATATTGGCAAGGTGAGAACTGCAGTGGAGAAGCAGTAAACTACAGATGTGAATGCAGGTGCAATTTGTTGGATTTGTCAGTTATCAAAAAACATTGTTTCCAATTTGTTATCAGCGTGCATCTTTGTAAACTCACTACTCAGGAGCAGTGCAATGGCATTGGAGCAGAGAGCAAGGGCAGCTCAGTGGTTAGCACTGTTGCCTCCCAGTATCAGGGACCCAGGTTCAGTTCCAGCCTTGTGTCTACATGTGCTCCTCTGGATGCTCTGTTTTTATTCCCCACAGTCCAAAGATGTGCAGGTTAGGTGGATTGGTCATGCTGAATTGCCCATAGTGTCCAGAGATGCGTGGGTTAGTTGGCATCTACAATGCATGTTACTTCACCTGTAGAGATATCACATGTACAAGCAAGGCATTTTAAATTCTGATTGGAAGTCAAAGTTAAAACTCTTGACTCGAGTGACAAAGAACTTAACCTCTTCATAATGATTGCTCTTAAGAAAGGGATTTGCCAATACAACAATGTGTCGTATTTTTCAGTCGTACAGCTTGTCCTTTTTGCTTTCCCTGATAACAATACTTTCCCTGATAACAATACCCTTTCCCAATTAAGGAAATAATAATTTATCTCAATAATTCAACCAAGGATTGTAAGAAAGCTGCAGTTGGAATTCCAAAATGACTGCCCTGATGACAGCATGGATAATGACCTAAGTTTCTGCCGCCCCAGCCCCAAGCCTATTGCACCGAACTTCTTTAATTGTAACACCATGTGCACCCTCCTGGGGTCTTTACTCATGTCTCCCTATGAGAGATATGGGCAAGTGCAGGTGGGTGGGACTAGTTTAGTTTGGGAACACGGTCGGCATGTGCTGGTCGGACCGAAGGGTCTGTTTCCATGCTGTATGAATCTATGAATCCATGAGAGCAGCTCTGTCTCGGAGTAAAGTTCAGGAAGCTAAGGCAGAATGTGAAGTCTTCAAGATGTAATGAGAAGCAACACTTCAACATGCTCTGGAAGTCATCACCCCAACAGAAAAATTGTTTCTGAAGACGAGAGTTTTTTTCTCAAAGCAAGCAAATGATGCAACAAGATGGAACTGTCCAAGCGCTGCAGGAAGTAATGATAGAAGGATGGTCTGTGATCCTCAGGGGTGTATCGGTTGCTGTAATAGAGTATTGGAAAGATGCAGTGACAGAACTAGAAGGTATCTTGAACAAAGGAAATAGAATCTGAATACTGCTAAAAATAAAACACATTTTGTCAAAGCTTGTTAAAAGGGAGGCACAGTGGCTCGGTGGTTACAGCTGCTACCTCACTGTATCAGACACCCAGCTTTGATTCCAGCCTTGCGAGATTGTCTGTGTGGAGTTTGCACTTTCTGCACAAGATAGGGTGGGATGGTCTTTGGAAGGTCAGTGTGGACTCAATGAGCTGAACGGCCTCTAATTGCACAAGAGGGATTCTAGGATTCTTGTAATTTTACTCTTATCGGAGCAATTCACAGGAACCACCAAATCAGTGGGAAAACTGACATTTAAATTACATGAAGGGTTGATGGTTGTTGGTTTGTTTGACAACTGGGCTCCGATGAGTAGAGGCATTGCTTCGGAGAATGCAAGCCTTAATGTTGATTGACAATAACTTGACTGGCACCATTTTCACAGACATTCAGTCCTTCCACAACTGATGCTCAGTAGCAGCAGTGCGTACCATCTGCAAGATACACCGCAGTAATTCACCAAGGCTCCTTAGACAACACTTTCAAAAACCAAAACCACTTCCATCTAAAAGGACAAGGGCAGCAGATATAAGTGAACTGCAAGTTGCCCTCTACAACACTCTCCATCCTCACTTGGAAATATATCTTTGTTCATTCTGTCAAAATCCTGGAATTCCCTCCCTAATGGCAGTGGTTCAAGTAAGAAGCTCACCACGACCCTAACAAGAGCAATTCGGGATGGACAATCAATACCGGCCCTAGCCAGTGACATCCACATCAAATGAGTGAATTAAAAAAAACAACTGTCTAACTTTGTTTAAATTTTAATGCAGGCAGATTGATTCTTTTTAGTCAGGACATTCCTCTACGAAATGAACCGACAAATGACTGTTACCTAAAATAGATAACATTGCAATACATCATTAACATTGAGAATCAACTTCTTCTTGCCTTTCATGAATGCAAAATTAATTAAAAATTGCAATAACACTCGTAATGCAAGCACAAATTTTGGAAATGCACGGCAAGTCAGGTGGCGTCTGTGGAGGAGAAACAGAGTTTACCTTTTTGGTAAATTTTCAACAGAAATGGAAAGTGTTGCTAATGCAAAATGTTAAGGAACTGTTAAAGATACTACCAGACCTGCTGAACATTCCCAACATATTTCATTGCTCTGTCAGACTTTCAGAATCTGTAGTATTTTCCTTTTGGAATAATGTTTATGATTGGCCCAGGAAATAGATTTTCACATAATAGCTTTCAGGAAAATTTCAACATGTCTTGAATTTTTATTGACTGTATCAAATCAATCAGTAATTAAAGGAGTAATCTCTTAAAACATTAATTCAAGCCATTGGTCAAAGCTTTGCACTGAGTGTGCACACCATAAGTCACAATTGAAAGTACGAAGGAATACCTCCTACGCTGTACAACTGACATTTAATCAGATCACTCTCAATTATGTTGAGCTAAATATTAATCTCTGCTGAAATGTTTTGCGATAGAAATACATTAACATGTATCATGATGCAACGTAAGAGGCACTTCATAATTTGAAAGTGTTGAGTGCCATTTCTATACAGTATAGCTAACTAAGTACAGGAAAAAAAAAACAACAAAGGGACAATACTATTCACTGGCCCTTTTTGTCTGTACCTTCTTGGAATAAAACTTCCGTTTTGAATATTAAACCACTTGCTATTTAAATGATATTCTATCTCCTGCCTCAACAGCCAACAGGGGGAAAGGATTTTATATTCGATATAAAATTTCCCTGAGAAAAGAATTCTTGAACTTCGCCTTTGTTCTGCTCATCTTGAGTAGATATCCTCTTGTAAACAGTTTTCAGCCAGTGGAAATGTCTTTCACTAATTGTGTTCTGAACCTTTACATCATTTTGAAAAACTCAATTAAATTCCCCATTAACCTCTCTGTTCATGTGAGAAAAGCCGCAGTTTTGTGAACATTGCTTTGCAATTAAAACCTCTCACGTTCTGGCCTTATTCTGTCGAAACTTCAGAGTACCCGCACTACAGTTGTAATATCCTGCCTACTTGATAATCAGTCCTCTAACGCACTTGGGAACCTGTTACCTTTGTAAAGGCGTTAACTCAATGCAAGTTGTTGTTGGTGTTCAGACATTACTCTTCACTTGCTAACTCACATTTCTGAGATTTTGTGAGCCAGACATCTGTAAATCAGGAACGCCATTCTTCATTTTCTTTGAACGAGCCTCTTATCTGGCACATCAGAAGAATTCTTCTGAAAGAGCTGCCTATTCCTTAATATAAAGACAGAAGATATACAACATGCGGGTTAGCAGCCAAAGAGAGATGAGCTGGCTTCTACTGGTTGCTGTCCTTGTATCAGAATTTATGATCCCAATTGCTCATCCCATGACCACATCGGAAATCTTTGGAACACAATGCAAATCCATGCTAACTGGCCACCATCGAAACAAAAGAATTTCTTGGTGAAAAAGACCACTCAGCTTCTCCTAGACTCCATTTTCTTTTGGAAAGGAAAGAGTTGCAGGTTTGGCCGACACCAGTTCAGTTTTAGAACATAAGAACACGGAAATTACTAGGAGAGGAAAGAGCATGATCCATCTCGTTCGTCTTCTGCCATTCTGGTAAGTACCTCATACAATCGTGAAGGAGCTGTTCAGGGGAGGTGATGGCCTAATGGCATTGTTGGTGGACTGCTAATCCAGAAACCTAGGTTCAAATCCTGCCGTGGTAGGTGGTAGAATTTGAATTCAATAAATATCTGGAATTAAGAGTCTAATAATGACTGTGAATCCATTGTTAATTGTTGGAAAACCCATCTGGTTCACTAATGTCCTTTAGGGAAGGAAACTGCCATCCTTACCTGGTCTGGCCTACATGTGACTCCAGACCCACCACAACATGGTTGACTCTTAACTGTCCTCTAGGCAATTCGGGACGGGCGATAAATGCTGCCTAGCCAGACACACCCTCATCCTGCGAATGAATTTTAAAAAAAGATATCATTGCAATTGATCTCAATGAAAGACACAAACAGAAGACAAGAAAATTTCACTGTTTATGGGAATGGTGCCAAATCTCCAAAAGACACATTTCACCTTTGATGCATGCTACACTCATACGGTCAATTTACTCATATTATGTATCCTGAAATGTTATTTTCTGAAAAGAGTCTACTTGCATTTGCAAGAATCAACATTGCCTGCTTCCTACATCTGTGCAATGGCAGTCCATTGTGTGGGTGGATGATTTGGTGAGTAATTTTACCCAGGCATTACACATCTAATTAATTTCTGTTAGCCCCAACAACAATTCTCTGCATCCTATCTGATTTGGAAATCATTATCAGAGTCCTATTAGAGAGCAGTGTCAGATTGTATATTGGCCTACTCGTGTTTTTATGTATTGTCTTTCACAACCCTAGGGCTTCCCAAATTACTTTTGATTGAGGAAATATTTTTGGCATGTAGTCACTGTTTTAACATAGGAAAGGTGACAATCAATCTGTATGCAGCAAGCTCCCTTAAAAAGCCTTGTAACAATAACAAGAAAATTTGTTTTTTGCAGCTTTGCTTTTTGAGTGGCGTGGTGGCTCAGTGGTTAGCACTGCTACCTCATTGCACCAGGGACACAGGTTCAACTCCATCCTGGGGTGACTGTCTGTCAGGTGTTTGCACATTCTCCCTTGTATCTACATGCGCTCCCCCGACCCCGAGCCCCCACCCCGCACCTACCGCCAGATGCTATCTTCGTCCCACAGGCCAAACATGTGCAGGTGAGGTGGATTGGCCATGCTAAATTACTGATAGCGTCCAGGAATGTGCAGGGTAGCTGGATTAGCCACGGGAAATGCAGAGTTACAGGGATGGGGCGAGTCTGGGTGTGATGCTCTTCGGAGGGTTGGTGGGGACGTGATGGGTCTAATGGCCTGCTTCCACACTATGGAGGTTCTATGAATAAATGTTGGCAAAACATTAGGGAGAATATCCTGCCCTACTTTGAAACACCGTAATTGGTGTCTGTAAGGAGAGGGCAGGCAGTGCTTCAGTTCAGAACCTCACATTAAGGACGGAGCTTTCAACAGTGCTGCAGTCCCTCAGCACTGCATATACCTCAGACTGGATTTTGTACTCAAGTCCTGGGAATTGGAATTACAATCATAGCCTCCTGCGTGGGATTTTACATGGTGATAATGGCCCAGTCCACAAGCTCAAAAGAAGACCAGGACCTGATTTTACATTGAGCTATTAATTGTCTACAGTCATGCATTCCGCCTCCCTAGGCCAGTGAGATGGACGGCCACTCTTCAGTCCCAGCGCTGGCACTGGGTGTGGTGGTCATTGCTAGAACTGCTTGATTGGCACCATATTCACACCTTTAACATTCGCTCCCTGCACCAGAGGTGCACCGGAGGTGCACAGTAGCAGTAGTGTGTGCCTCCTACATGATGCACTGCAGAAATTCTCAAATGTTTCTCTTGTGTTCTCAGCACCATAGACACACGTTGTTGTTGTTGATCGAGTCTTTCAATCTTGGGTGTGTTTGAACTGAACGTTGAAGCCACAAATCTTCTTGCCGGTTACCCCATGCCCTCTCTCACTGTCCTTTTTAAAACACTGAAACATGTATTGGATTGACAAGCACAGTGCATAGGTACTTGCAGACCTAAGGATATAACATGTTGAAACAGGCAATACCTGCACCCACATTGGGAGTGTTAACATGTTTAATTAAGTACATTAAGCTTGAAATAAGCTGCATTGTCACAAAACATCTAATCAGTGTAAAGTAACAGATGGCATTATCTGAGATAGAAGGAACTGCAGATGCTGGAGAATCCGAGACAACAAGGTGCAGAGCTGGATGAACACAGCAGGCCAGGCAGCATCATAGGAGCAGAGATGGCATTATCTAATTGCTTTCCATCCTATTCTGATCACCTTCATTTTCCAGTCCCTCCTTCCCTCACAGCAACATTCTTTTCCTTTTTTTAATCCACTGTACGTTAGACTGTATCCCTCTGAGTTGTTGCTTCTTCTAAGCCCTATTGATGTTGATAGTGCTCTACTTTAGCCTTGGTCACCCAGGTCTACCCTATTTCTGACTCCGATCAGACAAGAAAAAAACACATACACTTGCCTTTCTCTGATTTTCCTTAGCAATGTTCCAGCATTGCAAATTGGCTATAACGTGACTTACAAATAGAGGGAACGCTATTTCTAAAAAGCCAACATGTGTTGGCTATAACGCGATTCCATCGGCGCGCAGAGGAGTACGCGTCGATATCACATGATCATTTCGCGAGCTTTGTCCTGAGCATGTGCAGTGTTAGCACCAAAAGAGTCGCCACACCAGCATCACATGATCGGTTTTCAGGCTTGTCATGAAGCGCTTTCTGTGAAAGGTAGAGTACTCCATGATTTTCGTTTGTTTCTGCAAATTCTGCCATGTTACCCACAAAAATGTAAGGACAAAGTGATAAGAACGTTAGCAAGAAGCGTCCTCGTGATAAAATTGCAGGTGGTGAATTTAAAAGAAAGGCCATAGCAATGGAACAGAAGCTAGATGTTATAAAGCATTTTGAGCGTAATGAGAGAACATATGACATAGTTCGCATGACAGGAATAAAGGAGCTTACCTTATGCACCATTAGAGACAGTGCACAAAAGATTAAAGTAATCTGTATTGCTGGAACAAGTCTGAATGCTAGCAAATCTGTGAGGTCACAGACAAACGAACTTGAGGAGATAGAGCAGCTTCTAAGTGTGTGGACAGAAGATCAAATGAAAGAGCGATCTGGGACCACCTTTCTCGCCATAAAAGGGGAAGCTTTATCAATTTATGAAGATCTAACAAAAAAAGCTGAAATTCCTGCAGGTGTGGCTGCTTTTAGAGACAGCAGTGGCTGGTTTGCTGGTTTTAAGAACCGCTATGCTTTCCAGAACATAAACTTATGTGGTGAAGCTGCCAGTGCAGATAAGGAGCATGAGATGGCATTTCCTCCCATAGTAAAAAAAAAATAAATTACAAAGAATTGACAATGTAGATCAAATTTTCAATTTGGATGAGACAGGTTTATACTGGAAGCGAATGCCATCAAGCACCTACATTTCTATGAAATAAGCACACACTCCATGCTTTAAGGTGGCGAAGGACCATATGACTGTGCTGCTGGGTGCCAATGCCAATGGAGACTTAAAGCTTAAGCCTGTGGTGGTGTACCACTTTGCCAACCCAGGAGCCTTGGAAGGTTGCCTAAAGGCATCTACTTTAGATCAAGCAAAAGAGGTTGGATGACGGGACAAATGTTTTCTGACCTTATTGTTGATGTTTTGGAAGACTTTTAAAGAAAGTATTGCAGGGAAAAAAAATTGGATTTCAAGGTTCTCCTCATCCTGGATAATGCGCCAAACCATCCTCCCACCGTTGGTGAGATTTCTGAAAACATCAAAGCGCTTTTTCTACCCCAAACACAACCTCTCTCCTTCAACCTATAGAGCTGGGTACAATAGCCGCTTTTAAAGCTTATTATTTATGACACATATTTAAGAGGCTGATTGTAGCCACTGAGAGGGATAAGGACAGTGTTCTACAATTTTGGAAGGGCTTTAACATCAAGAATGCAATTGACATTATCGTGGAGGCGTGGAGCACCTGCTTACATGCAGTTTGGCAAAAGCTACTCCCAGATTTTTTTTCAAGATTTTAAAGGCTTTGATCGACCAGAGCAGCTCTCAAGAATCAAAGAACATTGTGTTTTGAAGCAGTGCAGAATGAGGATGTTGAAGAGCTGCTCGAGTCCCACTGTGAAGACCTTTCTACACCTGATCTACAACAACTTGTTGCTGAGGGAGAAGTGAAAGCTGGAGATGAAGAAGATGAAGTCCAGGATGCAGCACCACCAGAGCTTTCTACTTCTGATTTGTCTTCTGTCCTGAGGGAAATTGAGAAGCAGTTGCAGCTCTTAGAAGACAATGATTACAATGCAGAACGCAGCAGGGTAGCAGTTTGTGGAGTGAGATCTTATTTGGCACCCTATGAACAGCTTCTTCATGAAAGAAGAAAAAGGAAAAAGCAGCAAAATCTGAATGTCTCTTTAAGCCAATCCCCAAGAAACAGTCAGAATACAATGAACTACAACCATCCACTTCTGGATGAATTATTTTTCACCCTAACCCTGCAACCACAACTCCACCTGAAGGCGATGATGATGATGATGACCCTCAGCCCCTGCATTAACAACAGAGCAACCTCAAAAGCTCCCCCCCTCCAAGTCATCTTGACATTTTTTCAAAGTAAGGTGTTAAATTTATTTTTATTTCATTATTAGATATGAATTAAACATTTATTCAAACTGTGCTATCCTTTGTGTTCGGCTTTTGAGTGATTTTTGAACGATTTTGAGCGATTTTTTTTCTGTTCCTAATCCCACTTTTCCCATGGGTCCTGTTATTTCTATAGCGCGATTTTCTATAAAGCAATGTTGTGCAAGAATGCAACAATTACAATATAGCAGAATGGACAGTACAGCGAACCTTGGAGGAAGAAGTCCACAGAATCCGTGTCGAAATTCGGTTCCCTTTTCACGTCACTAGCTGCGGTATTCCAGGAAATAAGTTTAAAGGTCCCCAAAGCTTCTTTGTGAAACCGTGGAGAGAAGGTAACTGTTAAGGAGATGCAGTGGGTAAGATGGTAAGCAGGAGAAGTGAGTGGGTTTGGGGGTGAGGTGGCAGGCAGGGGTGGTAGCTGGGTGAGAATGGTAGATGGGTGAAGGGACTAGGCTGGTGGGTAGGTAAGTAGCAATAGTTGGGGGTTGAGACAGGATTAGTTGAGGTCAGGTGGTAAGTTGGATTGTAGTGTAGGAGAGAATGGCCAGCATTAGTGCAACTCATAGAGTCATACAGCATGGAAACAGACCCTTCAGGCCAACCAGTCCATGCTGACTATGGTCCCCAATTAAACTCGTCCCACTTTCCTGCATTTGGCCTATATCCCTCCAAAATTTATGTCTTTTAAATGTTGCAACTGTACCTGCATCTGCCACTTCCTCTGGCAATTCATTCCACATGCGAGCCACTCTCTGTGTAAAAAAAATTCCCCTTGTGTCTTTTCTAAAATTTTCTCCTCACACCTTAAAAATATGCCTCCTAGTCTTGAACTTCCTCACTCTAGGTAAAAGACTCCTGCTGTTCACCTTATCTATGTCCCTCATGATTTTATAAACCTTTATGAGATCACCACTCAACTTCCTACGATCGAGTGAAAAAAGTCCCAGCTTATCTTTATAACTCAAGCCCTCCAACATCCCAGTAAATCTTTTTTGAACACTCTCCAAATTAATACTATCCTTCCTTCAGCAGGGTGAACAGAACTGTACACAGTACTCCAGAAGAAGCCTGATTAATGAGTTAGTTTTATAGCTCCCTAGGTCATAGAGGGCTACAACACAGAAAAAAGCCCTTTGGCTCACCAAGTCTGCAACAGCAAAAAACAAACACTTAACCATTTGAATCCCACTTTCCTGCACTTGGCCCATAGCCTTGTATGCCTTGGCATTGGAAGTGCGCATCTGAACATTCCTTAAATATTATTCAGGTTTCTGCTTCAACTACCTTTACAGGCAGTGAGTTCCAGATTCCCATCACCGTTTGCATGAAAAATATCCTTTCTAAACCTCCTGCCCCTTATGTAATGCACTGCCTAGTATTAGACTAGATTTCTTCCTGGCTCACATTTTCTTGGTAACTAAAGTAAATACTGTCAGGCATCTCCAGCTTAGAGTTGGAGACTTTGTTGGATAGTTCCAGGGAGCAGTGAAATTGCCCATCCAAAGTTCAAATTTCCCTGATAATTATCAAAGAGTTCTCAAGGGTCCCATAGTGCATCTTGGAGCATGCATCTGATCTCTGATCATCCAGAAACTGGAAAACCTGGCGAACGTTTGGTTGTTCAATCCTGAAATGAACTCATATTTACAGACAATATGAGGTTGCCTATTTCTACTTCAATGTCATTGTGCAATTGCACCTCTGTCTCAGCTCAGTCTCCTGGCTGGTCTCCCATGCTTGAACATTTAAAACCTGTGGTCAGTGAGGGTTTAAACTCATTCGGCAGGAGTTGGGAATAAGGTGTACCGGTAGGGAGTGATGTGCAGAAGATGTAGAAAAAGAACCAAGTTAGTCTGGAATGCAGTGCAAATATAGTCAAATAAAGGCACAAGGAAGCAATGCAAAGTTGGATAGCATTTATTTTACTGTAAGGAGTCTAATGAGTGAGGTAGATGAGTTGAGGGTGTTGATTAACACAGTGGGATGTCATATCAAAGGTATCAGAGTGACATGGCTGAAAGAGGGATAAGACTGGCAGCTCAGTATACTGGCATATAGGATCTTTCGGTGAGATAAGGGTGCATAAAATGGACGTGATGTCTCAATATAGATCAAGGAGTCAATTACTTCAGTAACAGGAATACCATCTTGGAAAGTTCCTCAAATGAGTCTATGTGCATAGAACTTAAAATGGTGCAGTCGCTTTTCTGGAGGTAATGGCCTAGTGGTATTATATCTGAACAAGTCATCCAGAGACCCAGTTAATGTTCTGGAGACTTCAGTTTGAATCCTGCCATGGCAGGTCGTGGAGTTTGAATTTAATAAAAATCTGGAATTAAGAGTCTAATGAAGAACTAAAATCCATTGTCAATTGTCAGAGAGAAAAAAAAACAAACATCTGGTTCACTAATGTCCTTTAGGGAAGGAAACTGACATCCTTACCTGGTCTGGCCTACATCTGGCTCCAGACCCGCAGCAATATTGTTGACTGTTAACTGCCCTCTGGGCAATTAGGCATGGCCAATAAATGCTGGCCTAGCCAGCAACACCCTCTCCCGTGATTGCATTTTAAAAAGATAAAGACCCATCCAAACAGTAAGTGACAGATGGAAAAACAGAAAATCTTAGAGAAGTGTAATAAGAATCAAAGAATCCCTACAGTGTGGAAACAGACTCTTCAGCCCAACAAGTCCAAACTGACTCTCAGAGCATCCCACCCAGACCCATCCCCCTTTAACCCACTTAATCTAGGCATCCCTTAACATTATAGGCAATTTTTCATGGCCAATCCACCTACCCTGCACATTTTTGGACTGTGGGAGGAAACCGGAGCACCTAAAGGAAACCCATGCAGACATTGGGAGAAGGTGCAACCTCCACACAGACAGTTGCCCAAGGCTGGAATCAAACCTGGGTCCCTGGCACTGTGATGCAGCGGTGCTAAACCACTGAGGCACCAGGCTCAGCCTTTTGGCTAAGATCAAGTGTGTAGTATAATAATAAGAGGGGATTTCAACTTCC
This sequence comes from Rhincodon typus, assembly GCF_021869965.1. Taxonomy (NCBI): domain Eukaryota; kingdom Metazoa; phylum Chordata; class Chondrichthyes; order Orectolobiformes; family Rhincodontidae; genus Rhincodon; species Rhincodon typus. The sequence continues at coordinate 12,747,859 of NC_063336.1, read as the reverse complement.
CCCAGTATTTACTGAGGTAGACAAAGTGTGAAAGGTTTAGAGGGGGCAGAATTCCTAAAAAGTGCCCAGGAGATCTTTGAAAGCCACCATGTAGAAATGTCCATAAGAATGTGGACAGTGCTGGAACTAATTTTAGGGAACAAAGCCAGGCAAGTGGTACATGTGACGGTGGGGGAGCAAATTGGTGATAGTGACCGTAATTCAGGAAGGTTTAAGGTGATTTTGGATCAGAAAAAATGGTGGGCCAGGAATAAAATGTTGTGAATTGGGGGAAGGCCAATTGTAATAGGATCTGGCTAAAGTAGACTGCAGGCATCTACTTGCAGGAAAATGTGGGGAACATTCAAAAGGGTCATAGTGAAAGTGAAGGCCCGTGAAGGGTAGAATCAAAAACTCAGGAGAATCGTGAATGTCAAGGATGTACACGATTGGATAAGGAAATAAAATGAAGCTTTGAAGAGGAGTATAGAAAATGCAGGAACAAAAACAAAGTTGCTGGAAAAGCCCGGCAGGTCTGGCAGCATCTATGAAGGAAAAGAAGATTTAACATTTCGGGTCCGGTGACCCTTCCTCAGAACTGATAGTGGCTGTGAAAACATCAGTTTATACACCGAGAAAAGGGGTAGGGGATGGGTTAGTGAGTAGAAAATGCAGGAGTTTGTTGAAAAAAAAATTAAAAGAGTGAAAACGGGACACGAGAAAAAAAAACACCAGTGGGTAACATTAAGGAAAATTCAAAGGCATTTTATAAGCGCTCATTAGAGCTAGGAGAAAAATCAGGGAAATTGGTTCCAAAATTGGTTCAGTGGCAACCAGCAGAGGGTGATGGTCAAATGGCAGTTTTTGTGACATGAAGCCTGTGTCCAGTTACACAGGTTTGGTGACAACAAGGTGCAGGGCTGGATGAACACAGCAGGCCAAGCAGCATCATAGGAGCAGAGAGGCTGACGTTTTGGGCCTAGGCCCTTCATCAGAAAAGGGAGGGGAAGGGGGTTCTGAAATAAATAGGGAGAGAGTGGGAGGCGGATAGAAGATGGATAGAGGAGAGGATAGGTGGAGAGGAAACAAGCAGGTCGAAGAGGCGGGGATGGAGCCAGTAAAGGTGAGTGTAGGTGGGGAGTTAGGAAGGGGATAGGTCAGTCCAGGGAGGACGGACAGGTCAAGGGGGCGGGATGAGGTTAGTCGGTAGGAGATGGAGGTGCGGCTTGAGGTGGGAGGAGGGGATAGGTGGGAGGAGGAACAGGTTAGGGAGGCAGGGACAAGCTGGACTGGTTTTGGGATGCGGTAGGGGGAGGGGAGATTTTGAAACTTGTGAAATCCACATTGATACCATCGGGCTGCAGGGTTTCCAAGCGGAATATGAGTTGCTGTTCCTGCAACCTTCGGGTGGCATCGGGTGGCACTGCAGGAGGCCCAGGATGGACATGTCGTCTGAGGAATGGGAGGGGGAGTTGAAATGGTTCGCGACTGGGAGGTGCAGTTGTTTATTGCGAACCGAGCGTAGGTGTTCTGCAAAGCGGTCCCCGAGCCTCCGCTTGGTTTCCCCGATGTAGAGGAAGCCACACCGGGTACAGCGGATGCAGTATACCACATTGGCAGATGTGCAGGTGAACATCTGCTTGATGTGGAAAGTCTTCTTGGGGCCTGGGATGGGGGTGAGGGGGGAGGTATGGGGGCAGGTGTAGCACTTCCTGCGGTTGCAGGGAAAAGTGCTGGGTGTGGTGGAGCTGGAGGGGAGTGTGGAGTAGACAAGGGAGTCACGGAGAGAGTTGTCCCTCCGGAAAGCAGATAAGAGTGGGGAGGCAAAGATGTCTTTGGTGGTTTTTTCAAGGGGACGGGATGAGGTTAGTCGGTAGGAGATGGAGGTGCGGCTTGAGATGGGAGGAGGGGATAGGTGGGAGGAAGAACTTTTCTGCACCTCCATCTCCTACCGACTAACCTCATCCCGCCCCCTTGAAAAAACACCTGCCTACACAGGTTTGGTGCTGGGTTCCTTGAATATAGGATGTGTTATCGCTAATTTTGTAGATGATATGAAAATTGGTGGTGTGGTAAATCACGAAAAGGAAAGCCTTAGACACTACAGGGCAGTATGTTTATCCTTATATTTGTTTTTTCTGTCAAAATGGACAAATTTACTTTTTACAACATTGTAATCCATTTGACAGATTTTTACCCAATCACAACTTATTTATGTCCCTTTGATTTAGCAATATGATGCCTAACTGACTGAGGTGATTGGCTCCTAAAGGACATAGCTTCTAGACTGGGTCTGCAGCAGGTGGTGAGGGAACCAGCAGGAGGGAAGAACATACTTGACCTCATCCTCAACAATTTGCCTGCAACAGATGCCTTTGTCCATGATGATATCGGTACAAGTGACAAACACACAGTCCTTATGGAGATGAAGTCCTACTTTCACATTGAGAAGACTTTACATCATGATGTGTGGCACTATTGCAATGTTAAATGGATAGATTTGGAACAGATTTAGCAACTCATTACTGGGCACGTATGGGACAATATAGATTACCAGTCGCAGTAGAATTGTATACCAAAGCAATCTTCCACCCATAGCCCAGACTATCTGTTAATGTACCTTTACCATTAACTAGGGGATAATCCCTAGTCCAATGACCAGTTTAGGAGGCATGCCAGCACCAGGCATGCCTCAACTGAGGTGCAAACTAAATAAGCTGTAAATGATAGACAGAACAAAGCAATTCCACAACCAATGGATCATATCAAAGCTCGGCAGCCCTGCCCCACCCAGTCATAATAATGGTGGCCAATTAAACAACTCACTAGAGGATGAGGCTTCACAAATATCCCCATATTCAATGATGAGGGCACCGACATATCAGTGCAAAAGATAAGGCTGAATCATTTGCAACAATCTTCAGCAAGAATTGTTGAGTTGATAAAGAAATTCAACCTCCTCCAGAGGTCCCTGCATCACATATGCCAGTCTTCAGCCAATTCAACTCACTCCACGTGATATCAAGAAAAGGCGCTGGATGCAACAAAGAATATGGTTCCTGACAATATTCCAGCAATAGTAATGAAGACTTTACTTTAAATTTTGTCACCTTAGGCTATTTTGCAGCCAAATAAGCACTTGCCAAATTGAAGGCACTGATATAATGTAGGAAACACAACAGCCAATTTGTGCACAGAAAGCTCCCAAACACAGCAAAGTGATAATGACCAAACGCTGCCAAAGGCAGCAGATACATGGGGACATCACCACCTGCATGTTTTGCTCCAAGCCACTCATTCATTCTGACTTGGAACCATATCACTGTTCCTTCATTGTTGCTGGCTCAAAATCCTGGAACTCTCTCACTAACAGCATTGTGGGTGTCTCTATATTCCAAGGACCACAGGGGTTCAAGAAGGCGGCTGATCATCACCTTCTCAAGGCAATTAAGGAAGGGCAATAAATCCTGGGTATCCAGTGACACCACATCCTATGAAGTAATGTATATTAATTTGGGGTGCCTGGTGACTCACTGGTTAGCACTGCTGCCTCTCAGTGCTAGGGACCTAGATTCAATTTCAGCTTTGGGCAACTGTCTGTGCGGAGTTTGCACATTCTCCCTATGTCTGCGTGGGTTTCCTTCTGGTGCTCCGGTTTCCTCCCACAGTCCAAAGATGTGCAGGTTGGGTGGATTGGCCATGGGAAATGCAGGGTTACAAGGACAGGGTGGGAGGGTGAGTCTGGGATGCTCTTTGGAGAATCGGTGTGGGCTTATTGGGATGAATGGCCTGTTTCCACACTATGATTATAATAAATATCAAAAGCTTGATTTAATCATTGCATATTGAGGTATTAGCTATTGATTAAGGTACCAGGAATAATTCTGCTACTCTTCCTTCAATTGACACTTTGGGATATTTAACATCCAACTTTGAAGTGACTAAATGAGAAGGAAAGCAACAGAAAGCTAAGTTGATAAGGCTTGTGGAGGGAGGTTGCTGTAGAGCATAATCACAGTCTTCGCAATGTTGGGCTGAAAGGTCTGTCTACACTGGAAATTATTCGTAAAAGGATCAGCTCCACTGAGTTTAAGTAGCAGCACAGCAGATAAAAAATGTAATTAGTTATCCTGCCACATGGCTTCTAGTACTTGTAAAGAACACATACTAAATATTTTACGCTCTTACATGAATATTTCACCATGGCAGCAGTTAAACCTGCATTTAAAGGCATGATGGCTAGTCCCACTTTGGTATTGATTTTATATTGATGTAATTAATTTGGCTGCATTGAAAAATGACTCTCTCTCAGTTTTGTTATCCTGAGAAATTGAATAAAAGAAGATAGAGGGAAAATATGTATAAACCAGCTGTTGGAAACCTGGAATTGCTATGAAATGGTACACACATATGTTTCCACTGTTGGTTTCAGGTTCAGGGTCTGCATTAGTTTCAGGATGTGTAATGGTAACAGAGTCTGCTTTAGTTTAGAGCCTTCATTCGATTCAGGATCTTCATTAGTTTCAGACACTGAGCAAGTTGGAAACCCAAAATCTGGGTAAATATAGAGTCCAGCACAGGCTCAGTTCTGAGGAAGAGGAATTTGATAATTTTGGTGGGGAAGGTGGTGTGTTAGAAAAGACCAATCAAATTTATTGTGCAATGAAATGCTGTGTCAATGAATGGAATGGCATGGCTTAGTGACTGTGTTCAACTTCACTGTGGGAGATCTCTACTGTACTTCAGCAAACTCCATATCAACTCACTATGATTTTATGTACTCATCATGGAGATATCCCAAAATCTGGCTAGCCCAATGGACAGACAGGTTCTACTACACTTCGCTCCAAAAGGAAGACTTTCCTGTTCATATTACTGTGCTTATCGAGCCCAACAAAACCTTTGTTGTCACTAGATCCTTGGTGAGGCATCATAACATTTCCAGACAGATTACCCCAAATTGTCAAGCTCCCCGATGAGGAGGGATTAAATATCTCCCCTTCTTTAGTTTGTTCCCCTATTATTTGGGCACAACAAGGCTCATATATGAAGGGCCCTCTCCCTGTGGATACCTTTATTTCAGACCAAATGAATTTACATTGTAAAAGGAGTCAATTTCCAAAGTCAGTGGACAACTGATTTTATTAGTTAATGAGCACAAAAAGAAATAATAAAACAATAGACAGACACACTGATTAGTCATGAGAGCTCAAAGCAAAAAAAAAGAAATTAAAACAAGAAGACACAGGGATCAGTCTCCGTGGGCAAAATTCTATAGATGTTTGAGAAAGTAGACCATGACAGAATTTGTGGCAGAATCACATGAGAATTCCCAACAGCGGGACCAACGTGTGGCATATTCTCTGCTGTTGCCGAGCGATAAGGTGAGTTTCTTGCTAGGCAGTGGTAAATTGCCAATTAAGTTGAATTGTTGCTTGTTATTCATTAAAAAAATGCTGCTGGCTGGAGTCGTACCTCTCACGTAGGAAAGGTCATCTCCAACAAAAATGGGTCTGACCATGGCTTGTTGATGTTCAGTGGCATAGTCATCACTGAATCCTCCACTATCAATTCCTGGGGTTACCTTTGACCAGAAGCTCAACTGGACTCACCGTGTAAGTATTGCGGTTATGAGGGGCTAGGAACACGGTAGTGAGTAACTCACCTCCTGAGACAATTGTTCAAATATTTCAGCCATGTTTTTGAGCCAAGGCTGTAATGAGGTCAGGAGCTGAGTGGCCCTGGCGGAACCCGAACTGGGCGTCACTGAGCAGGTTATTGCTGAGCAGATGCTGCTTGATAGCTTTTGATGACACTTCCCTTCACTTTACTGATGATCAAGAGTAAAATAATGGGGTGGTAATTGACAAGGTTGGATTTGTCTGGCTTTTTGCGTAAGGGAGAAACTTGGTCAATTTTCCACATTGTTGGGTAGCTGCCGGTGTTGTCCCTGTGCTGGAAGAGCTTGGCTGGGGACACAGCAAGTTTTGGAGCACAGGTCTTTAGTTCTATTGCTGGAATGTTGTCAGCATCATAGCCTTTCCAGTGCCTCCAGCCGTTTCTTGACATCATGTGCAGTGAATTGAATTGGCTGAAGACTGGTATCTATAGTGCTGGGGACCACTGGAGGAGGCTGAGACAGACCATCTACTTGGCACTTCTAGCTGAAGAGTGCTGACCCCCCGGCTTGATGGTAAAGGTTGAGGGGGGGTGGGATATGCTGGGCCATGAGGTTGCAGATTGCGTTGGAGAATGATTCTGCTTCTGCCGATGGCTCGCTGCGCCTCATGGATGCCCAGTCTTGAGTTGCTAGAACAGTGCAAAGTCTGTCCCATTTAGGACAGTGATAATGTCACACGACACAATGGAGGGTATTCTCAATGTGAATTTTGTCTCCATAAGGACTGTGTGGTTATCATTTTGATGGATACTGTAAAGGACAGGTGCATCTGCAGCCAACAGATTAGTAAGGATGAGGTCAAGTATGCCTTTCCCTCTTGTTGGTTCCCTCACTGCCTGCTGCAGACCCAGTCTCGCAGCTATGTCCTTTAGGACCCGGCCAGCTCGATCAGTAGTACTGCTGCCGAGCCACTCTTGGTGGTGGACATTGAAATCCCCCACTCAGAGTACATTATGCTACCCTCAGCGCATCCTCTAAGTGTTGTTCAACATGGAGGAGTACAATCATCAGCCAAGGGAGGACGGTATGTGGACATTGTTTGTAAGGCATGATTCCATGGGAATGATTACATCAGGCTGTTGTTTGACTAGTCTGTGAGACAGCTTTCCCAGTGTTGGCCAAGATGATAGTGAGGAGGACTTTGCAGGGTTGACAGAGTTGTTTCTGCCATTGTCTTTTCCTGTGCCTCAGTCAATACCAGGTGGTCCATCCGGTTTCATTTCTTTTCCGAGACTTTGTAGCAATTGTTACAACTGCGTGGCTTGCAAGGGTATTTCAGAGGGCAGTAGAGAGCCAACCACATTGTTCCTCAATGATGGTGAGGTTGATGTGAGGGTTGCAGTGAAACGAAGAGTGGTACTCACTCGGTTAGATATCTTGGCATTCCTACAAGTGTGGTCCTGTTGATCTGCTGCTAGGGCCAGGGTTCTCTCCTCATACTGGGTAAGGAGTCTAATGTCAGATAGCTTTTTACATCTCTGTCCCGTTCTGCCCTGTAAGGGCTAATTACTGCTGGAATGCGAGAAAAGTATGAATTAAGGGGTGGTACTGATGTCATTACAGATGCAGGTGGGGGAACATAGGTGCGGTGTCCTAGGGGAGAGAATAGGCATCATAAAGACCATGCAGGGTTAACGGTGTGTGTGCTGATTATGGGGATTAGAGCAAATGAGGGGAAATGCTGCAAGTAATAGTGAGGATGTTGGAGCATGAACCTTGGGGAAGTGGATGGAATACATAGAACATAGAACACGGAACAGTACAGAACAGTACAGGGCCTCCAGCCCACAATGTTGTGCCGACCTATTGTCCTACTAACATCAACCTACCCTGCATACCCTACATTTTACTATCCTCCATGTGCCTATCCAAGACTCGCTTAAAAGTCTCTAAAGTATCTGATTCCACTACCACTGCCGGCAGCGCATTCCACACGCCCACCACTCTCTGTGTGAAGAACCCACCTCTGACATCTCCCCTAGACTTTCCTCCAATCACCTTAAAATTATGCCCCCTCGTAATAGTCATTTCCGCACTGGGAAAAAGTCTCTGACTATCCACTCTATCTATGCCCCTCATCATCTTGTATACCTCAAACAAGTCACCTCTCATCCTTCTTTGCTCCAATGAAAAAAGCCCTAGCTCCCTCAACCTTTCCTCATAAGATCTGTCCTCCAGTCCAGGCATGATCCTGGTAAATCTCCTCTGCACCCTCTCTAAAGCTTCCACATCCTTCCTATAATGAGGCGACCAGAACTGAACACAGTATTCCGAGTGTGGTCTAACCAGAGTTTTATAGAGCTGCAGCATAACCTCACGGCTCTTAAACTCGATTCCCCTGCAGTAGTAGCGGCACTTAGCCTGAGAGCGCAAGAGAAAGCCATTGACCCTCTTATAGCACTGCAGGCAATTTCCCACAATAATGTGATGGCACTGACTTGGGTGGTGACCGTGGGCAAAGCTGCCAGTTTCTGGGGTCATGACCTCACCCCCTTCGCCACCGCCACCACCACTACCTCCACTGTTCCTGCTTTGCACCATCCCTTCCACCAGCAACTTTCATTCCCTCTCAGAGAATCATGGCACCATATTCACCTTCTCTAACCCATTCAGAATCCGTCCAACAATTAGCAGAGCAGCTTTAGAATACCAGCAATCTTAGAATATGGGTGCACTGTGGCTTGTTACATATGACGCAGGCACCAGGGATGGCAAGTCAGGGTAGAATTGGATGTAAGAGATGCCATAGTGATGGGCTATGTGGTTAATGAGGGATATTTGGTAAGATAGGGTGAGAAATCTCCATCCAGAAAAAACTCAAGACAATTTTCACATAGCCAGAACAGTGTAAGAATCAACCCAATGGGTTAGAATAGATTGTGGAATGTTATAGGACAAAGAAGAGTATAGCACAGGAACAGGCCCTTCGGGCCACGATGTTGTGCCAAACATGACAGCAAATTGAATTAACTCTTCTGCCTGCCCTTTGTCCATACCACCCCACCCCCATTCCTTGCATATTCCTGTGCTTATCTAAAAGCCCCTTAAATGCCCTCACCAGATTCGCATCCACCACCAACCCTGGCAGCTTGTTCCAGGCAACTACCACTCTCTGTGTAAAAAACCTGCCCTTCCATCTCCTTTGAACTTTCCCCCTCTCACCTTAAATGCGTACACTCTAGTATTAGACATTTCAACTCTGAGAAGAAATGATTCTGACTGTTAACCCTATCTGTGCCTCTTATAATTTTATAGATGACTATCAAGTCTGCCCTCAGCCTCCGGTGTTCCAGAGAAAACAACCTGAGTTTTTTCTAGCCCCTCCTTATAGCTCATACTCACTAATCACGGTAGCATCCTGGGAAACCGCTTCTGTATCCACTCCAAAACCTTTACATCCTTCCTGGATAGTGGCGACCAGAATTGAATACAATACTCTAAGTGCGGCCTAACAAAACTTTTAAAAAGCTGCAAGGTAACTTCCTGACTTTGTACTCAATATTCTTGGCTTTGCAGATTTGTTGAAAACTTTTTTGCCTGCTTTATTTTGACAGGCTTGCTGACTAGTTGGCTTCTGGCAATCAGAGTCAAGAGTTTTTTTTTTAAATATAAAACACACAAGTGACTGTGGATGATCCTTTGACATAAACTTCTGAGCACACTAGCATTTGAATCCAGGCCAATACACCTGGGTTGTACCTCAGTCTATTGGCTCGCATGAACTCCTCAGCTCACTAACACACCTTCTCTCACAAGCACATTCAGACTGGATTCAACTGGTTTTAACCCCCATGTTGGTGTGTTCCTGAAAGTAGAGATATAAAACATGTCTCTCACTCAAATTGCTGTCTTTACTCTGATCATGTTTCCAATTTGGGATAATTTACTGGAGATTAAAGTTTAATTTTTATTTCATCCATTTGAAGTTTCCTTGGCAGGTGTGACATTCCAGGCTATCTCTTTCCAGGCAGCCACGAAAATTCAAATAATTAAAAATTAAGTGGGCACCCGCTGAATATAGATACGAGAAGACATATTTTCTCTCAGAGGTTCGTGAGTATTTGGAACCCACTTCCTCAAAAGGCAGAGGAAGAGGAGCCTTTGAATATTTGTAAAGCAGAGATAGATTCTTGATAAGCAAAAACCTAAAAGGTTATCGGAGGGTAGGCAGAAATGTAGAGTAATAAGAGCACCTGTGATCGTGTTGAATAGTGGAGCAGACTTGAGAGAATGAGTAGCCTATTGGTATGTTTGTACAGAGGATTTTATTGGATGTTGAACAGTAAAGACAGGATATGAACAAAGGAAAGCAGGAACTTTCATTCAAATGGATCATCGAATCTTTACAGCACAGGCACAGGCCATTCGGCCCAACGAGTCTGCACTCTGAAGAGCCTCCCACCCAGACCCAGTCCCCATCCCCAGATCCACCATAGCCAACACATCCCCGGACACTATGGACAAATTAGCATGGCCTATCCACCTAAGCCGCACACCTGTCGACAGTGGGAGGAAACCCACAAGGACAATGTGCAAAATCCACACAGAGAGTCGCCCAAAGGTGGAACCAAACTTGGGACCCTGGCGCTGTGAGGCAGCAGTGCTAACCACTGAGCTACCGTGCTGCCCCAACAAAATGAGCAACAGTATTGACCATGGTATATTGTGTGTACAGGAAAAAAATACATTTGTGTAAAGAATGTCTGGTAATGGCAGAACGGGAAATGATGAGCAATCTTACATTTGAAAAATACAGGGCGTACATCACACTGTGTGGTTTGCAGAAGTATGCTGAGATACATTTGAAAGAGATTAGGAACATAGAACATAGAACATAACAGCGCAGTACAGGCCCTTTGGCCCTCGATGTTGCGCCGACCTGTGAAACCAATCTGAAGCCCATCTAACCTAAACTATTCCATTATCATCCATATGTTTATCCCCTGACTATTTAAATGCCCTTAAAGTTGGCGAGTCTACTATTTTTGCAGGCAGGGCATTCCACGCCCTTACATAAAACAGGAAGAGGCTGTTTAGCCCCTCCATTCACTTAAACCTGATCTAAACCACAGTCTCATTTACTTGCCTTAGCATGATATTCCTCAGTTATCTTGCCTAACAAAAATCTCTCAATCTCATTCCTGAATACCACAATTGTCCTAGCATCCAGAGGTTTTGAAAGGTCTACCATCTATCTAGACATTACTGCTAAATTTTAAGATACGTCCCCACCTTCTGAATCCCAACACAGGATATAGTTTTTTTTTCCCCATATCTATCTACAGATTTAAGGTGATTGACAAAAGAACCACTAATGGCATGAGGGAAACCTTTTCTTACTAATGCAGTACATGCTTAAGATCTGAAATGAACCACCTAAAAGTGCGGGGTGGAGGCAGATTGAATGTCGACCGTCAAAGGGGAGTTGGATAAGCTTTTGAAGTAAAACACGTTGCACGGTTTGAGGGTAAGGGCAAAGGAATGGGTCTAGCTAACTCATTTGTGCAGAGAATGGGAGCAAGTTCAACAGGTCAAATGATCTCCTGTGCTGTAATCAGCCGAAGATTGTATGATCTACTCCATCAAATCCTTTTCACATTTTAATGGTCTCCATCTGACTTCCAGTCAATCTTCAATACTCAGGAATGTAAACCTAATTCATACAATCTGCCCTCACAATTTGAGTCTGTAATTTCTGCCATTATGTTATTAACAAGAAGTTATTACTGCACAAAGTTCTTGATAAATTTGTTCTCAAAACTAGGAAGGACATTAAAAATGCAGTCACTATGGTAGCAATTTGTTCGCTTTATCTTATCTCAAACTAAAGATAACTCAACTAAATCATAATATTAACACAATAAAGGACAAGTATATATGCTGAACGCCATTGTAAATATTTGGTGATTTAAACTGCCAGTTATTTTATCCATGTTTCAGTATCTGTTTGAAATGAAAATAAGTTTAAATAATTTACTAAATCAACAGTGTTCTGGCTCTCTTGTTTGTGAAATGTCATATACCTAAAAACAATTTATTAATTCATTAGGAAAAACAAGCCTGTGATATTGAAACCCTCAATCAACCAGGGAGCATCTTTGAAGAGATTAATGGATACCCTGCAGTGATGCAAGGCTAGAATCTAATGGAACATCATTGGCAGACGTGTATTCAGCTGTCTAGATGCTAAGATCTGGAATTCTCTCTGTAAATCACTCCTGCTTTCTACTCCTTTGATAAAATTCTTAAAACTTCTTTCACCAAGGTTTTGAACACCCATCCAAACATGACTTTACATGTCACAATTTAGCTTAATAACACTCCTATGGAGCCTCTTGAGAAATTTTCCTGCTTTAAAGATGTTGTGACACGGCTTCTTTGGTTCTTCATCCATACCCAGGCTAGACTTCCAACTTGCACTCAGACAACGCTTATTAACAACCTGTGAAAGACAGTAAAACTATTGTGCTGTACAGCTTTCAACCTCCGAACAGAATCCTAACACATAGGAACATAGGAATAGGAGTAGGCCATTCAGCCCCTTGAGCCTATTCCACCATTCAGCGATATCGTGGCTGATCTACGGCCCAATTCCAAATGCCTGCCTTTGGCCCATATCTCTTAATATCTTTGCTTAACAAAAATGTATCTATCTCAGATTTAAAACTAACAACTAATCTAGCATCCACTGCCATTTGTGGAAGACAGTTCCAAACCAAAACCACTCTTTGTGTGTAGAAGTGCTTCTGAAACGTTCTGCTGTATGGTCTGGCCCTAATTCTCAGACTATGTACCCTAGTTGTAGAATCTCCAACTAATAGAAATAGTTTATCTTTATCTGCCCTGTCTTTTCCTGTTAAGTTTAGGTATCATTTTTGTAAACCTACATTGTACTGTTTCCAAGGCAAATCTATCCTTCCTAAGATGTAGAGCCCAGATCTGCTCCCAGTACTCCAAGTGGGGCCTAACTAGGGTTTTGTATAACTGCAGCACTGGTTCTGTGTCCTTATGCTCCAATCCCCTAGACATAAAGGCCAGTATTCCATTAGCTTTCTTGATTATTTTCTGTATCTGTTCATGGCATTTTAAAGATCTATGCACCAGAATCCCCAGTCTCTTTGGACATCTACAGTATTTAACATCATACCGTCTGGAAATTACCCTGTTCTATCTTTATTTGGCCAAAATGGATAACCTCACCCTTGCTTACACTGAACTCCATCTGCCACAGTGTTGCCCATTCACTTAGTCTATTGCTATTCCTTTGTAATTTTATGCTACCATCTGCACTGTTTGCTGTATTGCTTAACTTTCGTCATCAGCAAATTTGGATATAGGACTTCCTATGCTGTTATTCAAGTTGTTAATAAATAATGTATGTAATAAAATATGAAATAAATAAAACACAGTAAATAATAATTATATTAACACAAGACTACAAAGGTCACAGTGACATAATTGCTTAGCTCAAATCATGATTTATTTCGATGATTCAACCAAGGATTGTAAGAAACCTGCATTTGGAATCCCAAAATGGCTGCCCTGGTGACAGCATGGATAATGATCAAATTTGCAGATTCTACCACTCCATGCCCAAGCCTATTGCATCAAACTGCTTTATTCTCACACCATGTGCACCCTCTTGGGGTCTTCACTCGTGTCTCCCTATGAGAGATATGGGCAAGTGCAGGTGGGTGAGACTAGTTTAGTTTGGGAACATGGTCGGCATGTGCTGGTTGGACTGAAGGGTCTGTTTCCATGCTGTATGAATCTATGAAACTATCTATGAATCTATCATTTACATAGTCTCCTCCTACATCCAACCCTGGTACCTACTTAGTTCTCAATAATACTAACTAAAAGTATTTTATTCAGATTATTAGCTGAAATATTCCACTGAAAGTACTCCTTGTCAGACTGAATGTAGTTTGTACTCTATAGTCTCCCCAAGGCCTCTTGTTGACAGATTGAAATGCTATGCAGACCACGCAAGTCTCCTTGTCCTGGTCATTTGTAGTGGGGTGGAAGCGAGTTGGCTTGAAGGTTAGCCTGGAACTACATTTTCAGCAACTGAAACACACACAGTGGGATTCATAAAAGTATCCCAAAGCTCTTAATGCTGGAAGAATTATTTTCTAGCAAGCTGCTACATCATAATGAAGGTAAGTGGATTCTCATCGAGAAACCACCATTCAGAATATTCTGCAGTAATCTCAGATGTGGCCTTGACAGTTCTGAATGCAAATCTTCTAGTTCTGTCTTATTGTGAGTCTTTTGACACCAGGTTATAGTCCAACAAGTTTATTTGAAAACACAAGCTTTCAGAGCCTCAGTCCTTCTTCAGGTGTTTAACATGAGTCTTTTGAAGAAGTGAATCAATTCTCTGCTGTCTTCTCTTTGGGCCTATGCTCTCTGAAGTTTGAAAGAATAAGAAATAATTTTATTGAAGCATGTAAGGCTCTGAGAGGGCTTGAAATGGTAGGAAGTCTGCTTTCATGAGTAGATTCTAGAATCAAAGAGCACAGTTTCAAATAAGGGGCTTTCAATTTATGATGGAGGTGAAGAAAAATTCTGTCCCTTGGAGGATTGTTAGCGTTCTGTTAAAAAGATACTTTATCTTTAATATTGCTTAGAAGACGTAGGTTTCAAAGCTTTGAGGAAAATGAAAACACCTGATGTGGCTTCTTTAAAAGAGGTTGATGCAAGTTCGTTGTGAACACTGGAGCCTTTTAGAAGTGGGCTTCTTGCAAATTCTTTGACTGGTGATACCTGTTTACTCTGCTATAGGCCCTGCTGAAGTTGTTTTGGTCAGTGACAGGCTTGTTTCATTTGGTTCAGTTGGAGTGAAATCACCTGAAAACAAGCTGAGTTGGAGGAAAGCTCGCTAAGAATGAGCTGGTCAGCTGATCTCTCCCATTTCTGAACTAAAAAGAACCTCTTATTGAGTACAGGGTAAATGTTGTTTGATGTTTGTGAAACAGAAATTGAAAAAGTATCTCACGATGGTTTTTTCTGAGTAGGCTGAGGCTGCTAATCTTCAGAAACAACTTGGCTTGATTCATGACATGACAACATGTACTAGAACATCAAACTTCGGAACATTTTATCCTTTTGCCGTCGAGCATAATCCATTGGCAAGGTGTTCTTTCATAAGAAAGCTAATGTCTGCATTGAAATCTTTTTTAAAAATCTTTTCCTGAAGACTGTGCAAGTTTCTGGGGATATTTCAAAGGATAAGCATTTTTACTTCAATATCACTGTCCCTGCATGCCAACCAATTATTTATATCTTTATTGAATGCATTTTATTTTGAGAATAAGCCACTAATTGATTGATTTGATTGAATTGATCTATTGTCACACGTATTTTATTACAAAATACAGTGAAGAGTGTTGTATGGTGTTGCCATTCTCCAGTGTCATCTTAAAAAACAGAAAAACAAACCAAAACATAGAATATAAAGGTTGGGAAAACAAAGAAATGAAGACAAAATATTTAACTGTATGGTCCTTCTCCTTAAGTGCTCCTCAATGGGCCATGGGCTTGATGGCCAGGCATGAGTTCCCTTCAATGTACTGTTACTGCTGCAACAAAAGTCACCAGTCTTTGGTGCCATCTCACCTCCACCATGCCCTCGCCACTATGAGTCCTTGTTGGACCGTGCCAATGCAGACGCCACCAATGTCACCAGGTACCCCAGTGGCCCAAACTCTACTTCACCACCACCATGAGTCCTCTTAGAAACCTGGATGAAAGGTCTTGTGGTTTAAAACCTGATATAGGTATGTTCTTGAATTGATCGTCTTGGTAACTGAAATCACATTTTATATAGTGTCCTATGGACAATCAACTAGACCAAACGTGCCCACCTCTGGCTTCTGTCATAACAGTTTGGAGCTCTCTGCTCCAGACAGCATTGGAAGCTGATTGTTGAACACAGTCAAGGCTGAATTGGATTATTGATCTCAAAGGAGCTATTGGTGATCGGAGACATGAAGTGAAGGCCACAATCAGAACAACCATGAACTTAGTAAACAGCAAAATAGACATGAAGGGCTGAATAGCCTACTCCTGCTTTCGAGTATCAGATTTCTGCCCATAGACAGAGATCAATTTACATCAATTTTCCTTATTGTGATCCTTAACAATGCCTCATGCTGTAAAAAACACAATTCCCCTTGTAGTAAATAACTTCAAAATACAGTGAACCCTTAGTAAAGTTCTAAGTGCAGTAGCTGGTTAAGTGCACAGTAAGACCTCACACAAGCAGTCAAACAAATAGGTACTGGTGATATGATAAAAGTGCAGTAAAGACTCTTTTTTCTTACCAAGCATTGTTGCTTGCTCAGGTTAAAGAGGCATTCTCTTCACTGCAGGTGGTAACGCTACACGTAAGTGGTACATGTCCTGAGGAAGGGTAACCAGACCTGAAACGTTAACTCTGATTCTTTTCTCCACAGATGCTGCCAGACCTGCTGAGCTTTTCCAGCAACTTCTGGTTTTGTTCCTGATTTACAACATCTGCAGTTCTTTCGGTTGTTATTTACCGTCTTTTAAGGTCCTATTAAGGTAAAAATATTGACCGAGGAGAATTTGCTGTCCATCAAAATAATGTCATCTTTGAGTTCTACTGGAGAGGACTGATGGTTCCTTTGTTTAATCTCCCAACTGAGACACTAACCTGTGTCAGTGCAGCACCCCCTCAGTACTGAATTATAAGCGGAGATTTTATGCTTGTCTTTAAATGGAGCTTGAACACACATTTTTCTGCTTCAGGCAAGATTGCTTCTCATTGAGACAATGGAACATTTCGGAGTTATCACTAAAACATTCTTTTATTCAGAAATTTAAGTAGAGAGCACAAGGCTTCACTAAAATTAAATATGAAGAGGTGGAACGAAGGAATAAATCAAATGTTAATTATTGGATTACACTAAATTCAATCCTTGTGACATAAAACTTTAAATTGATCAATCAGTCCAAAAGCGAGAGCTATTTAGTCATTTGCATTAATGTCAACTTTGAAAGTTGCTGGTTTGAGTTGTAAGTGTAAGTGTTCTGTACTTACTAATTAACTACTGTCTAAGGCATGCTGAATGGAGGGTCAAATATAAGTCAGTTTTTGAAGAATTAAATAACAGCTCCTTGATGTTCCCCTCCAAGTATTGTGGAGCTACTACTTGCGCTAAGCAATGACTGAAATTTCAATAAACCTTCTGGTCAGAGTGCAGCTGGAGAGAACTGAATGAAATGTTCCTACATAGAAGAAATATTCACCTTATATCACACATGCGTACAGAAAAAGATTAAGGAATTGTTGATAAAAGCCAGCCAGAGACATGATCTGTGAGGGAACTTAGAATGTGGATGCGGAAGAATATGGTTAGGTTAAGTGGTCGATCAAGAAACAAGCTTTTGGAATGTAGTGTGAAAAATATGCAAAATTACATCAGTAGGGAGATTGGAAAAGCAGAATATTTTTAAAAATGTAATAGTGGGAAATGTTTGTATTCAGATAGATGTGCTTACAGAATAACCACTGAATGTTAATATGCAGCTACAGTAAGTCATTAGGAATGTGAATGCCATGTTAGTGGTAGTGTGAATGTTTTGGAATGTAATTGAGGAGTCCTGCTACATCTATATAGGAGCTTGTTGAGACCACACTTTGTGCACTGTATTTAGTTTTGAATTCCTTACTGATTGAAGGTATGCTTGTCTTCAAAGGATTGTAATGAAAGTTCAATAGATTGACTTCTGGCAAAGGGGGCTGTCTTTTGAACTGAAATTAAGTAGAATTGGCTTGTACTCAAGTTGAGAAGGCCATAAGACGATAAGCTGTCAGAGCAGAATTAGGCCATTCAGCTCTTCTGGTCTGCTCTGCCATTCGAGCATTGCTGATATGTTTCTCAATCCCATTTTCCTGCCTTGTCTTTGTAATCTTTGATCCCCTGACTAACCAAGAAATTTTTTAAGTACACTCAATGATTTAGCCTCCATAGTCTTCTGTGGCAATGAATCTCACAGATTAATCACCCTTTGGCTGAACAAATTCCTCTTCATCTCAGTTCTAAAGAGTTGTCCCTTCAGTCTGAGGCTGTGTCCTCAGCTGTTTGTCTCTCCTAACAGAATCCTGAACTAGGACACCCAAGTCTCTTTGTGTTTCAGATTTCTGAATCTTTTCCTCATCTAGAGAATAGTCTAAGCCTCTACTTTCCCTAACAAAGTGCATAACTTCACACTTTCCCATACCGTATTCCATCTGCCACTTCTTTGCCCACTCTCCTAGACTGGGCAAATTCTTCCGCGGCCTCCCCTCTTCCTGTACACTACCTGTCCCTCCACCTATCTTTGTGTCACTTGCAAACTTAGCAACAATGCCTTCAGTTCCTTCATCCAGATCATTACTGAAGAGTTGTGGTCCTAATACTGACCCCTGTGGGACTCTAGCCACTGGCTGTCATCTTGAAAAAGACCTCTTTATGTCCAATCTCTGCTTTCTGCCAATCAGCCAATCCTCCATTGATGCCAGTACTTTGGCCCTGCCACCATGGTCTCTTATCTTATTTAGCAGCCTCCTGTGTGGCACCTTGTCAAAGGCCTCCTGGAAATCCAAATAGATCACGTATGTTGGCTTTTCTTTGTCTAACCTGCTCATTATCTCCTCAAAGAATTCTAACAGATTTGTCTGGTGTGACCTCCCCTAAACAAAGCCGTGCTGGGACTCCTCTCCGGGACTCCGCCTCCCGCTCCGGCCTGGTCCGGGACTTACCTGCGACTGCCTCCTGTCTGGGAGTCGCTTCCTCCATTCCCCCTCTGGGTAAGTTTAAGGAGTTAAAACTTTGGGAAAAAACACTCCAGAAAAGAGAAGAAAGAGAAAAAGACAAAGAATGGGCAGAGCAGAGGAGGACCTCTGGTTGGATTGTCCTATTCTGCCACCATGTTGCCTGTTCCCTAGTGGACTCTCCTACAAGCTGCTCCCCAACTCACTGACATTCCACAAATTCTTTTCTTGGGATCTGCTACCAACCTGATTTTCCCAGTCCATTTGCTTTTTGAAGTCCCCCATGATTATTGTACACGGTGCTTTCCTTACAGACCTTTTCTAATCTCTGATTTATTTCCTGCTCCACAAAACTGTGTTGACTGCCCCCTTCTCATAATTGTCCCCTTATCTGCTGTGCCTGAATTTAGTTTCCTGACCCTTTCTATTATCTCTTTTCTATTACTTGTTCTGGAAACTTTAACAACCACTCCTGAGCCTCCCCCCTGCCCCACCCTTTAACTCGTTTAAAGTCCTTTTGATCCTGATTTACCTCCATTTGCACAGTCAGTTCATCCACCTTAATCTGAAAACTTTGTGCATTGAGGCACAAAGCCTTTAAATTTATTCTATTATTGAATTTCCCTACATTTTTCGGTTCGAAGGCTACAATATGACATTCACATATCTGTACCTGCCTTTTATTTTCTGATAATAATCACTAACCTGCAATCCTTTGACTTTGATTTTACGATTTTTCATGCGATTGAACCCTACCTCATGATTGCCTGTTTTAATCCGATCAAAAACTCAAGCGAGATAGTTAAATGTAATTTGTACTGAGGGAGAAAAATCTTTGCTAGTTTCCCTTATTTAATTTGCATTTTTCCAAGTGTCTCATGACTTTTTGCCCTGGATTATCATGATTTGTAGCTTCCATGTCAATGAGTTGACAGGCTTATCTTTTCAGCCTTCTTTGAATAAGTTTATAATGTTTTCAATTCACCATATCTCTGGGATCACCCCTGAGCCCATTCTCTCTTTCCTCAGTGTGCATCTCATCTGCTCCTAATGCCTTATCAATGTTAAGTACAGACACCCTCTCCATTACAACCTACTTATTAATGTTAAACCATTAAGTGTCTGAACTGCTACCTCTCTCACTGTGCCTTGTGCAGTACTTTTTCCTTGCTAACAACAGATCCAAAGCTTTTACTTAATAATTCAGCCTTGCCCTTGTATACATCCTTTTTCATTCACTAATTGGTTCCACTCTACTTCTTGCATCCTTTCTCTATTTATTTACTTAAAGAGCATTGTGGGATTCCGTTTCCTATTAGCTGCCAGTCTCTTCTCATTTTCTCCCTTTCCTCCTGTTCCTATATTTCTTCCCTTCTGCTCCTTCCATGTTTGGCACAACTGTATTGTTAAGTGGTTGACCATTTAACACTAAGGATACATTAACTCACTCAAAAGAGTTATGAAGACTTGAGGGATTCTCCACCCCAGAGAGTGGAGAACACTGAAACTGAATATTTTTAAGACTGATTTTTTTTTTCTGAAGAAGGGTCTAGGCCCGAAGCGTCAGCCTTCCTGCTCCTCTGATGCTGCTTGGCCTGCTGTGTTCATCCAGCTCTACACCTTGTTATCTCATTTTCAAGACTGATCTCAGTGGAGTTTTACAAACCCTAGAATATGGGAATAAGATGGGAAAATGGAATAGTGGTAGAAAATCAAACATCATCTTCTAAAATGATGAAATAGACTGAAGATGTAGCCATTCGTTAGAAACAGACTCTTCCGTCTAACTAGTCCATGCCGACCATAATCCCAAACTAAACTATCCCTACCTGCCTGCACTTGTCCCATATCCCTCCAAACATTTCTTGTTCATGTAATTATCTAAATGTTTTTTAAACATTGTAACTGTACACACATCCACCACTTCCTGTGGAAGTTCATTTCACACACGAACTACTCTCTGTGTAAAAAAATTGCTCCCATGTCTTTTTTAAATCTTTCTCTTCTCACTTTAAAAATATGTCCCAGTCTTGAAATGGCCCAGCCGAGGAAAATGACACCTGCCATTCACCTTATCTATATCCTACATGTTTTAATAAACCTCTGAAAGACCACCTCTCAATCTCCTACGCTCCAGTGATAAATTCCCAGCCTATCCAATCTCTCTTTATAACTCAAACTGTCCAATCCTGGCAACATCCTGGTAAATCTCTTCTGAACCCTCTCCAGCTTTATAATATCCTTCCTATACTAAGGAGACCAGACTGGATACAGCACAGCCATACAGGACATTGGTTAGGCCACTTTTGTAATACTGCATGCAATTCTAGTGTCCCTGCTATAGAAAGAATGCTGTGAAACTTGAAACAGTTCAGAAAAGATTTACAAGGAAGTTGCTGGGGTTGGAGGGCTTGAGCTATAGGGAGAGGCTGAATAGGCTGGGGCTATTTTCCCTGGAGCGTCGGAGTCTGAGAGGAGACTTTATAGAGGTTTATAAAGTTATGAGGGGCAAGGATAGGAAAAATACACAAGGTATTTTCCCCGGGGATAGGGGAGTCCAAAACTAGAGGGAATAGGTTTAAGGTGAGAGGGGAAAGATTTAAAAAAAACCTAAGGGGCAACTTTCTCACACAGAGGGTGGTGCATGTATGGAATGAGCTGCCAGAGGAAGTGGTAGAGGCCGTTACAATTACAACATTTAAAAGGTATCTGGATGGGTACATGAATAGGAAGGGTTTAGAATGATATGGGCCAAATGTTGGCAAATGGGACTAGATTTATTTAGGATATCTGGTTGGCATGGACGAGTTGGACAAAGGATCTGTTTCTGTTCTGCACACCTCTGTGACTTTATGACTCTACTCCAGAAGATGCCTTACCAATTACAACATAACGTCCTAACTCCTGTACTGAAAGATCTGAGCAATGAAGGCAAGCATGCTAAATGCCTTTTTAACCACCCTATCTATATATGATGCAAACTTCAAAGAATTTTGTACCTGAACGCCTAGGTCTCTCTTTTCTCCAACGCTGTCCAAGGCCCTACTTTTAATTGTTTAAGTCTTGTCTTTGTTTGTTTTACCAAAATGCAATACCTCGCACTTAACTGAATTAAACTCCTTCTGCCACTCTTCAGCCCATTGACCCAATTGACCAAGATCTCTTTCCAAACTTAGATAACCTGCCTCACTGTCCACTGTACTACCAATTTTGGTATCATCCACAAGCTTACTAACCATGCTTTTTATATTCTTATCTAAATCGTTTATATAAATGACAAACAATAGTGGACCTAGCAGTGATGGGAACTGCGCTAGTAAAAGGCCTCCAGTCTGAAACGCAAACCTGTATCATCACTCTGTCTTCTGCTGTTAGGCCACTTCTGTGTCCAATTGGCAAGGTCACACTGAATGGGAATGTGGAACCTGCTCTACCTTTGTCAATCTTCTTGGTTCCTTCCTCAAAAAAACTCAATCAAGTTTGTGAGACATGATTTCCCCTCACACAAAACCATACTGAATATCCCTAATCATTCCTTGCTTCGTTAATTGCATATAAATCCTGCATTTCAGAATCACTTCCAACAAGTTACCCACCACTGAATTCAGACTTACAGGTCTATAGTTTCCAGGCTTCTCCTTACGTTCCTTCTTCAACAAAAACACATTAGCCACTCTCCAGTCATCCAGCACCTCACCTGTAGTTATAGATGATACAAATATTCCTGCAAGAGGTCCCACAATTTCCTCCCTAATATCCCACAATGTCCTGGGATACACTAGATCAGGTCTTGGAGATTTATCCAGCTTTATGTTTTCTAAGATCTCCAACACTACTTCTTCTGTAATGTGAACTGTTTTCAAAACCTCGGTATTTATTTCCCTGAGTTCTCTAGCCTCCATTTCTTTCTCTGCTGTAAAAACTGATGCAAAATATTCATTTGGTATCTTCCACAGCTCCTGAGGTTCAACACAAAGATGACCTATTTGATCTTTAAGGAGTCCTGCTTATTCTACTCCGGATTCATTTTTTAAAAATGTTTTTATGCAACACGGTAGCCACTTTGCACACAGCGACGTCCCACAAACAACAATTTAATACCGACCAGATGGCTTGAATGTTTCAGTAATATTGGTTGAAGGATAAATCTTGAACAATGGACAGACCTCCCCTCATCCTCTTCAAAGCAGCACAGTGTACTATATGGCCTGGAGTTGGCTTCTCAATTGAAAGGCTAAACAAGTGCAGCAGACCTTCAGTCCTGCAACTGAGTGTCGAGATTATGTTATGGGCTTAGGTTCCTGGAGATGGCCTTGAACACACAACCTTTGGCTAAGAGATGAAAGTGCAGCCCCTTTATGACTAGAAGCCGGGGATTGTTCAGTATACCTGGATGCCAGAAGTCGATATCGGCCACTATTTTTGGGCAACTAGAAAACATTAGCTCATTACCCTCTGCTGCAGATAGATCACCTACCTAGTTTAAAAGGAAATCATTATTAATTTCTTCTGTTGCCCATTAACTGTGCACAATGGCCTATAAAAGTGAGCGCCAAGGTCATTTTGTGTGCAATAACGATTATTGTTGGATTTAAAGCAGGATTCTCCAGCTGTAAGCTGCAGGTATGTGAATGCATGGGATGTCATGAAGGGTAAACTTGAACAATGCCCTTGTTGCTAGTAACTAGGCCACAGTAAAATGTCAGACCTGGGAAAGCCCAGAGGGCCAAGTCATTTGCAGATTAGTGAGTCCACTGGGGCTTGTACAGGCAGCTTGTGTAATTGGTTGCAGTTTACCAAGCAGAAGGACAATGATATCTCCGTAGGAGAGAGTAGCAGGGGGTGGGGGTCTAGCTGCTGTTGCTAGCTGTGAAGGCAGTCATCCAGTGTCTGTGGAGGGTAGGGGACGTTGTTGCTCTCGAGCAGCTGCGAACTAACCTGGCAGCCCCAACAATCACTCAGGACCGGCTGAAATAAACACAAATAATTATGGTTACGGCTTTGCAGGCTGATAAATGGGTGGGGGAAGGTGGCAATGAATGTTGATAGGCTGGCGCTATGCAGCAGCCTGAAATCCTGCAGTCTGGGCATAAAATAATGATCCATTTTCAGGCATGGTGTACTAAACTGAGTGAAATTAGAGCAACATTCACATTTTTCAGGTGCACTACTATAGAACTGGGGAGACCATTCAGGCCACCATGCTAGCTCAGGCTCTTTCAAAGCTGCTTAGACTCAAAAGGTCGAATGTACAGCCATTAGCCATGTTGCCCGTGTACAGAGAAAGAACAGTGGTTTTTGTCTTATTTTGTCTTGATGCTTACTCAGAGTCACAAGCCGGCAGGTCAGGACAACTGGAAAATGTAGAGATATCACTGACAGAACTTGACCTTGTGCTTATCAGGGTAATTGTTACATTGATGAGTGTCTTTTGTTGCAAAAAGTAGGGGAAAGGGGTTAGTCAAATACCTAATAACTGCTGGAACCTGTAACACGTCTTATTGATTCTGAGAGGGTTTTGGGTTCAAGAGTCACTCTGATCTGCATCAATGCTGAAATTCCATGCAATCCTTGAAAGCTTATGTGTTGTCATGGATACTGTGGAATCATTTTGACTTTGTCCATGATGTAAATGGTGCTGGCCCGTTATGTATCACTCCTCTGTAATAGGCAGCGGAACTGAGCTCACCTATTGTACGCTGCTACCCAGAGTCAAAATTATCCTTCAGTTGAGGAGATAAAGTGAGCTCTTAGTTCATTGCTTCATGTAGAAGTTTACATACCAACAAGGAACGAGAGTAGGCCACTCAGCCCTTCGAGCAAGCGTTGCTGTTCAAAAAGATCATGGTTGATCTTATTTTAACCTCAAATCTACATTCCAGCAGTTGCCCCATAATCTTTCAACCCCTTGTTCATTGGGCATTTCTTTAATAATATTTAAAGATTCTGCATCCACTGTGTTTTGTGGAAGGGGATTCCAAAGACTCATGACCTTCAAACTTTCCTCATCTCTATTTTAAGTGGGCAC
This sequence comes from Rhincodon typus, assembly GCF_021869965.1. Lineage (NCBI taxonomy): Eukaryota > Metazoa > Chordata > Chondrichthyes > Orectolobiformes > Rhincodontidae > Rhincodon > Rhincodon typus. The sequence goes on along the minus strand of NC_063336.1, from coordinate 12,723,388 downwards.
TCCCTTATTTTTAAACTATGATCCCTCATCCTACATTCTCCCACAAGAGGAAACATCCTATCAACATCTACCCAGTCAAGTCTCCTTTGAATACATAGATCTGCACAAAATTGTAGACAAATTGCAGGCCATTCTGGTCAATTAAGTCCATACCAAGTGATTACACTCCACTTGAGATTTTTTTCTACCCACTTTACTGCATCTTACTTTCGTGACATATCATTCTATTCCTTTCTCTCTCATGTACTTGTCTCCAGGTAGAGGTAAACAGGGGGTTGGTTCATTCAGTTGGCTGGTTTGCGATGCAGTGTGATGCCAATGCTTTGGGTTCAATTCCCGTGCCAGTTGTGGTTATCATGAAAGACTCTCCTTCTCAACCTCTCCCTTTGCCTTCAGCATGGTGACTCTCAGATTAAACTACCACCATCTCTCTCTAATGGGCCCTTGCGGTCTAGTGGGACTATCTAACTCTACCCCAAGATTCCTCAGAGCTTACTGGAGAAGTTCAAGAAAGTCTGGACTCAGTTGACATTCCCCATCAGACAACTGCCAAAAACTAATAAATTAATCATTCTCTTTCTCCAAATACCGCCATCATTCCTTACATTCACTAGAACAAATAAACAGGGCATCTTCATTTAATTGGGACCATTTTATGTCAATTTGCCAGGAACTAATGGTTATGAAGGCAACGTTAAATGGTGATGACATATTCGATGGCCCTGTTTCCACTTATTGCCATTTTGCTCAAGAGCGATCCCTCCAAACCTGGTCAGACCTCATTCTATTCAATATTCTGAGGAGTCTGGAAGCAAATTTCAGCTATAAGTGGGTGGAACCTGTACCTTGAAAGCTCCCTAACATACATCAGGGTGTCATCTGCCTTACCAGTAGCACTTGGGATGACTGGTGATTGCTAACAAAGTGGTCTCTCCAGAAAGATCTTTACTATGCATTAATTTTTCTTCAGTATATTTTGTGAAGGCGTAATGTTTCACACAGATAAGAGGGGCTGATTGACTTTATCTACTTAGGAGGGCCATTATTTCTATGTCAATCTCCTAAGCACAAATCTAAGTGAACTGAAAAAATTCTGAAAATCCAGGGTGATCAAGCTTCAGTTCAGAAATAACTGCAGGTTATTTATCGGTCTATGCTAACAGATGGTTAATATCTAGCCAGGAGCATTGCAATCAGCTGCAGTTAATAATCTTGCAGATGTCAGATACCTTTCAGTTCCCTTTATGCCTCTTTGTACTCCATAAATCATCAACTAGTGAGTTAGTTGTGATCATGATTAACATCAGTGAATGTTAGCTCTGTGTTATTCTATCTCACTGCTCCCTCTGCAAAAAAGACCTGATACGTAAAATTTGACAAAATCATTAAAATGGTTTGTCAACCATCCATTCTTCTCACTGCAATTTTCCTGAATTATGGACAGAGTTTTTCTGAGTGTTCTCATCTTTGAATCCCATTAAGCTTTAAATATTCTGCATTTTTATATTCATCCTCCTTCCTGAATTAAAATTCAAAGCCTCAAGCTCTAATTTAACTTGCTCTTTTGCTTTGGGATTTTCAAATTATGGGACTCCTGTCCTTAACAAGGTAGGTCACTGAGTTGTGCTACAGGTTAAGCCGAAGTTAACTGAAGAGAGCAACAGGATCAAGGGTTAACTCCTGTCCCTATGTCCCCACTCCTCTCTCTTTCTCATTCTAACCATGGATCTTAAAATTGCCACAGTTTCCACCATCTGATTTAGAAACAACTTTTACATGGCTGTGTACAATAAGAGCATTCTTTACACCTTAACACCTTGATAAAATCATACAGTCATAGACCATTTAGAGTCACAAAGATGTACATCACAGAAACAGACTCTTTGGTCCAACTTGTCCATGCTGATCAGATATCCTAAATTAATCTAGTCTCATTTGCCAGCATTTGTCCATATCCCTCTAAACCCATCCTATTCGTGTACCCATCCAGATGCCTTTTAAATGTTGCAGTTGTAATAGCCTCCACCACTTCCTCTGGCAGCTTATTACACACACGCACCACCCACTGCATGAAAAAAATTGCCCCTTAAGTCCCTTTTATATCTTTCCCCTCTCACCTTAAATCTATGCCCTCTAGTTTTGGACTCTTCTACACCCGGAAAAAGGCCTTGGCTGTTTACCCTATCCATGCCCCTCATGATTTTATAAAACTCCATAACGTCACCCCTTAGCCTCCGACCTCCAGGGAAAATAACCCAGCCCACTCATCCTCTTGATATAATTCAAACTCTCCAACCCTAACAACATCCTTGTAAATCTTCTCTGAACCCTTTCAAGTTAAATAACATCCTTCCCATAGCAGAGAGACCAGAATTGAATGCAGTATTCCAAAAGTGACCTGACCAATGTCCTGTACAACCGCAACATGACATCCCAACTCCTACAGTCAATGCACTGACTAATGAAGCGTACCAAAAGCCCTCTTCACTACCCCGTCTACCTGTGACTCTATCTTTAAGGATCAATGAATCTATGCTCCAAGGTCTCTTTGTTTGGCACATTTATGGGTTAGAAGCAAATTATTCAGCCCATCATTTCCTTACTGGCTCTGTAAAAGGGCCCCTGCCTTCTCCCTGTACTCCACCAAAAAAAATTCTCTTCAGAACACAATCCAATTCACTTTTGAAAACCATGATTGAACCTCCCCCTACCATAGTCACAGCCAGTGCATTCTGCAGCCTATCCACTTGTTAGCTGCTTTCCCCTGGCACTTTTCTTCCTTTGCCATGGCAGCTCACACAGCACGGAGGCTGGCACCTTGCATCTTGGTCCAGCGTCTACACGAGTTGCCAGAGTATTGTGCCTCGTCTGGTTTTGCAGCAGAGCCACAAGAAGGGCGAGAGACAATGTCAGGAGAGTAAGCATTATTTCCAGGGATTAGGGACCAAGCCCAGTGCTCTACATCGTAAATGCTGACCGCTCTGTCAATGCCTACTTCAGCAACAGAATGCCAGTTGGGTCAGATTGCCCCAGGCATGATAAGATGTTGTGGTCTTTGGCTGAAATAGACAGAATGTCCAACACTGAAACTGGCTTATGGCAGTATTTATGCTCCACATGACCTCCATATCACCCTTTTGAACCAAAATGACCAGTGCAGGCTTCAATTCATTTCTCCCTTGCCCTCAATGAATTTTACAGCTAATTGAAGTGCCTCATTATGCACGACTTCAATGGAAACACATAAACTTCATATGCACATTTGACGATTAGAGGGATCATGAGTTGGCATAAATTGGCAGAGTGGCCAGAAGGTTAATGTTAGGAAGGAGGATATGCGAGAAATTTTGAAAAACCTGAGGATAGATGGGCCAGACGGGATATACCCAAGGTCATTACAGGAAGCGAGGGAAGAGATTGCTGCGCCTTTGGCAATGATCTTTGCCTCCTCACTGTCCACTGGAGTAGTACCAGATGATTGGAGGGTGGCAAATGTCAATCCCTTGTTCAAGAAAGGGAATAGGGTTAAACCTGGGAATTACAGACTGGTCATTCTTACTTCTATGGTGGGCAGATTATTTGAGAGGATTCTGAGAGATGGCATTTATGATTATTTGGAAAAGCACAGTTTGATTAGAAATAGTCAGCATGGCTTTGTGAGGGGCAGGCTCACAAGCCTTATTGAATTCTTTGAGGATGTGACAAAACACATTGATGAAGGCAGAGCAGTGGATGTGGTGTATATAGATTTTAGCAAGGCATTTGATAAAGTTCCACATGGTAGGCTCATTCAGAAAGTAATGAGGCATGGGATTCAGGGAAATGTGGTTGTCTGGATACAGAATTGGCTGTCAAATAGAAGACAGGGGGTGGTAGTAGATGGAAAGTATTCAGCCTGGAGCTCGATGACCAGTGGTGTTCTGCAGGGATCTGTTCTGGGGCCTCTACTCTTTGTCATCTTTATAAATGACTTGGATGATGAAGTGGAAGGGTGGGTTAGTAAATTTGCCAATGACATGAAGGTTGGTGGAGTTGTGGACAGTGTGGAGGGCTGTTGTAGGTTGCAACGGGACATTGGCAGGATGCAGAGCTGGGCAGAGAAGTGGCAGATGGAATTCAACCCAGAAAAGTGTGAAGTGATTCATTTTGGAAGGTCAAATTTGAATGCAGAATACAAGGTTAATGGCAGGATTCTTGACAGTGTGGACGGACATCTTGGGGTCCATGTCCATAGATCCCTCAAAGTTGCTACTCAAGTTGACAGGGTTGTAAAGAAGGCGTATGGTGTATTGGCAGTGGTAGTGGAGGCAGATGCTTTAGGGACTTTAAGTGAGTCTTGGATAGGCACATGGAGGATAGTAAAATGTAGGGTATGCAGGATAGTTTGATCTCAATAGGATAATCAGTCGGCACAACATTGTGGGCCGAAGGGCCTGTACTGTGCTGTACTGTTCTACATTCTATGTTTTATGTTCTAAGGTATCATGGGGATGAAGGGGTTGGAGGAATAATCATACATTGGCATGGGTGGGGCGTGGGGACTGTATAGAGGGAGAGGCTGTGAAAGCTGAGGAATTGAGGGTCTAACAGACAATGACAAAACCAACTGAGGTGGGCCTTTTAGCAAGCCTGCCTCGACACCGAGGCAGCAGCCTCTGAAAACCACCTCTGATCATTATCTCGGGAGGAGTGGACTGAATGAACTGACTCCAAAAGAAACTACAACAAAATAGAATATTCCAAATTGTCTGCTTATAACATAACTTCAAAGGTTTTAACCATAGAGTGAAAGTATAACCCCATTAATCACAAAACATTCTTATAAAAATTGAAAAGAAACAAAATAGCTTTCGTCCAGGACACAAGAGGCTACTTTTGCTACAGTTCCCTAAAACACAACTCATCAAATACTCACACCAATATCTCTGCATTTCACATCTCGGTAGGTTTAAGTTACTTGGGACTTCACTTGTTGAACCTGAGCTGTTTTGGCTACTTCTTGGAGATGTCACATAGCTGAGATTCACTGAACTTAACTCAAACAACCACAATCAGGTGTTTATTTGGTCTGGAACAAACACTAACTCTTAACTCACCGTATCCTTCCCTTCTTAGGAGAACTGCTCTAAGTAGCCATCCTGTTCCAAGATTTTCACATTACCAAAAACACTTAAAAAGGTGCCAGCAAATTAGAACTCTTCAGCTGGAACTTGTCCTCTCTGTCCATTGCTTTACTTTTTATCTCTTTTTGTATTTTCTTTACTTCTTTCTTCTCGGCAATGCTCTGAATGGAAACAGGCCCTTTGACCCAACAAGTCCACACTGACCCATCCCTCTATAACCCACCTAAGCTCCACATCCCTGAACACTACAGACAATTTAGCATGGCCAATCCACCTAGCCTGCACATCTTTGGACAGCGGGAGGAAACCGGATCACACAGAGGAAACCCGCAAAGACACGGGAAGAATGTGCAAAATCCATAGAGACAGTCGCCTGAGGGTAGAATCAAACCCGGGTCCCTGGTGCTG
>NC_063336.1:12705672-12717357 GCF_021869965.1 Rhincodon typus | reverse complement strand
GAGCAGGAAAGTTGACATTGACTTTCCTGCTCCTCTGATGCTGCCTGGCCTGCTGTGTTATTTCAGCTCCATTGTATGTTATCTCTAACTCCAGCATCTGCAGTTCTTGCTATCTCAAAGAAATTATGTCCCAGCTTTCGTGACCCCTGGACAGCTCTTACAACCAATAAAGTATGTTTGAATAAAACAAAGAACTCCGGGTGCTGAAGATCTGGAACACAAACAAAAATTGCTGGAGAAACTCGGCAGATCTGACAGCATCTATAGAGAGAAAGCAGAGTTAACATTTCAAGACCAGTGACTCAACGTGAGTTCTGAAGAACTGTCACTTGGCTTGAAAAGTTAACTGCTTTCTATCCACACATGCTGCCAGACCTGCTAAGAGGAATTTCTCCAGCAATTTCTGTTTCCATTTAAGTACTTTTGAAGTTGACTTACTGCTACAATGTAGGGAATGCTGCATCCAATTGGAGAGTAGCAATGTAGCTGTGATCTATTTCAATGATGTTGATTACAGGATATTCATGCATTGACCTGACCTGGAAATATATCAGCATAGCAGGGTCAAAACCTTGGAACTCTCTCCCCAACGACATTGTACACCTACCTAAACCAAATTACTCCAGTGATTCAGGAAGGCACCTCACACCCATTGTCTCAAGGGCAGCGAGAAATACTGTACCCAATGAGATTAGTCTAGATGGCTACTTGTGAGCTGTCTTGTTCCGTGCCTGATTCGATGAGGTACTACCTGACCTGTGGACCATCTGTAGCCCATTCTCTCTCCTTTTTGTGAGAGGCAGGGGGAGTGGGGTGAGGGGCACAGTTGAGGTAGAGAGGAGGTGAATTCCGTGCATGATCGTCATTGGCTTCGGTGCCTTTAAATGACCGAAGGAAACTACGCCAGTTTCTTCCAGCTTGGAGATCACTGATTAGCTGAATAATCTTCACTGGAGATAGATTGTTCATGGAATGTGATTATGTAATGGAACACATCCAAGCCATTATTCCCTTAACAATTGAGAACTCATTTTCTGTTACTTTCTCTGCCTTCTCTCTTGCAGCCCTCCAACCATTGTCACAGTGAGACAGAGTTTGCTTCTGCCTGAAGATACTGAGCTAAGGGAGCTGTAGCTGTGAACTCCAACCAGCTGTTCTCCAAGCTGAAAGGTGTCAAAGAGGGGCTTGCTTGTCACCATTTGCTGACGGTACAGCAGTGCAAGATGTGGAACAAATTGCTGGAAGAAAACTCAGGTCGCCTGACAGCATCTGTGGACAGAAAGTAGAATTAATGTTTCAGGTCCAGAGACCCTTTTCCAGCAACTTCTAGTTTTGCTTCTGATTTCCAACATCCACAGTTCTTTGGTTTTTTTGATTAGTGCAAAATGTGGATTCACTGCCTTATTTGCATGTAAGAACAGAGTGTGTGTTTGTGTGTGTGTGTGTGTGTGTGTGTGTGTGTGTCTGTGTGTATGTGTGTGTGTGTGTTTCTGTGTGTGTGTGTGTGTGTGTGTGTGTGTGTGTGTGCACTTGTGTGTATGTGCACACACACGCACAAATCTTCAGTACTGTTGCTTGAATTCTGTCAGGGCCCATACCCTTTGCAGTATTCAGTGTCTTCAGCCAACATTACTTCTAAAGAAGTAACATTTAACTTGGGTGGGGCTGATAAAACAGACAATACCTGATGGACATTTCTTTATTCTTGCATGGATGTGGACATCACTGGCAAAGCCAACATTTCATAGAATCCCTACAGTGCAGAAACGGGTCATTCAGCCCATCGAGTCTGCACTGGTCCTCTGAAGCACACCCCACTCCATCCTCATAATTATGGCTAACCCACTTAACCTGCAATTTTTTTTTAGCATGGCCAATGCGCCGGGCCTGCACATCTTTGGACTTTGACAGGAAACCAGAGCAGCCAGCAGAAACCCACACAGTCACTGGGAGAATGTACAAACTCCACACAGACAGTAATCCAGGACTGGAATCGAATCCAGGTCCCTGGTGCTGTTAGACAGCAGTGCTAATCACTGTGCCCTTTTTGTCTATCTCTAAGTTCCCTTGATCTGAATATCTTTTGGGCCATTTCACAGGGCAATTAAGAGTCAAAACCATCACTAAATCACAAAATGCTATCATCCACATTTAGCAGGAACTGTCATGTGAGGAGATTTTAAGTAGATTGGGCCTGAAGTCATTAAAACTTTAAAGCATGAGAGGTGACCTTATTGAAGCACACAAGATTCTTAGGGGACTTGAAAGGGTAAATGCAAAAGGTTTGCTTCCATTTGGGAAAGTCTAAGGCCAGAGGGCATCATCTCAGAGTAAGAGATAGCACATTAATAACAGAGATTAAAATAAATGTCCTCTCTAAGATGGTAGTGAATCTGTGGAATTCATTGCCTTAGAGGGCTGTAGAGACTGGGGCTGTTAAGTACATTCGAGGCTGAGACAGAAGGTTTCTAATCAATAAGGGAGTCAAGGGTTATGGGAAAAGGCAGGAAAGTGGGTTGTGGGCTATCAGATCAGCTATGAACTCATTGAATGGCAGAGCAGACTCGATGGACTGAATGGCCTAGTTCTGATCCTGTGTCTTATGCAGTGCTCACATGTAGGCCTGACCAGGCAAAGACAGCAGATTTCCTTCCCTCAAGGATGCCAGTGAACCAAATGTCTTTTTTTTTAACCTCAAGCCAATATTTCCACGGTCACCACTAGCTTCAGTTTCCACATTTTTACTGAATTCAAATTTCACCATGGCGGGATTTGAATAAGTGTCCTCCAAATATTAACCTGGGCTGCTGGATTACTAACGTGGTGACATTACCATGATCACTGTGTCTCTCCCCTATGCCCATGGTCCTTTTAGAAAAGAGGTGTTGTTTGAGGAGCTGGTGGAAGGGTTAGGGTGGTAGTGAATGGGTGAATCAGTGACCTCTCATATTTTATCCCTTCACCGATGTCGAGTGTTTGAGCAGGAGCTAGCACCAGACTACAGGCTCTTTCCCCAGTAGTGTTATATCTCTAAATGCCACCGGGATGGATAGATCAGATAATACAACTGGGACTGCTTGGCAGTGCTAACTGCATCACGTCGGAGAACTAAACTCAGTGAATGTAATCTCCAGGCAGCTGAATAGATTTATTATACAGGAAGAATGAAAGAATTCCTAAAGCTCTGGGCTTTCAAGGCTTGTGTCAGAAATGGGATTTCCATTTATTTGGTGATTGAATCTGATGCACAGAGTAAAGAAGGCTCTAAAAGACGAGAAACAATAAAGACATCACTATTACATAACTTCAGCCATACACAATATTGAAAATTACTTTCACAAGATTACCTACCTTTCTTGTGCTGGGAAAACCTTTTGTGACTGAGCTGAGGTAGCTTGACAACAATGACTAAGCCTTCATTTGCGCTATAAGAAACTTCACAAAATTTGACAAAATACTGAAAGAACCGTGGACGCTGGAAATTCGAAACAAAAACAAAGAAATTGCTGGGAAAACTCAGCAGGTCTAGCAGCGCCTATGGAGAGAAGGAAAAGAACAGCTCTGAAGAAGGGTCACTGGACCCAAAACTTTAACCCAGCTTTCTCTCCCCAGATGCTGCCGGACCTGCTGAGTTTCTTCAGCAATTTCTGTTTTTGTCACAAAATTTGACACTGTGTCCCACGTGGAGAGAATGAGGGTAGTTGGCCCAAAAGTGTGATCGAAAAGATAGGTTTTAAAGAGTGACTAAAAGGTGGAAATGTGAACTGGAGAGGTAGAGAGGTGTGTGGAAGTGTTTAGAGAGCGCAATGCCCTGATGTGAAAACTAATGATGGAACAATTAAAATCAGGCATAATTCTGAGGACAGAATCAGAGAAGTGCAGCGATCCGGAAAGGTTGTGCAGTTGAAGGTAACAATGGCTAAGGAAAGGGATTCGGAAACAGTGCTGTGATGCTTAAAGTTGTAGCATAGGTCAGACAAGAGCCAAGGTATGTCAATGAGCATGTTTGATTTGATTTGATTTATTATTGAAACATGTACCAAGATACAGCGAGAAGTATTTTTTTTGCTTTGCGTGCTAACCAGACTAATCATACCTTACACAAGTACATCAGGGTAATAGAACAGAATGCAGAATATGAGGTTACAGCTACAAGAGAAGGATCAACGTCAGTGATAAGGAACAGGGTTTGTGTGAGTCAGGGGACAGACAGCAACGGTATGTTAAACATAAGTTTAAGGAGGACAAGGCATGGGAGGCAAATCCTGCAGTGTGCTCAAAGAATCAGGTCTCTGGATAAGAAAGAGATGGACGACGGTTTCCGTAGCAGAATAGCTGAGATACAGCTGAAGTTGGATGATATTACAGAGGTGAAAATAGCTGGTGTTAGTAAAGGTCCAAAAATGAGGGTGGAATCTCATCTCAGGAGCATATATGACATCAAGGTGATGGGCAGACTGGCTGAAGCTCAGCTAGGAAGAGGAAAGAGGATGATGGCTAGAGAACAGAGTTTGTAACCAGGACAGAAAAATCAATGGCTCCAGTCTTCCTAACATTACTTCGTTGGGAATTTGCTACCCATCAAGAATAGGAGCTCAGATAATTTATAGACAGAAAGAGAGGGATGGAGGATAGGGCTCGCAAGAGAGCAAGGTGGTGGAGCAAAGCAACAGAATCAGCTGATTGGATTGTCTCATACCTAAGGAAACCAGAACAACCATGACATCTTTTTGTCCTCTTTATTTAATCATAGGATGAGGGCGTCGCTGGCTGGGCAGCATTCATTGCCCATCTCTAATTGCCCAGACAGCAGTTAAGAGTCAACCACGTTGCTGTGGGTCTGGAGTCACATGTAGGCCAGACCAGGTAAGGATGGCAGTTTCCTTCCCGAAAGGGCATAAATGAACCAGATGGGTTTTTCCAACAATCGGCAATGGATTCATGGTCATCATTAGACTCTCAATTCCAGATATTTATTGAATTCAAATTCCACCATCTGCCATGGTGGGATTCAAACCTGGCTCCCAGAGCGTTATCTGGGTCACTGGATTTTCAATACCACTAGACCATCGCCTCCCCTGAATGTATGAAATTGATAAAAATGAATCTCAATAAACAGTCATCTTGTGGTAAGCAAATTTCATTAATTAAATTTCACATTGCGTTTTCCCTTCACAGCACAGCATTTTTAATCAACACCCAATGTGATGACTTAAAACATTTATTCATTAGCAGGAAATTTACAAAAATCACATTTATTTATAAATTGTATGTGGGGGCTCATGGAAGCCTTTAAATTCTTTGCACTACTGTGGACGCATACAGAATTTGCACATTCTCCCCATGTCTGTGTGGGTTTCCTCCAGGTGCTCTGATTTCCTCCCACAGTCCAAAGATGTGCAGGGCAGGTAGATTGGCCATGCTAAATTGCACATGGTGTCCAGGGATGTGTAGGTTAGATGGGTTAGCCATGGAAATGCAGGGTTACAGGGATGGGGACAAGATGCATGTCTGGGTGAGATGTTCTTCAGACAGTCAGTGTGGATTTGCAGGGCAAAACGGCCTGCTTCCACACCTTAGGCATTCTAGGGAATAATCTATCTTCTGCCTGAAAAGTATTTAAAGATTCTGCATCCACTGCCTTTTGAAAAATGGATTTCCTAAGGCTCACAATCCTCTGGCAGAACTTTTTCCTCATCTCTGTTTTAAATGAGTGACCCCTTATTTTTAAATGATGACGCCTAGTTCTAGATTCTCCCACAAGAAGAAACATCCATCAGGTTAACACTCTTCAGGATCTTAAAAGTTTTAATTGAATACCTCTGACTCTCTAAACTCCAGGGGATATAGGCCTAGCCTGTGTAGACTTTCCTCTTCAGGCAATCCACTCATTCCAGGTATATGTGTAGTAACTCCTTCTCTGAACTGCTCCAAACACCTTAACATCCTTCATTACATTCAGTCACCAGTATTGTACACTGTACTCCAGATGAGGTCTCACTAATACCTGTACAGCTAAAGAATAACCTCCCTAATCTTGTATTTAATTCCCCTCATGATAAAGTATAACATTGTATGAGCTTTCCCACTTACTTGCTGCATCTATATACCAACCTTCCGTGATTCGTGTACTCAGACACCCAGATCCCTCTGCAGCTCAGAGCTCTGCAACCTCTCACCTGTTGGATAAAATGTTTCTTTTTTTATTCTTTCTGCCAAAGTGTTCAATTCTGGGTAGTGATGTGTGAATGGTTACTGGTGAAAGGTTATTTACAGAATTAACTGCAGGAAAGTTGTGCAGGAAACAAAATTGCAAGATTAGTCCCCAGTGGGCTTCAATGGACAGCTTACAGTTGTAAATTAATAGTTAATTGATTATTTAGTAGACCTAAGAAGTTTGCAAATACAATATTGCTGAGGCGGGAAATGGGTGAAAGTGGTAGTGGACAGAATTCAGAGTTTGTATGTGTGAAGAAATACATTTTGCTAAAAAAAGTAACAACAGTAATTATACTCAGAGCCGAAGTAGATTCAGTGCTGTGAAAGAGCTGAGGGATTTGAAAGCTTAAGTTTTGTGAGATATTAAAGTAGCACATCAGGGAGATAAGGCTGTGAAAAAAATGCACATGAAGTTTTAGGTTTGATCACAAGAGGCAGGGGATCTATAATCCAAGCGATAACAATGATGCAGTATCAAACCTGATTAACACTATAGTGCAAGAACTGTATGTAGTGCTGGTTTCCATAATGTTACAATATTGAGAACTAAACATGGTGGAAGAGTGGCTCAGTGGTTGGTGCTGCTGCCTCAGAGCGCCAGGACCTGGGTTCAATCCCAGCCTCGGGTGACCGTCTGTGAGGAGTTTGCACATTCTCCCTGTGTCTGTGTGGGTCTCCTCCGCGTGCTCTGGTTACCACCCACAGTCCAAAGATGTGCAGGTTAGGTGAATTGGCCATGGATATTTTACCGTAGCGTCCAGGCTAGGTGGGCTAGCCATGGGAAATGCAGGGTTGTCGGAATAGGGAAGTGGTTTGGGTCTGAGTGGGATGCTCTTCAAAGGGCCAGCATAGACTCGATGGGCTGAATGACCTGCTTCCACACTGCAGGGATTCTATAAATGCAGTTCCTTTAGGATGCTGTCTGCTGTGAAGAAATAGAAATGCAGGGCTTTTGAATTTGTTTATGGTATTGGCCCTGCACTAATACAAAGAACCTTCATTGAGTTGGAAAATTATGATACTTGGCGCCATTGATTTAACTCCCCACGTACTGACTTCAGTGAAGAGTAAAACTGCATCAGAGACAGTAGGAACTGCAGATGCTGGAGAATCTGAGACAACAAGGTGCAGGGCTGGATGAACACAGCAGGCCAAGCAGCATCATAGGAGCAGAAAGGCTGACGTTTCGGGCCTAGACCCTTCATCAGAAAAGGGGGAGGGGAAGGGGGTTCTGAAATAAATAGGGAGAGAGTGGGAGGCGGATAGAAGATGGATAGAGGAGAGGATAGATGGAGAGGAAACAAACAGGTCAAAGAGGCGGGGATGGGGCCAGTAAAGGTGAGTGTAGGTGGGGAGTTAGGGAGGGGATAGGTCAGTCCAGGGCGGATGGACAGGTCAAACTGCGACTGGTTATAAGCAGCATTACACCCAATGCCATCAGTTTGCCTGCGGTCATAACAAATTCAAACAGCATGCTTACTGCTCCCTCTGTAAGAAGTGACATTCAGAATAATAACCAGGAAACAGCAGGGAGAAACAGGCAACCTGAAACCAAATGTTGATTGCTAAAATCACTGAAGATATCCAAGGTCCAGATGAACATTGATAAATATCGTTCCTTGGTCCAAAAACAGAAATCGCTGGAAAATCTCAGCAAGTCTGGCAGCATTTGTAGAGAAATCAGAGTTAATGTTTTGGGCCCAGAGACCCTTCCTCAGAACTGATGGGACCCAGGAAAAGGATGTTTTTTATACAGAAGTTGGGGTGGAAGAAGGGGGAAGAGTAAACGAAAGTGAAGTTAGAGCCCAAAGAGAATGAAAAACAGCTGGACAGACAAAGAAGTGGTTAAAAGTTAGTTTAGAGAATAAATAACAGCTAATGGGGACTATTAATGGCTGACAATGGGTAGTGTGTGGTAGCAGGTTGTGTAATGACAAGGCTTGGTGTGTAGGGGTTCGGGTAAGGACGTGCCTCATGCCCTAAAATTTTTGAACTTGATATTGAGCTAGAAGGCTGCAGGATTCACAAGTGGAAAATGAAGTGCTGTTCTTCCAGCTTACACTGATCTTCGCTGAAGCATTGCAGCAAGCCTGAGATAGAGATGTTGGCCAGGGAACAGGGTGGTGAATTGAAGAGGCAGGCAACTGGAAGCTCTGGGTCTTTTTTGCAGACAGAACGTAGATATTGCAAAGTGGTCACCAGTCCGTGCTACATTTTCCCAATATAAAGGAGACCACATTGTGAGCAGTGAATGCAGTAGGCTAGATTGTGGGAAATGTAAGTAAAACACTGCTTCATCTGGAAGGTGTGTTTGGGTCCTTGTATTTTGAGGAGAGAGGAAGTAAACACGCAGGTGTTACACCTTCTTCGGTTGCAGGGGAAGGCACCATGGGGGTGTGGGGACGTGTTGGGAGTGAAGGAAGAGAGGACCAGGGTGTCCTGGAGGTCCTTGCGGAAGCGGACAAGGGAAGGGAGGCAAATATTTGACTAGTGGTGGCATCTTGCTGGAGGTGGTAGAAATGGTAGCTAATGATCCTCTGGATGTGGATGCTGGTGGGATGGTAGGTAAGGACAAGGGGGACCCTATCATTGTTGCGGGAGAAAAAAGAAGGGGTGAGGGCAGAAGTGCAGGAGATGGGTCAGACCTGGTTGAGGGCTGTGTCAACTACGGTGCTGGGGAATCCTCAGTTGACAAAGAAGGTGGACATTTCGGAAGCTCCCTTGACAAAGTTGGCATCATCAGAACAGATGTGACAGAGGAACTGGAAGAATGGAGTGGAGTCCTTACAGGAAGCAGGATGTAAGAATGTATAGCCCAGGTAGCTGTGGGGGTCAGTGGTTTTATAGTGGGTATTGGTGGTCAGCCTATCCCCAGAAATGGAAACAGAGATGTTAAGGAAGGGAAAGGAGAAGTCAGAGATGGATCAGGGGAAGGTGAGAGTAGGATGGAAATTGGAAGCGAAATAAATAAATTCATCCAATTCCAGATAAGAGAGGGACAAGCACCAATGATGTTATTGATGTCCTGGAGTTGTGGGTGGGGCCCGAGTAGGACTGTAACAAGGAATGTTCTACTTACCTCACAAACAATTGGGTGCCCATGACCATCCCTTTGACCTGAAGAAAGTGAGGGGATTTAAAAGAGAAGTTGTTTGGAGTGAGGACAAGCTCAGCCAGGTTGACGAGGGTGCTGGTTGATGGGGACTGTTCAGGCTTTTTTTCCAGGAAGAAGCGGAGAGCCCTGAGGTCATCCTGATGTGGGAATGGACATGTAAAGGGATTGCATGTCCATGGTAAAGAGGGGGCTGCTGGAGCCTGCAAATTCTGAAACTGACATAATGCATCAGAGGAATCGCGGATGTAAGGGGGAAGGGACTGGACAAGGGGAGAAAAGAAATTGAGTCGAGGTAAGAAGAGATACGTTCAGTAGGGCAGGAGCAGACAGAAACAATAGGTCTGCCTGGGCAGTCCCGTTTGTGGTGCTTTGATACCTGTGCAGTCAATTCTGTTCATTCAAAAACACGAGGTAAAACAGATTCCTGAGAAAAAAAATCATTTGGACATTATAAACTCCACTGATAAACCTAACACCTGAGCAGACTAGCAGCAGATTGAAGAAGTGAATAAACCAGTTGAAAGCATTAACCTGATCTGAAAAGCTTAATCCAATGTGATTTCAGCACAAACTTATTTCTAGCTGAAGAAGATGGAACACACGATGACACCTTACTAGAACATAATGAGATTTTAAGATTTTTTCCAACTTGTTTTAGTTGTCCTTTTCATGTTCATTAGTCTGGGGTGAGTCCAATTTAATGCTTTTTTCACATCTTTCCTTGGTTGGCTTCTTATGTAGAACTGTCTCTTTTAGTTTCTCTAACTAAGACCCAAGATTTACATCACCATGGTTACCCCTCACCAGTCCAAACTGTATTCTCAGTTTAGACTAACTTGAGTGCTTCAGCTGGAGGGTTCCTGGCCTAGACATTCGCTCGACAACTCTTCAAAAGTTAAGTTTCATACAGCCATAGAATTGTACAGGAAACAGGCCCTTCGGCCCAACTCGCCCATGTTGACCAGGTCTCCGAAACTGAACTAGCCCCATTTGGTTGCGTTTGGCCCATATTTCTGTAAACCTATCCTTTCCATGTGCCCATCCAGATGCCTTTTAAATTTTGTAATTGTACCCGCCTGTACCAATTCCACTGGCAACTCGTTCTATGCACCACCCTCTGTTTGAAAAAAGTTATCGCCCACATACCTTTTCATTCTTTCCCCTCTCACCTTAAACCTGTTCCCTCTAGTTTTGGACTCCCCTACAGTGGGGTAAAGACCATGTCTATTCAATATCTCTATGTCCCTCATGATTTTATAAACCTCTATTAGGTCAGTGTACCTCAGTCTCCTTCACTCCTGTGTAAAAAAAGTCCCAGCCTATCCAGCCTCTCCTCATAACTCAAAACCTCCAGTCCCAACAATATCCTTGTAAATAATGTGTAGTTATTTGTCCAGCTAAGGATGACAATGCCCTTTCAATCCATTCTGGATGAATCAGCGTTGATACAGTGTGGAGCTGGAAGAACACAGCAGATCAGGCAGCATGAAAGGAGCAGGGCAGCCGATGTTTTGGGCCTGGACCCTTCATCAAGACGGGGGAGGGGGAAGGGAGCTGTGAACTAAATAGAGGGAAGAGGGGTGGGGCTGGGGGGAAGGGAGGTGGGATGGTGATAGGTGAATGCAGGCAGGAAGTAGTGGGGATTGGTCAGTGGGAAGGGTAGGGCCGATAGGTGGGGAAGAAGATGGACAGGTTGCGTCAGGTCAAGGAGGCGGGGCTGAGAGGGAGTGTTAGACATGGGATGAGGCAGGGGGATGGGGAGATTTTGAAACTAGCAAATTCTATGTTTAGGTTATCGGGCTGTAGGCTCCTGAAGTGGAATATGAGGTGTTGTTGCTCCAGTTTGCATGTGGCGTCATTGTGGCACTGGAGGAGGCCCAGGATGGACACGTCACCCAGGGAGTGGGAGGGGCAGTTAAAATGGTTGGTGACTGGAAGGTGTTGTTGATTATTGCATATGGAGCGCAGGTGCTCTGCAAATGTGTCACCGATTCTGTCTTTTCCTCCCTGGTCCGGGAACTCCCCACCTACATTTGGGTTGCTATTACACCGTCTACCTCTTCAGGACTTTCAAGTCCCCTGCCCCCAAAACCTCATCTTCATTCTGGTCATCCAATCCCTGTACACTTGCATTCCCCACGCAGATGGCCTAAAAGCCCTCCGCTTCTTCCTGTACAGCAGACCCAACCAGGCCCCCTCCACCGACACCTTCATCTGCTTCACTGAACTTGTCCATACCCTCAACAAGACATAACAAGGTGTAGAGCTAGATGAACACAGCAGGCCAAGCAGCATCATAGGAGCAGGAAGGCTGACGTTTTGGGCCTAGACCCTTCATCAGAAATTTCTGA
>NC_063336.1:12688674-12705172 GCF_021869965.1 Rhincodon typus | reverse complement strand
TTCCTACTATCCCTCACAGGCAGGTGGGACTAGTTTAGTTTGTTATTATGTTCAATATGGACTGGTTGGACCAAAGGGTCTGTTTCCGTGCTACATGACTCTGATTATGACTCTGTGGCAGCAAACGTGTAACAACATCACATTCACACATCATCTTAACTCAGAATTGTATCACTGTTCCTTCAGCATCATTGGGTCAAAAGTCTTGAACTCTCTCCTGAACAGCATTTTAGGACTTCCTACACCAGCTGGGCTGAAACGGTTCAAGAGGACAGCCTACCATCACCTGTTCAAGGGCAATTAGGGATGATCAATAAATAAAAACTGAAAGAGCTGCGAATGCTGTAAATCAGGAACAAAAACAAAGTTGCTGGAAAAGCTCAGCAGGTCTGGCAGCATCTGTGAAGGTAAAAACAGAGTTAACGTTTCGGGTCCGGTGACCCAGGTTCACTGGACCCAAAAAGTTAACTCTGTTTTTTCCTTCACATGATCAATAAATGTTGGTCTTGTCAGTTATGCCCATATCCCACGTTTTTTAATCAGTAAGAGGAAATATTTGTTTCAAGCATAGAAATGTAGAAAAGAAGAGCAGGAGTAGGCTATTCAGCCCTTCGAATCTGTTCCACCATTCAATATGGCTGATCATCCAGCTCAGTCCCCTGTTTCCGCTTTCTCCTTCTACCCTTTGATCCCTTTAGCCCTAGAACTACATTTAACTCCTTCATGAAAACATGCAACGTTTAGGCCTCAATGCTTTCTGCGGCAGAGAATTCCATAGGCTCAACAGTCTTTGGGTGAAGGCGTTTCTCCTCATCTCAGTCCTAAATGGCCTACCCTATAGCCTGAGACTGAGACACTGGGTCAATCAAATTCCCATATTTTATAAAGCAAACCCTGTCGTCAGAAATCCATTTCATGAAGAGAATTCCATTGCCTGGAACCATTTTGCAACAAGAAACTGACCCTTAGGGACCATTTGGTGAAGATAATCTTGCCAGTGTGAACCATGTTATGGGCTCACCATTGGCACATGTGTGAGGAAAGATTTCATTACCAGGCATAAGTTGCAAGAGTTTCAATTTCTGATGCATTTTATGTTCAGATAGTTTTGCCATCAGAAATGATGTGTAGTTAGAGAGGGTTTCAATATGTGATGCGTTATTGGGAGGGCCTCAACATTAGAACACCTCTCTTAGAAAGTGTCTCCATCAGGAAACTCTTTATGAGAAGGATTTCTATGGAGAAGGGAAAACTTGTCTGATTTAATCTTCATTAGCTCCGCATCATCAGTGTAACTTTGCCAGAGAAGAAATATGTATTCTGATTTCCAAAATACTGTTAACGTTCTTGGAATCCCACATGACAAAAATAAATTTCATTGATTAAATCAGTGTAAAACAACGTCTTGAATTTCAAATAGATGCATTCACAGTAAAATTAAAATCCTGAAATCCCATGTAATTAAGACCAGAATTTGACTTTGCCAGCAGCTGGGAAGACTGGGGCCAATTATAATGTTTGGACATCTCTCTGAATTGAGATAAATTCTCATATAGAAAAGCACCGAGTTTTACAGGAAAGGAGAGGCAATCAAATGATAATGAATGTGCTGGAACTGAGGAAGGCGGTGTTCATGTGCATCTATCATTGAAGAAGTGGAACAAATTGAAAGAGTAACATATGGGATCTTGGGCTTTATAAAGAAAAATATCGAGTACAAAAACTGGGAAAATTGGTGCTGAACCTTTTTAGAAATAAAACATTGGATGTAAGTAGATTATTGCATCCATTTCTTGTCACCACCCTTTATAAAAAATGTCATGACCCTTGGGAGAGTGCAATGAACATTTGCCAGAATGGGAGAGGAAGCTCCAAGGATTTTAGCTAGAAGATCAGGCTGGAGAAGATGAAGCCTCTCTGCTCCTATGATGCTGCTTGACCTGCTGTGTTCATCCAGCCCTGCACCTTGTTGTCTCGGATTCTCCAGCATCTGCAGTTCCTACTATCTCTGGAGAAGATGAAGGCTGTTTTCTTTGGAGCAAAAGAGATCAAGGAGAAAAAGATCAAAATGGCCTTAGATAAGATAGAAAAAGAATGGTCATTTCTGATCACTCACTCACAATCCTGTTTCTGCTTCCTTCCCATGCCTGTGACCCCTTTAGCCTTAAGAACTATATCTAACACAACTCTATATAGAAGACTATAAGAAAGGACTTCTTACTTGCATTCCTATGGGCCTAGAATCCTGCTTCATGTGATCTAATGTCATGATGATATAATTCCCTTCACACATGCTCTGTAGCTTTATTGAGAATAAATGTACAGTTGCATCTTCCTGACCCCATTTCCTCCCCATGAGCATTTGACCATGAATAATTAATTCCTTTCCCTCCAGTCTCCCCATTCCGCATTCCCTCCCTCCCGAATCAGAAATACACACACACACGCACACACGCACACGCATGCACACACAGACACAGACACGCACACACAGACACACAGACACACACATGCCTTGTACTTAAGAGATAAATTGCCGACAGTATACTTAGTTCTTTGAGAGGACAGAAGGATGTGTACATTCTCTTATTTCTCTGGCATGCCAACACATTAGTGAGCTGAATGTCAGCTACTGATGGTTGTTGTTTTATTGCGTTGTGACCCATACTAAGACTGAAAGCTGATTCAAAGGCGAAGGATCCAAGACCGGAATGATCACAACCTCTTGAAAAACATGACAGAGAAGTGAAATTCTCACTCTCCCGTTTATCTGCATTGCTCTCTGAATTAACTAATGAAAAGAGGAACAAAGGGTGTTCTGAAGACAATGTGAGGATGTAACTTCTCCACTACCTGAAGATGAAGATGTTTCCTCACATGGGAGAATTTGGAACTAGGAGGTCATGGTTTAAAAATAAGGTGTCACTCTTTTAAGACAGCAAAATTAATGTAGGATCATAAGTCGTTAGTGCTATCTCCCTAAAAAGGTGGTGGAAGCAGATTCTGAAAATATTTTTAAGGTGGAGTTAGATAAATTCTTGGTAAGAAGAAAAGGGCGTAAGAGGTTGTTGGGATGTTGCAGGCAATACAGTCCCTGCATTAACATCATAGACAAAAATGTTTTCTTTCCTGGCCTATTCACACAAGTAAATTTATGCGTCCATAGTAGCTTTGTAGGTCATCTTAATAGTTTTCTTGGAGATGGCCTGACTATCATCTAACTTTTAAACTCCTACATATTATCCAGTCCGATTTTTTAAAAAAAAAATCATTCAGGAGGATGATGCTGTTGCTGGCTAGACAGCATTTATTGCTCATCCCTAATTGCCCAGAGGGCAGTTAAGAGTCAATCACATTGCTGTGGGTCTGGAGTCACATGCAGGCCAGACCAGGTAAGGATGCCCTAAAAGACATTAATGGACCGGATGGGGTTTTCCAACAATCGATAATAGACTCGTGGTCATCATTAGACTTTTGATTGCAGATTTTTGTGATTACTGAATCTGACGTCCTTGTCCTTCAAGTTGGAAGTGGTCAGGGTTGGAAGATTCTGTCTAAGGATCTTTGGCAAATTTCTGCAGTGCATCTTGCATTTGGTACATGTACTGCTCCTGAGAATTGGTGGTTGAAGGGCTAAATGGTTGTGGATTTGGTCCCAGTCAAGCAGGCTGCTTTGTCTTGGATGGTGTCAAGCTTCTTCAGTGCTGTTGGAGCTGCACCTATCCAGGCAAATGGAGAGTATTCCATCACACTCCTGACTTGTGCCTTGTAGATGGTGGACAGGCTTTGGAGGAGGGGCAGGTCAAGAATTGAGTTACTCTCTGCAGTATTCACAGCTTCTGACCTGCTCTTGTAACATTTACGTCCTTCCTTAAATAGGGAGATCAACGCTGCACGTCATTTTCAAGATGTTGTCTCACCAATGACCTGTATAAATTAAGCATAACATCCTTATATTTATTTTGGAATTCCATACTTGTTCTCCATTTAGGTAATATTCTGCATTTTTGCTCTTCCTGTCAAACTTAACAACTACATGGTTTTGCACATTATACTCCATCTGTCAGATTTATGGTCACTCACCCAACCTGGCTATATCCATCTGCAAGTTCTTTACACATCTTTACCACATACTTATCTACCTACCTATCTTCGTACTGTCTGAAAATTTAGTTACCATGCATTCATAGAACCCCGACAGTGTAGAAAGTGACCATTTGGCCCATTGAGTCTACACTAACACTCCAAAGAGCATTCCACCCAGACCAAACCCCCCTACCCTATCCCTGTAACGATGCATTTTCCATTGCTAACCCTCCTAGCCTGCATATCCCTGGCTTGGACACTATGGGCAATTTTGCTTGGCCAGTCAAACTAACCTACACATCTTTGGACTGTGGGAGGAAACCAGAGCAACCGGATTAAATCCACGCAGACACGGGGAGAATGTGCAAGCTCCACATAGACAGTCACCCGTGGCTGGAATTGGACCCAGGTCCCTGGTGCTGTGAGACAGCAGTGCTAATTGTTGAGCCATCATGCCTTCAATTAAACTAAATCATTGATGTAAATTTTGAAAGGTTGAGGAACTAGAACAGACAACTGAAAGACTCCATCCTGCCAGTCAGACAAAGATCCATTTACGCACACTCTTTGTGTTCTGCCAGTCAATCTTCTATCCATGCTAAAGCATTAACCCCTACACTCTGAGCTTTTATTTTCTACAATATCCCTCGAAGTGGCAACTCGTCAAATGTCTTCTGGAAGTCCAAATATGATATGTCTACAGATATCCTCAATGTATGTTACTCACTCAATGAAAGCCTTTCATTCCTTTCAACATGATTTCCCTGTTTTGAGCTTTGGAACCTACGTTCAGAATTTTCAATTTGATTCATTCTCAAATTGCTCAGATAGTTATTTTTCTCTTCCTATTTCTCTCACTACTGTAAATAACCTTCCATTTATTTCTCTCTAATGTGTTTATCTAGCTTCCCCTTAAATACCTCTCTATGTTGTTCCCCTCAAGTGATCCATGAGACAGCAGGTTCCATATTATAACCATTCCCTGGGTAACAATCTCCACTCAGTTTCCAATTGAATTAATCGGTGACTATCATAATTTTGGTCATTGATTAGGGTCTCCCTCAAATGTAGAAATGTATCCTTCATATTTCTAAGACATGTTTAACACAGAAAGCCTTAAGTCTCATTGTGAAGAATTGCAAGACAATCTCACTTCACCTATTAGCTTTAAAAATCAAGATAAAGAATCAATCTAACAGTTTCTGGCAAATGCATAGATGACCAGAAATGAAGCGTTTCTTGGCCGGGGACCATCTCTGCAATTGAAGAACTCTGATATGAATTGATGGGCTTGTAATGTTTTCTCCATGGTCGAATTCACAATATGAACACAGAAGAGAGTCCTACTGAGCAATAGGTGTTGAAAGAATCGGTAGGCATCAGATCAAATAAATGTTTGAAAATTTAATGTGAAGGAGAGCACCAACACTGGGCGCTTTGCTTCATAAGCTTTTTTTTTGCCCCTCTTCCACTTTGAGAGTAAAAGCACAGGAGATTACACAGTCCACACAGTGTAATACCACAAAAGTCCAAGTTGCAGAATTGATGCAAGATATCACTAGGGCCTAATGTACACAACCATTAAAGTTCGTAACGCAGCGTACACCCAAGGCCCATTATACAAGGCTCCATTAGACAGGCACATAAAAGGCTCCAATCACAAACATGGTTAAGATTCATATTGCTGAAAGTGAATGCCTGCAATACAGGACACCATCAAGATCCATCAAACAGACTATGCCCAAGGTACAATAATTTAGGAAACCAATGTGACAAGAACTGAAAACTATAACTATTTATTCCAAAATACAATTCCATTTAGCAAGATTGAATTGTATATTCAGCATTCCAAACAGACAACAGAGTGAATTAATCAGAATATGCAGCGTCATCATAAAACATAGGTCGCTTTCATGACATAATGAAGGATATACAAAAGATATACAAAGGATATCAACACCTTTGTCTATCCAACTGCTCTTCTCTCTCTTTGGGCACTATCATATCGCTTACTCCCTACCTCATCCCCCTCCCTGTTTACTGCATATAAACCAACATTTTCCCAGCTACCATCAGTTCCGAGGAAGGGTCACCAGACCCGAAACGTTAACTCTCATTTTTTCTTCGCAGATGCTGCCAGGCCTGCTGAGCTTTTCCAGCAACTTCTGTTTTTGCTCCTGATTTACAGCATCCGCAATTCTTTCAGTTTTTTATTTTGCATTTATATTGCCCCTTTCATGACCTCAGGTCCTCCTGAAGATCCTTACTAAAAATTAAGTATTTCTAAAGCGTAGTCATTGTTCTAATGGGGCAGCATTTTAAAGCACAATAAAGCAGCGGTGTCATATCAGACACATAATCTATTTTTCCAATGCTAATTGAGGGGTAAATATTTGACCAGGATGTTGAGAATAGCTCCTATATTCCTCTACAGAAGATGTTGGAGTGAAATCAGGTCTGACTGTTTGATAAGTCATCATCATCAATCATCAAAGGCCCCTCCCACCCCATGAATGCTCTCTTTCAACCTCTTCTGTCAGACAGAAGATATAGAAGGTTGAACACACTCACCAACAGGTTCAAGAACTGCTTCTTCCCTGCTGTTAGTAGATTGCTGGCCGGACTTGTCTAACTTCAGATAATGTTGATCTTTCTAATGTTGATCTTGCTTTGTGCACCTCCTGTGCAGCAGCAACCTTATATGCCTTGCTCTGTCCAAGCGCCCAATGATCTATATGTCCTTGTTTGCTAAGATCTGCCTGTACAGTTTGCAAAACAAACTTTTCACTGCACTTAGGTACACGTGACTGCAATAAGTCAAATCAAATCTCTAAATGATAGCCCATACAATCTTGATTAAATAAACATACTGTCATACTGGAGGTGGTAAAATAAACCTTTTGGAACCTCACAGACTCAGCTTCCAGTTCCACATGATCTGCACAGGCTCAGTAGCTATTCTTAAATGTATAGTTAACCCCTGCACTTCAAGGCCCCTTGTGGTACTGTGGTAGTGACCACATCTCTGAGCTAGGGGGCCTGGGTTTACATCCCACTTGCTCCAGAGGTGTGCGATAGCATCCCTGGACAGATCGATTTTTAAAAAAAACCTTTACTACACATTCTTCCAAAGTTTGTTTGTCCCACAAACTGTTAACAGCATGAATTATTTTCAGTTTTCATGCTAGTCTCACCCACAACTGCACCCCACCCAACTCTGCTCCCAGCCTGTCTCTTTTACTTGAGGTGTCAGTCTTCAACAATGTCCTTGGTTTGTTTGGATGAGGGGTAGGATGTAGATGCTCCATTCGAATTTCTATGGAAGGTATACACATTGGTGTAGTGGAATGGCAGCTTCTTAGGACAACTGGTCCCAGGGCTTTGATACTCACAATACCTGAATGTAACGGCAGTGAAGACCAATCAAGGATAAACTAATTCAAGAAGCAAACTTCCAGGTACTGAAGCACCTTGAATAAGTTGGCAATGGATTCAAATTGAAGTTCCCTTATTTTTCTGCACTGTACATTGGGAAAAGATAAAATTGAAAAGTAAAATGAAGCATTTTCAGTATGAAGAACTTTGTAACTGTAACATTCATGGTGGTTGTGATGACATTAGGGCCATTCAACATTATCTTCAGTGAGGTGAAAAGAAGAATGAAGAAGATACAAAAGACAACTCTGAAGATAAGACTATTCCTATTATTCCCATGGGAGGAATTCATTTTTTTGCAGATCATAGTAACACTTCATACTTATTCCTCTCAAGATTGTTCCTCTGTAGATATACCATTGCAAGAACTAGGATGTCAGAGTGTACCATCACCAACAAAGAAATAATCTTGTCGATCAGAATCAAAAGGATGTTCCTGTGCAGCGCTCTCTTCTTAAATACATGAATTAAATGTGTTACTTTTCAGTCTGATGCAACCTTTCCTGAATCTAGGGAATTTTGGAAATTCCCTCATGATCACCTCTTTGAGGATGTTAGGTTGAAATTGAGTGAAGCGAAAGATTTGTCATCCTGCAACACTATTTGTCTACTTTCCCTTCTGACTGTCATTTCCCCAAGTTCCTCTCTCCCTTCTACCTGTAGAATTATAGTTATTACAGGAATGATGTTTGTATCCTCCAGAGTGAAGACAGAAGCAAAATACTTGTTTATTTCATCCACCATTTCTTTATTATCTATTATTAACTCCCAGTTTTCTAGAGGACCAACGCTCACTTTACCTCTACTTTTTCATTTTAAACACATGGAGAAACCTTTGCTATCAGTTAGCTTCCTCTGATTGTTGAATTTCTTCCTCCTCATTAAACCTTGTTATTCTCCACTGTTCTTTATACTCTGACTAATCATCTGATCTGCCTGTCACTTTTATGTAACTTTATGCTTTTTCCTTAAGTTGGTTAACCACAGATGTTGAGTCCTCCCTTTATAGGTTTTTTCTTTATAGTAGGAAATAACTTATTCTGAGTTTTCTGAAATATCCCATTAAATGTATTCTTTTGATAACATGCTAACCTACTCTTCCAGTTCACGCGAGCCAGCTCAGCTTTCTTGCCCATTTGGTTATCCTTGAAAAATTGTCTTAGACTTTATCTTTTCCATTTCAAACTGGATGTAAAATTCAAACATATCACCTTCAGGGCTACCTGGGAATGCCTTTAGTCTGAGGTTATTAATTAATCCTGTCATATTGCAGATTACAAAGTCTAAAATAACCTACTATGTGGTCATTTCCAAAACACGCTGATCCAAGAAATTACCTAAAAAACATTTTATGAACTCCATTTGATACTTGACTTCATGCTTTTTTTAAGGTTCTCTATTGTTTGGGCCTTAGCAACATTATTGAAAAGAATAGTTTGCTGATGAGAATCAATTTGTTCTTTTCAAGTTAATACAAGAGATGCGGGCATTGCTGGCTGAGACAGCATTTGTTGCTCAGAAGGAAGTTAAGAGTCAACCACATTGCTGTGGGTCTGTGATCACATGTAGGCCAGTCCAGGTAAGTACAGCAGATTTTGTTCCCTAAAAGACATTAGTGAACAAGATAGTTTTCCTCCACAACAATTGGTAATGTTTTCATGGTCATCATTAGACTCTAACTTCCAACTAATTTTCAATTGAATTCAAATTCTATCATCTGCTATGGCAGGATTCAAACCCAGGTCCCTAGAAAACTGCATTTAGATTAATACTCCAATGATAATGCCACTCATTACAGTCTTCACTTGTCATTTATGCAAATTAATAATTTCTGAGTCTTTAATGTTGGCTTGATGCAGTACCTACTTAAGTAAATCCTTTCCAATAACTAGACTTTCACTGACTGCTTACAGTTGTTGAACTATCTCTTGGTGAACTGTTTCCAAGGTTGGAACATCATTTTGATGCCCTTTGGTACTTGTTGTAAGTTTGGTTCACATACAGTGGATTTCATGCAAACTGAGATAAGCTACTGCCCATCTTGCCTGAAGCTTCATGAATCTGCGATAAAGCAGTGCGACCTTCTCCATGCATGACTGAAGATCACTTCTCAACTACAATCTGAGACATCTCGGATATTGTGGTCACTTCATTGTCTGCAGAAAATTCTGAAGCTTCATCGATGTGCATTTTCGACAACCCCATTTCAGACATAGCTGCTTCACCGTTACCTTCTTTGATAAAAAGGGTGATTCTACTGAAGAGAGACCAAAGAGACTTCATGGCCATGCTGGTGGAGTCAAAGGGTATATGGGTAGCCAGGAGTTCTGTATTTAATCTATTTTGTTTCCCACTTCTGTGAAGACCTGCCTTGCTGCAGGCCTTTTGAAACATAGAAAATAGAAGCAGGAGTAGGCCATTCGGCCCTTCAAGCCTGCTCCACCATTTAGTACGATCACAGTTGATAATCCAACTCAGTCCCCTATTCCCGCTTTCTCCCCATACTCTTTGATCCCTTCGGCCCTCAGAACTATGTTTAATCCTTGTTGACAATGTTCAATGATTTGTCCTCAACTGCCTTCCGTGGCATCTCTGAATTCCACAGGCTCACCACCCTCTGGGTGAAGAAATTTCTAATCTCAGTCTTAAATGGCTTACTCTATATCCTTAAACTGTGACCCCTGATTCTCAACTCCCTGATTATCAAGAACATCCTTCCTGTATTTAGGCCTATTAGAATTTTAATTGGCCTTGAAATCCTTGGCTTTCTGTACTCTGATGCCACTGGGCTTCTCTTCAGCCTGTCACCCCCTCCACCCCACTTTTTTATGGTTGGCCTGCTGGGTCAGAATTCTTTTTCATTAATACATCTGCTAGGCTTCGCTTCTGGTGCTCCTTGTCTCCAGTTCTGTGGGTCTGGTCATACGTTTGCTGTACACAACAAGCTCAAGCCTAGGTTGTGAATGGAATAAAGTCCACACATATGTTTGTGAACACCAATCACCTTTATGCACTATAACTATACGGAGAAGATTGTAAGAGAGGACTTCCCTAGAGCCCTAGAGACCTGGGTGTCAATTTCAGGCTATCTACCATCATGGTGATATAACTCCTTACACATAGGCTCAACAGTGACATAGGGAATATTTACTTTCGTTTGAGAGGCCAGATGAGTCATTGGCTCAACGTCTTGTCTAAAAGATGAGGTAATGACACTAACTGCAATATCAGCATGAAATGTCAAAGTCCATGGTGCAAAGTATCACCCAGACTGAGGAAAGTTTTGCATTCAGATAGCATCTTTATTGACCTTAAGACTTGCCAAAGGAGTGTTGAGCCAGTGAAATATATTTGACCATCTTTATGAAGAGCCATCGATGATGCCCAAAGAAGGATAACTCGGAGAGCACAGTCTTCATTTCAAGCGGTGAGGAATTGATAGGAGGAAGGGTGTGTGGTCTGTCACGCTCAGAGTTGAGAAAGAAGAGGAATTTACATGGAGAGGCATCAAGGGATAAGAAGGAAGAATGGGACTAATGGTGAAACAACTCATAGAATCCCCACTGTGTCAAAACAAGCCATTTGGCCCAACAAGTCTATCCACATTCTCTAAAGAGCATCCCTCTACCCTATCTCTGCAACCCTGCATTTTCCTGGGCTAATGCATCTAACCTACACATCCCTAGATACTGTGGTCAGTTTGGAATGGCCAATCCCCCTAACTTGCAAATATTTGGATTGTGGGAGGAAACCGGAGCACCTGGCGGAAACCCACACAGACACAGGGAGAACTTGCAAACCCCACATAGACAGTCACCTGAGATTGGAATCAAACCCAGGTCCCTGGCACGGTGAGGCAGCAGTGCTAACCACTGAGGCACCGTGCCACCCTAAAAGGATTTGAACAAGGTGAAATCAAATGCAACTAACTTAAATGAACTCTGTCCCAGAAATGTCCTTTCAGTCACTTTGCTTCCCTAAGAGCAATTAATAAATCCAAATCTTCCCGGTGACATTGTTTCCTTGCATTAGCAACTCTTGTTTATTTCTGTTAGTTTACACGACACATAAAATGATTTAATTGACTTATCAGTCCAGATGTTTGTGAAAACTTACTGAATATGTCTTTCAGCCTTGAATATACTTAATAATCTACAGCTCTCTGTTGCAAAGAATTCCATTAAGTCACTCGCTTCTGAAAGAAGAAATTCTTCCACATCTCAACCCTAACTGGGCAACCCTATACACAGAGATTAAGCCGCCTGGTCCTAGAATCTCCCACCATGGAAAACAACTTTCAGCTTCTACCCTGCCCATCCCCTGAGAATCTTGTGCATTTCAATGAGGTCACCTCTCATTCTTCTTAAACTCCATTGAATACAGGTCCAACTTTTTCAACTTTTCTATACCTGGAGTAGTCAACCTTCTCTGCACTGCCTGCAATGCCAGCACATTTTTCTTTAGATAAAGCTGTCTACCATGATCCATCAATGGTCTGTGTAGTGTTAGAAATATTCTCCTACTTTTATACTCCATTCCATTTGAAATAAAGGCTAACATTCCATTTGCCTTCCCTATTACTTGCGGGACTTATATACTAAATTTTTGAGATTTAAGCATGAGGACTCATGCTTAAATCACAATGGGGTGGTGTAGTAGCTTAGTGGTTATTGGCTGCCGCATAGCACCAGGGACCTGGATTGGCCATTCTAAATCACCCATATAGTGTCCAGGGATGTGCAGGCTAGGTAGATTAGCCATGGGAAATGCAGGGTTACATGGGAATGGGTAGGGGGCTGGGTCTGTTTGGGATGCTCTTCAGAGGATCGGTGTGAACTTGAAAGGCCGAATGGCCTGCTTCAGCACTGTAGGAATTTCTGCACTCATTGTCCACTTAAATAATATTCAGGTGCCCTTTTCTTCCTGCCAAAGTGGATAATCTCACATTAAATTCCATCTGCCAAGAACCTACCCATTCACTTTACTAGTCTGTATTCCTCTGCAGACTCTTTGTGTCATTCTGACCACTTGCTTTCCCATGTTTTTTTTGTGTCACCCACAAACTTGACTATAATACATGTTGCATTAACCTATGTATCATAAATAATTGTGGCTCCAGCACTGAACTCTGCGGCACTTTATTGGTTTATTAGTTTTCTTCTAGGAAATGACAAATACATAGATAGAGTGCATTTGGTAGATGTACTGTACTTGGATTTCCAGAAGGCATTTGACAACGTGTCACATCAAGGATTACTATGCAAACTAAAGCTCATGGTATGGGAGCAACAATTTAGCATGGATAGAGGATTGGTTGATTAGTAGGAAACAGAGGCTGATCATAAATGGATTGGTCTTGGATTGGCAGATTGAAATGAGTGATGTGCCACAGGAATAATTTTGGTGCCTCAATTTTTTATTACTGTTTATTTTAGTGACTGGATGAAGAGCTCAAATGTAATATTTGCTGATGATACAAAGAAAGGGTAGGAAGTTAAGTTGTCAAAAAGACATTGAGAATCTGCAAAGGTATAGATGGGTGGACAAAAATTTAGCACTTGGAGTATGATGTGGGACACAGTGAACTTGTCCACTTTGACAGGAAGAATAGAAAAGCAGCTTATTATTTAAATGGAGAAAAATCAGGGAACCCTGGGGAACAAAGGGAATCTGGTTGTCCTGGTACATGAATCACAAAACAATAGTTTGCAAGTTGAGCAAGTGATTGAAAATGCCAATGGAATGTTGTGATTCATTGCAGGGGAAGTGGAACATAAAAGTGGGGAAGTTTTGTTGCAGTTGCTTAGAACATTGGTGAGGCCTCATAAAGTGATACAGCCATGGAGCCATAGACTCAGACAACACAGAAATAGACCCTTCAGTCCAACCAATCCATGCCAAATGTAGCCCCAAACAAAACCAGTCCCACCTGCCTGCTCCCAGCCCATATCTCTCCAAACCTTTCCTATTCATGTACTTATTTAAGTGTCTTTTAAATGTTGTAACAGTGCCCACATCCAATACTTCCTCACGTGAACCACTCTGTGCAAAAATTTTGCCCCTCAAGTCTTTTTTAAATCTCTTCTCTCACCTTAAAAATATACCCTCTAGTCTTGAAATCCCACATCCTAGGGAAAGGACACCTACTATAACATTATCTATAGCCCACATGATTTTATAAACATGCATAAGGCCACCTCTCAACTTCCTATACTCCACTGGCAAAAGTCCCAGCCTATCCAATGCCTAGAGAAGTGTGGTCTCTTTATTTAAGAAAGGATGTAAATGCATTTGTTTCAGTTGAAAGAAGGTTCACTCGACTGATAGCTGGGATGTGGCAAGGTTGGGAAATGCTGGATCTGTATCCATTGGAGTTTAGAAGAATGTGGTTGATCTTGTTGTTTAAGGTCCTTGCGGAGTTGATGGGGAGATGCTGTACAGATGTTTCCCTTTGCGGGAGGTGCTAGGACTAGTTTAGACTCTTTAGAAATCAGTTTAATAAAACAGAAATGAAGATTTTTAATCTCTCAGAGACTGGTAAATAAGCAGAATTCTCTTCCCAAAGAGATGCAGAGGCTAGAGAGTACTTTTGAGGCAGAGGCAGAAAGATCCTTGACTAACTAGAGTTGAGGTCACAGTCAGAACAGCACTGAACTTATTGATTGGCAGAGCAGGGCAGAGGGGCTGAATGGTCTAATTCTGCTCCTCATTCGCACACATCCCTCCCCATACCAATCTCAGAAATGTGTGCAATGTAATAACATTCATGAGGCCTGAGTTTAGGAGTGAGTTCATTCAACTTCTTCACATTGTCAGCTTGGTAACCACCATCCAGACAAAATAACCCACCCCCACCCGAGGAGTCAATGTAACAGGAGAATCAAATATTCCCCGAAAAAGAAAATCAACAGAAAAGGGCAAAGAAAAATGAAATGATATTAAAATTCACACAAACCTTTCGTAGCAATTGATTGATAGAAGGCGGACAAAGATTAAGCATCCCTCTTTAAGTTGCAATTCATTACATCAAACGTTCTCAAGTGTCAAATGTTTGAAGATCTTAATATCACATTGAATGGGATGTCCAGATTGCAACTTATCTTTTTTCTTATGCTTACTGGTTATGCCTTTAGCAAGGTGCCATCTATCTTAATTCAGAGCACAAACCTGCAGGCTTCGTGAGTACGCTTCTTTCCTGTTGTTCTTCCTCTCCTGGCTTGTTGGTTGCTTAGTGACACTATGCAGCTGCCATTGCTAAGGAAACAATCTGCACTGTACTTGGTCCATTTCCACCTTCATCGAAACATCCCCAAGGTGGTGACTGGGATGGCTCAAGAGCTCGCTTTCAATTTTGTTGACCGACAAATGAACTTAGGCTGTGGAAGGGGGTTGGGCTGGGTGACTAGTATCTAGTCATGAAGTTCTGACCAGCCCAGGACTGATGGACTTACTGATATCTAATACCCTCCTCATTTTTATCTGTTTGTATAGATAATGAACAGTTTTGGATTCCTTGTCTAAGGAAACAAATACTGACATTGAAGACAGCCTGGAGAAAGTTCATGAGGGTGATACTAGGAATGGAAAGAAATATTTTATGAATGGTGGAGTGGACTTGATGGGCCTACTTCTGCTCTTATGGTCTTAAGGTCTTAAAAGCAGAATACTGTAGAAGGTCACAGGAGCATCCAAACAGAAACAACAACGCAAGGCATCAGTACAGAGTTGAAGAAGCAGGAAATGTATAACAGGAAACAGATTGTCAGATGAGACAGCGTCTGTGCAGAGTGAAACACAGTGAACTTCGCAGGGTGATGGCTTTTCACCAGAAATGATAAAAACAAGGTTTTTGACTCACTGTGCTCCCTCTTCTGTGTGTCATGGATAATATATTCTCAGAGTATCCACCCAGATCAACCCATCTTCTGAATAAGCCTTCTGCAGTTTTTATTCGCTGTCTAGAGGAGAGCACCTCTTGGGCTGCTTGTTGGAGCCCCAGGGCCTACTTGCGATGTTTAAATCCACGATCCCCTTAATTGACGTTTAGCTCTAGCTGCTAAGGCAAACAGATTTTAATATACTAATTTGGGATTTTTTTTCAGTTAATGAGGCATTAGCACTAAGAGCAGCCTTTCCAAACCTCCAGGCTCACCCAAATTCTGGCAGTTTAACTCAGCAAATAACAATAAGATGAAAAGCTATCAGATTACACAGCCTTACTAAATCCGATGTGGTCCACTCTTCTCTAAATGTCATTGTAGAAAGCACTTTACAATAAATGCCTCCATGTACAGCCAACATGTTAATCATATGTGTTATATGTAATGCACTGTTTATATTCCTTGCCGTAACATGACCATAATCCCTGGCCGCTCGGGGAGTATTGTGCCCTATGTCGTATTTGATCTAGATTTATCCCGAAGAACCCTCAGGCCCATTCTTAATCAGAGAGCCATTCAACAACTTACTTTAAGGATGTTAATTGGTCCGATATTAAATGCGTTACCCGTGGGAAGCAGACTCCTTCTTATCTTAAAGCTTGCTCGAGGCTTGTTAAGTTTGATATTCATTGCCTGTCGTCTCCCAGTCATGGCTTAACACAAAAAGAGATGTTCGTATTTGCATCAGCTTGCTTTTCACAGGACCTTTTTTTTTCCCCTTTTGGAATAGACATGAATACTGTGAGTCTCTTTTCAACAGCCTGTGTCCCATACTCAGCCTTATTAGGTGTCTCTAGTTCTGAGCCCCGCAGGTACAGATTCATGGCCTCCTGCCTTCTTCTCTTGTTTGTAGCCATACACCCACCCCTCCCTGTTCACATCTCTGTCCCTCTTTAAATGTGCACATGTGCTTTTAAGCAATGCTTAGTGCATGTGTGTGTGATAACATCAGACATGGGGCAGAAGTAATCTAACACGAGGAAACAAGGTGCAGGGCTGGATGAACACAGCAGGCCAAGCAGCATCATAGGAGCAGA
>NC_063336.1:12671103-12688174 GCF_021869965.1 Rhincodon typus | reverse complement strand
TAGATTAAATGCACTTTCTAAATGTTGCTGTCAATGGCATAATTTTGAACCAGATGCTACTGACAATATTGTGCCAAAGCAAAGCTCCTTTCTAACTCATCACTGAGATCAGTTTTGCTTTCCAGTGGGAATGAGTTAATGAGATGTGTAATACACTTCTCTATCAGGATCTGAGTGACCTTCACCTCTAAATCTTCAAGGAATTGGAGATTTTTGCTTCCTCACTACAAGGACATGGAAGGGATGAACAAATGTAGATTAAAGGGAAGCAGTTTTAATGAGGCACAAATCCAGGCTCGCAGTCAGTATATCTGGGCTATAAGCCATGTCAGGATCATGCTGAATAACATACGCAAATTAGGCCTGCTTCAGCAGGCCTCATTCCAATTATCACTGAGCTTAAGTCAATTGTCTCAAAGCACATTATAGCAGTGAGCTGGTAGCAGACTTACCAGACAGAAAGTGAGGAAGAGAAAGAGAGGGAGAAACGAGCCCATTTAGCTGGCAAACATTTTGGCTAGACACTTGTTTTGATGCGAATGGAAATTAACTCAAAAGCTGAAACATCTTGTCACGTTATCACAGAAGGGAGTGGAAGTTAAATGCATGTTTATTTCAAAGGAAAATCTATTTAAGGGTAGCTTACATCTCAGACATGTACAATGGTCAGTCCAACAGAATATTGGATGGCATACAAAACAGGTGGACTGGAATCTCTAAAGCAGGCCGTTCAGCTCATTGAGTGCACACTGACTCTCCAAAGAGAATCCCACCCAGATCTACCCCATCCCTACATTTCCCTTGGCTAATTCACCTAGCCGTACATCCCTGGAGACGATGGGCAATTTCCCAGAGCCAATCCACCTAGCCTGCACACCCTTGCACTGTGGGAGGAAACCGGAGCACCTGGAGCAAACTCACACAGACACAGGGACAATGTGCAAACTCCACACAGACAGTCACCCGAGGGTGGAATCAAACACTGGTCCCTGGTGTTGTAAGGTAACAGTGTTAACGACTGACCTCTGGCTTCAATTATAACAGAGGCTTGGTAGGAATCCTGTGATACAGTGGTAGTACTGCTATCTCAGGTTCAAGTCCCACCTCCAGAGGTGTGTTTATATCATTTCTCAATAGGTTGGTAAAAAAGAAAAGAAACATATTGGTTTATCTGAGAGCTCCTGTATCACAGTTGTCGTGTCCCTACCTCTGAGCCAGAAGGTCTGGTTGCAAGTCCCACCTTGATATCCAGCTTTATTGAAATCTGTGGAATTAAATACATCTGGTTAATTGAACAGAAACTGGTCACTTTTCATTTTTGCTAACTACATGACTCTGCTGTTTGAGTCGAAACTAGATAAACACAATAGCCCCCCCCCACCACTCCCATACAATCCCATCAAAGGACATTATTGTAGTGTTGATTATGTAGCATCATTTGAAGATACATATCTGACCTACTTGCTGGAGCCCCAGTACAGGCCAATCAGTCTTCATCCCCTGAGCACAGGCAGGTCCCTTTAAAAGCTAAAGGCAAAGTATTCCCCTGAATTGCTCAATGCCATTTTACAAACTGTCCCAGTAAAATGTCACCAGCTTCTCACTGTCAACTGCCTGGTTTCTACATGTGGGTTCCTATCAAAGCAGTGTTACTGTGTTGCAGCTTTGGAATCATATTTGCACACTATTTGGATCCTCCTGTCTGTTTCATGTGGGATCTTCCTGTTCCTGCTGTGTGCACTACAGGCAGTGAGTGTAGAGTCCCAGCTGCATGCCCACTCCAATTTCTTCCTCCTGTAGACATGGGAGACGTAGCCCTGGGGAACTACAGTGGAAAATCAGTTTTTACTTTTAGAATACATCTCTGATCTTCCCCTCAATCTTTTGATTTCTGTATGTCTGAGTGGACAACCCCACAGAAATTTAAACATTAAGGGAGTATTGAGCATTGGGATGTTGGACTGTACTGTTGACATTCTCCTCTGGCATATTTTCTTGCTCAAATCTCTTCTCTTAAAGAAGTATTTCAAACTCTCCACACTCACCATTCTCCATCCTCTATCCTCCTGACCTGTATTTCTCTCCTGAGGAAATTAGCTTCCTTACTGCCATCCACAAAGATTCCAGGATTGAGGACTTTCACGTATGAAGATAGATTGGTGAAGTTAGGAACGCTTCGCCTGGAGTGGAGAAGGCTAAGAGATTTGATTGAAATTTTAAAAGTCACGAGGGATCTGGACAGGGTAGATGGGGAGAAGCTGTTTCTACTCATTAAAGGATTGAGAATGAGAGGGTATAGATATAAGATTATTTTCAAAGTAAAAATTCCTGTACATAATATGGTTGTTCCCTCTTAGAGAGAGATGACTGGTAATGGTTTACTCTAAAGGCCACCACGCCTCAGGCGAGGGGAAAGGTTGAGGAGGAAAATCCTTTGTGGGAATCTCAGCTGATGCAGGAATTGACCCCACACTGTTGGCATCACTCTGCATCACAAACTAGCCATCCAATCACTGGGCCAACTGATGCCCCGAAACAAAGCAAACATGATGTGAGGAAAGTTTTTCGCACAGCAAGTAGTAAGAATCTGGAACGCGCTGCCTGCAAATGTGGTGGAGGCAGGTTCAATTAAGGCATTGAAGAGCACATTAGATGTTTATTTAAGTGGAAACAATATTCAGGGTAATGGAAAAAAGGCAGGAGAAAGACACTGAGTCATCATGCTCATCTGGAGAGTTGCTGTAGAGGATAGGTCAATTGACCTCCTTCTGTGCTGTAACAGTAATGTGAATCTCTGAGGTTGCTCAGTAATGATAAAAATGGGCAACTAGCCAATTTCTCCTGCATTGCTATGCTGGTCGAGGATAATCAGGCCAAACTGAGCTTTTAGCACTAGTCCTGCCAACTTCAGCACAGTTAATGCAAAGGCTAAAAGTGAATCCTTTTGTTCTCTGTGTGGAGCAGACATCAACAAACATTTCATAAAAATCTTATTCAGAGATAGTAAGAACTGCAGACGCTGGAGTCAGAGATAACACAGTGTGGAGCTGGAGGAACACAGCAGGCTGGGCAGCATCAGAGGAGCAGGAAAGTTCCTTTTCCGAAGAAGGATCCCGACGCGAAACATCAACTTTCCTGCTCCTTTGATGCTGCCCGACCTGCTGTGTTCCTCCAGCTCCACATTTTGTTATCAATGTCATAAAAATCTTATTGTTGTTTCAAAATCTTCATTATTCATCTGAACTTAGTGTCACCTTGATGTTCTCTTGCCCTTACTACAACTTTGAAGGTGTTTTTACACTTGGTCATTGTCTAAAAATTCACCATTGAAAGGAAGTTCAGTTCAAATCAAAGGTTTAAACTGGATTATAATATTGTCTTGGACATTCACAAATAGATAATCACAAATTGGTTGTGATGCCAGATAAATTTACTCTGCACCTCACCACATCTGATTGAGCTGTATTTCATTGTACAAGACTCTTGTTAGACCTCAGCTGCAGTATTGTGTACAGTCGTGGGCGCTATAATATAGGAAAGATTTGAATGCATTGGAGAGAGTCCAGAAGTGATTTATGATAATGGCTCCTGGAATGAGAACCTTCAGTGATAAGGATGTATTGAAAAACTGGGGACTGTTCTCCTTGGAGAGAAAAACGCTGGGAGGAGATTTGATCAGGGTTTTCAAACTCATTACTGGGCTGGATGGAATAGATGAGGATATAGATTTAAAGTGATGTGCAAATGAAGAGATGTGAGAAAACACTTTTTTGTACTGAAAGTTTGTTTGGGGATGGAATGCACTGCTTTAAATGTGGTGGAGGTAGGTTCAGCTGAGGCATTTAAGAGGGCATTGGATGATCTTTTGAATAGTAATGCTGTGATAGGAAAGAAAACAACAGGAGAACCGGCACTAGATAAGGGAGCCAGTGCAGAGATAATGGGCCAAATGGCCTCTTTTGGCACTGTAATAATTCTGTGATTCTGTTATCTCAGATTTTAATGATGATGCACAATCCTTGCTTCATAGTTATTTAAGTTTAAAGCCAGTTTAAACTTGAGAAACTAGGGTCCTTGTGGTTTAGTGTTAGCATCCTATCTTTGGACCAGGAGGCCTGGGTTCACATCCAACCTGCTCCAGGGGCGTTTAATAACATCTCTGAACAGGTTGACTAGAAGTAAGGCAGGCTTGAGAACATAATGTATTCTGTTGTTGCTGTAGTGCAGCACACAGGGGTGGAGGAACTGTCTTCAGGATAAGAAATTAAATTGAGGATGGGATCGTGTAAAGAATCGAAGACACGATAGAAATGGATGAACCCAAGGCCTCATCTTTTCCCATCCTGACTTCACACTCATTGAAGTGAAAGAGATGGCAGAAATCAATATAGAACATCGAAGGTGATCACTTGTTCTGCCTCTTACTGAGCTGTAGCTTATAGGGATCTTGTTATGACTGCTTATGACTAAGCAATGACAGCGACCACAATTTAACAGCAACTCATTGAATTTTGAAGCATTCGGGATTGTCCTGAGGGTGTGCCATATCATGTGATTCTCTCCACAGTCAAACAGACCATTAAAACCCACTCCATCTGAACAGTGGCTAATGAGCGATTTAGGTGAAACTGGAAATCTGTAGCATGGAAAGGAAACAATTTGCAGGATTGTGGCAGGTCAGAAGGGAGGTAACACAGGCAGGGTGGGTTGAATAGAACCTTTCCCTGCTATACAATTCTAATCAGAGAAGCAAAGTATTCAGGAGTCCCTGCAATATATGGTACAGAAATATGTGCCCTGGAGGCCTGAGAAAGGAGATACTGTCTTGAATGTGACTGGTTGTAAGGAAACCTGCAGCAATGCTTAATGGCAAATTTGCTACAGATTTAATGAGATGTCACTGCAGCACAACCCATTCGCACATCCATTTTTAACCAAAGAGAAGTAAAAGTTTATTTTGAAAAAGAAAAATCACCCAAACTATTTCAAATAGATGCAGCTCTTTCTCTGCAATGCTGTGGTGAGACAGTTGATTAAAATTCCAATCTAGGTACCTCTTCCTTTGTGAAGTGACCCGGTTTGCAAAGCACTCCAGAGAGTTGCTAGGGTGATAGCTATAGTAATGTACATGCCACGCTTAACAAGTTTGCTGAGGTCCTTGGATTAAATAGGCTTTGCAGCAAATAACTAACTAGATGATCGGGTCATGTTGCAATCAATACATTTCCTGGAGAGGAGGCTTGTAAAGGAAATAGCAAGACAACTTTGTCAGAAGAATAAAAGGGAGTCTATTTACTGAACAAGGTTTTAGACAGCAAGTCTATGTTTAAAGTTGGGACTGTCGTTGATTGTGCAGTGCGAAATTGGCATGGTTCAGACTAAACTAAAACAATGAACTGAAGATGCTGGAGATCTGAAACAAAAACAGAAATTGCTGGAGAAACTCAGCAGCTTGGCAGCATTTGTGGAGAGAGAAACAGAATTAACATTTCAAGTCCAGTGGGCCTTCTTCAGAACAATTTGTGATTAAGTTGTCATACTCCATTTCTCAGTCCTGAATAAATTATTCTCTCCCCAAAACTTCACGACAAATGTAAACCCAAAAGTTATTCCTTAACTGTTTATAACGTGATTCCTGGAATCTTTCTCGAATCAACGTGGCTACCACTTTCATCCACATGACGACAGTTGAAACATTTCAGAGTAATTTCATAGATTCCCTACAGTATCGAAACAGACCAATCAGTCCAGTGAATCCAGACTGCTCCTCCGAAGAGCATCCCACCCAGATCCACTCCTCCTTGACCCTATCCCTGTAACCCTGCATTTCCCATGGCTAACCACCTAACCTGCATCTCCCTGGACACCGTGGCCAATCCACTTAACGTACTCACATTTGAAATTTGAGAGGAAACCAGAGCACCTGGAAGAAACCCACGCAGACTCGGGGAGAATTTGTTTTAAGGCACTAATAAGCTTTAAGAAGCAAAGGCCTTCATTTATGTAGCACCTGTCACAGCCACCAATATAACAATCACTTTGCAGTCAATTAACTACTTTTGAACCCTATCCTCCACTGTATTATAGAAGGTGTGGCAGTAATTTGAATACTGCAAGCTCCCACTGATAGCATTGTAATAATGATCTAATAATCCTTTCTGTTTGGTGCTGTTGATTGAGGAATAAATATCGCCCAAGGAACCTGCTCTTCTCCAAATGGGATTTTTCCAGCTACTTGAGAGGATAAAAAAGTAAAGAACAACAGATGCTGGAAATCTGAAACAAAAACAGAAATTCTTGTGAAACTCAGCTGGTCTAGTGGCATCTGTGGAGAGAAAGCAGCATCAACATTTTAGATCCAGTGAGCCTTCTTCAAAGCTGACAGTAGCTCAGAAAAGGTGCTCTCTATGCTGAAGACAGGGGCTGTGGTGTGGGTGGGGTGGGATTACGGGAGTGAATGATAGGTGGAAATGGAGGCCAGTGAGAGAGTACAGCAGTTGGGCAGGGAAGGATGTATAATGGTGAGTCAAGGAGGAAGAAAAACTGCTAATAGGCATCATTATGGGTGATAATGGGTTGGCTGTATTGAAGGCAGCACATGTGATGATAGGGCCAGGGCTGTGGGGGTGGGTAAAGAGTATGGAAGGAAACGTTCAGGCCTTAAGTCTACTGCACTTGATATTGTACCCTGAAAGCTACAGAGTCTCCAAGCGTAAACTGAGATGCTGAGGACAGATGGGATCTCAGTTTAACTTTGCCTTAGAATAGTGGTTGAACCAACAATGTATCTCTCCTTCAATATTACACTGTTATATGCAATGTAAATTGAAGGGGCAAGGGAATGAGTTTGGTGAAATTTCTTTCAAAAGCACACCATGTGAAACAAATGACGTGTCTAATTCTGCTCTGCTCCTATGATGCTGCTTGTCCTGCTGTGTTCATCCAGCCCTGCACCTTGTTGTCTCAGATTCTCCAGCATCTGCAGTTCCTACTATCATGTGTCTAATTCTGATGATTCTGAGAGAGATTGGATGAAGTATTTTGGAAATGGAACTCTTATTGCACAATGTGATAGTAGACATTGAGAACACAATTACTGGCTTTGCAAGAATCCTGGTCCAAGTACAATAGGACTGATATTTCTGCCAGCTAAATAAACACACTATCAGTGCATAAATGGCTTTTTTTCCATCTTGGGACCTCGCTAAAATCATTGTGTCAATGCCAAATAACACTTCAGTACAGTACCGTATTGCCTAAGATGCTGTCTTTGTTAATATTTGGCGACTAATTATTAATATCTTTTTATAAAGACAAAAAGAATGTGGTAACTGTTAATTAAGCACATATACAGAGAATTGAATACCTTTTGTGACAGAGATGTAGCATCCCTTTCTCTGAGCCAGATGGCCTGGGTTCAGGTCTCACCCTATCACTTTGGAAGGAGTAACAGGAATACAGAGTACTGGGCTAATGGTAAGGTTCTTGGTAGTGTGGATGAGCAGAAAGATCTCGGTGTCCATGTGCATAGATCACTGAAAGTTGCCACCCAGGTTGATAGCGTTGTTAAGAAGGCGTACAGTGTGTTAGGTTTTATTGGTAGAGGGATTGAGTTTCGGAGCCATGAGGTCATGTTGCAGCTGTACAAAACTCTGGTGCGGCCGCACTTGGAGTATTGCATACAGTTCCGGTCGCCGCATTATAGGAAGGATGTGGAAGCATTGGAAAGGGTGCAGAGGAGATTTACCAGGATGTTGCCTGGTATGGAGGGAAGGTCTTATGAGGAAAGGCTGAGGGTCTTGAGGCTGTTTTCGTTAGAGAGAAGAAGGTTAAGAGGTGACTTAATAGAGACATACAAGATGATCAGAGGATTAGATAGGGTGGACAGTGGGAGCCTTTTTCCTCGGATGGTGATGGCTAGCACGAGGGGACATAGCTTTAAATTGAGGGGTGATAGATATAGGACAGATGTCAGAGGTAGGTTCTTTACTCAGAGAGTAGTAAGGGCGTGGAATGCCCTGCCTGCAAAAATAGTAGACTCGCCAACTTTAAGGGCATTTAAATGGTCATTGAATAAACATATGGATGATAATGGAATAGTTTAGGTTAGATGGGCTTCAGATTGGTTTCACAGGTCGGCGCAACATCGAGGGCCGAAGGGCCTGTACTGCGCTGTAATGTTCTATGTTCTATGTTCAATGATCAGGTTGTTTCAAAATATCTACAATCTGAACTCAGTGAACTAGTCTGGGACATTATGGTAGAGAGTTTTTAAAAACCCATCTGCTTCACTAATGTCCTGTAGGAAAGAAATTCTGTTGTCCTTATCTGGTTGGGCCTACATTGTGACTTGAGGGTTGCAACAATGACTAGTTGACCCTAAACTGTCCTCTGAAATGACACAACAAGTCATACGGTTCAAGAGCAATTGGAGACGGGCAACAAATGCAGTCCCTGCCAGTGATGTCCCAAATCCGATGCAAGAATAAAGGAAAGCAATTCTTACTTTACTGTAAAGTGCTTCGCTAAAGTGCTAACCCAGCTGGCAAAAATAAGGAAATGCAAAACAGAATAACAGCAGTGAAAACTGCATGTCCTCTACACCACTAATGTGATCTGAATTCCACTAATCACTATGTGTAAGTCACCTCCAAAGTGACTGGCTCCTTGGTATTTTGCAGTGTGTTATGCTTTCGGTGTCAGTAGCCCACATTTGCAATGTGGTTAGAATAAATTTACGATATTGATAGAATTTACAATGTTAGTAAAATACATTTATAATGTTGCCAGAATGTATTTACAATTTAGATAGAATGTACTTACAATTTTATTGAAAGATATATAATTCTACTGGAATATATTTATAATGTTACAAGAATGTATTCGTAATCCTATAAGTGCGCCTTTGCATTATGTATATCACGTATCAAAATATTATTGACAGGCATTTACAAGTGTTTCAAGAGTGGATTTACAATGTCACCAAAATACATTTCTAACATTGGAGTACAGTGTAACCAGAGGCGGTTTTTTTTTCACAATGGACGTTCCCTTAATTCAGGGGCAACCATCCACATATTGCTTCTGTGAAAGTTCTTTTCTTTCCCGAGTGGGTCCTCCAGCTCACATGGATCTGTGGGCAGTCTCTTGTGACGACCTCTTGCCCGCCAGGAACTAACCATAGACTGCTCAGAGGTCACAGTGCAGAATCCTGGTTATTCCTTGTGTTCACCATTGGTTAGCCAATACCTGTGCAGAGTGGGAGAAACACCGCAAAACTGTTAAGTAATTCTTTTAAAGGAAATGACACAGTTAGATTCCCATTTCTGGGTTGACTTTGGAATGATTGTCAACATTGACAGAATGGATTTGGCTTTGTTAGAGAAAATTGGCTTCGACCCTCCATCTGTATTTATCTGGGTTAACAGCCAAACAGCATCACTGAGCCTTCAGAATTTTATTTTACTTAACAGCAAACAAGACATCAAATCATGAAGGCTTCATTTGTGGCGAAACAGCAGCTAACCTCTTGTCCCCCAGTCCTCGGAAATAAAATCTTCTACAGAGCAGCGTTCCTTGCGTTGCCACCCCGCATCAATTTTATCCCAACCAGCGCTGCTCTGAGTTCCTGGCTGAGTTTTCAAAGCCTGGTTTCTTCAGAAACGCAGAGAGTGTCTTCAATCGAATATCTTCTTTGTATTATTAGAGTGTTGGGTGAAAAATGGGAGGTGCCCCTGCAAGGTAAGTTTCAATGTCCAGGGTGAATGTTAGTAAATGGGCAAACAAGTGAGTGGGATGGTGATTGTAAGCAGATGGGACAGTAGATGGGATGAGGAGCTTAGGCAATTGGCTTATGTCAAGCAATGTTGAATCATGGGCTAATTAGGTCAGTTGGAAAGTTAGGTACAGAAACAGAGAAACTAGGAGCGAAAGTAGGATGAGCTATAGGGAGAGGCTGAATAGGCTGGGACTGTTTTCTCAGAGTGTCAGAGGTTGACCTTATGAAGGTTTGTAAAATCATGAGGGGCATGGGTAGGGCGAATAGCCAAGGTCTTTTTCCCGGAGTGGAGGAGTCTAAAACTGGAGGATTTAGGTTTAAGGTGACGGGGGGAAAGATTTAAAAGGAGCGTAAGGGGCAACTTTTTCACACAGAAGGTGGTGCATGCATGGAATGAGCTATCAGAGGAAGTGGTAGAGGCTGGTACAATTACAACATTTAAAAGGCATCTGGATGGGTATATGAATAGGAAGGGTTTAGAGGGATACGGGCCAAATGCTGGCAAATGAGACTAGATTAATTTAAGACACCTGGTCGGCATGAACAAGTTAGATCAAAAGGTCTGTTTCCATCCAGTACAGCTCTATGATTCTATGACAGTATTCAGCCCTTCAGGTTCTGCCATGTATTATGATCATAGCTGATTCTCGACTTCAATGCCATAATTCTGCTTTCTCAGCATACTCTTGATGCCTTTAAAATCCAGAAACGTATCAATGTCTTTCTTGAATATATTCAATGACCTGACCTCCACAGCCATCTATGATAGAGAATTCAACAGGT
Source organism: Rhincodon typus (assembly GCF_021869965.1). Classification (NCBI taxonomy): domain Eukaryota; kingdom Metazoa; phylum Chordata; class Chondrichthyes; order Orectolobiformes; family Rhincodontidae; genus Rhincodon; species Rhincodon typus. The sequence goes on along the minus strand of NC_063336.1, from coordinate 12,677,613 downwards.
TCATTACCCTTTGAGTGAAGAGATGTTTTCTCATCTCAGTCTGAAACAACCTACCTGTATCCTGAGTCTGTGTCCCCTGGTTCTAGGCTTCTCAACCAGAGAAACATTCTCCCTAGATCATAGAATCCCTGCAGTGTGGAAACAGGCCCTTCGGCCCAACCAGTCCACACTGAACCTCAGGGCATCCCACCCAGACCTATCCCCCTATAACCCACACTTCCCTGAACACTATCGGTAATTTAGCATGGCCAATCCACCTAGCCTGCACATTTTTGGGCTGTGGGAGGAAACTGGAGAACCCGGAGGAAACCCACACAGACATGGGGAGAATGTGCAAACTCCACACAGACAGTCGCCTGAGGGTGGGATCGAACCCGGGTCCCTGGCGCTGTGAGGCAGCAGTGCTAACCAGTGAGCTACCATGCCGCCCTACATCTAGTCTGTCCAGTCCTGTTAGATTTTGATACATTTCAATCAGATCTCCTCTCATCCTTCTAATCTCTAGTGAATACAGGCTCAGTTGAACCAAACTTTCCTCATAGGACAGTCTTGCCGTCCTCAGTATCGTTCTAGTGAGTTTCCAATGCACTCTCTCCTTAACAAGTGTATTTTTTATTATGTAGGGAGCCAAAACTGCACTCAATGCCCCAGGTGCGGTCTCAGCAATGCGTTGTACAACAGCATTAAGACATTCCTACTTCTGAATTCAAATCCTCTTGCGATAAAGGCCAATAAATCATTTGCCTTCCTAATAGTTTTCTGCGTCTGTCTGTTGCTTGCATTGACTGATATACAAGGATACCCAGATCCCTTTGTACATCCACATTTTCCAAAATATCACCATTTAAATAATATACTGGCTTTCTTTTTTTCCATACTCAAGTGCATAACTTCGCATTTAGCCACATTGTACTATAGCACGGTGGCTCAGTGGTTAGCACTGCTGCCTCACAGCGCCAGGGATCCAGGTTTGATTCCAGCCTCAGGCAACTGCCTGTGTGGAGTTTGTACATTCTCCCCATGTCTGCGTGGGTTTCCTCTGGGTGCTCTGGTTTCCTTCCACAGTCCAAAGATATGCAGGTTAGGTGGATTGGCCATGCCAAATTGCCTACAGTGTCTAGGGATGTTTAGGTTAGTTGTGTTAGACAGGTGAAATACAGGAGTAGGGGAATGGGTCTGGGTGGGATGCTCTTCGGAGGGGTTGTGTGGATCTGTTTTCACACTGTAGGGATTCTGTGATCTGCCATGTGTTTGCTCACTCACTCAATTTGTCTAAAACACTTTAAAGCTTTCCTGAATCCTTCTCAAAATGCACAATCCTATGCAGTTGAAGATTATTCAAGTGTGGAGGAAAGGTGTGGGGTCAGGTCTAGATGGAGTCTAGGTAAATGCTGTTGTCACATTTGGTCAGGGGATAGTCAAGGGCTAGCGTGCGGAGGAGGGCTGGTTGTGTCGGGTCAGGGAGGTAATCAGAGATCTAGTATGAAGTTCAAGATGTTTGTTTGAGTGATTGAAAGTCAGCTTTGCTGTTATCATGAATTACAGTAGGATTTCCTGAGTAATTGTTCAGATATATACGTTGGAATTGTCCAGATATTCCAACATTCCTCTGCAGAGATTCTTAGCAAACAAAGGAATTGACCATCAGAAGTTCAAAGTTGCCAGGTAATTCTCACATATGTCAGCACGTAGGGACTTCAGCAGGGCAGGGGAGGGGCAGAATGGAGTGCCTTGGTAGCGGGGTGTGTCCAGATACACATCTTGGGTCCTACATCCACTCTCCAATAATCCAGATCCTTTGCAGATATTGACAGAAAGTTGTGACTATAAAACCCATAGAAGTCAGGGAGGTTTCAAAGGCTATGAATGGAAGCAATCCACATAGTCAGTTTGCAATAATCAATGTAATATTGTTATTACAACTAATAGGTACCTGAGAGTGATTATAGACTAGAATGTAATAGAGAATAGAAATGGTTTACATTTTGAATAATGAATACTCAGGAATGATTGCAGATTTAAATTTAATAGAGGTGGTGAAATGGTTTCTATATGCAATAATTTGTACTGGGAGTGAATACAGATTGAAATCTAAACCAGGGCTGATATTACGAATATCAGTTGTGACTCAGTTATCACATTTCCATCTCTAAGTCAGAGGTTCTGTGTTCAAGTTCCACACCTTAGTTTGAATACAAAAATCAATACTACCATTCTAGTGTCGTGCTATGAAGCATGAAACCAAGATCACATCTTTCTGCCCAGGTAGATGTAAAAAAGCCATTAATGCTCTTTATTAGAGAGCAGAACATTCTCTTTTGCAATATTTAACCCTCGATCAACATCACAGGATTAGATCATGTGGTTATTATAATGTTGCTGTTTGTTGTGATTATATTGACTGTGATGTTCCCGAGTTTTCAAAAGCAACTTTAGCAAGTACCTCATTGGTTTTAAAGTACGTCAAGACATCCAGTGGTTTATGTGTAATTCCAGGATACCTTGGAGTGATAACAAGTGCAGAGCTGGATGAACACAGCAGGCCAAGCAGCATCATAGGAGCATGCTATGGCCTGCTGTGTTCATCCAGCTCTACACCTTGTTATCTCAGATTTTTCAGCATCTGGAGTTCCTACTATCTCTGATACCTTGGAATGATTACAGGCTGCAATCTTCCTGAAGGTTTCGAGAAGTATCTGTGTATAGCAGAATGGTTGTCTGAGGGTATTTGCAAAGGCATTTACTAACCAAAGGTTCGTACCCGTCAATTAGACCAGCAAAGAAGAGAGATGCTAACCTTCACCTGAAGCCTGATGGCACATGGAAGCACTGCAAACTATTTGTCATTTGTTTGAAAGTTTTATATTTCGTTGGTGCATCAGTGTATCCCATGTGACTGGTCAATAAGGAGGTTCGCATCCAAAATCTGATGCATGATGACACCTTGTTCTACACAGATATACCTTACTATCCATACTTGGCAACCTGCATAGTTTTTTTTTACCAGAAATTGTTCTTATTAGTATTGTGTTCCACAGTGTTCTCTCCAACTTCGCCTAATTCGTAAAAAATTATAATTGTTCATCGGTATTATTTCATCCTGTTCCTTTTGATAATTCTACTTAACTGATGTATATATGCATAAGTGCTTCAGAATACTTGGTCTGACTAAGCAAGTGCATGGCCCCTGAAAACAATAAATGCTGGAGATCACAATGAGTTAGACAGCATCCACAGAGAGAGAGCAAGCTAACGTTTCGAGTCTAGATGACTCTTCATCAGAGCCCAGCATTTATTGTTTTCAGTACAGATTTCAGCATCTACAGTAATTTGCTCCTGTAAGTGCATAGCCCCTATTTGCCGTGAAGGCAATGGGCTGATATGAAGTGAATGATTCCGGAAATTAACCTTTCCCTTTGCTCATCGCAGTGTTGAGTCTCAAGAAGGTTATTCTTTAAAGTTGCACACTCACCAATGTGCTTCAAGATGGGTTACATCTATTCAGAATTCAGACAGGTCCTCCCCATTGTGTTCCTTGCCCACTATCATTAATAGATAGGTAAATACTAAGATAGTAAATCTATTTTATGATGAAATAAATGCTAACAGAGATTGAGAAGTAGATAATTCTGCATAGCACAACAAACCTACATGAAAGAATTAGAAAGATTCCACAGGAAATGGGATTGTTTCTAACTAATGTGGATACGATGGGCTGATTGGCCTTTTTCTGTGCTGTAGATCTTTATGTCTCTAAGGAATCAATTTCACATACTGAAGACATTTGCTGACGTCAAGGTGATGATCTGGCAATGTTTCTACGATCAAGCATGCTTCCTTACAGGAAAATAATGTTAAGAGATTCCTCCTATGACCTGCCCAAAATGCATAAGAGCATTCTGGGGCTTTTGGAAATCAGCCTTTCCCCTTTGAAGATGGAACAAGCAGGATATGATCAAAAGATACGACAGGCAGACCTTCAAAATATTAGAATGCAATATGCTGATGCCAATCTCATTGAGTACTAATGACAAGATAAACACACAGGCTGCCTGGAATCTAACACTTGGTTGCTTTCATGAATATCAATCAGAAATTAAAACCAACAAACATTATGAAACACACATTTACCACTGACAGCAATTCACTAATAAATTTACATCAAAATATTCCTGATTCCTCATTCATTAAATGTCAGGACCAAATAGTAGACTAAACAGCATCTCTTTAACAGACAGATTGGCCATTAGAACTTTTCAAAATTGAACTATAAAAATTCTAATTTACTGCAACAAAGATAAGTACACTTCCTCTGAAATATAATCGAAGTAAGCCACGTAGATAGAATGTATCCCTCACATATATGTGGTTCATTTTGTTTTAAAAAGGGACTAGTATAAATTCCACTATTTGTCACAAGAGTATGATGCACCTTTCAGGAGTAACTGAACCTCTCGCTTCAATATACATCCATTTGTGTGAACGTTCATCACCAGAACAGAGGCAAATGTTCCACTACACAAACAGTGCCAATGACCATCCACTGGAAGCCATTTCTGAATCTACTGGGGTAATTCTGAACTACTGGTGAAAGGATCTGCCACTTGATTAAAAGCCGAAAGAACTGCAGATGCTGTAAACCAGGAACAAAAACAGAAGTTGCTGGAAAAGCTCAGCAGGTTTGGCAACATCTGTGAAGAAAGAATCCAGAGTTAACATTTTGGGTCCAGTGACCCTTCCTCAGATTTTTTTTTTCCTTCACGGATGCTGCCAGACCTGCCGAGCTTCCGTCAACTTCTGTTTTTGTGCCACTTGATTAGCCATTTGAAGCATTCAAGAGGGCTTTGGATGATTATGTGGAGAGAAATGGTGTGCAGGGATATGGAGAAAAGGCAGGAGATCAGCACTAGTTAATAGAACAGACACGATGGGCTGAATGGACTCCTCCTCCACCAGAATAATTCGACGATTACTTGAATGACAGCAATGAAGAGCGTCCATGTTGGACCAAAGGTTGGGCTTGGCCAAGTCAAGTCAAATTGTGCTAAGAAGGTTGGGTCTCTAGTCTTCCAGTTGTCAAAGTGGCACTTTGGCAGCCATCAATTTGGAATTAGTGTAGCAAGTAATTAATGGAGTCTGCAGTTCATATCCCCATAGTCATCTTTCAGTGGCTGTTGCACCACTTCCATACCATTGCCTGGGAATATTGAGACATGAAAATTCCCGAGTACATGCTGTTTCTTACAGTGATGGTGAAACCTAACTTGGAAAGTAATGCCAAAGATGCTGGTGCAAATCAGACATTCATTTTGAACTGGACACAATGAGAAAGGAAAAAGGGTGGACCACAAAAGTGGGCTGCCAGTTGATCGCAGCCAATGGCAACCTTCGTCCTTTATGTAATTTAAAGAGTGTGCAGTAAATAATGGGCCTGGCCATTGTACTGCAGAGGGCAGTGGGCGTTGTGCAATTTTCAATGTGATAAAAGGATGTTTGAATGCAAAACCATGCGGGGTGAAACGTCGGTGCTGACGTTCCTGATGCACAGGGCACATCACCACACGAAGCCTAGCACCATGAATACAAATCTCTGGACCTTCCCTACTGCTTGTTAACAGGATAAACAGCAGCAAAGGCAAGTTGGGTCAAGCATCTTGATTGAGTTGCCATTTTTGATTTAAAAACATTGAAACAAGAAAGTGGGTTTTAATGCATTTAAGGGCAAGCTGTGTACACACATGAGGGTGAAAGGAATAATGAGCTATGTGGATAGAATTAGGTGAGATTTGAGAGGAGGCTGGTGCAAAGCATTGATGACTGAATATCCTACTACAGTGCTGTACTATGCATTTAATATCTAATCAGTGCCAAGGGTACTATTTTGATCCGCTATTGTATTTGCATCTACATTCTAGATACACAGAAGCTCAACTTCTTTATTCCTCAAGTGTTTTCTCTTACGAGCTGTTGACAAATGTTCAATTGGAGATGTACAACATCTTCTCTTATAACAGCAGGCAGCGGGCAGTTTATGTTCACACTGGTTTCAGTGTAAACAAGACATCCTTCAATTCCCCATTATTCCCTCAAGGGTTCAGAATTTCTTTACTGCTTCATGGTTTCTCCAGACATTCCCAAACAAGCAGAGGCCATATGGGCACGAGCGGATTGAATTGTCAAAAAGAAAATGCTAAACACAGTAATTGATTTGCACCGTGATTATTTTTCCTATTTGGTATTTACAGCAGCTGCCGGGGTGCAATGTCTCCACAACCATCTGTTTTTGTTCATTTCATCTTAATTTGGCCAAACTGCTTATGCCTAATCCTTTAATCCTGCTCATTATGGGAGAGAACGGGTCTTGAGTTCTAACATTCAACTTTCCCGTTTGAGCCTGTTACAGCTGAGAAATTCAACGTGGACAAGCACATGCTCAAATACACACACACACACACACAGAGATAGACACACACACACACACACACAGATAGACACACACACACACACACA
>NC_063336.1:12632851-12666103 GCF_021869965.1 Rhincodon typus | reverse complement strand
GCTCCTATGATGCTGCTTGGCCTGCTGTGTTCATCCAGCCCTGCACCTTGTTGTCTCGGATTCTCCAGCATCTGCAGTTCCTACTATCTCTGTTGGACTATAACTTGGTCTTGTGTGATTTCTGACCTTGACCACCCCAGTCCAACACCAACGCCTCCACATCGTCTCTGAACAGGTTGATGAAGCCTGTTAAGTTCAGAAATCACACGACACCAGGTTATAGTCCAACAGGTCCATTTGAAAACATGAGATTTCGGAGCCTCATTTCTTCTTTAGGTGTTAGTCAGAGACGTGCCATCAGACACAAAATTTATAAGTAAAAGATCAAAGGGTCACACACTGATGAGGATGTATTAAACAAACCTAAGATGCTGTTAAATCTTTAATCAGTTAGAAAGTTTTAATTGATTAATATGTATATGTAAATCCTCGAATTTCTTTCAAGTCACTGCCCTGTCAGAACTAAAGGTTTTATCAGTGTAAAGAGAGGTTACATTTTAGGTTAGATAATGCATGTTAGGTGTGAGGCCTTGTTTAGAATCTGTTTGTGTTTTGGTTTGGAGGCAAACTACTCTTTAGAATCAGACTCATTCTTGGACACACATCTCCATCAGGAATGGACACCTCCATACCTCACTCTACCGCAAGCCCATGGATAACCTCACGATGCTGCACTTCTCTAGCTTCTACCTTAAACATATTAAAACAGCTGTTTTACAGCTGTTTAAACATATTAAAACTATGGACAAGCCCCACACATACACAGGATCTGTTCAGATGAGGAAGAACGTGACAGACACCTGAAGGTGGTCAAGGATGATCTCATAGGAACGGGATATAATGCTCAACTTATCGATTGCCAGTTTCGATGTGTCACAGTGAAAAACCGTAATGACCTCCTCAGAAGACAGATGCGGGATACGACCAATAGGATACCCTTCGTCATCCAGTACTTCCCATGAGTGGAGAAACTAGGCCATGTTCTTCACAGCCTTCAGCACATCATCGATGATGATGGGAACCTCACCAATATCTTCCCCATGCCTTCACTTCTTGCTCTCAAACAACTGCCAAACCTTAAACAGACCGTTGTTCACAGCAAACTACCCAGCCTTTAGAACAACATCGACCACAACACCATACAACCCTGTCATGGTAACCTCTGCAAGACATGTCAGATCATCGACACGGACACTACCATCACACATGGGAACACTACCCACCATGTGCACTTCAGATACTCATGTAATTTGGACAATGTTGTCTATCTCATACGTTGCAAGCAAGGATGCCCCAAGGCATCGTATATTGGTGAGACCACGCAGACACTACAAAAACGGACGAATGGATACTGTGCAACAATCGCCAAACAGGGATGTTCCCTCCCAGTGGGGGCACACTTCAGCGGTCAAGAACGTTCGGCCTTGGATCTTCGGGTAAATGTCCTCCAAGGCGTCCTCCAAGGGATACACAAAAACGCAGCGTTCATGTTGCACTACAGGTGACCCCACCACACTTTACAATCTCTCTCTCTTTCACACACACACACACACACACGCACACACACACACACACACACACACACAGACACACACACACACACACAGACACAAACACACACACACACACACACACACACACACACACACACACACACAGAGACGGGGCAGCACAATGGCTCAGTGGTTAGCACTGCTGTCTCACAACACCAGGGCCTTGCATTTGATTCCAATCTCAGGTGACTGTCTGTATGGAGATTGCATGTTCTCCCTGTGTCTGTTTGGGTTTCTGCCAGGTGTTCTGGTTTCTTCCAATTGTCCAAAGATGTGCAAGTTAGGTGGATTGGCCATGCTAAGTTCCCCAGCGTGGCCAGGGATGTATAAGTTAGGGAAATGCAGGGTTACAGTGAAAGGGCAGTGGGATGTGAGTGGTGTGGTGCTCTTCTGAGGGTCAGTGTGGACTTATTGACCTCTTTCCACTTTCCACACTGTAGGGATTCTATCTCAAATGCACGCGCGCGCGCGCGCACACACACACACACACACACACACACACACACACACGTAAATCTATGGTGTGAATTTGTACTTGCAGATAAATTCTATTTTGTTCAGAAAGCTCACAATTTCTAGACAATTGCTGTGTAGCCAGAGGGTCAGGACCTCCCAGAGATCCTGACATGCATTTTACAAGGTCCATTCTCTGACAATCTGCAGACTGGAAGATCTGGATAGAGAACTTATATTGACTTGCGGTAGTCTTTATTATCACACAGTCTCCGCTGCAGTTTGGAGAGAGCTAAACTGATGGAGTTGAGCTGGTGTTGGATCTTCTCATTATTGATGGCCTTCCAGGAGAGGTGTTTATCAATGAATTGGACGAGCTCAATATATTCCATCTTTGATGTGGTGAGTAGTCACTGTCAGATAAATTGCAAATGTTCAATAGCATTCCCCTGACCACTGCCCAATCTACCCACCTCTCAGACCCCCAATCCCTAACCTAAACTCTTAAATGTTAATGGTGGATAATTGGATAGTAGGTTAATGAATATATTCAAGGCTGAATCAAGGCTTGATCAATGATGGGCTTGAGGATTATGTAGGACTGAGAGAAAAGTGGAGCTGAGGCCACATCAGATCAGCCAGAATGGCAAAACATGCTCGATGGGCTGAATGGCCTACTTCTGTACTTGTTTCTTATGATGGTAAGTTTTCTGTGTTTCATGTACAAGTACCCCCAAGCCCCTTTGTGTTGCAGCTTTCTGCAGTTTGTCTCCACTTAAATAATACTCTCTTCTTTTGTTCTCCCTGCCAAAATGAACAACTTCACATTTTCCCACATTATACCCCATTTGCCAACTTTTTGCCTACTTACTTAATCTATCAATATCTTTCTGTAAATTCTGTATCCATCTTATAACCTGCTTTTCCACTTATCTTTGTATCGTCTGCAAGTTTGGCTACAATGTTTTCACTTCCTTCCTCCAAGCCGAATATATATTGTACATATTCTGTCCCTGCACTGATCCCTGTGCAACCCCACTGGTCAGAAGTCGACAACATGAAAAACAACCCCTTATCCCCACTCAATGTTTCCTGCTCATTAGCCAATTCTCAATTGGTGCTAATACACTGCATCTGGCATCATGGGCTCTTATCTTATGACTTAATCTTTTGTGAGGTACCTGAATAAAACACATCTACTGGTTCCCCTCTATCCACTCTGGTTGAGACTTTCTCAAAAAATTGCAATAAATTAGTCAAACATGATTTTTCTTTCCTGAAGCTGTGCTGATTCTACTTGCTTAGATTATGATTTTCCAAATATTCTGCTATTACATCCTCAATAATTGAGTCCAACAATAGATGTGAGGCTAATTAGCCTGTAGTCACCTTCTTTCTGCCTTCCTCCCTTTTTGAATAGGGGCAGCATGATGGCTCAGTGGTTAACACTGCTGCCTCACAGTGCCAGGGAACTGGGTTTGATTCCACCCTTAGGTGACTGTCTGTGTGGAGTTTGCATGTTGTCCCTGTGACTGTGTGGGTTTCCTCCAGATGCTCTTGTTTCCTCTCATAGTCCAAAGACGTGCAGGTCACGTGGTTTAGCAATGCTGAATTGCCCCATAGTGTCCAGGGATGTGTAGGTTATGTAGACTAGCCATTGGAAAAGCAGGGTTATAGGGATGGGGTGGGTCTGGGTGGGATGCTCTTCACAGGGGCGGTACAGACTCGACGTGCTGAATTGCCTGCTTCCATAACTATAGGGATTCTGTGATTATGTGTGCAGCTTTGGTCCCCTTATTTAAGAAGGAGAGAAATGCAGTCGAAGCTATTCAGTGGAGGCTTACAAGGTTTGTTCCTGGAATTGAGTATCTTCTCAGGCAGAGGAATTAAAGAGGAATAAAGGTTATTGGCGTTGTATGAGAATGTGATCTGATTTGAATTCTACAATCAGACCAATGATGATCTAAATGAATGGCTGAGGAGGTTTGAGGTCCAAATGGTCTAATTTTGCCCCTGATTTGTATGTTTGTATGTATGCTCCCATGTTATCTTCATATTCCTTGACGTTATTAGTAACTGGAAATGTATCAGTCTGTCTTGAACATACTCAACGAATGAAATTCCATAGTCCCCAGGAATCTGAAGATTCATCATCCTTTAAATGAATCATCCTGTTTATCTCAGTCCTCAATGGCTTAAGATATTTTTCTGGATGTCTCACTGATTCTAGATTTCTCCATCTTCTTTATTGTTTCTTCATCTGCCTTTTCTAATCCTTTAGAAATCTTGATTGTCTCAATGAGATAATCTCGCTTTCATCTGAATTCTAGAGAATACACAACCTGTTTTCTCCATCTCCCCTTATAGGACAGTCCATTCATTCTGCGAATCAGTCTGATGAACTTCTGCATCACTCACTCCATGGCAAGTATATGCTTCCTTAGGTGAGTGCACACTATATTCCAGCTTCAGGCTCCCCAAGTTCTACACAATTGAAGCAAGATATCTTTTCTCCTGCACTCAAATCCTCTTTTGGTGGAGACCTACATAGTGTTTGCCTTCTGAATTGCTTGCTGAGCATGTGAGTTTTCTGAAACTTATGGACAAGTTTACGCAAGTCCCTTTGGACAACAACACTTTCTAATATCTCATCACTTAGGAAATGCTATCTGTCTCCAGCTCTCTCATCAAAGTGGATTACCTCCTAGTCAGAGATGCTCATTATTTGTGGTGTGAATGTTATTTATCATTTATCAGTGTAAGCGTGGATGTTGTCCAGGCTTTGCAACATGTGAACACAAGACTGCTTTACTATCTGAGGAATCATCATTGAATGTCCCATTTTTGACCTCATGATGGAGGGAAGGTCATTGTTAAAGCAACTGAATTTAGTTGGGCCTAGGACACATCCCAGAGGATTTCATACAGTGATGTCTTGGAGTCTCGCAACTAGATTTGTGTTATCTGCAAATTTAGATATAACACACTCAGTCTTCACATTTATTCATTAACATAGATTGTGATCAGAAAAGGCTCATGCACTGATTCTTGCAAAAAGGTTTTTGTTTTATGCAGTGGGTAGTTTGGATTTAATTGTGGCAATCTAAAAGGAAGTAGATAATCATCTGAAGAGAAAAGGAAATATTTGAGCTTTCATTTTGTGAGAGCTAGCACAGACACAATGAAGCAAATGGGCTCCTTCAACCTATGGTTCTATAATTTTTTTGATTTAATGATTTAAGCTTCATAATAATTAGGAAGTGCACCAATCAACTTTGTTTTTTCTTTATTCATTCACAGGACAAGGGCATTGCTGACCTGGCAGCATTAATAACCCATCCCTAATTGCCCAGAGGACAGTTAAGAGTCAATCACATTGCTGTGGGTCTGGGCTCAAATGTAGGCCAGACCAGATAAGAACAGCAGTTTCCTTCCCTAAAGTACATTTGTGAACCAGATGGGTTATTCCTGACAATTGACAATGGATTTATGGTCATCATAGATTGTTAATTCCAGATACTTATTGAATTCAAATTGAACCATTTGCCATGGCAGGATTTGAATCTGGGTCCCCAGACCATTATCTGGGTCTCTGGATTAACAGTCCAATGATAATGCCACTAGGCCATTGCGTCCCCCTTTGGTGATTGACAAACCTAAGCAACTTAGAAGCGATAATGGCTGGGTGCAATGCTCTAAGAAACTTGGTTTCACATTGAATAGCAGTTTGCCCAAGTTGTCAAACCTTGCTGTTTTGTCTGACTCGGAAGATTGGGCTTCAAGCTCTACATCAGAGACTTGAGCACGTGATAGAGGAAGGTGTCAGTACCTCTTCCTGATTTACAGCACCCGCAGTTCTTTTGTTTTTATTGACCCAGTCTCTCGTCATACGTCAGTCCTGCCAAGATATCTTTCCTAACTAAATAGTCTCAGAGAACCAATCCCTCACACTGATACCAACTTTCTAAAAAGAAAAATTCAGATACTTTAAAAACCTGAATTTGAATTTTCAATCTGGAATTGTGCGATTTGAACTCTCATTCACTGTATTACAGTCCCATACATCTAAATTGCTAGGTTACAGTCATGTAACCTCCTGTATCCTCTCTCCCACCCTGCAATTTTCCATATCTGTTTAATATGACCATGAAAAAGCAGAGATACATATAAACCACAAGTAGCAGTGCCAGTGAGATTACCTCAGAAGTGATAAGATAAAGGCCACGACACAAGTGTTGCCTTCTCTCAGTGAGTCAAGTGAGCTGCATTAAACAGGTAACTTCCTGCTTTCAATAATTCAGGAGCATTAGCTCATCATTTAGAAGAAATCCATTATTAATAAATCCAAACAATCTCATTAAACTTTCAAGGCACATCAATGCACTCTGATAATCTGAAAGTGAACAGCACCACTACAGCCATCAGTAGGCATCACAATATCATTAGAATCCTTCTCTAATAGCTGGACTGCAAAAGATGCAACAAGTAATGAATAAAATGGTCACAAGTTACCCCTAGCAGGTGAACGCAGATTCCAAGTGTGTCCCATTAGGTCAGCTCAGCCGTTTGAGACTGTGCTTGCTTCCTTTTGCGTTCTGGTGTGGATTATAAAATTTTCCCTGAGCTGAGATGTTACACTTACTGACATACAAATTGGGATCAGGACTAACCATCCAGCCTCTCAATCCTATTCTGCCATTTAATAAGATTATGGCTGAAAGGATTGTGGCTCCAGCCTTACATTCCAGCTTATCCCAGATAAACTTTAACTCCTTTGGAAGATTGACCCTTGGCCAGTCTTTGCAGGTTAACATCAAGGATTCTACTGCACTTTTCAAAGAAAAGTAGGGGTGACATTCAACCAACAGTGAAAACAAGCTACATTTCCATACATCTCCTTGCTGCACAGAAAGGTTTGCTGCAATTCCTAGCTAACTGACGCCACGGACGCTGAAGTAATCTATTTCTCTGGCGATGTCGGTTCTGAGGAAGGGTCACTAGACTCGAAATGTTAACTCTACTTTCTCTCCGCAGATGCTGCCAGACCTGCTGAGTTTTTCTGGCAATTTCTATTTTTGTTGCAGTCTATAGGCCTGGACACCTTCCAGGCTAAGGCTCACAGCTGGAAAGTATCATTCATGCCACATTGATGTCAAGCAATGACCACCAGCAATAAAAGAGAATTTCACCATCTCCACTTGACTTTCAATGGCAGTTCCATCACTGAAACCCCCAAAACCGGCATCATGGGATCACCATCAAACCAGAACGGAACTAGACCAGCATGTAAACACTGTGGTTACAAGAGTAGGTCAGGGGCTGGGACTTCAGAGGTGAGTAACTCATCTTGTGACTCACCCAATTCTGTTTAGCATTAACAAAGTACATGTCAGGACTGTGGTGGAATATTCTCTACTTGCCTGGAAAAGTGCAGCTCCAACAATACACAAGAAGCTTGGCATCAGTTAGGACATTCACTGTCTCAGTTGCTAGCACATAACAACATTGTGTTGAATCTACAAGATGCACTGCAAGAACTCAACAGGTCAGCATCTTCCAAGCTTAATCTCTCTGACCTAGGAGGTCAATGACAGCAGATGCATGGGAATACCACTGCTTGGAAATGCTGTACACCATCTTGACTTGGAAGTATATTGTTGTTCCTTCATAGTTGCTGGGTCAAATCTGTGGAACTCTCTCCCTAACAGGACCATTGGTGTAAAAATCAAAAGAACTGTGAATGCTGTAAATCAGGAACAAAAACAGAAGTCGCTGGAAAAGCTCAGCAGGTCAGGCGGCATCTGTGAAGAAAAATCAGAGTTAACGTTTCAGGTCCAGTTACCCAGTTCTGAGGAAGGGATTTGAAATGTTAACTCTGATTTTTCTTCACAGATGCTGCCTGGACAATGGGTGTAAGAACAATCCATGGACTTGATTCCAAAGGCCAGCTTCCCAATGCCTTCACCAGGCCAATTTAGATATGGTTACTGTCTGTAATGCACATGGAAGAATAAAAATGCACTCTTTCTTTTGAATCAAAGTGTCGTCGCACTGCAAAGTCTTAAGCATATATTCTCGTGTAGTGTTGAGGGAATGCTACACCTGGCCGAGGTGTTATCTTTTGACTGGGGCTCGGGCTCTGTCTGCCCTCTCAGATAGGAATGGACTGTTTGAAGAGGAAGGACATTTATCTCATGGACTTTGAGTTCCTGGCCCATGACTTGTCAATCAACTAATGACACAAAACCAAACAATTTGGTCATTATTACTTCGCTTTTTTGGGAGTTTGGTGTATGCAAACTGATGGTTGTGATTTTCACATTACAACAGTTACAAAGCACTATTGGCTGTTAAGCGCTTCTATACATCCTGAAGGTTTGTATGGCCCTATTGTTACAACCCACCTGGAAGAGTGCACTGATTCCCAAGTCCCACTCCTCCCAGAGCCATCACCAAAGTTAATGATAAAGTACAGAAAGTCCTGAATTTACATTTCTGATAGAATCAGAAAGTTAACAGAGAGTTCTGCACTTAATTAGAGCTACTAGCAACAGGTCAGATGCCAATGTCTGCAGATGTGAGTTGTTGCACATAATAAGAACCATTCTTCGTTACAAATAAATATCAACGTATAAGTACTTGTAGGAGCTCTAACTAACTTTTAAATCTCTATGTGCACATACATACAGACACAGATAAACAAAAAAAAATGGAGTTATGAAAGGAGGGAAGAAAAATTGGGGAAACACAGTTCAATATTTCACAGGGTTTCAATAAGATGTTCCTTTTAGTTTCCAAGACTTTTGATTTTTCAATCTCCTTTTTCCAGATTCTTTCACTTCTTTGCAGGGGCCACAGGGTAATTGTGCATTAATGACAAAATCTCTTACTAACTGATTAAAGGAAACAGCTTATAGCAATTGATGTGAGAAAATAACTGGCTTCATTGAGGCTTCAGGTACTTGCTGAGTGATAAAGATGCAGAGCATGCTCTTCCAGCAGTCTGAAAGGTTCTCACCCTCTATTGTCAACATGAAAGCTGTTCCCCCACTCAGGAGCCAAACGGAGAGCAGTGATTGGGCTAATGTCTTCAGACATCTGCAATTAGATCACAATTGCACAAACCAATCGGCAATCTGTTGCTGGCCAAACATCACCTTGCCCACTCACCCTTGCTGTGCCATCTTATCTCACTTCCCCTCATGTTTGCAAAACAACAGTACAAACAGAATGCATGATAACACGTTTGCAAATTTACAACAATCGTTTTTGGTTTCAAAACAACCCTTTTTCATTTTAGCTCACAATCAAAAACAATGAACTGTGAAAAGATGTGGTCTTTAGACCATGGAAATGCAAGTTATTTCCTGATTGACAATGTGGAAATTACATCATCATCAACCTTTCATCTCACATTACCGCTTATAAGGTTAACATTAGATGTATGCGTTGCACATCGGTTTCGCGAACATTGAGGATTTAATTTGCACTGTCGGAGAAAAGGAAGTAATTTAAACAGAGTGGCAAACCTCCTGTATACTCCCAATACTGTCCCCTCTTGAGCTCCATCAGCTTAGGAAAATGGGCCAGAACGAATCATGAGGTCACAAAAGCAAATATTAGAGATTCCTCAGCAAGTAACATGAGGAAAAAAGAGTCAATCACAACTGAACTAAAACGGCAAATTACATAAAATGATCTCATAAGACATTGAGGTAAAGAGAAGCTACTAATCTCTTAATATTATGGTCATGGTAGAGTACATAACACAATCCTTTCACCTTGTTGCTCTAGTTGTCTCAGCTAAGATAAAGTGGATGTCAGGGCTGACATATCAGTCACTGCAGTATAACTTCAAGCAACAAACTATAGCCACCAATCTTATGACATGACTTGTTCTTCATTAACAAGCTGTAACTTTGTGTCATTGTAAGATCTACAGAGACTGCAAATGAGGGAAATATTGTTTTTAACCAATAAATTTAAATTTCAGCATTTATATCAGCCATCTGGTACAATCCACAAGTACTGAGACTACTGGTATTCAGTATTTACAGAAGTAGTTTGCACTCAGGAATCAGAGTACCCACATTTTGGGGATGGGACGGAATTTGGGGCTGGTGTCAATACAGAGCAGGAAATTATCAATACAACAGTAGAATAGATACATAATTGTCAAAAGCACTTCAAGGTGCTAAGCTGGGTCATTTTGTTAGGAAGATTAAGGAGGTCACAGACAGCTTGGAAAATTGACACTTCTTATTGTTAACAGCCCATCGGGTTGTAATCTTATTAAAACTCGCCATACAACTTAACCATCAGGAAAAGATGACATGGGCTCTTGGTAGGTTCAATTTGCACCTGCCCCAAAGATCATCCATGTTGGACAACAGGCAGCACCATCTCGGGCTCACTCTGTGGGCACCAGGCATATGTACCCCACGTCCACAGATGTTGGCATCTGACCTGATGCCAACCTTGATGAATCCAGGTGGTACGGTGCCACAGTGGTTAGTGCTGCTGCCTCATAGCACCAGGGACCCAAATTCTATTCCAGCCTCTGGTGAACTGTCTGTGTGCTGTTTGCTGTGTGCTTGTCTCCATGTGTCTGCATGGGTTTCGTCCCACAGTCTAAAGATATGCAGGCTTGGTAGATTGACAATGCTAAATTGCCCCATAGTGTCCAGGGATGTGCAGGTGGATTAGCTATGGGAATTGCACGGTTACGGGGATAGGGTAGGTGTGGGGTCTGAGTGGGACGCTCTTTGGAGGGTTGGTGTGGACTTGATGGACAGAATGGCCTGCTTCCACCCTGTAGGGAATCTACAATTCCTTGATTCACTTACAGGACTCTTCTGCATTTAATGGGACACCTCGTGCTGTACCAACAATTATCATTAAAGACCGCAGTAAGGACACTGTGCACTCAGGAACGCACACCAAGCTCATGGACTGGACCAGAATGCATCTCTGAGGTCTTCATTTGCTACCATAGCACTCACTCACTCTGAATTGACTTGGATGTTCACATTATGCCTTCCTTACATTGACCTGCCTTGCACTTTCATATAGACACAAAGCCAAGGGGCTTGTGATGATTGTCAACAGGCTTCAGTCAAATCAAGGTTAAATAGCCTTTGCTCAGGGGATGTCGGCATAATAAGCCAACAGCAGCCTGCGATACTAGTCCAGCGCCTGCGCGGGGCACTCAGTCAGGATCCTCTCCTCATAAAGGGGAGAGGAGCTGAAAGATGGTCGGCATACTGCCCATTATGGACTGTTTTCCTTCTGGAATGAGAGAGGCAGATATAATGGAAGATAAAAGGAGGTAGCATAGCTATTCTTGTTGGTGCAATTGGGGCAGTTTCCCAAGAGAGTTGGAAGGCAGCGCTGAGTGGTTAATAGTGTCAGGGATTGGGTTGGGTGAGGGCAAGGGAGGAAGGATGTTGCAGGTAGTATTGAGAGCGGTAGAGCATGAGCCTTGATGGGAGGTGAGTCTACCAGCTGAGACAGAGTGAGCGTGAGATATTGGAGAGAAAATGGTGGCACTTGCACTGGCAAAGTGGACAAGGGCATTGATCTTCTTCCGAAAGTGATAGGCATTTCTCCAAATGGCTGACACTGCTTCAACACGGGTGGCAACCAGGCTGTGATCTCCACACAAGTCCCTCTTCTGTACAACCCCCTCTAGCAGACCCGCAAGGGCCCTGCTCAAAGAGTGGGGCACTGATTTCCCCCCATTCTGCCATATCTGGGGCAAATATCAGGAATCATGCCCAGCAGCTCTGGCCTAAGTGTTGTCTGGACACTAAGTGCAAGAATCACTCTAAAGTCATCACTTAGCCAAAGTTAAGCCTGAAGGTTCAACCCAATGCATTTATTTGGGAACATATCTTCTTGTCTAAGTTTCCTCCAGGTTTCTTCAGTATTATGGGATGGAAGATATTTGGTTCGTGTCCGGGGGTGTTACCATAGTAGCAGGCTGGAGGTGGTATTGAAGGTCACGATGGATTCGGAGATTAAAGCTGCTTGGACCATGTGACTGATCCCATGGAAGTATTTTCAAGAATAATGGGGATGTTCTCTCCAGCGAGCTGTCCCACATCTATCCCTACACCTATATCAGTAAAACAAAACTATCTCATTGCTATTGCTGGGAGTTTGCTGTGTGCTCTGATATTTTCTGCCAGCTTATAGTTCAAATGTACTTCACTGGTTACTACTAACCAAGGAGCAGCCATGAAATTAGGCATAGTGCTATGTAGACCTTATTTCTATCTTTATAATGGCCTCACCAGTCTTTGAGCTGGGCTTTCTGCTAAAAGAGTTAAGTCAATATATCATCACTCTTGCTGTCTGCTCAAAACTCCTGTTAGATCTGGGATGGCTCAAGCACATTGTACATTACCCAGGGGCACCTTGTCAGACAATGATTGATTTTCAATTCCTTTCCAATTAATCCAGAATGCTGGACAGTTTAGGTTCATGTCCTTTGAGGAGCCTGTTTCAATTCCCTGCACTCAATTCATTTCTGACTAAAAATAGCCCCAGAAGAGAAGGGAACCTCTGCAAATCTCTCAATTCTGGACTCTTAAACCTCCACATTGGAGGCATAAGCTTATGGCTTGTCCAAATTATGGTTACCAGAAGATCAGGTTAAGCCCCATTTAGAGTATTACACTGAGGGCTGGGTGATAAAAAGATATATTGGCTTTCGAATATCACACATGTTTGCAAGGCTAAGACATGGGCTACAAGGGTTCAATTGTGAAGATAGATTTCATGGATTAGATTTGTAATTTCTTGCATCTGGCAGGTTAATAGTAATTTAATTGAAGTATTTAAGATGATTGAAATATTTGATGGTGTGGATGAGAGATTATTTCCACCAACAGAAGAGTCAAGAACAAATGGTTTTAACCTTAAAATTAGAGCTAGGGTTATACCAGAAAGCACTTTGTCACAGAAAGGCTGGTGGAAATCTGTCACCGATATGCTGTAGCTGCTGAAGGTCAAGAGAACATTTAAAATTTGTGATTGATTGTTTTTTGCTGGGCCAGGGTATTAATGCAAAATATTATTAGCATTGGGCCGCATACAGATGAAATGTGGATTAGCCATTGTCTAATTGAATGGTGGCACAGGCTTGAGAAGCAGAATGTTCAACCTCTGCTCTTATGACCTATTTTCCTTACTGTAAGCTACATCAGTATTTGGTTTGTTCTGTACTATAATCCATTCCCTAATACAGGGCAGTAGCACTCTACTTTTCACTGAGGCATGTTTCTTTGCAGATGATATCAATGCAAACTTGATTCAGCAAGGTTGAGCAAAATTCTTTATTCTTATCATTCGAAAATTGATGTCCCCATCATCATTCCCCTCACACGATTTCAGTAAAACTGTCACTAATCTCATAGACATCCATTAGCCTTTAAGAGGAAAGCATATTGGTCCAGGATTAGTTGGCAAAATAGCAGGGAGTTTCATGGACATTTATTAGTGCGTCTGGCAATTTGAGTGAGGAAGAGATATGATACGATTGACTTGAAGGAGAGCGGGAAGATTTAGTATTGGTAAGTTTGGATGTAGGGCCGGATTTAGGGTGTGAGGCAGAACAGTCCCTCAGTAGGATTTCCAAGATCATTCTGAGCTTACAATCCTGTAACTTTATTTTGAACAGAGATTTAATCTTGGATGGGGAAAAAGCAGCATCCAAACTATGGACCAATGCACAAACGTAGTAAGTCAGAGCAGGAGTGGGCTTTGGCCCGAAACGTCAGCCTCTCTGCTCCTATGATGCTGCTTGGCCTGCTGTGTTCATCCAGCCCTGCACCTTGTTGTTTCAGCCCCTTGAACCTGTTTCACCATTCATTAAGATGATGGCTGATCATCCAACCCAGTCCCCTGTTCCTGCTTTATCCTTCTACCATTTGATCCCTTTAACCCTAAGTATTATACCTGACTCCTTCTTGAAAACATTCAATGTTTTGGACTCAACCACTTTCTGTGACAGAGAATTCCACAGGCTCACCACTCTCTGGATAAAGAAATTTCTCCGCATCTCAGTCCAAAATGGTCTTCCCCATATCCTTATCCTTGTGACGCCTGATTCTACAATCCAAACTGCAGTGAATCTGGTTCTAACTGATTTAGTCTTTCTTCATACACCAGTCCTGCCATCCCAGAAATCAGTCTGGTGGTTCCACACCAGAAGATCCTTCCTCAGAAAAGGAGATCAAAACCGCACACAATGCTTACAGGAGTGATCTCACCTGCACAAGTGCAGCAAGACATCCCTGTTCCTGTACTCAAATCCTCTCACTATGAAGGCCAACATAAAATTTGTTTTCTTCACTGTCCGCTATGCCAGCCTGCATACTTTCAGTGACTGGTGTGCAAGGACATCTAGTCTCGTTGAATCTTCTCTCTTTCCCAATCTATTGCTGCTCAGATAATAAACTGTCTTTTTTTTTGCCACCAAAATGGATTATCTCACATTTATTTTACCGACTCTGCCGGGTGTTTGCCAACTTGTTTAATTTCTTCAAATCTCAGTGAAGCCATCTCTGCAGTCTCCTCACAGTTCACCCAGCCCACCCCAACTTTGTGCCATCTGCAGATGTGGAGATCTAAATTATGAATATATGTTTTGAGTAGCTGGGTTCAAGCACTGACCTCTGTGCTACCCCACTACTCATTGCCTATCACTTGGATGAAGACCCATGTATTCCAACCTTTTGTTTCCTGTCTGCCACCCATCTATGTCGGCACATGACCCCAACTGCATCCACTTTACTTTTGCATGCTAATCTCTTATGTGGGACCTTGTTGAAAGCCTTCTGAAAGTCATGGTAAACCATACTAACTGGACCCCTCTTATCAACTCGACTATCTACATCCTGAAAAGTTCCAGTAGATTTGTCAAGCATGCTTTCCCTTTCATAAATCCCTGCTGATTCTGTCCAGTCCTTTCACTGTTTTCCAAGTGCTCTGTTATTAAATCTTTTACATTGGACAGATGTGTCTTCTCTCCCTTTCGGCTGTATCCTCACCTGTCATTTACTCCTTCCCCCTCCCCCCACCCTATCTTCTGCATATAAACCGACATTTTCCTAGCTACCATCAGTTCTGACGGTTACTCAACCCAAAATGTTAACCTTGACTAACAGATGCTGCCAGACCTGTTGAGCTTTTCCAGCAATTTCTGGTTTTGTAACATCCCGATATAAATCCTTTGCACCCTCTCTAGTGCGATCACATCCTTCCTATAATGCAGTGACCAGAACTGCACATAATACCCTGTATTATATATATTAGGCTGTACCCTAAAGAAAGTTCTGCACAGCTCCAACATAGCCTTCCTGTTCTTATAATCTACACGACAACTGATAAAGACAATGTCCTGTATGCTTTCTTAAGTACTTTATCTTTTCTCTAATTACTTTTCAAAGAAAACTTGAAATTTTAACTTTTGAAACCCCAGCTCTGCCAGGAAGATGCAATATTGGAAGAAACATTTAATTGTGTAGCTATATAATTGGACACTTTCATTTCCACCCAAACTAAAGGAAATGGCTGAAAGCACTGAGTGCAGCACTGCATGAGGGGAGGCAATGGCCTAATGGTATTATCTCTGGACTGATAATCCAGAGACCCAGATAATGTTCTGGGGACCCAGATTCGAATCCCGTCATGGAAGATGGTGGAATTTGAATTCAATAAATATCTGGAATTGAGAATCCAGCGTTGGGAAAAACCCATCTGGTTCACTAACGTCCTTTAGGGAAGGAAACTGCCATCCTTACCTGGTCTGGCCTACATGTGACTCCAGGCCCACAGCAATGTGGTTGATTATTAACTGCCCTCTGGGCAATAAATGCTGCCTAGTCAGTGACGCCCTCATCCCATGAATGAGTAAGGAAAAAACTCTCACAGTACTCCTTCCACCAGATATATTTATGTTGTAGAGTTGCGTGATTCCACTGCTCAGTCAATCTTACCAGAGTGCACCAACAAAACCTACTGATGTGGAACATATTGGATGATTTCAGGGTGTTTTTCCATGTGTCAGTTTCCCATTCTTACTTGTGCTTTGTGTCAGACATCTGATCAAAGTAGAAGGTGCAGATCTGCTGGTTTCCTGAGTGATATCATAGTCAGTCAGTGTAGATTTGTGTGACCCTGGGCTAAGCCTTCTCAAAGGGCTGGTGTATCATTGAATCATATCACACATAGTGGGCCATTTAGTCCAGCAGTCTGCACTAGGGGAGGTGATGGCCTCGTGGTATGATTGCTAGCTTAATAATTTAGAGAACCCGGCATTGTTTCCAGGACGTGGGTTTAAATCCTGCCAAGGCACAAGGTGGCATTTGAATTCAAGGTGGGAAGAAAATCTGGAATTACGAGTCTAATGATGACCTTGAAACTGTTGTCAAATGTTGGGGAAAAGAAATCCATCTGGTTCACTGATCTCCTTTTGGGAAAAAATTCTGTTACTCTTACCTGGTCTGGCCTATATCTGACTCCAGACCCACAGCAATATTGCTTTAACTTCCTTCTGGGCAGTTAGAGTTGAACAAATATGCAATGCTTGCATTCGGTGAAGGAATGAAAAAGTTAGCTCTTTGAAAGAGAGCAATTAGTTCCATTTCCCTGCTTTTTCTCCACAGACCTTCATATGGTTTCCCTTTGAAGTATTTATCCTTTTAAAGTACACCAATGAATCTGCTTCTATGGCCCTTTGAGGCTGTACCTTCCAAATAGGATAGATCACTGGGCAAACATAGTTCTCCACTCCCCTCTGACATTTTTGTTAATTGTCTTAGATCTACCCCCTCTGGTTACTGGCTCTCCTGTCAGCAGGAACAGCTTCTTATTTCATTGAACAAAAGCCCCCATTACTTTGATTGGAGCCACCCCTGAAACTGTGACGTTTGGCTAACATTGGCAGTTTTAAGTCAATTCCTTCCATACCTGCTAACCCAGATGCTTCGCTGAGGATGTTACCAAGCACGGTAACGACACGTCTGTGGAACAACAAACCAGCTTGGCGAGCCAACCAACCTCAACACCCACAACCCGAGCTACAGATCTACTCCAAAACCTTAGGAACCCAGACTTGCAGTTATCTGTGATTAAGAATCATAGAATCCCTATAGCATGGAAGCAGGCCATTTGGCCCATCAAGTCCACACCAACCCTCTGAAGAGAATCCTACCCAGACCAGCTCCCCTACTCTGCATTCCTCATGGCTAATCCACCTAGCCTGTACATCCCTGGACACTATGGGCAATTTAGCATGGCTGATCCACCCAACCTGCGCATCTTTGAGCTGAGGGAGGAAACCAGAACACATGAAGGAAACCCATGCAGAAGCGGGAATCAAACCTGGGACCCTGGCACTGTGAGGCAGCAGTGCTAACCACTGAGCCACTGTGCCTTTTCTGTCTGGACCCTAGTAGAAAAGGTATCATTATTCTGGTCTAACATAGCAATGTTCTACAGCAGTCTTGTTCACAAAACTAGTCTTGACCTTCCAAAACATGCTTGTATAGGGCTTTTAATGGGGAAAAAAAAACTGAAATATTGTAGAGATCCAAAATTAAAAATAGAATATGCTGGAAATACTCAGGTCAGGCAATCAGTTCTTCCCTGATATAGATTGTGAATAGTTGATATCTGTGGTATTCTATTCATTCTGCATTCCGCAACCAAAAATGGCTCAAATCTTTGTTTCCCATTAGAAAACAATCGACTATTCATGCTAATATGTCGCCTCTACACCATGGGTTCTTATTTTCGTGTGGTCGTCTTTGATTACTGTCAGAAGTGTGAAGTGATATATTTTGGCACAAAGAATATGACACAGTGTAATATAAACAGTGTGATTCTGAAGGGCACACAGTAGCCTGTTTGTAAATGAATTTAAGTCATAAAGATTGCAGAACAGGTAGACACAGCTGATGATAAAGCTCCAATATTTTAGACTTCATTAGTAGGGGCATTGAGTACAACAGCAAGGAGGTTATGCTGAAACTGTAGAAGACACTGGTTAGACTTCCCCAGGAGCATTGTATACAGTTCTGGATGCCAGACTTGAGAAAGGATGCAAGCACATCGGAGAGAGAGTACAGAAGAGGTTTACAAGTTCTTGGGATGAGAGATTTCAGTTATGAGGGAAAACTGGAGAAGCTGGAACTGTTTTCCTGAATGAGGAGGAGGTGAAGAGGCGATCTTGATAGAGTTTTTCAAAATCATGACTGTCCGAGACAGGATGGATGAGGAGAACCTATTCAATGCTCATAAATGTGATTGAGAACCAGGGGACACAGATTTAAACAGTATATTGCAAAAGAAGTAAATATGAGGTGCAAAATATCTTTTTCACACAGCGAGTATCATCATAGAGCAATACAACACAGAAACAAATCCATTCGTCCAACTCGCCCATGCTGACCAAGTTTCCCAAATTAAGCTAGTCCATTTGCCTGCGTTTGGTCCATATCCCTCAAAACCTTTCCTATTCGTGTACCTGGCAAAATGTCTTTCATATATTGTAACTGTACTTGCATCTACAACTTCCTCTGGCAATTCGTTCCACATACGAACCACCTTCTGTGTGAGAAAGGTCACGTCCCTTTTAAATCTTTCTCCTCTCAGCTTTAAAATATACCCTCCAGTTTTGAATTCCCTGACGCCAGGAAAAAGACCTTTGCTATTCACCTCATCTATGCTCCTTGTGATTTTAAAAGCCTCAATAAGGTCATCCCTCAATCTCCTACCCTCCAGTGATAAAAGTCCCAGTGCAGGGATGGAATGCACTTGTGGAAGTGTGGTGTGACAGCAGATTCAGTTGAGGCATTCAGGAGGGTATTGGATGAATATTTAAATAGAAACAGTATGCAGGGTTATTAGAAAATGGCGGGAGATTAAGAATAAATCAAAATGCTCAGAAAGCCTGTTCAGTTACAATGGGCTGAATGGCCTCTTTCTGTGCCGTAACGATCCTGTCATTCTGTGATGTGGCACCTTGTCAAAAGCCTTAAAGAAGTCTAAGTACACAAATTCTACAGGTTCCCTATTATTCATATTGCTTATTACTTCTTCAAATAACTTTAATAAATTAGTCAAACACAATTTTCCTTTCACCAAACCATTCTGACTGTCTGATTGCATTGAGATTTCCTAAGTATCCTGGTATAACCCCGTCAATAATAGATTTCAGCTTTTTATCTGACAGATGTTAAGCAAACTGGCTTGTAGGTTCCTGATTTCTGTCTCCCTCCATTGTTGAATCGAGGAGTTACATTCATTATTTTCCTATATCGTGGGAAGTTTCCAGAAAGTGGGAAATGCTGAATGTAAAACAAATGTAACCATTATCTCAGCAGCCAGTTCTTTTAAGGGTGAAATCCATCAGGATGACGGAACTTATCAATTTTCAGTTCTAATAAATTTCTCAGTCCCCTTTTACGTTTGTTTTACGTTCCTCCCTTGCTTTTACTTCTTAATTCAAAATTATTTCTAGGATGCTAATAATATTGTCTGCAGTGACTACTGACACAAAATTCTTATTAATTTATCAGTCATTTTCTTATTCCTATTATTAACTTCCCAGACTTGTTCACAAAAGGACCAATGCTCACTTTACTTACGTTTAACATTTTAAATACCTGTAGAAATTCATATTATCTAGTTTTTATCTTTCCAGCTAGCTTTTCTTCAGGTACTGATTTCTCCCTCATTAGTTTTTCAGTCATTCTTTTCAGCCTATTTATATGCATCCAAATTTCTGATCTCTATCTAATCTTAATTGAATTACATACTTTTTATTCCAATTTGATATTATCATCAACTTTCTTGGTTAACCAAGAATAGTGCATCCTTCCCTTAGTGTCTTTTTTTCTCACTGGAATGTATTTTTAGTAAGTATACTTATATATCTGCCACTTCATCTCTTCTGACTGATCCCTTAACCTAATTTCCTTGTTCATTTTAAACAGCTTTCCCCCTTTATCCTTATCATTTCCATTATTTAAAAATACTAGCCTTAGGCACACTCTTTTCTCTCTCAAACTGAAAGAGAAATTCCAATATATTATGATCACTGCTACCCAAATGTGACTTTATATTGAGGTCATTCATAAATTGTGTCTTGCTGAACATTATCAAATCAAGAATAATCTGTTCTCTGATTGACTTGAGAATTTGCTGTTTTGAGAACTGCCCAAAAATTCTCTATAAATTCATCTTCCAATCTACCTTTGACAATCAGATTCATCCAATCCATATGTAGATTAAAATCATCCTGATTATTGCCATGACCTGTTTAGTTACACAGAGAAAAATGTTCACCACTAGCTATTTCTAGGCTATTATCTTGGCTTTCCTTTGAGCCATTTGTTCTTCTCTGGACTGAAAATTGACATTATTAACTACATATATTTACCTGTGGTCTCTTGATAGCTGTTACATGCTCCTCTTTATTGACTAAAGGCTTATTACTGCTGTGTTTTACACTACAACAGCAACTGCACTTCTATGTGCTAAGGCCATGAAAAAGAGCTAAACAAATACAGACTTTTCTTTCTTTTCCCTTCCCCTCTTCATTCTGAAATGTCCCAGAACTGAAAATGAATCTGTTTCCTCTTTCGACCCTGATGAGAAGCTTCCCACTAGAAACATTAACCTGACTCTTCTGTGTTCAAACCCTGAAGAGACCTTCAGTGTTTTCCCAATATTTTCCAGCTGTTGTTTGTTTCCATTCTTGGTTAAGTGGTAGGATTGCAGACTGGCACGTTCCAAGGTGCAGGACTACGTGCTGAGGGATGATTGGGTAAGCTGCTGCCAAAGCACAGTGTGGAAAGACCGCCGTCTGATGTCTTTCTGCTGAAGTTAAACGGGAAACCGTTCAGTTACTGGACACTCTTAGTGTCTCAACTGCATGTAAATATAATCTTGTACGTCTAAGAGGGGTCTTTAGTTTCTTTGGATGGTGTCAAACACCAATGTTATTTTGTTTCCTTGATATTCTACTATCCTGAACCAAACTGCATTTGTGACTATTTATATATACAAAGATATATAAAGTATATTTTTGAAATTACAAAAAAAAAGTGTTCTGTCTATTGATTCAAAAGGCCATGAATTCAACTCTTCTGAAGCTCACCTGGAGGGAGGCCCTAATCTGTGATCTGCCTTTGAATAGTTTTATTTAAAATTATTTTTATGTGCAATGGAATATTCTCCGCTTGCCTAGACCAGTACAGTTCCAACACTCAAGCAGGTTGACACCCCCCTGGCCAAAGGAGCCCACTTGATTGGCATCCCATGCACTACTTTCAGCTTACAGTCTCTTCCCAACAGATGCAACAGTATGCACCATGCACAAAATGCACTAGAGTAACTCACGTAGCTCCTCCCGCTGCACCTTCCAAACCCACAATGTCTACTACAAATACGGCAGATAGAATGGGGAAACTACCACCTGTAAGTTCCCCTCCAAGTCAGACAACATTATGACTTGGAAATATTTTGCCATTCCTTCAGTTTTGCTGGGTCAAAATCCTTGAACTCTCTTCCTAATGTGTCCCCATATCCCAAGAACAGTAATGGTTCAAGAAATCAGCTCACCACCAAAATCTCCAGGCCAATTAGGGATGAGAAATAAATATTGGCCTAGCCAGCCATATCCCATGTATAAACAGACATAAAATGAAGCTGTATTTCAGCACGTCTTGCTGAATAATCCTGTGTTCGTATGATCAATCTATTTAGGAACAAAAACAGAAATTGCTGGAAAAGCTCAGCAGGTCTAGCAGCATCTGTGAAAAAAAAAATCACAGTTAACGTTTCGGGTCTGGTGACCCTTCCTCAGAACTGATGATAGCTAGGAAAATGTCGGTTTATACTCAGAAGATAGGTGGGGGGAGGGGTTGAGGCGTAAATGATAGGTGGGGATAGAGCCCAAAGAGAGAGAAGAACTGTTGGACAGACAAAGGAATTGGTAACAATCTGGCTAGGAGGGTGAACAGCTGTTAATAGAGACCATTAGTGGCTAACAATAGGTAGTGTGTAATGGCAGGCTATGTGATAACAAGGCCTGGTATGTTGGGTAGGGGACTAGGACATGGGAGAGGTCAGGCTCTAAAATGATTGAATGTGATACTGAGTCCAGGGGGCTGCAGGGATCCCAAGCAGAAAATGAGGTGTTGTTCTTCTAACTTGCACTGAGTTTCACTAGAACACTGCAGGAAGCTTGAGACAGAAATGTTGGCCATGGACCAGGGTGGTGTATTAAAGTGGCAGGGAACTGAAAGTTCAGGGTCTGTTTTGCGAGCAGAATGTAGAAGTTCTGCAAAGTGGTCACCCAGTTTTACACTTTGTTTCCCCAATGTAGAGGAGAGCACATTGTGAGCAGTGAATGCAGTAGGCTAGATTCTGGGAAGTAGAGGTGAAGTGCTGCTTCACCTGGAAGGTATGTTTGAGCCCTTGGATACTGGGGAGGGAGGAGGTAAATGGGTAGGTGTTACACCTTCATCGGTTGCAGGGATGGTGTCGTGGAGCTGTGGGGGGTTGGCGAGTGTGGTAGTATTAGGAGCAAAGAAAGAGTGGACCAGAGTGTCCTGGAGGGAACAATCCCTGCAGAAGGCAGAGAAGGGAGGAGAGGGGAATATATATCTGAATATTTGTCTGAAAGTTGAGGCTGTAATATGGTTCATTGAAGCAAAATATTGTCATGTATAGGTACCTATTCTCTGCAAACAGAAGTAGCATTTTCAAGCCTTGAGCCTTATTTTAAATTATTCTGCAGACTGATGAAGCTACAGTTCCCCATTGCCTTCTCATAGAATCATAGAGTGATACAGCATAGAAGAAGCCCTTTGGGCCATCATATCTATGCTGACCAAACTACTCTTACTTGGCACATATCTTGTAGAGTACTACGCCTTGGCATTTTAAGTGCTCATCCAGATGCTTCTTAAATGTTATCGGAGTCCCTGCCTCCACCACCATCATCAGCAGTGTACTCCATATTTCTACCAGCCCCCGCATGAATTTTTTTCTCTCTGATCCTCATGGCAACGACTCAGCCAATCAGAGTCACCTTACAAAACAATCAGTATCCCTTTCTCCTGTTGGATAAATTATTGCACTGGTTTGAAATTTGGCATTCTTGCATCAACCTGATGATTGTATGACAAAGAAACCTTAGCAACATTTCCGTCTTTTCAGCAATATTTAATAACCCATATTCAAGGTCAGAATGAAACATGCTATTAAAAGGTAAATCCTTTCAATCTCAGGTTCCCTCAGCTTATTCATGTGTGCATAGTAGCCTTGTATGAACAAAATGCGCAATACAATGTCAATGCACTACTCATAGGTTTATGGGTGTGGAAGGTAAGCAGGAGAGTCAGGACTGGATTGATTAGTTTGTTGTAAGAAAACATCTGATGACTCTTCACAGAAGTTTCATTAAACAAAAGTTGATAAGGGTTATGAGGGTGGATGACAAAAGCTTTGTCTGAATTGTACGGGGTGCAGAGGAGATTCATCAGGATATTACCAGGGACGGAACAGTTTAGTTATGGATAGAAGTTGTGCAGGCTTAGATTGTTTTCTTTACTGCAGAGGAAACTGAGAAAGGACGAGATAGGGGTGCATAAAGTTAAGCAGGGTATGGACAAGTGAACAGAAAGCAACTGTTCCTTTTTGTTGAAGGGTCAGTCATGAGGAGACTTACATTTAAGTTGAAAGGCAGGAGAGGATTTTGAAGAAAAATATTTTCATCCAGACGTTGTTGGAAATCCAGAATGTAGTGCCTGAGAGAGTAGTTGAGTGGGAAGCTTTAAAAAGTACATGAATGAGCACTTGAAATGTCATCAAAACCGAAAGAACTGTGGATGCTGTAAATCAGAAACAAAAACAGAAATTGCTGGAAAAGGTCTGGCAGCATTTGTGAAGAAAAAGATCAGAGTTAACGTCTCAGATCTGGTAACCCTTCCTCAGAACTGGCGGTAGCTGGGAAAACTTGAAGTGTCATAACAGTCAAGGCTACCAACCAAGTGCTGGAAGGTGGGATTGATGTGTATAAGATGGTGCAGACTTGATGGAACAAAGGACTGCTTCCGTGCTGTATGATGTTATGTTTGTATGACTCCAATGCTTTGGAAAAGCAATCAATTTTAAGTAGTGTCTTAAAGGAAGAGAAAGGTACAAAGGTGAACAGAGTTGTCCATGACGTAGAAGGCATGACTGCAAATGGAACAATCAAAATTTGAGGGTACTTGCGAGTCCAGAATCGAATAAGTACAGAGATCTGCGAGGGTTGTAGGGTTGTCAAGATTGTGGAGCCGTGGAGGAGTCAGATCATGGCAGAATTTGAACATGAAGTGAACATGAAACATAAGACGTGTTTGTTCATGGGTATCATGAGCCATGCATTTTATCTTTTTAAGCTTGCCAGCAATTGTTATGTTTTTTAATCAACTGTATGATTGTGTTATCATACACATCCATTAGTAGGTGGAACTTGAATCTAATGATGGTCCAAACGTAGGGACACTACAGCTACATCACAAAAGACCAGCTAGCAATTTGTAGCCTTTGATTTTAAATAGAATTTAAGATTATGAGGTCAAAAGATCTTTTGCTAAAAACCTGTGAGAAAACTGGTAGTTTCTTTTCTTTATCAATGTTTGTTCTGGATCTTTAACAATGCCTTTTAGAGAAAACGGAAAGGAATTCTCAGTGCAGGAGCTCCACAGAAACATTCTAAGAATTCAAAACATTGCATCTGAACCTGGTGATTCAAAACCATGAGCTAATCACCATGGAAACTCTGGTCTGCAGAGAAATCAGAAAGTCAATATAGGCCAATGCATGTGCGGTGAACTACTTGGCATGGGTTTTACAATATCTCCCAGCAGCTTAGTCACCATCTTACACTGTACTTGGTCAACTTGCTTTTAGAAGAGTGAATTTTCTTTTGTGTATTTTGATGCTGGGTGTTTGATATTTAAAATGGTCTTGTCTTGCTGAAAAGGTCAGTCAGCAGAAGTTTGCTCTCACTCGACTCCAATCAGGAAACCAACTGCCTCGGGGTGTTGAGTATACAAGTCCCTGGCCACTAAACGGCAAGTTTGGTGAGATGTCAAAAAATAGATTTCTTTATCAGGCTGTGGCCAAACAGAACAGAAAAATGCTGAAGAAGAGGCACGACCCGAAACGTCAACTTTCCTGTTCCTCTGATACTACCTGGCCTGCCGCGTTCCTCCAGCTCCACACTGTGTTATCTCAGACTCCAGCATCCGCTGTTCTAACAATCTCAGAGAAAAATGCGTCTTCATTGCAGCGCTCATACTGGGTACTGCCCGTGGTCCTGAAACCGCAAAACCTGAAGTAATTAAAGGAAGAGCGACAGTTCTGAGGTGTGGGGTGGGAGATTAAGAAGGAATCTGGTGGTTGTAGGGACAGTACAGTGAAAGGGATTGTTACTATTCTCTGCAGCAAACAGTGTGTGTTATGCTGCCTGCTCAGTGTTAATGCTTGGCATGTCTATTCAGGGCTGGTGAGGACCCAATCATTCTGATACAGGCAAGTGCCATTGACATAACCAGGACTGAGAACAAGCTTCTGCACAGTCAGTGTAAATTTAAAAGCAGAACCTGGTGACAGGATGATATGGGAGTTGAATCCTGAAATGCACAAGACTTTTAGGAAAAGCACAAAACTAGGAAAAGACAGAAAGCTGGCTCTGTCAGCGAATGATGGCACTAGCATAATAGAAAATGATGAGATACGCTTAAGGAACAAAGATGTTGAAACAGTTTGAGTACAAGTGGGAAATATGTTAAAGACAAGAAGTTACTTGTAGAAGTGTAGTATAAGGTGCCTAACAGTCGTCCCCATGCAGTAGGGTGAAGCAGAAGGAACAAATAATGAAAGATGGCCAACAAGGTTTGCTGATAATCATGGGATATTTTAACTTACATATTAACTGGAAAAGTCAGATTAGGAAGGAAAGCCCACATGAATAGTGTTGTGTTGTGTTCTTTAAGAACAGATACTTACAGCAGCATGTTTTCAAGCTGATTGGAGAGGGAAGCAGGAATAACATCTCCATATTTACCCTGTCCAACCTGCTCATGGTTTTGAAAACCTCTATAAAATCTCTTCTCTGCCTCTCCAAGGAGAATGGTCCCAGCTTCTTCAATATACCCTCATAACTGAAATTTCTTATTCCTGGAAATATTCTTGTAAACTGCTTTTGCACTCATTCCAATGTGTTCACATCCTTCCTGTAATGTGGATAATACTTCAGCTGAGGTCGAACTAATGTCCAAATTCAGCAAGACCTGGACAATATCCAGGCTTGGGGTGACAAGGGACAAGCAACATCCACCGCTATTAATATCTTCGGGGTTACCATTGACCGGAAAACCAACTGGACTTGCCACATAAACACAATGGCTTCAAGAGCAGGTCAGAGACTATGAATTTTGTGGCAAGCAACTCACCTCCTGACTCCCCAAAGTCTATCCACCAACTACAAGGCAAAAGTCAGGAGTGTGATGGAATACTCCCCACTTCCCTGGATGAGCGCTGCTCCAACAACACTCAAGAAGCTCTACACCATCCAGGACAAAGCAGCCCGCTTGATTGGCACCACATCCACAAACATCCACACCATCAACGCTCAGTAACAGCAGTGTGTACCATCTACAAGACACACTGC
Source organism: Rhincodon typus (assembly GCF_021869965.1). Lineage (NCBI taxonomy): Eukaryota > Metazoa > Chordata > Chondrichthyes > Orectolobiformes > Rhincodontidae > Rhincodon > Rhincodon typus. The sequence continues at coordinate 12,639,355 of NC_063336.1, read as the reverse complement.
AAAAAGTTACCAAAGCCCCTAAGACGGCACCTTTCAAACCCATGACCACTTACATCGGGAAGGACAAGTGCAGCGGATACATGGGAACACTGTTACTTGCAAGTTCCCCTCCAAGCCACTCACCATCCTGACTTGGAAATATATCACCGTTCCTTCACTGTTGCTGGGTCAAGATCCTAGAATTTCCTCCCTAAGGGCTACCTTACAGCACACGAACTACAGTGGTTCATGAAGGCAGCCTCACCACCACCTTCGCAAGGGCAACTAGGGATGGGCAATAAATGCTGGGTCAACCAGAGGTGCTCACATACTGTGAGTGAATAAAAATAAAACTTGCACAGCTTGAGGTCCCATAGCCAGCAAATGTGATAGCTACACAAACTGAATGTGGCTCTCGGTCATCGATACAGGCTCCAACAATTGAATTTCTTGTGCCTCAAACATCAAGGGCATAATCACCATCCAAGTTGGGAACTCTCATGCTCCCTTAGCCCTGCTCTGGCGCGACAAAACTGCACTCATGGAATAATGTTTCAAGACATTGTCAGTGTTAACATCCATCAACCCAGATTCAGGATGATTGGGCCCTGCTTTTTCCGAACTTCATGAAGTAGACACGGTATAACTCAAGATTTACAAGAATGTTGCTCTCCTGAAATTGATGCTTCATTCTCTGAGCACCACCCATGTATAACAGTGCTTTTAGTAACCATGATATTCTGGCACGTTAACATGCAAAGTCTGCTTCGTCAACCTGTCATAAAATATACATGAGGAGCAAAATAAGCACTTCCAAATGACAGGAGGTATAATTCATTATAATTACCTTTCAGTCACCAGAGAGTAATCTGGATAACAAACAACAGTTTTTTTTTTGAGGGGAGGGGATGCACTAAGAAGGCAAGATGGGCAAAAACTTGAAAGTGGCTCTTAAGACCCAAGCACTGCAATAAACAATGCAGTGCAAAGCTGTTTATGGGCCTCAAAATGATCCGTTTATTTATGGCCTTATATACACAGAACTTTTTACGAAGTCCCTCTCTGCATAAAAATCACAGATGAGAGAAAGTAATGTAAGGAGAGGAATCGAGAGCACCAGAATGCAAGAGCTCCAATTTGCCGTAAGCTAAGCTTTACAGATAGAATTTAACATGAGTTTACGGCCGAAGGCAAGTCAATGTTTATTAATGAGGGCTTCACAATGGGGCTTCAGAAGAAACTACCCTCAGAATGACACTGCAGGCTGTGGAGGTACATTTTCTGTTCTGTGGCAGTGCAGCATTTAAGTAGTTCTTGTCAACCACAACATCTAGCATCATTTTGCATTTAAATATGCCCTAAGACTTTTCAGAGGAGTCAACAGAAATATTTGACACTGAGTCCACAAAGAGACAATAGGGCAGGGGACTGAAAGCTTGATCAAAGGAGAAGACTTTAAAGTGCATCGGAAAGGAGGAGAGAGGCTTGGACAGATTTAGGAAGACAGTCAGACCAAGGGCGGTTGAAAAACTGGCCCCTAATTCCATACTTTGTGGAAGTGGGGAATGGGCTTGAGATTTTGGATATTACATCAAACGTGTCAGCATGGTGGCTCAGTGGTTAGCACTGCTGCCTTACAGTGGCAGGAACCCAGGTTTGATTCCATCCGTCTGTGCGGAGTTTGCATGTTCTCCCTGTGTCTGTGTGGGTTTCCTCCGGGTGCTCTGGTTTCCTCCCGCAGTCCAAAGATGTACAGGGTAGGTGGATTGGCTATGCTAAATTGCCCGTAGTGTTCAGGAATGTGTAGATTAGGTGGGTTATAGGGCATGGGTCTGGGTGGGTGCTCTGAGGGCCAGTGTAGACTTGTTGGGCTGAAGGGCCTGTTTCCACACTGTAGGGATTCTATCATCTATGATATGTTAAAACTTCACTTGCAAATCAGTGTGAAGTGAATCAATTGAAGGCTATTTGGCACTAAGACATGGCAACTTAGTCTTTATATGAGTACCTGAATTAGGAACAGGAGTAGACCACTCAGCCCCTCAAATCTACTCCACAATTCAATAAAATCATGGCTGATCTGATTGTAACTACAAACCCACGTTCCTAAGAAAAAAGAACTCTTGACTCTCTCAGACAAAACAAATGCCTCATTTTGTTTTAAATGGAAAATCCCTTATTTTTAAACCCCTATTTCTAGATTCTCCCAGAAGATGGATGAGGCATGCATGGAGCGAATAGCCAAGGTCTTTTCCCTGGGGTGAGGAAGTCTAAAACTAGAGGGCCTAGGTTTAAGGTGAGAGGGGAAATATTTGAAAGGGACCTAAGGGGTAACCATTTTACGCAGAGGGTGGTGCGTGTATGGAATAAGCTGCCAGAGGAAGTAGTGGAGGCTGGTACAATTACAACATTCAAAAGGCACCTGGATGGGTACATGAATAAGAAGAACTTAGAGGGATATGGGCCAAATGCTGGCAAATGGGACTGGATTAATTTAGGATATCTGGTCATATGAGTGAGTTGGACTGAAGTGTCTATTTCCATGCTGTACAGCTCTATGGCTTTATGGTTCTAAGAGGAAACAAATTCTCCATGTTTAACCTATTGAGACCATTCAAGGTTTTATATGTTTTAGTCACGTTACCTCTTACTCTCCTCAAACTCACTGGATACAAGCCGAGCCCATTCAACCTTTCCTCATAAAACAGCCCCAGCCATTCCAGATATCAACCTAGTTAACCTTCTCTGAACTGCCTTCACAGCATTTTCATCCTTCCATAAATAAAGTGACCAACACTGCTCAGATACTCCCACCAGATGTGATCCCACCAATACCCTGTTTGACTGAAGCACAGCTGCCTACTTTTGTATCAATTCTCCTCATTCTGTTAACTTCGCTACTTAATTGTTGTACCTGCATGCTACCCATTTTGTGACACATACATAAGGACACCCAGATCCCTCTGCATCAGGCAGGTCTGCCTTCTCCCACCATTTAAATAATAGGCTTCTTTTTTATTCTTCATGCCAAGATGGATAACTTTACATTTTCTCAATTTCATACTCCATGTGCCACATCTTCGCCTCCTAACTTAACATATCTATATCTTGTAACCTCTTTGTATCCTCTTCCACAAATTGCCTATCTATGTATCTTTGTATGGAGCTGATAGAATGAAACTGGATGGAAAGTCAATGTCAGACCCTCAATGGGGTAAACAGTAACAGCAGTTCAAGGTATGCTGTTATTGGCTATCTTAAGATGGAAAGACAGGGCCACATGTTAATTAAAAGTGAAGACATGGTTTAATCTGTATGAATTTGTTGCTTGCACGGAGACATTATAGATCAGGAATGATCAGAACCAACATGTCAGTTTAGTCTGCAGCTAAGAACTGGCAAACATTTAGGGGATTGATCATACTCCACCCCGTGTGGCCATTCATCTCCAAAGTCCTTCAACATGTTGTTGTCTCACCCATCTACTGTTCCAATAATTCTGTGCTAGAATTCTTTAAAACCCCATCTGCACAGCATTAATCACAATCATTCATACGTTTCAAATGACTATCCTTTGTGTCTGTAGCTGTATTAAATTATCAATATTCTCAATCTCAATGCCGACAAGCAATGACAAGTTGACTGCACCATCATCTTCCAAGTTATCCGGCCATGTGGGGCTGCATGTACATAGAGATATAGAGGAGACAAACAGGAGTTGGCCATTTGACCCCTCAAGCCTGCTCTGCTATTCAATATGATCAAGGGTGTTCATCGATCCCAATGTCCCAATCCTACCCTCTCCCCATATCCCTTTAACCTCAAGGGCTATATCTACCCTCTTCCTGAAAAAAAACATAATGTTTGTGCCTCAACCACTTTCTATGGTAGAGAATTCCACAGGTTCACCACTCATTAGGCGAATAAATTTATCCTCTTCTCGATCCTGAAAGGTTTACCCCTTGTTGTCAAACCATGATCCCTGGTTCTGCTCTCCCCCAACATTAGATCATTCCTGCATCTAACCTTTAGTCCTGTTAGAATTTTATAGGTTTCTCTGAGACTCCACACACCCAAAACCCCTCATTCTTCTATCCTCTAGTGTATTTAATTCTAACTGACTTGATCTCTCCTCATTTGTCAGTCCTGCCATCCCAGGAAACAGTCTGGTCAATCTGGTTTACCATTTACCTTGTTAAATCTTCAGGCATAGCCAAACAGTCTGATAAATTGACTTCTCTTCCTGCTCCTGTGCAATGATCCCCGGAGTCCCCAAAGAGACTGCCCTCATCCCCCTCCTATTTCTCATCAACTTATTGTACTTTAGAGATAGCAATTAAAAACAAGTCAACTTTCACATGTACGTTAATGACAGCAAATTCTGCTTCATGAGCTCAACTACTTCGCTGCATCTGATATGGTATGCAACTCGATAGCATCCTGTGCTGGATGTGGAGATTTTCCTTTGATTAAATATCGGAAAACTGTTGCCCTGTTATTCTCCTCTATGAACTTTGTTTCTCAGCCACTAACTCTGTCTCTCCCCCTCGTAATTGACTCCATTTGAACCAAACTATTTGCACCCTGGATGTCCCATTTGTGACTGAGCTAAGCTTCAAACTCGATATCCTCACCACTTTCACAATTGTCTTTGTCCATATTCATAATATTATACATCTCCTGGTTTGGCCTTCAGTTCATCTTAGCCTTTATCTTTAGACTTTTTTTCCAAGAAACTCCTATCTCTATTGGCAGTGACATGAGAAGAATGTGTAATGATAATTTTAGAGTCACATGATAAAGGAGAGCCAACTGGCAAACTTTGACATATGGCTGAGAGAGTACACATACCAATTAAGTTTCAAATAAAGAGTTCCATGCGCTTTTGAGGAGAATTTTATCCTGATACGCAAGAAAATATGGTGGTAACGCAAAGGGAAAAACGTGGCATCAAGGTCAGCAATGAAAATGGACCTCATGGTCAAGAACAAAAGCAAGCATTTTTCCCAAGATGCCTCACACACCGGGAAGACAGAAGGAAGCAGTCAGAAGAGAGGACAGCAGATTTGGAGACCAGGCAGGAGAGAGTTTGTTAAAACTCTGCAAGGCACTAGCCAGATCACAGCTGGAATAGTGTGATAGGGGCTCCTTATCTAAGGAAAGGAATATTGGCATTGGAGGTAGTCCAGAGAAAGTTCCCTTGGTTGATCCCAGATTATGCAGGGATTGCCTTATGAAGAGAAGTTGAGCAGGTTGGGCTTGTACTCATTGGAGTTTAGAAGAATGAGAGGCGGCTTTATTGAAACATGCAAGATTCTTAGGAGACTTGGCAGAGTAGGTGAGGAAAGGTTGTTTGTCCTTATGGACCAGAGGAGATAATCTCAGAATAAGGGACTGCACATTGAGACAGACATGAAGAAGAATTTCCTCTTTTTGAGGGTCGTGAAGTTGACTAATTCTTTACCGCATAGGTCTGTTGCAGATGGGTTGTTAAGTTACTGGTTAAAAATCTATCTATTTCAGGGCTGAGACAGACAGATTGTTAACCAGTAAGGGAATCAAGGGTTATGGGGAAAAGGCAGGAAAATGCAGTTGAGGATTATTAGATCAATCATGATCTCATTGAATAGATGAGTAGACTCATTGGGTGGAACGACCTAATTCTGCACCTTTGTCTTATGATCTTATGGTATTAAATTGAAGTTGAGTGAATGACAACATGAAGGTTTACCTATCACTCTGAGGGCAATTCCAGGTAATTAAGGGACTGCATCAGGGCCATGAATAGGGTGCCTAGAAAAGAAGATTGATGATATATTGAACAGCTTCAGGATTAGATTTAGAAAGTCCTGGAAGACCAGGTTAGTACAATACGATGTGAGAACTTTTGCTGGTGATTTATTAGCAAGACAGGGCATCAATAAGAATACATTTTTGTTTGATTACATCATTGTAGGTCTTTGACGCCTCATCAATGTTCAAAAAAATTTAATGATTGCATGGGCAAAGTTTAATAGAAGAAAGCAGAGACCAAGTGAAAGCATGGATTTGTTCATAAACTCCTTTAACAGCTGATAGTAAATTGCGAAGGTAAAGGCAGAACTAATTTTGTGACACAATCATAGTTATTTTATCAAACGAGGTCTTGTCAGAGACTTTTCACAAAGCAGAAAGGATTTAACACCAGAGAGGATTTAATTTAACACTGGAGAACAACAATGCAGATTGTTTTGTGAAGCAAATTTCGAAAGCAGAACAGAATGCCCATTCAAGTGGAAAATGATGCACCATGGAAAGCGAGTGAGACAACTCACTTTGCCACACAAGGTCACAGTGGGTGTTGACTTTGTAGAATGCCTACAGTATGGAAGCAGGTCATTTGGCCCATCTAGTCCATACTGACCCTTCAAAGAGTATCCCATCCAGACCCACACCCCCTGTAACCCTGCATTTCCCATGGCCAATCCAACTAACCTCCACATCTTTGTGAATTTTTAAACAAAATTTGTTCCCAGGGAGAAGGCA
>NC_063336.1:12618416-12632451 GCF_021869965.1 Rhincodon typus | reverse complement strand
GTAAGGATGGCTGTTTCCTTCCCTAAAGGGCATTAGTGAAAAAGATGGGTTTTGCCCCTGACAATTGACAATGATATCATAGTCATCATTAGACTCTTAATTCCACACATGTATTGAATTCAAATTCCACCATCTACCATGGTGACATTCAAATCCAGGCCCCCAGAAGTGGGTCTCTGGATAATACCATGAGGCCATTGCTTCCCCAGTGGGTCATTTTGAAATAACACGCTTGTTTAGAATGGTGATGCAAAAGAAAAAAAAACTCAGTCAGATTCTACAGGGGGAAACAATTACTTCACCTTTTCGCACAGACAAAGGCATCCCTAACTCCAGCTGGTCTTCCAATTCCAACAGCTTCGCCTTGATCACTTTCTGTAAAATTCCCACAGTGACTTCTTCCACCCCCAGAAAACTCTTAGTGACTGTAAGCGCCATTACAACACAAGGCACACCCTGTTTATACCAACCGAATTCAACACCCAAAACAAAAGACACTAACATCTATCACTCACTGCCTTTGAGTCCGACAATCCCAAACCCAACCTGAAATTAGGGACAAGCCCCCAGTTTGTTATGGGCCAGACTAGACCCCCTCAAACTATTTTAAGAAGGTAGCCCAGACCAGAACTTTTTTTTTCATTTTTAAAGGCAAATGTAAAGTGCATGTTCCAGATCCAATGTGACTGGTCAAACTGCTCGATGTTAAGCAAAACACAATTTATTTAAACACTGCAGTTAAAAATACAACCAAAGAAAGAAGAATTTAGAATAACTTAACTTGATTGGAAAACTTACCAGAATAGTCAATACAGTAACCATTGTTAATTAGCTATTTCAATAAAGTAACATCCCATAAGCACACCCCTTGGCAAAAAGGGAAACTTAGGCACAGATTCTCACATGCAGTTCTCTAATCCAGGGGGGAAAAGCATCAAGAGAAAATTCAGAGAGAGTAGCAGTCAGGAGACATTCAATGAAGCTTCCAACTCTGTTGAGACTCCAATAGCTTCTGTTACCACTCAGAAATCCTGAACTGTGAGAGCTGGCCACAACCATTCAGGCTACACTAAAAAAATCCCAAGGCCTCCAACGCTGTTTATTCAAGTGGTTTTCAGTAGCCCGCTCAATACCTCTGCTTTACAATTGCTTTTCAAAAATAAAGGACAAAATAACCTCTTAAAAGTGAAAGCAACATCACACGCTAAGACCAAAAAAGAAATCTTTTTGGGAGAAATTAATCATCTGAAAATAGATATTGTCATGTCAAAGTGGAAATAAATGGGCACCTTATGTTAAAATTGATACCAGCATTAATGTTTCAGTGTTATCTGATCAGCTTAAATGATTTAAATACATCAAATTGTAGCCTGTTGTAAGGAGGTTGCAAGGTTTTGGAACAACATCACTGAACGTAAAAAGCAAACTCGCAGTGAAGTACAAACGAAGAAAAATAACGAGTCTCTTGCTGTCATTCAATATCGAGAATATTCTCTCTTAATCAGCAAGGGCATGCTTAAAATTGAGAAATCTATAACTTTGACAAAATACATGCAGGTGAAGGAAGTAAATTTTGAATTGAGTTTTCAAACTTGTTGTCAGGTTTGAGGAAATCGATGATGTCAGAGTCATGTGATTAAGCCGACAGAGAACTGGAAGGGTGGAGCAGCTCTAAATGTGGGTGTAAGTTTACTCAGGTCACTGTTAAGAACATAGAACATAGAACAGTACAGCACAGTACAGGTCCTTCGGCCCACGATGTTGTGCTGACCTATTATCTGACTAAGATCAATCTATCCTGCATACCCTACATTTTACTATCCTCCATGTGTCTATCCAAGAGTCGCTTAAAAGCCTCTAAAGTATCTGACTCCACTACCACTGCCGGCAGCGCATTCTAAACGCCAACCACTCTTTGCAGACAGACAGAACATGCATTTGCAAAAGAGCACAGCACCTGTTTTAGCTCGACAAAGTAGGTGACAAACACTCTCTGGTTAAATTCTCAGGGCAATGCCTGACCAATCCAAGTCAATCTGCCTGGTTTAAAATTTAAACCATGTATGAAAGTTAACTGTCAATTATCATTAACTGATGCCGACTCTCCATGCCAACACTACTACTAATCATATTCCACTTATCAATCAATCAGCAGGCACCTCTTATACAGTGTGAACATAGCTTTCCCTATACCTTTGTGGTTCTTGTGAATTGTCTTGATGAGTACAAGCTGAAAAGCTTAACAAAATGTGCCTTTTTTCAGTAATCCTCAATGTCTGCACAACAAAAGGCTTCAGAAATGATTGTTTTGAACAAAAACAGTGATTCAATTGATTTGACTTTCACAGAGTTTATTTATATTTGTGAGCAGCATGTCAGTTTTAAGTTTGATACAGGAATGGCAGTCACTATCATGTCAAATCAGGTACCACGGCTGTAGGAACTGAGGTTGCAAAGAATAAATTATCCGGTCTATGTGGAGCAACTCCTAAGATAACCTTGTATGCTGCACGTAATACTGCAAAACAAGCAGCATATGAGAATTGGAAATGAATATATTGTTCACATTTAACACTCCTCACTTTTGAGCTTATACCCATGTCTTGGCTTCAACATATTTGCAGCAATTACTCAACTAGACTCAAGAGAACACCTGGTTCAGGAACGAACTGTCGTTGGCCAACTAGTCATGGAGCCGCTGGTGGAAGAATTAATTGCCTTTTCTAAACTGAACGTTGTAATCCAAACAGAATGGTTTAGTGAGATTATTGGTGTGGTGTGGATAGAAAAAGAAATGTTCCATTCTGTCAATGGGAAAGGAGTTACAGAGTTCACAGGACTGTGGATATGTTCAGTCTTATATGTTATATGCCATATGCTGGTGGATATGTTCAAGGCCGTCTGAAAGAGAACAATCAATTAAAAGACAAGGATAGTGCAGAGAGGACACTACAATTAAATATGGAGAAAAAGTCTTGGTGAGGGACGTTGTATAATTTCATGGTTCTGAGGCAGTTAATGTTCACATGAGTACCCATGAGTATGAGTACTCATAAACACCTCAAGAGGTTATGTGGTTCACAATTGACACTGCACCTTATTCTACATCATACACACTGTTACTCTACATCTGTCCCAAGAGTTCTTTGAAATTATGTATAGTAAGCGAATGTAAACTGTACCCATTGCTATTGTGCAATAACTACCTTTGTTACATGAGACAAATGCTTCTTTCATTTGGACTCATCAGTGGCTTATCCTCTGCCGCTGTTAATTAGGCATGTTCCAGACTCAGAAAAAGAAGAATTGGAGATAATGGGAAGGATAAGGCCAGTGACAGGGGAAATTCAAGGTGAGTGGGGGACTGAATTAGAGAGCATGATAGTCTATTGTTAGTGGCAGTGACACAGAAAGCCTAATAGATTAGGGTTACCGTCCCCGTTGTGTAATGGCAGGATTGAGGGGACAGGGAGACCGACTGGAGGCAAAGCTTGATGTGATGGGTATCCACTTGAGGGTTATGGGCTGTTGGCACTGCGCAAGTTGTCATTTGACAACCAGATGCAGACCATTGTGCCTTCCATGATCTGTGCTCCATGCCATCACTTACCACTCTATGGATGTGAAGTACTAGGAACGGCTGGAGTTGCAACCAGGGTAGGGAAGAGTCAGTGCCTGTTCGACAGGTCATAGTACAAGGTCCACACTTACTAGAGTCTATGACACTGTAGCAGCAAACACATGAAACAGCTGTTTGCAGAGTTCTGCTTGATATAATTTGCAACCATTTCAATGCACATTTGTAATGCAGGCAGAGTGAAAGAGCTTAGGGGTGAGCTACCCATCAAAGGTGATTTGCGATGTGCCATTGGTGCTTGCAAATAAATGCTGGGCATCTCAATGACGGCAAGTTCATGAGCAACAACATTACAAAAGGCCAGTGCTTGCTGAAGGGAACAATTATTTGTCCAACTTCCAAGACCTTATGTGATCCATACCACATCTCATCATCATCATCTGTTGTGCAGTGTAAGGATGATCTGAGTGCAGTGAGATGTTCCGTCTCTGATGCTGCTCTGGGGTATGAAAGGTGTAGGAGTAGCGCAAGTGCCCCTTTCACAGTGACGTTGGAAGGTCCTTAACCAAGGTGCTGCACAGGCTAAGCCTAGATGTGAATGGATGGAGGACACGTGCCCCCTCCAGTTAACAGGGTGTCTTAGCATGTCTACTGTCTGTTGAGGTACACCCAGTCCTCAACTCCAGGATAGACCACCAATGACTGTTTTAAGATCGAAGCAAGCTCCCTCTGTGTCCAAATTTGATCATGTTTTACCAACAGCCCTGTGTCCTGCCACTGATGGGATATGGACTGCTTTGACTGCTGTCAGAAGGTAATGGAATTGGATTCAGGGAGTGGGGGGGTGCATGGGGGACATAGTGCCAGGGCTGACAGCAAACCCAGGAGCTCAATGGAGGCCGAGGAGCACCCAGCTCAGGGGGGCCACTCAGGATGTGTGGGCTGCACAGAACACCCAGAGTTTCCCAATCCCACCTCTATTTCCTGGGTGTGAGTGGGGCACAGTATCAGCACAGGCTCCTTATGTCCCAGGACAAGGTGACAGAACTGTGCTGGAGCAGGACCTTGGGGCTGTATCCTCTCCCAGTGACGGTGATTGTCACTGCGGTGCTGAATTCCTCTACAACAGACTCTTTCCAGGGAACAACGGGTGGCCAGTGTGGGATCCCTCTGTCATGCACCCACCAATGCATCAGGGCAGTGCCCGATGCTGCCTGTGAACAATCACACTGGGTCATTTTATTTCCCCATGACCAGGTCAGTGCTGGAGCCCAGGGAATAGGACCCAGGAATGTAATTGGGTTTCTCTAGGTACAGGGGGCCATTGACTGTACACACACGGCACTTAGAGGGTTGTATCACAACGCTGCAGAGTCCATCAATAGGAATGGATTCCATTTGATCAACATTCACTGCTACCCTGCAAACTGCCACAACTTCTACATTCTGGAGCACTCTCAAGGCCCTGGCATATTTGAAAGTCCAGGGCCCTTACAAGGCTGGTAACTGGAGGATGTGTTCACTGTGACCGTGGCTCATGGACCATTGCACAATCCCCTAACTTATGAGACAATGCTGCCCAAAGGCCTTGGTGGTGCAGAGTTAGGGGGCTGCTGAGGATGAGGTTCCACTGCTTAGATTGGCCCAGGGGAAGGTGCCCTATAAGTATAGTCCGGGGACAGTCCGTCACATCAGCCTGGTGTGCTGTGCTCTGCATGGTTGGATGCTGATGGATGCTGAAGAACTGGGCGAACAGGAGCAATCTTCCAGGGCAGAAGAATGAGGATAATGGTGAGGAAGACGCTGTCATTGTCCATGGCAGAACATAGGTGCTACAGAACCTTATTGACACCTGGCTCCGGTAGAAGAAATCTGGGCACGGCAAACGCTCATGGATTGCAAAATATTCATTGATCATGATGCTGAAGTCTGGTTTGCCTTGTCGGACTGAACTTTAGTCTCGATTGATTTTGTTTCTGTTCTCTTTTGCCGCATGTATATAAAACTCCTGTTTGGATTTATCCAATTTGCCTGCCTCTGTTTGATGTTTCCATACTGGACAATGACAAGCTCTGGTTTACAATCAGTAATGGGGACTTAGGATAACACTGACTTAGTGTGGGTGTTCGGACAGAATGTAGCTAGGGACAGGTGAAGTGTGTGGCCGGGTGGTTAAGCAGCGAAGATGGTGAGAGAATGGGGTTGTACACATGAGGGAGTGACTGCCAGTCAGCTATGTGCCATACGCAGTGTGGCTTTGGGCGCTGTGCCATGACATTGCCAGTGAGGGGCAACGCTGGAGTGCCAAAACTCATCTGAGTGCACAGCTGGCATTCAAAAATGGAGTGAGTGCAAGGGATGCCAGTCTCTTGGCTGATATCTGCTGACTGGCAAGTTAGTTAAGATGGGGTTGGAATTAGGCATGAGAGACGCCAATTAGGTGGTGGCAGCTAATTTATGTGGCGAGCTTAACAAACTACAGTCAGACAACTTGCCCTCCAAAAAACTGGACACAAGTCAGAATTAGCCAAAAAAAAAACATAGGATTCTGCCTAATAAAATTGTGACTTACCATCTTCCTAGGTGGTTAGAAGTGTCTCGAAGGCTCAGTCATTTCATATTTCTGGGCACGTCCACGACTTACCATCAAAACATTCTCTTTATTCCTGAATTCCAGATCTCCTTTATTAGGCTTGAATTCATGATGCTGTTCTTGACAGGCCATTGCCTGCCTGCTCAGCTTCAATTAGGCGCCTACCCTTGACAGTATGAACTTTGACAGAGCCAATGTCAAAGGAGTCGCCAGTACATGCACTTCGACTGGTTTTCCAGAACCTGAAGTAGGTGTTTACAATTTTGTTAGAAATGCCCAGAGAAAATAATCACAAGCAAAACTTATAATGAAGAGTACCAGAGCAATTCTTAGCAACTCACCAAGAGGAGAGAAAGGCTTTTCACTTCAGCTTCATGTTGCATTGACTTGGCAGTGCTTGACCATGCTGAGTGCAAATAATGAGGGTAAAAGAAATCTTCTAGTCCCTGAGCAATTGCATCTTTCATCCCAAAGGCATACAGCAGCTTCCATGTAATTGTTACTCAGAAATTCTTGGCATCAGCAGAGACTAAAATATGGAGGATTAGTTGCAAAAGGAAATGGTTCATGCCTAAGAGAATAAGAAAGCAGAGCAGCACTTTACTTATTTAAGTGAATATCAATCTTTTAGTTGTACCTTGTGGCTTTCTGAAATAACATTATTTCCACGTTTCTATGGCTCTCTTATTTTCTGCACTGCAACCTGGGGAGATTGTTATGTGGGCTATAGCACAGGACCAGAACTCCAGAAGCCTAGTCTCACCTATAGGCATTTCAACAACATTACCTTCATTGAATTCCCCATTTTTCATATTTTGGGAGTTATTGTTGGTCAGCTACTGGACTTGGTACAGTGGCTGCAAGAACTGATCAGAGACTAGGCTTCTTGCAGCAAGTAACTCACTTTCTGACTCTCCAAAGCCTGTCCACCATCTGCAAGGCACAAGTCAGGAGTGTGATGGAATACTCCCCACTTGCCTGGATGAGTGCAGCTCCAGCAACATTCAAGAAACTTAACACTATCCAGGACAAAGCAGCCCACTTGACTGGCACCACATCTACAAACATCCACACCCATCACCACTGACTCTTTGTAGCAGCAGTGCATTCTATCAACAAGATGCACTGAAGAAAGTCACCAAGGCTCCTGAGACAGCACTGTGCAAACCTATGACCGCTTCCATCTGGAAGGACAAGGGCAGCAGATACGTAGGAACACACATATCTGCAAGTTCTCCTCCAAACCATACACCATCCTAACTTGGAAATATGACATTGTTCCTTCAGTGTCGCTGGGTCCAAATCTTGGTTGACCATGATCTTGTAGGATTAAGAGTCAAGACCTCCATGCTCTGCTATTGGTCAGTTGACACAGCTACCCTTACAGTGCCCTACCTTCCCACATTCAATCAAAAAATGAACACTTTTTACTATTTAGTTGGATGATTCTTCACTGTCAGTCAAACTGCCTTTTGCCCCTAAGGCCAATAGTTTTATAATTAATAATCAAATTGAATAAAAATCTATTTAATATCCAACGTGACTTTTCAGGGAAGAGTATATAATTCAGTGACATGATATGGAAATCCTGAAGGGTTGATAGCACTAGTTGGGATGGTAATGATGTCCTTTTCTTCACTGATGCTTGGAAAACACCAAAATGATAGAATACCTCTTGGATGTGAAAGAGATTGAATACATTTAGAGTATAGGAGCAGGAGTTTTCTGTTCCACCCTACAGGTCCGTTATGCGAATTCAATTAGATCACAGCTGATTGGCATCTCAATGTAACCTCACAGCTTTACTGCAATGGTCCTTGATAACCTTATTTTGCAAAAATCAATCCATCCTGTGGAATTCTCTGCCACAGAAAGAGATTAAGGCCAAAACATTCAATGTCTTCAAGAAGGAGTTAGATATAGTTCTTACAGCTAAAGGGATTGAAGGGTTTGGGGAGAAAGTGGGAACAAGTTGGAAGATCAGCCATGATCCTATTGAATTGCAGGTTTGCAGGGCTGATTGACCTATTCCTTCTCCTATTTTCTATATTTCTATTCTAGCATCCACAGCCTTTAGAGAAGAGAATGTTCGGTGTCTACCACCCTTATGTGGAAAGAAATGCTTCTAGATTTTCATGCCTGTTGGATCAGCCTTGAATCAAAGATACAAAGATTACAAAGTTTTCCCCACAGGATAATACAGTTAATCTGTACCTATCATTTCAACTGCTAAGATCAACTCATTGTAGATCTGAAATTGTAATCATCAATAATATTGAACACTCTCATTAGACTGACTTGGAAATATATCAACATTCTTCCAGTGTTGCTGGGTCAAAATTGTGGAACTCCTTCCCCAAGGGCATTGTGAGTCTACCCACAGCACGTGAACTGCAACGGTTCTAGAAGGCAACACAACATCACCTTCTCAAGGACAAACAGGAACAAGCCATCATGCTTAACCAGTTAGCAAAGCCCACATACCATGAACGAATTAAAATAAAAATTATCCCTGCTTTCAACCAATTGCTTTCACTGCTTGATGTTTTAAAAAATTCAGTAATACGGAGAGGGCATTCATTGCCCAGGGAGCAGTTAGGAATCAACCACATTGCTGTGGGTCTGGAGTCACATGTAGGTCAGGCCGGGTGAAAAAAACACAGTTTCCTCCCCTAAAGGACATATGTGAACCCGATTGGTCTTTACAAAAATTGACAGTGTTACATGGTTGCCATTAAACTAGTTGTTTTTTATTGTAGACATTTTTTTTAATTGAATTCAAATTTCATCATCTGCCATGGTTTGACTTGAACCTGTGTCAGAAGCTTTAGGTTCTGATTTCTAGTCCACCATGGCATCACCTTCTCTCTGCACATAGTCCCATGATGTAATTTTTCCATGTGGGTGCATTATTTTTTGGTATGCCTCTTGCTGCTCCAAGATCCTACATTCCTCATTGAACTAGGGTTGAGCCTCTCTTTCAACGATAATGGTAGAGTGGAGTGAAGGGGGAGGTATTCTGGGCCATAAAGTTATAGCTTGTGGTTGAATATAATTCCGTGGCTGCTCACAGCCCATAACACTGTGTGGATACCCAGATTTGCGTTGCTACAACTTTTCAAAAATCTATTTCATTCAGCACAGTGATACTGCCACACAAGATGGTAGAGGATAATATTGTTGTTGAGAGGTTTTAGGCTAAGGAGGAGCAGAATTAAAGTAGAGAGGAAGAGAAATGGCATCTCTCGAAGAATTGTGAATCTATGGAAGTCACAGTCTCAGATTGCGGCGGATGCTGGGATATCAAGTAAATTTAAAGAGGAGATAGACAGATTTTTAATCAGCACTGGTTGAAGGTTTATGGAGAGTGGGCTGAAGGTGGAGGTGGGGCCAACATGAGATCCACCACAGTTGTATCAATCGTTGAATTGCCTATCCCTTCTCCTAGTTCTTAGGTTCTCATGTTGTAAAGATAGGACTTCATTTCCAAATGAACTGCGCAGTAGTGACTCCTACATACATTGTCATTGCAGATATGCATCTATTACAGGTGGGTTGATGAGGCTAAAGTCAAGCATAGGTCAGTAATGGTTCTACCAAGTTACTCTTGGTAATAATGGTAGAATTCTTTCACCCAGATTGCCTTCTGTGCCCTTGCCACTCTTGCTGATTCTTCCAATTGGTGTTCAACACCTGACAGTGGTGGTATGTAGCTATCAGTTGGCAGTTTCCTGTTTGACCTGTTGCCATGAGTCTACATATTGTACAGAGCCAATGTTGGGGACTCTCAGGGCAAGTCCATCCCAACTGTGCACAACTGTGCCATCCATCTCTGCTGGGTCTGCCCTGCCAATGGAATGTCCCAAAGGCTGGTGATAGAGGAGCCTAGGACATTGCCTGTAAAGGTATGTTTCAACAATAATGATGATGACCATTTCTGGTGGCTTCTTGGCTCGGCTGTAGGGCTGCTTTCCCAGTTTTGGTACCAGTTCCAGGAGGACTTTGCAAGGTTAACTGGGCTGGGTATCTTTTTCTCATTCCCAGGTCATCACTGTGTGGTCTGATTGTTTTCCTGTTAAAAGAAAATGATACAATTGATTGGCTATTTCAGAGGGCAGTTAAGTGTAAATCACATTGCTGTGGATCTACAGTCACATCCAGGACAGACCAGGTGAAGACAGAAGACTTAATTCCTTTAACTGGATGGGTCTTTGCTTCAATCCATTCATTACACAACCCTCGTTATTGAGATTAACATTTTATTTAATTGAATTTTTAAACCCAGTATTATGATGGGATTTGAACTCAGATCTCCTGAGATTATAGTTGTGACATTACCGTTATGTTACTACCCCCCATGCAAGACTGATGCCCCAAAATGGCCTTTTCTTGCTTTAATTTATTTTTAATTTCAACTGCGGGTAATCACCAATTGAGGTGGCTTCAGAGAAGGAACCAAAGGCTTTTAAGGGAAGGAAGAACTTGCAATTTTAGAGCTCCTTAAACATCTCAAAATATTGCTTTTTAGCCAACAAATTATTTTTTTCTGTGTAAGCACTATTATATAGGGAATCATGATAGCCAAGTAATGTGTAGCAAACTCTCACAAACAGAACTGAGGCGAATGACTGTGTGGTCTCATTGTGGTGTGTAGATTGCACTTCCTGGCCACCTTCAAATTATGGATTTACAACAATTTGAACAAAAAGACTTGGTTCAACACCTTAAGGTCATATAATTGTACAGTACGGAAACAGACCCCCTGGTCCAACACGTCCATGCTAACCAGATATCCTAAATTAGCGTAGTCCTATTTGGCAGCATTTGGCCTATATCCCTCTAAACACTTCCCATTCACGTACCTATCCAGGTGCCTTTTCAATGTTGTTTTTGAAAGATTGGAATGAAGTTGGGCAGCGTTTGTTGTTGAGGGAAAAGAGAGAGGCCAGTTTTCACTTTCACTGTCTGAACCATGGACTGGTGGGGAGGATCAAAACAACCTCACCTTCATTCCAAATTGATGGAGGAGTGAATGGAGACAGGGCAGAAAATTAGAGACCACAGGACTCTGGTCAATACCTAGGCAGAGAGAATAAAAATTGCAACCAATTACAAGGGAGGTCACCTAACTGTTTATGCAGCTTTTATAATAAGACGCTGTTCTCTCAGGAAGTTCACTTTAATCATTGCCTACACTTACTTTTGTTCCCCTTGCTTTATTAATAAGGATACAATAACTGGCTGATTGAAAGCTTTATTTTCTGTGTCTTGTTCCACATATAGAAAGAAAACATTAAGCTACAGGAGAGAGAGAGAGATGCACCATGACAGATGTTACAATTATGCGAACACACAGCAGTGCCCCATTTAATAAATTAATTGTTACAAGGTTAACTCGCCTGGGATTAATGAATTTTGTGCCCTGCCTTATTCAGTGGAATGAAAATCATTGAAACACATTGTCTCATCCAACAGATATTATTCCCTTTGTTCATCAGCCAGATTATAAAGTGATGTTCCAAAATTGTCGTCAAAGGCATACATTTATTCTGAGACTTATCACGTTTCTCACACATAAACAATATTACTTTACAGATTAAAAGAAAAAGAGTAAAGCAGTCATTTATAAAGTTGCTTTACAAGCTCAGAATGCCACCACCGTGCTGAGCCAATGCATATTATTTAAGTGTAATCACTATTAAAATGTTAGAAGCTTAGCAGCCAACCTGTAAACAGCAAAATCCCACATCCAGCAACATAATACTGTCCACGTGGGCAGTTTTGATTTGCTTCAAGGAAAATATCAGCCAGCACACCAATGATAATTCCTTTGCTGTTTTTAAAAATAATTTTATGAAAACTCTACAGCTACGTTGCAGTGCTGATGGGTACATTAATGTCACAACTGGGGTTCTGAACATTTTTGACAGATGAGAATATGCACCACACTGATGCAAACTGATGAGTATTTTTTTAAAATATTTATAACATGGATGAGGTATGGACTTCATTAGAATCGCCATCACTCAGACTCCAATTCGATGACAATGTCTGACATTACTGATGATGTAGTCTAACCATGGCTATTAATCCTGCATAATACAGGGGGACCACAGTTTAACCTCGCTTTTGAAAGTCTGCATCTCCAACATTGCAGCACTCCCTTAAAAAGGCATTGAAGCTTCCAGCTTCTTGGCAGGGTCCTGAAATCACAACTTTCCTCACTCGCAGACGATAGCGCCATAGTAGACGCTACAGTCCTGCCATTGTTGCTATATAATCAATACCAATGACATCAATTCTTTTTTATTTGTTCATGGAATGGGGGCGTTCCTGTCTAGTTCATTTATTGTCCATCCCTAATTGCCCAGCAGATAGTTAAGAGTCAATCACATTGGTATGGGTCTGGAGCCACTTAAATGATAGACCAGATAAGGAAAGCAGATTTGCTTCCCTAAAGGACAATCATGAACCAGATGGATTTGTACAACAATTGACAGATTTTAAAAAAAATTTGGTAGTGTTTGCTGACACCAAAACTGGGGAGAAACTGTACCCATTCACAACCGCACACATGCACGAATCCAAGTCCTCTCCTTTGTTATGCGCTGCTGTCGGACAGGGTTTGTGGAGGGAGGGCATTGGAAGATGACTAATTAGCCAGTTAACAATCGCTTACTGTTGCATTGTGACTAAAATTAAGTAACAGCCCCCACAACTAGTTCTAAGAGATGTTAACCGAACACAATTGGCGTATAATGACATATAGACTCGTGGAGTGGGAAAAAATAACAGGAGGAGTGTAAGTCCAAGAATGACCTTAACCTTCAATTGACAGCCTGCAATACGTAACTCCCTTCCTGCTTTGTTAAAACCCATAATGTTAAATTAAACCTAGCTAATTAAGATGTGAAGGTGCCAGTGTTGGACTGGGGTGGACAAAGTCAGAAGTTGCACCATACCAAGTTATAATCCAATGGGTTTATTTGAAATCACAAGCTTTCGGAGCGCTGCTCCTCCATCAGGTGAAGTCACTGTGACTTCTAACTAACTAAGGACAGCAGTTATACGGGATGCTGTAATGGAAACCAAATCCTCCAAGAAAATGTAACAAAACAAAATTTACAATTCCAGTTTGATTGGAATCCAACTCTATGGCGCCCAGCAGTCACAGAGATTGTCCTGCCATATGGGCCCAATCAAATCACTCCACTTGACCTGGATATACTTGGCTGTAATTGATGCAGGAAATGCTCTAGGCCTGCTCAGTCACACAGAGACCAATAAGAGACAGCTGGTAATAAAAGTCTTACAACATTTAAGTTATTTTTTTTCTGAGTGGAAGGACTTGTGTTATTTCTAATGAACCAACTTTGTATATCTGTCTTTAATTCAAATTAGAACAATTAATGAACATGCTATTTCTCACAGCATAACGGTAATATCCAGCAAGTTTGGAATAATAGCTATAAAGTTTGTTGAGTTATAGATAGAATTTCTTTTTCATGTGTCCTTAATTAGCAAACAAAATACCATTTAATCAGCATGATACAAGGGTACTGTATATCGCTACAATAAATTTATTTAAACAATGTAATATTATGAACAAAAGAGAAAGGCTTGCATCTGTCTAGAAATATCGACAAACTTAGGGCTGCCCAAAATGCTTTTTCTGACTATGATTACAGTATAAAATAAGAATTTTTTGAAATTGGGTTCAAGTGTGTGGATGAGCGAAGTTCAGTTGATATAGTTTATATGGAGATAGTAGGAACTGCAGATGCTGGAGAATCTGAGACAACAAGGTGTAGAGCTGGATGAACACAGCAGGCCAAGCAGCATCAGAGGAGCAGGAAGGTTGATGT
>NC_063336.1:12595057-12618016 GCF_021869965.1 Rhincodon typus | reverse complement strand
TACTGAGTGCAGTTCTGGTCTCTTCACTACAGGAAGGATGTGATGGTACTATAGGGGGCACAGAGGAGGTTCACCAGGATGTTGCCTGGGATGCAGAAATTGAGCTATAAGGAAAGACTAGATAGGCTTGGATTGTTTTCTTTAGAGCAGGGAAGACTAAAAGGGCAACAAGGTGCAGGGCTGGATGAACACAGCAGGCCAAGCAGCATCATAGGAGCAGAGAGGCTGACGTTTTGGGCCTAGACCCTTCATCAGAAAAGGGGGAGGGGAAGGGGGTTCCAAAATAAATAGGGAGAGAGTGGGAGGCGGATAGAAGAGGGATAGAGGAGAGGATAGGTGGAGAGGAAACAAACAGGTCGAAGAGGCGGGGATGGAGCCAGGAAAGGTGAGTGTAGGTAGGGAGTTAGGAAGGGGTTAGGTCAGTCCAGGGAGGACGGACAGGTCAAGGGGGCGGGATGAGGTTGGTCGGTAGGAGATGGAGGTGCGGCTTGAGGTGGGAGGAGGGGATAGGTGGGAGGAAGAACAGGTTAGGGAGGCAGGGACGAGTTGGACTGGTTTTGGGATGCGGTGGGGGGAGGGGAGATTTTGAAACTTGTGAAATCCACATTGATACCATTGGGCTGCAGGGTTCCCAAGCGGAATATGAGTTGCTGTTCCTGCAACGTTCGGGTGGCATCGTTGTGGCACTGCAGGAGGCCCAGGATGGACATGTTGTCTGAGGAATGGGAGGGGGAGTTGAAATGGTTCGCGACTGGGAGGTGCAGTTGTTTGTAGACTAAAGGGGTATATGATTGAGTGTATACGACTATGAGGGGTACAGACAGGGTGAATCGAGAGCAGCTGTTCACTTTGGTTGATGTGCCAATCAGGAGAGGCAACAGTTATTGGGTAAGGGGCAGGAGGGGATTTGGGAAAAAACCTTTTCACTCTGAGGGTGGTAGGAATCTGGAACACTGCCTGGGAAGGTAGTGGAGGCTAGAAAGCTTACAACCTTTAAAAGATATTTGGATGAGTACTCCAAATATCATAATGTTCAAAAATACAGGACAGGGGCTTTAGTGGTAATTATGTCGGTGCAGACTTGATGGGCCGATGGCCTTTTTCTGCACTGTAAGAATCTATGAATCTAAAATGTCATAAAGTATCAAAAGATGTAGAATCTGTGTGGTAGAGTTGAGGAACCACAAAGGAAAGTAAACCCTGATGTGAGCTGTGCACAGGCCTCCTAGCAGTGGTCAGGATGTGGAAAAAATATAATTCAGGTTATAGAAAAAGCATGAAGATAAAAGGCCCTATTGCAATAATCATAGGGGACTTCAATATGCAAGTGGACTGGGGAAGTTAGAGAATCTTGGGAAAAAGAAATTTGTAGAATGTCTACAAGTTGGTTTTTGGAATAGCTGTGCTACAGTCCACTAGGGAACAGGCAATTTTGGATTTGGTGGTGCATAATGAGGCAGACTTGATTAGGGAGCTTAAAGGGAAGGAACCCTTGGGGTCAGTGATCATAATATGCTAGAATTCACCCTGCAGTTTGAGAGGGAGGAGCTGGAATCAGATGTAATGGTGTTACAACTGAGTAAAGGTAACTGCAGAGACAGAGGAGCTGACCAGAGATGAATGGAAGGGGATCATAGCAGGGAAGGCAGTGGAGCAGCAATAGGGGCTTCTGGGAGTACACTGTAGAAGGAACCTTGATGAATTTCTGTGGTGCAACTTATAGATGGCACGTTGGTGTTACTGAGCACCAGTGGTGAAGGGAGTGAATGTTTCTGGATGTAGTGACAATTAAGTGTACTGCTTTATCCTAAATGGTATCAAGCTTCTTGAGAGTTGTTGTAGCTGTACCCAACCATGCAAGTGGGAGCATTCCATCAAACCCCTGACTTGTGCATACAGTGGACAGGTTTTGGGGAGTTAGGAAGTGCAGGATTTTTTGCAGGATTCCTAACTAATGACCTATTTTTGTAACCACAGCATTCATTTGGCTAGTCCAGTCCAGTGTCAATGGTGACCCAGGAGGTTCATAGTGGGAGATTCAATGATGGTAATGTCGTTGGATATCATCTTTTTGGAGATGGTCATTGCCTGACACTTGCGTGGTGCAAATGTTACTTGCCAGTTTTCAGTCCAATGTTTGACATTGTCCAGGTCTTGCTCCATTTTGACATGGACTGCTTCAGTGTCTGAGGAGTTGCAAATCGTACTAAACTTTGTGTAATCATCAGCGAACATCACCATTTCTGATCTTATGATGGAGGGAGGACCTTTGATGAAACAGTTGAATACTGTTGGACTAAATTACTCCCAGGAGGAACTCTTGCATGGGTATCATAAATTGATATAACTGACCTCCAACGACCACACTCATCTTCTTTTGTACCTTGTGACTTTAAACAATGGATGTTTCTCCGCAATTGTCATTGGCTCCAGTTTTGCAACGGCTCTTTGAAGCTATACTTTATCAAATGCAGCCTTGATGTCAAGGGCTGTCTCTCTCACCTGACAACTGGAATTGAGCTAGTGTTGCTTGATAGCTTGTTGCTGACTCTGTACATCACTTTATAATGATCAAAAGTAGACTGTTAAGGGGGTGGGGGGATGGGGTTGGGGGATAATTGGCTGGATTGGATTTGTCCCACTTTATGTGCATGGAACATACCTTGAAAATTTTCTGCATTGATGGGTCGATGTCAGTATTGTAGCTATGGTGGAACAGCTTGGCTAGGGGTGCGGTAAGTTCAGGTGCACAAGTCTTCAGCACTATTGGCTGAATGTTGTCAGGGTAATAATTTGATGTCATTTTCAATGAATCAAATTGGCTGAAAACTGGCATGTTTGATGCTGGTGATGTCTGAAAGACGTGGCATCAGATCCTATGCAATTGGGATGTGTGTCTGGACTGTCCAAGCGATGTTCCTTCTATGTAGTCATGTTTAAGAAAGCCTGTTAATCAATACTGAGTTTCGACCTAGTCTTTGTGCATGTGTTTTGGGAGAAGGAATTGAGGACCCATTTGGGCCCCAGATCATGAATAAGCAAAGCAACACTGATGAAGAAAGCCCACATCAAAGACCATGGCAAGATGCAAGAACATCAGTTGGCCACAGTGAGTAAAACATGACAGGCGGTCAAAGGTTATTACAGGGATCGGGAGACAAGATCATGCAGAAAAACAGTGAAGAAACACATGGTTGATGTGACAGAGGACCCACACTGGTGGAAGCTCTGCCTAAACACTAGTCCAAAGAGTTTATAAATGCCAAGAGAGGTATTGTTTCAGAGCTGCATCCTTTACAGAGAAAATTAGAAATAGACCATAGTGTTCTGCCAGTGTCCAAAGGGGACCAAGGAGCACTTGGTGAACCTAACAGATCCCACTGCAGATTTTTAGCTCCTTTGATTTCACAGAGCCCTTATGACAAGTTCTGGCATGCAGATATCATGGTAAAAGCGAGAAAAATAACTTCAAATTTGATCTAAGGGCAGATGTATCTATTCCTTCAGAAGCAACACTATTGTTGACTTCAAAAACATATCAGGACATTAATTTTGGGACACAGCACATATTAAGATCACAGTGAGAGGGAGGGTGCACATTATACATCACTACAATGGCAGAATGTGAGAGAGCACTGAGAGAAATCTCTCTTTTGCTGATATAGTCAAAGCTCAATGATCACTGTGAATTATTAGCTGCAGAATACATTCTGCTACAGCCAAAGAGTGATGCTGTTACATTTGAAAAATAAACTTAGAGAGCACAAATGTTAGTTCAACTTTGCAAAAACAAAACTATAATGACAAAAGTGAACACTTGTTAAGAACAGAGATCAGCCATAGAATAATGATGATCTTTTGCAGCAAAGATAAGAAATCAATGGAAATAAAAATGCAGAACCTAAGCTCTCAGTATCTACCCAGTTCAAATATTTGACTGATAGTGAGACTGGCAGGTAGTGACATATTCTGAATGTCCTGATACTGTTCAATTTTCCATCCTGCCCATGGACAAGTGTTAAGCAGAATTCCCTCTAGATCCTGGTCCAGAAGTCTATTTCCTTGTTGGTGATGGTAATTCACCTCTCCATTCTGATGGAAATGTTCTTGTTTGCACAGCAGCAGCCTCACACTGAAGAAAGTGTTGAATTAAGAACACTATTTGCAGGGAGTTCATATTCCTGTTACAGGAGCAGGAGGGGAATGTTCTCATTCTCCTTTCCCCAGAATTGTCTTCAGAATGCCCTTTATTCTTACTTTTTGTCGACCAGAATCATCCCTAGCTCAGAGTGAGCAATTTCTTCGACCAGAGCAGACCTCCTCAAAATACATTAAGAAGGTAGTCTAGACCTAACTTTTTCTTCTTTTCAAGGTAAATGTGAGATACTGTGTTCCAGATGCAACTCAATTAGTCAAACTACTTGATGTTAAGAAAAAGACAATTTATTCAAACACTATTGTTAAAATACGACACAAGAAAGAAGAACTTGGAATAACAACCGTATTGGAAAACTTAACAGAATAATAGATACAGTACCTATTACTAATTAACTGTTCCAATATAGTAACATCCCATAAACACACTCTTGGTAAAAGGCAAATTCGGAAAACAGATTTTGTCTCACATGCAATCTAATAGCCTAGGAAGAGAAACCCCAGCTTTCAGCTGTAATCAAAAGAAGGAAAAATAACTTCCATTTCCTCAAGCCCACAACGGCAACTGCTGCAGAAAACTAAAAGCTAAAAATCCCTGCTTCTTTGAGTGGGAGCTTGACCTCACCCATTCAGGCTGCTTCTATTGTTCCATCTTTAAAAAAACACACCCACGGCTTCAGAAATTGTTTATCTTCTCATAGACTGCTCGGCTCCTGTCTCTAAATCTCTTTCTAAAAGAAACCAGGGTGAAACACAGCTCTTAAAAGCGCAGTGTCATCGCTCTATGGACAGACATGAAAGGGAGCAGACACATCCCACATCAACTCTAAGAGTAAGAGTTGATAAGTGTATAAGTTGATAAGTGTTGATAAGTTGATAAGTGTAAGAGAAATATTTTTGGAGATGAATGTTTCAAACTAAAGAGACTTGGAGAGGGGATTAAGTGGGAGTTTAATGTAAACTGCAAATAGTCAATGAGGTTAACAGTTTGAAAGCAGAGCAAAATTTAAGGATGATGTGGAATAAAAAATGAACTATATCATTGCTCTAATAATAGCTATTAATAATATGCATGAGGAGTTATGCCTTAGTGACATTGGATCACATGGGACTGGAATCCAAGTTTGTAGAATTCCAGAGATGCTCCTTCTTGCCATCTCCTATGTATGATGTACTGAATGGCCTCTATCAGCGCTGCATCATTCTATTCTGTTAAAAGTTATTGTTATCTACGTAGGTAAATTAAGTATGCACTTTACCATGGGATAGATTTGATGTCATTGTTCTCATACTGAAGGCATTTACAGGGCCTTGCTTGATGCAGCGTGGGAGAGGAAAGTCACTTATTAGAGAGAGACTACCCAAGGGTCATGAGAGCCTCAGAGATGGGGTTTTTGTGATGTCCTGAGCCAGTAACGGAAATTGAATACTCACTGTTGGTGTTAATCTTCATTGCAATCATTCATTCAACAAACTGAGCTGCATTCAGACCCTTACCCCCTTATACAGTCAACTTGTTAACAACAGAGGGGAAGGCACACCTCTGATAGGAATAAAGTGAATGGATGTGCTCCTGGTTTGAAACTTTCCCTGAAATGAGTGTGGGTCAAAGATATCATAGCCAGAAGGTTGATGTCCCGCACAAATGAGGATCTGTGTTGATAATGGACCATTGCAGTTTGTGTACTCTCATATGTAGTTTATGAAGATTTTCCCTCTCTAGGATTCAGTCAGTGGTAAATCAGTTTGATCGCTCGCATCATTTTTACAGACGCAGTCAGCATATAAAAACAAGAGGAACTATAATTCGTAACCCCGGTGGATTTACAAGATGTGATTTTAAGATCACAACCTCCAAGGTGCCAATGGTAGTCAGGGTGGTCAGACTGATTTGTAACAGTAGTGAGGTGCCTTTATGTCCTAATTTGTTTTTCCCATTGGTGGGTTTGACCCAATGGATTGCTCTCTGAGGCCTAATTTCTGACGCAAAAAAAAAGCCAGTGGAAAGGTGGGTGTTGAATTTCTCTTTTGGTATAACCCTGCATTTTCATCAAATCTCCCAAGTCTCAAATCTCATTTCTTTCTCCTCCCCCTTGCGATGAACAATTAAAGTTCCTTCCCCAACAACTCAGGCTTCCTCCCCCACCTCCCTCACAAATTGAAGCTTTCCTACCTCCCTGATAGTAACTGAGGCTTCCTCCTCTATCTCAGCAATTGAAAAGCCCCTCGCCCACTACTACAGCTCTCATAGCCACCAAATTCTCATTCCACAGATCAGGTGGAGTCCGAGGCTTTAAGATGGGTTGATTCTATTGAGAAAAAGGTTGGAAAGAATCAAAACAGATCATTGCAGCATTGAAAGAAGCCATTCAACCCCTTCATTCCCCTGCCAGCTTTCTAAAACACCGTTGCATTCATTCCATTCCCTGAGCCGTCTGCATCTCCAAAATCCCAGCTCTACTGAATGATCACAGACCTGAAACAGTATCCCTGTTTTTCTCTCTCCACAGATGTTTCCTGACCTGCTGAGTGTTGCCAGCATTTTCTGATTTTTGTTTAAGATTTCCACTACCTACAATGTTTTGCTTTTGACCATTTATTTTAGCACTTCTGCAGGTAACGAGCAGAGAAATCCATTTATTTGAAAAGAAAATAAATGTACAATGTTTTACCAGTGTAGCGTGTCTCTTGCACAATGCGAAGTTTCAGAGTTGACATTGTCACAGTAGAAACTCCAGCCAGAGTAATTGCATGGTGAATAACTCAAAAGCTTCCAGCTGCGAATCAATCCAATTCCTAATAATTAGCTAAATTAGTGATTTTTGAGACTGCTCCAAATTCAGAAGTTAGTTTAATACTACATTCCACAGATTTACGTATTAGTGTACAGTTCACTCAGCCATAGAGGACTCTGCCACTCTTTCTACTATATGTGAACCTCCTCTGACTTCTTCTGCATCTCAGGAGATGAAGGGAAATTATATGAATCTTAACACAACCAGATGCTATGTAAAACTGCATTTTACAGTCAATCAAGTACCTTTATAAGTGTCATCACTGGCGTAATTCGAGGAACACAGCAGTCAATATGCACAGAAAAAACAAGGGTGGCACGGTGGCTCAGTGGTTAGCACGGCTGCCTCACAGCACCAGGGACCCGGGGCAGTCCTTGGGTGACTGTCTCTGTGTGGAGTTTGTACATTCTCCCCATGTCTGTGTCAGTTTCACCCCACAGTCCAAAGATGTGCGGGCTAGACAGATTAGCCATGGGAAGTGCACGGTTACAGGGATAGGGTGGGTCTGGATGGGATGCTCTTTGGAGGGTTGGTGTGGACTCAATGACCTGAGTGGCCTGCTTCTTCATTCTGGGATTCAATCAACGTTTATACAATACAAACATATCAACACGAGTAAGCCATTCTGCCTGTTCAAAAAAATCATGGTTAATTTTATTATAATCTCAAGTCTACATTTTTGCCTATCCCTGGTAAACTTTCAGTCCCTGCATTACAAGAATCTATCCACTTCTGCTTCCACCAGGCCCTGTAGATCCCTGTATTTGAAGAGCTACAGGCTCAGTTCAGTTGCACATACAACACTCCACTGTCGACACATAGTAGCAACACTGTGCACCGTGTACAAATGCACTGCTGCAGCTGACCAATGCAGCTTCAATTGACTGTTCCAATTCGTGACCATTTCCACCAAGTAGGACCAAATGCATGGGAGCCCCAGCAGCTCTGAACTCCCCTCAGGGGCACATGGATTCTAACTTGAAATTATATCACCGTTCCTTTATCTATAAACTTCCTAACAGCACTGTGGGTGTAGCTATGCCACATTGCACAAAATTGCTGTCTAATAACCTTATAACATCTTAAGACGTCTACTTGAGTATATTAGAAATTTTATGAGGAAAGTCTCCATAGTACTTTGCCGACTGTAAAACGCAGGTCAAGCTTTTATTTCTGCCAAGGACGTGTCGCTAGCACAAGCAGTTCTGACTAGTTCAGACCCCATGAAACAAACATGAACTAATTGCCTGAGTGAAATGTTAGAACAGGTTGTCCAGAGAAAATAAGCCACTTTGGACAGGAAACTGTAGAATTCCTACAGTATGGAAGCAGGCCATTCAGTCCTTCAAGTCCACACCAACCCTTTCAAAGTGCATCCCACCCAGACCCACTCCCCCACCCTATCCCTGTATATCCTACGGCTAATCCACCCAACCTGCAGATTGTTGGACTGTCGGAGGAAACCCACGCAGACGTGGGGAGAATGTGCAAACTCCTGAGGATGGAATTAAACCCAGGTCCCTCGCGCTGTGAGGCAGCAACGTTAACCACTGAGCCACCGTGCCATCCCATTTTGAAATTATGCTTTCTGGCTGCGGTCCTCTTCAGCAGGAGCCACTTAGGAAGTAATTTCTTAACCCTGCTGTGTTCGTCCCCATTTTGAAAAGAACAGAGATCAAACAAGAATCCTCCAGCAAAAAAACATCTGTCAGATATTGAATGTTTTGCTGCCTGTTTAGCTTGTGCATTATACTTAAATTGTTGCTTCTTAATAATCTGTTTAACAATCTATTCAAAAAATACTTATATAGCATCACCTATTTATTTTGAGTAATCTGTGACTCCCCAAGTTTAACACTTACAATTTGACCTGCAACAGTTCAGTCAGGTGGTTAACTATCTCCATGGGCGACTTAACCAATGCTAACTTAACCAATGGCGCCCACAGCCCACAGCATCTAATAAAGGAAAACGTGCCAAGTCTGTCCAAGTCTCATTGAACAACATTGACATCGACTGATAGAGCCTATTAAACTCAATGAAATGTCCTAAAGTGAGAGTGACATCACGGAAACAATTTCTGTCATTTTCAACAGCCAGCAATGGAAGGAGACATCAGGACACAAAGCTTCATCAATGAATTAGGTTGCAAGAAGTATCTTCAAACAGAGTAAATAGACACTTTAAAGTCATAGAGTCATACAGCACAGAAACAGACCCTTTGATCCAACTAGTTCATGCCGAACATAATCCCAAACTAAACTAGTCCCATCTGCCAGCTCCTGGCCCATATCCCTCCAAACCTTTCCTATTCATGTGCTTATCCAAATGTCGTTTAAATGTAAAAATAAAATCTTTATTAGTAAACTATAATGACTATAATAACTATAACAAAAAACCATAATAAATCTTTAACGAAGCCTGCAATCCCAGGAACAGCTGCAAGGTCCACACTGCTCCTCCTCCTTTGAGCACATGCAGCCAGAAACATGGACATCAATGGTACAGTGATTAAACCAATGTTGCAATAGAAATCAGAATTAAAGGATTTCTAGGATCTCAGACGTCTGAAATTGGTACCAATTGCAGGAAAAGCTATGACATGTGGGGATTTTAAAATAGGGCTGAGGATTTTAAAATTGAGGTATGTGGGCAGGGAGCTAGAGAAGATCAGCAGGCACAAGGAGGCAAACGCATGAGTGTTAAGAGATAAGAAATGGAGTTTTTGATGAGTTCAGGCTAACGTAGGGTGGAAGATGAAAGGATAGGCGGGAGGGCATCAGAATAGTTACGCACAGAGGTGGTGCAGGGATGAATAAGAGTTGAAGCAGACATCAATTTTCTCTCAGTGATGATGCTAGGATCTAAAGGTGCAATTCAACAAAACACGGACACTTCAATGAATTCTGTTTATTTACAATAAAAAACACTATCTTATTATCAAATGAGAATGTGTCAGTTAAATAACTTTGTTACTGTCAATGTTACAAGTGTACAAGTCAGGAGTATGGTGAAATAATGCCCACTTGCCTGGATGGGTGCAACTCCAATAACACTCAAAAAGCTTGACTCCATCCAGGACAATGCAGCCCGCTTGTTTGACACCACATCCGCAAACTCTCTCTCCCACCATCACTGATGCTCAGTCGCACCAGTGTGCACTGTGTACAAGATGCACTGCAGAAATTGACTAAGGCTTTTTTCAGAGCACCTCCCAAAACCGCAACCACTTCCATCTAGAAGGACAAGGCCAGCAGATACCTGGGAACACCACCACCTGCAAGTTGACTTCCAAGCCACACACCATCCTAACTTAGAAATCTACTGTCATACTTTCAATGCTGCTGGGTTAAAATCCTAAAATTCCCTTCGAAACAGCTTTGTGGCCACATATACACCACAAGGACTGCAGCGGTTCAAGAAGGCAGCTCACCACCACCTTCTCAAGGGTAACAAGGACTGGGAAATAAATGCAGGTCCAGCCAACAATGCCTACATGAATGAATAAAAACAAAACATAGCACTGGTTTTGTGATATGACATTGTTCCATTTGAAACAAGTTTTATCAGAAGTGTATTCTTTGATTGACATTGTCCAAAGCAATTTCAGCAGGAATGGTATGTTTATACCCAAGCACAGACGTGCCGAAAATATTTTGCATTGATACAGTAAGAAATCCCCTTTTAGCAAGTTACATGTTACGGTCAAATAAACAAAAAAAGTCTATCAGATCTGCCAGTAAAATGAAATGAGTTGGGATACATTCCAAAATAATGTGTGTCAAAGGCAAATCTTCTAAGCTTTAGACTACAGAGAAGTCTAATGTCTGTGTCTTCAAACCAAATCAAAAAGAAGCTTCATAATTTATGGATTGAAGCAGTAAAAGTCTGATAAAATTATATGTGATTTAGCTAAAAAAAAAAGTGCAGTAATTTAAAAAGGAGACCAAAGAAAAATTATGGTGGACAAACTGCAAAATAATATATTTGCCCTCACCTGCACATTGAGGTATCAGTCTGGTGTAACTTGGATGTGGGTGTCTGCACATGCACTATCACTAAGACTGCTTATCCTTTATCTATAAGTAAGATTCTCCAGCTCCTGGCGGACTGTAACACACCTTTATTTACATCTGTAAATAGTAGGTTATCAATTACAGCTCTCTGGTATAGTGTCTTTCAGCTCTCTCTCTTCACATGCACATTCAAACTAACATTATCACTGCTTCTCCCTCCATTCAAAATGCAAAGCTCACTGGTCAACATGATCTGGAACTCTAAAATGGATGTCCTGATTTTGCTCACTACAGTTCAACACTAGGGTGATGGGTGTTGTGCCAAGTCTGGAGTGGGTTTACCACTCTGTACACATAGGTTGCGTAATGGGTATGGCTGTCCTTCCAATTGATCCTGTGATAATTATACATGATCTCACTTCTTGGCTCAAGTACCATCAATGCCCTTCTTTTCCTCATGATTGTCCCTTCTGGTGTTTTGATCTTGTAAGATCTCAGTTGAACTGTTTCTCTGATGGCCGTGGCTCCTAACATCCTGTCACATCGCCTGACATTCAGCTGTGGCTTTGAGACCAACACAGTTTTTTGCTTGTGTCTTGAGTTGTACCACATCTGCTTTTTGCTGTGAATTTTCTCTCATTGTTTACTATCTTGAAAGGGTATGTTTGGCTTGAGGATGTGTTCTAAAACTGGTACATCCATTACTAACCTTGCTCCCATTAACAATTCCACTGGCAAGTACCCATTATTCAATTGTGTTGTTTTGGTTGTAACTGAGTAGAGTTTACCCCATATTATGGATTCTTATACATCATTGTCTTCACAGTCTTGAATGCTTTTCCTACCTCTATGTTCAACTGAATAAGGAGTAAAGTGCTTGTCACCTGCTTGATGACTGCCTTTGAAATGAACATCCTGAAATCCACGCTCCCGAATTGAGGTGTAACGTCCAATAACAATACTTTTGGGGAGTCATATACCATGAAGACTCTCTCCAGTGTCTGATCACTGAGCCTGCTGTGGTTGAGAGAAATCTTGCCACTTCAATCCATCTTGAATAAAACTTGAGCAAGGACCAAGTGCATCTTTCCTGTAAATTCATACAAATCCACTGTTAGCCTTTTGAGTGGTCTTTTCGGAGACTTTGATCGAATAGTCTTTCCACGTGAACTTGGCATTCTATGTCATGTGTTTGGCGTGATAATGTGTAATCTTGCTTATCTTTTGAAATGCCTGATTACCACACTGATAGTTGTGCACTTGCTCTGCATTTTATGATAGGTTTCCTGTGGTATTTCTCCTAGAGTTTTCTTTTTATTAATCTGTGTAATCGTTCTATGGTCTCACACCAATAGATTTTCCACTGCTGTCAAGTTTTGATTTTGATCATGGCATCTTTTCAACACTGGCAGGGCTGGACAGAGAGACTTGTCCAATGTCTTTCCTGGTCAGATTTTTGAGCTACTCAAATTGGACTGAGTCTGCCCTCAGTTGACAGTAAAACTGTTGTTTATTGCCATTGAATAAGACTCTGCTTCTTTTAAAACCATAAAACCTTCTTATTTTGCTCAATCCACTGCTGATCTCAAGACTGTACCTGCCTGTTGCTTGCACATTGCCTGGATCATAGGCTCTGCCATAGACATGTAGGAGTTGGGATGTTATATTGAGGTTGTACAGGATGTTGGTGAGATCTCTTCTGGAGTACTGCGTCCAGTTCTGGTCTTTCTGTTATAGGAAGGATATTGTTAAGCTGGAGAGGGTTCGGAAGAGATTTACCAGGATGATGCCGGAAATGGAGGGTTTGGGTTATAAGGAGAGACTGGATAGGCCGAGACTTTTTTTCACTGGAGAAATTTGAGAGGTAACCTTGCAAAGGTTTATAAAATCATGAGGGGTATAAATAATATGAATGGTAGGTGTCATTTCCCTGAAGTGGGGGATTTCAAGACTGGGGAACATATTTTTAAGGTGAGAGGAGAAAGATTTTACAAAGACATGAGAGGCAATTTTTTTTTACACAGAGAATGGTTCATGTGTGAAATGAGCTTCCAGAGGAAGTGATGGATGCAGGCACAGTTACATTGTTTAAAAGACATTTAGATAAGTGCATGAATAGGAAATGTTTGAACGGATATGGGCCAATTGCAGGCAAGTGGAGTAATTTAGTTTGGGATTATGGTCGGCATGGATTGATTGGACCAATGGGTCTGTTTCTGTGATGTATTACTCTATGACTCTATGATATGTTTCATCAGACTAAGGCTTGAACGTACGGAGGTATTTTTGAGATTTCTTGTGAGTCCAATAATGTTGCCAATGTCTTGTGCTCTGTCTCAACCTGGAATTCCATCTTGAAAGTAGACTGTGAACATTTCACATTCCCACCTAACTGCTAACACTCCCTTCTCTATTCTTGCATAACACTATTTAGTCTCCATCAAATTTCCCAATGTGAAATTCACTGTTTTTTTTGTATTCTGTCAGTTTGCACATTAATAAGGATTACTCCTATCCTGAAGGCAATACATCTGTTACTGCTGCGGTGAATGTGCCTGACAGGAAAACATTAGTGAAAAGTAACTTCTTTGCAATCTTTTCCTGTTGAACTCCTTTGTTTAGCTGACTGAGAACCATACTCAAAATCAGTTTTCTGGTCAGCTTAGGAAGTGTTAGTAAAATGACTGTGTCAGTTCTTCCACTGATGATATGGCTCTGCTTACATACTGTCTTACTGAAGGCCCATCATCCCCAATAAAGGATGAGAAAAATCCCGGGGATTCAGCACCTTATTGCAAAATCATATGGTACTTTTGCTTCAATTTGCCTGGCCCTTTGGACAGATTTTGAATTCTGACCAATCTTCATTCTGAGGCATTATATCCATGCTCTCCAAGATGACCATGACAAATGCATACTCTTCTGCTCAATGTATTCTGATCCCTCAGTATACCTTGTGTTTCATTGACATTGGGTCTCTGTGACCAAGTTTAGTGGTGATGTGCTGAATCACCTGCAGATCCATTTCTCCAGGAGCTTACAGTTTTATGTTTGTTGGTCTGAATCCCACAGACCTGAACCATGGGAAGCTGTCTGCCAGTATTGAAACAACACCTGTTTTTACTCATTTTGGCTTACCGCAGAAATTCTAGCTTCATTTCTTTGTTCACAATGTTTAACATTTTGAGCATTTTCTTTGTCGCATGAATCCCATTTCTGTGAAAGTTTTCCTTTGCAGGGCAATTCTTTGTATCTGAGGTAACTAAGATGCTGATAACTTATAATATTTCCAAAGTCTCCCAACTAGCCACAGTTTAGGGGATGTCACTTAGCTAGCAATCTCGAACTCCCAGGTTAATGGGGCATAGGTTCATAGTGAGTGATAGTGAAATTTGAACTCAACAAAAACAACTTCTCTGTTTTTACAAAGCTACTCTAATGATAACCCATAACTGTTAGTTGTCATACGGTTTACTAATGTCCTTTAGGGAAAGAAATCTGCTATCTTTTTTCCCCAGTCTGGCCTATAGTAGTGACAGTGTGGTAACTGCCCTCTGGGAAATTTGGAACAAGCAATAAATGCTGGCCCAGCCAATGACAACTATATCCCATGAACAAATAAAAATAATTCAGAGATAGTAGGAACTGCAGATGCTGGAGAATCCGAGACAACAAGGTGCAGAGCTGAATGAGCACAGCAGGCCAAGCAGCATCATAGGAGCAGAAAGGCTGACGTTTTGGACCTAGACCCTTGGGTCTATCTCTAAAAATAATTCAGTCTCCCCATCCCCCAACATTGTTTGCACTTGTCATATTGTTTGGAGCCACATTGTGTTCAACCTAATGTGGTCAATGACTTTGATTCTTGCTCTTTTGGCATTTTGGTGCCAATGCCATTTTGGGGCCTACTCATCTGTCTGTTTCAGAAGAATCCTTGACCTATCCTTTGCAGTACTGGTGCATTGTAAATTCTAGTTTTTGCGTGTGTTGCGAATTGGATTGCCTGTGCCAACATTAAATCCTCCTTCGATTGAAGAAAGTCTAATAAATTCTCATCTCTCACATCAGCTGCTGCACTATCTTTGATTAATTCATCCTTCAAAGCTCCCTACCTATAATATCCTGCCAGACGATATAAATGCATTACAAAGGCTTCTATTGGATTCTCCCAAATGCTGAGATTGCGGATTAAATTTCCTTCATTCTATCGCTAAATTTCTCTTGGGGTTAAAGTATGCATTGGCTGCTTTAATGAATGCTCCATACATTGCAGGTTTTTCCATGTTTATCAGAATAGCAGCAGCTATCGCACCCACACCACAATAAAAGTTCTTGACTTGATGGTGCTGCTGCTTTGTGTGTAATCTTAAAGGTGTTCTCTAGTGCTGACTTCCAGCACTTACACCACTAGGCTTATGTTGGGCCTTCTGTGTTAGCAAAGCAGGGGAAGGCCTTGTGGCATCATCAGTGGATTATTAATCCAGAGATCCCAGGTAATGTTCTGAGGATCTAATTTCAAATCCTGCCATGGCAGGTGATGGAATTTGAATTCAATAAAAATCTGGTCCATTGGAACGGGATACGATGCTCAACTCATCGATCACCAGTTCCATCGTGCCACAGTGCAAAACCGTAATGACCTCCTCAGAAGACAGACACAGGACACAACCGATAGGCTACCCTTTGTCGTCTAGTACTTCCCGGGAGTGGAGAAATTACGTCGCAGCCTTAAACACATTAGCGATGACAATGAGCACTTTGCCAAGATCTTCCCCATGCCTCCACTTGTCACCTTCAAACAACCACCAAACCTTAAACAGACCATTGTTCGCAGCAAACTACCCAGCCTTCAGGACAACATCGACCACAACATCACACACAAAACTGTCACAGCAACCTCTGCAAGACATGCCAGATCATCGATGATAACAAGGTGTAGAGCTGGATGAACACAGCAGGACAAGCAGCATCATAGGAGCAGGAAAGCTGACATTTCGGGCCTAGACCCTTTTTTTTTCTGAAGAAGGATCGAGGCCCGAAACGTCAGCCTTCCTGCTCCTCTGATGCTGCTGGGCCTGCTGTGTTCATCCAGCTCTACACCTTGTTATCTCAGATTCTCCAGCATCTGCAGTCCCTACTACCCATGCCAGATCATCGACATGGATACTACCATCACACAGGGGAACACCACCCGCCGCATGCATGGCAGGCACTCATGACTTGGCCAACATTGTCTATCTCATATGTTGCAAGCAAGGAGGCATGGTATATTGGTGAAACCACGCAGATGCTACGACAACAGATGAATGGACACCATGCAACAATCGCCAAACACGGATGTTCTGTCACAGTGGGGGAATACTTCAGCAGTCAAGGACATTTGGCCTCAGATCTTTGGGTAAATGTCTTCCAAGGCGAACTTTGGGATACACGATAACTCAGAGTTGTCGAGTAGAGGCCGATAGCCAAGTTCGGTACCCATGAGGACGGCCTCAACTGGGATCTTGGGTTCAAGTTGCACTACAGATGACCACACCACATTATACACTTTCTCTCTCTCTCTCACACACAGACCCACACACACACACACACACACACACACACAGACACACACACACGTAAATCTATGGAGTGAATTTGTATTTGCGGATCCATTCAATTTTGTTCAAAAAGCACACAATTTACAGTCAGTCAATGTGGCATTTTATAAATTCCTATTTTAGAAATAAAACCACTCTGACTCCGAACCAAGACACAAGCGGATTCTAAACAAGGCCTCACATGC
Organism: Rhincodon typus; assembly: GCF_021869965.1. NCBI lineage: Eukaryota > Metazoa > Chordata > Chondrichthyes > Orectolobiformes > Rhincodontidae > Rhincodon > Rhincodon typus. The sequence goes on along the minus strand of NC_063336.1, from coordinate 12,601,265 downwards.
ATTGTCTGCCCTAAAATGTCACCTCTTCTTTACACTGATAAAACCTTTAGTTCTCTCAGGGCAGTGACTTGAAAGAAATTTGGGGATTTATATATACATATTAATCAATTAAAACCTTCTAACTGATTAAAGATTTAACAGCATCTTAGGTTTGTTTAGTACATCCTCATCAGTTGTGTGACCCTTTGATCTTTTACTTATAAATTCCGTGTTCTGTGTGGTTCTTTCTTGGTTCACCTGATGGAGGGGCTACGCTGCTAAAGCTCGTGTTTTCAGATAAACCTGTTGGACTATAACCTGGTGTCGTGTGATTTCTGACGATGACCATGAAGTCATTGTGATCTGGGGAAAAATCCCATCTGTTTTATTAATACCCTTCAGTGAATGTGACTACTGTCCTTACCTGGTCTGTTCTACATACGACTCCAGACACACAGCAATGTGATGGACTCTTAGCTGTCCTCTAGGCAATAAATACTGGTATAACCAGTGACAGACACATGCTGTGAATACATAAAAAAAAAATCTTGAGGTAATGGCAATATTTCTACTGGAGCCGTCCATGTACTATCATGCCTGATTGTTGAAGATGTGCATTTTTCCTAATTATCATTGAATTTTTCTGAATTTGTGCTTTTACGCTTCAGAGTTTGGCCATTTCATAGCTAGTTTTCATAGTCTTCTGAGGTTCTTTTCCATGTCCTTCAGAGCTTTCCCATTCTGTAGCTCTGTAACTGAAGTCTTACAAAGTCTTGGTCTGCCCTTCTCACAGATTCATAGATTCATTCAGCACAGAAAAGGCCCATTGACTCTGCACCAATATAGGTTCATAACTTTGTAAGAGATAGAAGCAGGAGTAGGCCATTCGGCACATTGAGCCTGCTCCGCCATTCAATAAGATCATGGCTGATCTATTCGTGGTCTCAGCTCCTCCCACCTGCATTATCCCCATAACCCTTAATCCCTCTACCCAATGCAAAAATCTATCCAATTGTGTCTTAAATACATTCAATGAAGCTGCCCATACGGAGAATTCCATAGATTCACCACTGTTTGGGAGAAGCAGTTCCTCCTCATCTTTGTCTTAAATCTACTCCCCCTAATCTTGAGGCTATGTCCCTTAGTCCTAGTCTCTCCCACCAGTGGAAACAACAGAGTGAACGATAGGATAGAGAATCTAGTTCCAGAATCTAGTCTACTGCATTCGCTACTCACAATGTGGTCTCCTCTACATTGGTGAAAAAAAGCGTAGACTGGGTGACTGCTTCGCAGAAAGTTTACATTCTACCTGCAAAAATGACCCTGAACTACCTGTTGCCTGCCACTTTAACACACCACTCTGTTCCCTGGCCAACATCTCTGTCTCTGTAAGTGGAGTAAATTCATCAAACATGCCCTTGCTGCAGAGCTCCAGCGAACCTCAACACAAGCTGAAAGAACAACACCTCATTTTCCGCTTGGGGACCCTGAAGCCCTCCGGACTCAATATCAAGCTCAATATTTTTAGGGCTTAAACTCTCCCATGTCCCAGCCCCCTACCCCACACATCAGGCCTTGTTATCACATAGCCTGCCATTACACATCCCTGTTGTTAATCACTAATAGTCCCCATTAACAACTATTCACCCTCCCTGCCTGATCATTATCAACTCCTTTGTCTGTCCAACTGCTCTTCTCTCTCTTTAGGCTCTATCTTATCATTTACCCCCTACCCCATCCCCCTCCCCTTTTTTCTGCATATAAACTGACGTTTTCCCAGCCACCATCAATTCTGAGGAAGCGTCACTGGACCTGAAACTTTAACTTTGTTTTTTTCTTTCACAGATGCTGCAAGACCTGCTGAGCTTTTCCAGCAAGTTTGTTTTTGTTCCATGTTGCAACCTTTCACTATTTAAATAATAATCTGACCTACTATTTTCGCTTCCAAAGTAGATGACCTCACATTTGCCAACATTTTATTCCATCTTCCAGACCTTTGCCCAATCACTTAACCCATCTAAATCTCTCTGCAGACTCTCCACATCCTCTGCACTGTTTGCCTTTCCACTCAATTTAGTGTCATCAACAAACTTAGATACGTTACACTCGGCCTCTTCTTCCAAAACATTTATATATATCATGAACAGTTGCAGCCCCAACACCGACCCTGCAGCACTACATTCAACACTGATCTCCAACCAGAGAAACACCCATTTATCCTAACTCTCTGCCTTCTATTGGTTAACCAGTCCTCTATCCATGCTAATACACTCCCCGCTACTCCCGCTACTCTTATCTTATGGATGAATCTGATGAAGGGTCTAGGCCCAAAACTTCAGCCTTCCTGCTCCTATGATGCTGCTTGGCCTGTAGTTACTTGCTTTTTGCCTGCATTCTTTTTTAAGGAGCAGTGTGACATTCGCTGTCTTCCAGTCCATTGAGACCTGCCCAGAGTTCAGCAAATTTTGGTAAATTACCACTAATGCATCTACCATAACTTCCGCCACTTCTTTCAGCTCCCTGAGATGTATCCCATCAGGATCAGGGGACTTATCCACCTTTAGACCCTCTAGTTTGTGCAGCACTACCCCTTTAGTGATAACAATTAAATTGAGGTCCTTACATCCCAACGTATCCTTAACATCATTCTTCGGCACGTTAGGCACATCTTCCAGTGTGAAGACTGACACAAAATAGTCATTCAAAGCCTTGACTATCTCAGCATTACCCAATATTAATTCCTCCTTCTCATCCTCCAAGGGATCTATGTCCACTTTAGCCACCATTTTCCGTTTTATATATTGATAAAAACTTTCCTATCTGTTTTTATATTCTGTGCTAGTTTTCATTCATAATCTATCTTTCCTTTCTTTATTGCTTGCCTCATGGTTCTTTGTTGCTTTTTAAAGGTTTGCCAATCTTCCTATTTCCCACTACCCTTGGCGACTTTGTAAACCTGAGCTTTTAATTGGATGCCTTCCTCTATTTCCTTAGTTACCGAAGGCTGGCTCTTTCTCCCCTTGCTATCCTTGTTTTTGTCCTTTTGTTGAGCACTGTGAAAAATCTCTTTAAAAGTCTTCCACTGTTCCTCAACAGTTCGACCGTACAACTTGCGTTCCCAGTTTGGCTTATCCAACTCCTTCCTCATCCCATTGTAGTGTCCCTTGTTTAAGCATAAAACCCTGCTTTCAGTTATTATTTCACCCTCCATTTGTATCCAAAATTCGATCATACTGTGATTACTCTTTCTGAGAGGATCCCTAACTACGAGATCATTAATTTTACTAGTCTCATTACATAGGACTAGATCTAAGATTGCAAGTTCCCTTTGTAGGTTCGGTAACTAACACTAAAGATGCGCTAATCCCAATTTCAGGCACTTGTACCATATCCTTGAATGTTATGATATTTAATGTACTTATCCAATTTTTTTTTAAAGTTGAAAGGTTTCTGGCCTCTACTACCTTCCCAAGCAGTATGTTTCAGATTCCTACCACCTGCTGAGTGAGAAAGCCATTTCCCAAATCTCTGAATCTCCCTGCCCCTTACCTGAAAACTATGCCCTCTTATGATTGACCCCTCAACCAAGGGGAACAGCTGCTCTCTATTCACTCTGCCCACACCCCTCATTATCTTAACCTCAATCATGCCCCCGCAAATGCCTTTGGATTCTGCCTGCTTTTTTCTTAGTTGCCGAATTTAAAATTCAGATGCTGGCTGTGGAGATGTTTGCCTTTGTTACCATCTTGCACCTTAAGCCAACACAGCTACCTGCGCTTTAAGATACTGGCAGAGTATTGCAGTGTCTGCACACACACTGTCCCTGCTGCAGTTTGCTCCTTGTCTTGAAGTAAGCCTCATAAACTCCTTAGGCACTGTAACTTTTCTTAATTTACAGCTGCACGTGGAAGGTTAAGAATTACAGCTCTCTGCTGTGACATTTCTCTTCACATACTCATTCTAGAGTGGTGTCTTCTCCCTTAAAGATGGCAGAGCGGTGCCATCAGTTACATCATCCTGATTAATGTAAATCTCATTATATCACAGTGTTTTTCATGCATCATCGCAAGTGATGATAAAGACTACTCGGAGGGAACTGCATGTTAATATATTCAACACTAATGACAGATTGGCTTCTTCCATGGTCACATGCTCAGCTACTGACATTATTACAGCCTTGGATCAAGCATGGACAAAAGAGCTGTATTCCAGAAGTGGGGTGAAAGTGACTGCTCTTAGCGTCATGGCCACATTTGGCTGAGTGTGGCATCAAAGAGCTCTAGCAAAGCAATGGGCATCAGGGGAAAAGCTTCCACTGTTTGGAGTCATACCTGGCACATAGGAAGATGGCCATGGCTGTTGGAGTTCAGTCATCCCTGCTCCAGTCATCCCATGATATCTCTGCAGGAGTTCCTCAGGGTAGTGCCCTTGGTCCAATCACCTTCAGCTGCTTCATCAGTGACATTCCCTCCAATATAAGGTCAGAATTGGGAATGTTCACTGATGATTGCCCAAGTTCAGCAACTCCTCAAATGCTGAAATAGTCCATTTCCAAATGGAGAATGATCTGAATGTTTACCAGGGTTGGGCTGGAAAGTGAAAAGTAACATTTGTGCCACACAATTGCCAGGCGATGCCCATCAGCAACACAAGAGAGCCTAATTATCATTCCTGGATATTCAATGTTTTCACCATTGCTGAATTCCCCACTATCAATATCCTGAACAGCACTAGCCTTTAAACACTACGGTTACAAGAGCATGTCGGAGGAAACCTGCAGTAAGTAACTCACCTCCTGACTCCCCAAATCCTGTTCATTATCTACAAGGCATAAATCAGGAGTTTGATGGAAATCTCTGCACTTACCTGGACGGGTGTAGCTCCAATAACACTCAAAAAGTTTGACACCTTTTCGAACAAAGCAGCCTGATTGATTGGCACTGTGTCTGCCACCTTAAATGATCACTTGCTCCACCATCAACAAGTGGCAGTGCAGTTCACCAACTCAGCCAGGCTTCTTTGACAGTGCCATTATGACTGTTGTCCATCACTATTTTGAAAAGCAAAGACGATAAACATGGGAACACCACCACTTGCAAGACACCTCCAAAGCACAAAAACCATTCTGACCTTGGTACTGTATTGCAATTCTGGAACTGCCCCTGGATCATAATGCTGGGATCACTTCCCTCGCAGCACAGTCACAGTGCTGTCTGTTTGCAGCATGGCAAAAAGGCAGCTCACCGCAACCTCTGCTGGTACAATCAGGAGATGGCGCAGAGGCTCAGTTTGTTAGCCCTGCTGCCTCACAGCGCCAGGGACCTGGATTCAATCTGCCATCGGGCGACTGTCTGTATGGAGTTTGTACATTCACTCTGTCTCGGTGCAGGTTTAATCTGAATGCTCCTGTTTCCTCCCACAATCCAAAGATGTGCAGGTTAGGTGGATTGGCCATGCTAAGTTGCCCCATTGTGTCCAGGGATAAGTAGGTTAGGTGGATTGGCCATGGGAAATGCACGATTACAGGGAAAGGGCAGGTATTGAGTCTGGGTGGGATGGTCTTTGGTGGGTTGGTGTAGACTCAATTGGCCGAATGGCCTATAGAGATTCTACGATAATTAGGGATTGACAACAAATCTACATCCCAGGAAGCATTAAAAAAAAACTGCTTGGTGTTGATTGTTCATCAAGAAGCCAATTAAAAATCAGTGAGTGCATGAAAGATCCCTGATATCAATTCATAATACACCTGAACAAAAGCAGTTTTTCCACTTCTGAGCTAGACTCAAACAGCAACAAATTCTGATATCTGCTTGTTAATGCAATAAAAAAGAGCTTTTTACTGTGTTCCCTTCCTGTACCCTCACAACTGTTCTCACCAATGGGCTGCAGTGATGCTGTCTAGGATTATGAGATTGACAAACTACAGTATTTGCTACTTGTACTGGATTGTGGAATTATTCAATGAGGGAAAATCTTGGATTGTCCATGCTGGAAGTTACTTCTGCCGGTAGGTGGGTGAGTTTCTCCTGTCAGCATGTCGGTGCTTCAGGAACAATATTTCATCTCAACATTTGATGTGTTCCTTAATATAATGCTCCTCCTGAACCTAGAATATCTAGATTTCAGTCACTCCTTTGAAAAGAATGAAAAAAAAATTATGTAGAGATAACACAGCATGGAGCTGGAAGGACACAGCAGGCCAGGCAGCATCAGAGGAGCAGGAAAG
>NC_063336.1:12571858-12585057 GCF_021869965.1 Rhincodon typus | reverse complement strand
TGTTATCTCAGATTTTCCAGCATCTGCAGTTCCTACTATCTCTCATACCCTCAACAACTTTTCTTTTAACTCCTCTCACTTCCTGCAAACCAAAGGGGTGGCAATGGGCACCCATATGAGTCTGAGCTATGCCTACCTCTTCGTAGGATACATGGAACAGTCCCTTTTCCGCTGTTACACTGGCACCATCCCCCACCTCTTCCTCCGCTACCTTGATGACTGTATTGGCGCTGCCTCTTGCTCCCATGGGGAGCCGGAAAAGTTCATCAACTTTACTAACACCTTTTACTCCAACCTCAAGTTCCACCTATCGCCATCCCACCCACCTTCCCCCAGCCGTACCCGTCTTCCCTCTATTTATTTCCCAGCTCTCTTCCTCCTCCCCAGTCCTGATGAAGGGTATAGTTCCTGCTCCTCTGATGCTGCCGGGCCTGTTGCATTTGTCCAGCTCCGCACTGTATCAACTTTGACTCCAGCACCTACAGTTCTTGCTATCTCCTTGGACGAATCAGGCCAATGTTTGTATCAGCTTTGGAACTCAAAGTGCAGTAAAATGGTATTTGTTTGAGTTCACAACAGGTCCTGGTGAATACTGCCTGAAAGTGCTGGTGCAGTCATGATGGACAAGAATTATGTGCAGTTCCACATTATAGGAGGGATTTGATTTCACTGGGGAAGGTGCAGAGGAGATTTAACAGGATGTTGCCTGGGCTGGAGAGCTCTAGTTATGAAGAGAGATTGGACAGACTGGGATTATTTTCCTTAGAACAGAGAAGGCTGAGGGAGCACATGAGATTGAGATGTAGATGGAGATAGGGTAGAGAGGAAGGTGGTTTTGCCTTAGTGGACTGATCAATGACCAGGAGGCATAGATTTAAAATAAGGGGTATGAGGTTGACAGGAGATGTGGGGATTTTACTTTTCAGCCAGAGGGTGGTGGGAATCTGGAAGTCACTGCCTATAATGGTAGTATTGGCAGAAACCCTCATTACATTGAAGAAGCATTTAGTTGTACATTTGTGATGCCAAAGGATGTAAGTGTACGGATCAAGTACTGGAAAATCGAATTAGATTAATTAGGTCATTGTTTTTGACCAGCACAGACTCGATGGGGCGAAGGGTCTTTTTCTGTGCTGTGGACCTGTATGACTCTATTAGTGACCTCCTCGTCAATTCTGATGATTCTGATGTTTCTAATGGAGTGAGAAAGCTTGAATGCAGGTTGTACATAGTTGAAGAAGTGCTACCTTCTGTTGAATAACAGTGTGTTAAGATGTGGGTGTGTGGCTGCAATCTTCTGCTGGTTGAATTTGCAGTCAGAGCCATGCCACTGTGAGGCAATATGGAATGGTGACAGCCTGTCCTCCCGCCATAGCAATATTCTCTGTTATGTATGTGTGTGTGTGTGTGTGAAACTAGATTGAAATTCATGCAAACTATTCGCTTCCTCAAGCTTATTGTCTCTGCCTCCAGCACAGCTTTGCCCTTTCTGATGTTCAACGCATCATCTGGGATGGTGCCTACTGTACCTCCCTGAACAGCCCCCGCTACTGAATCGGAGCAGAAAGGACATCCTAGAAGGATGGAAGTCATGGGTGAAAATGTTAAAATACTCTTCTTAGATTCCACATGTTAATAAGTGTTAGCCCAGCCTTAGTCAGTCACACTTGTGACTCCAGTATGTCCAAGATCTATTGTAAAGGCTTGAACGCTTAATCAAGGCTGCTAGAGCAATGTTGAAGTGATGCACAGCCAGAAGTGCTCTCTTTCTGATACAAAGTAAAGCTCAGGAACAGTCTATTCTCTCAAGGGACAGTAAAATATCACATGCGAATATTTAAAGAAAAGCAGGGGAGATCCCTTATCAGTACTTTATTACAGGATTCTCAGGTTGTGGGTGTTGCTGGTAAAGCCAGCATTTGTGGCCCACCCAGTTACCCTTCACCTAGGTAGCTTACTCGGCCACTTTGAGGTCAGTTCAAAGTCAACATCATTGCAGTGTGGCCTGGAGTTACATATAGGCCAGGCCAGGTAAAGGTGGCAGATTTCTTTCCATAGAGGGCGGTAGCGAACCAGATGGGTTTTATTGGGAAATGATAATTTCATGGTCACCATGATTGGGACCAAGGTGGGATTTGAATGCATTAGTGATACCATCACTGTGCTGCTGCCTCCCCTTACAAATATTGACCAATACTTACGTCTCAAAGAATGGGGCTGGATGAGGGTGATATTGGAGTTGGCGTGGGTGAGAGTGGTATTGGAGTGGGACCATGCAGCCTCTCTCACCTAACCTTTGGAATTGAGCTTTATCGTCCATGTTTGAACCAAGGCTGTAATGAGGTCAGGAGCTGAGTGGCCCTGGCGGAACCAAAACTGGGCGTCACTGAGCAGGTTATTTCTGAGCTGGTGCTGCTTGATAGCACAGTTACTGACCCCTTCCATCACTTTACTGACGATTGAATGTAGACGGACGGGGCGGTAATTGGTCATGGTCGAATTGTCCTACATTTGTGTATAGAGTATACCTGGGGAATTTTCCACATTGTTGTGTAGATGCCAGTGTTGTAGCTGTACTGGAACGGCTCAGCTAGGGGAGCAGCAAGTTCCAGAGCACAAGTCTTTGCTACTATAAGTCAGGGCTCATATCTTTTGCAGTATCCAATGCTTCCAATTGTTTCTTGATACCACATGGAATTAATCAAAGTGGATAGAGACTATCCTCCTATTTATACTGTTCCCTACCACAGCTAAATTGATATTCCCTTCCCTGACTATAATGGCTTCTTGTACCAAGGTGCTGTGGTCAGTTTTTGCCTCCTCCCTGTAGACCCCAGTCTGGTCCTCAAAGCTTGTAGAATCTTATAGCCATTGGATGGGTACAAGGACTGAGGCTCTTCAATTCTAATCCCCGGGTCCTCATACCTCCCTCAGCTGCAGTCACAGCCTGCTGTCCTGAGGGCTGTGACCACTCTCTGGAATAAAGTGTCCAGGTAACTTTCCCCTTCCCCAATGTGGGAATGTCTAATCTCCAGCTCCTCAACTCGGATCTGAAGTAGCACTTTTACACAGTCTGACAGCTTTGTGGTATTTCCTACTGCTGGCAGATTTTCATTTCCAAAATTACCTTTATAAAGCAGTGTCAATTCTCAAACTGCAAAGGGTTGGGCTTGAAATCTCACTATCTGGATTTGGGTGTCCTCATGCAAAAAACAGGAAGAGCTAGTGTACAGCTTCAGCAGCAAAAGGAAAGACAAATGAGTCACTCATGCATAAGAGTTTGGTTAATACAAACATACTTATGTTAATTTAATGAGGATTTGAGAAGTTGGTAGCAATATCACACAGTTGGAAAACTTGTACATATATCTATGTTAGTAGCTTCAACAGAACAAACTGAGATGCTTTGTATTTTATGATATATTTCATCACTTCCTTGCTAATTATCCAGTCCAACAATACAACCACACCTATTTAATTGTGCACCAACAACATGACAACAAAGATAGTAGGAACTGCAGATGCTGGAGAATCCGAGACAACAAGGTGCAGGGCTGGATGAACACAGCAGGCCAAGCAGCATCATAGGAGCAGCGAGGCTATTTTATGTAATCTTAACTTTCATTGCTATTGACTTCATCTGGAAGTTTAAATTGCAGTGGGGTTGTGAAATAGGTGGTTGGTTAACTCTCCATGTTTAGGTCCACCTCTTGCTGTCAATGTAGCTTGATTTCTATCTCAGCTTACATAACCTGTCAATGTCGCATCCCTCTCTTTATATTTTGTACACAGGATGTCTCCTCCAGGAGCTTCTAAATCTTAATTTCCAAAGTATTTCTTAGCAGGTAATAATGGCAAAAAGTCAGGAAATAGAAAAGTAGAAATATTTTGTTAAATTTACAACCATCTAGTATTGAATTTTGAGCTTGTTACAAAGCCTTTGAACCTCACATTATAAAGGCAAGTTAGATTATGACCATGGAGTTTGACCTTATGGGAGAAAGGAGGACGACATGCCCCTATCTACAATCAGTGGAGCTGAAGTAGAGAGGGTCGATAGCGTCAGGATCTGAGGAGGGACGATAACCGACATCCTGTCCTGGACTTCCCATATGAATGTGATGATCAAGAAAGCATAACAACACCTCTTCTTCCTCAGGCAGCTTAGGAAATTCAACATGTCCATAAGGACCCTCACCATCTTTTACAGAGGCACCTAGAAAGCATTCTATCCGAGTGCATAATGGCCTGATGTGGCAACTAATCTGTCCAGGACCATAAGAAACTACAGAAGGTGGTGTGCACAGCCCAGAACATCACAGAAGTTAACCTCCCACCCATGGACTCCATTTACACTTCTCATTGCCACAGAAAGGCTGCTAACATCATCAAAGACCCCTCCCACCCCGGTAATACTCGCTTCCAATCTATTCTGTCAGGCAGAAGATACAGAAGCTTGAACACACGCACCAACAGGTTCAAGAACAGTTTCTTCCCTGCTGTTATTAGACTGCTGAATGGACCTCTCTCACTTCAAATAATGTTGATCTTGAAAATGTTGATCTTGCTTTGTTCACCTCATGTGCAGCTGTAACCTTGTATGCCTCACTCTGTATCTGGTCTGTATGTCCTTGTTTACTATAATTTGCCTGTACTGCTCTCAAAACAAAGCTTTTCACTGTACTTAGGTACATGTGATGCCAATAAATCAAATCAAATTTAAAAAGCCTGTGAACCAGTCAAGTTTAAAAATAAATGAAACTGCTGTAGTACTGTGCCGTTGCAAGAAGCTGACGTAGCACAGATTTGGTGTATTAGTGGTCAGCTGAGGTCTCACCTTCTTGAAGTTTTTTGTTAAAATAGGTTTTTGAAGTTGACGCCAATGCTCCGACAGCAAAGTACATTTTTAAAACTTGGCAGATGGAATGCAAAGTTGGAAAGTGTGAAATTCTGCAGGAGCTGAATATTACTTAAATGGAGAAAGGCCGCAGAAAGTTACAGCATAGAGAGATTTGAGGGCCCCAGTGCATGAATCATAGAAAGCCAGCATTCATGTTCAGGAGGTAATAAGGAAGACAAATGGAGAGTTTGTCTTCATTTCAAAGGGAACGGAGTTTAAAAATAGGGAAGTCTTGCTAAAACTATGCAAAGCACTAGTCAGACCATGGCTGGAATACTGCAATCAGTTTTGGGTCTCTTTATCCGTGGAAAGATACTCCAGCATTTCAGGCAGTCAAGGGAAAATTGATCCTAGTCATAGACAAATTTACTTTTGAGGAGAGGTTGAATAGTTTGGACTTTGGAGTTTATAAGAACGAGAGGATCCTTATTGAAACACTCATGATTATCAGGGGACTTGACTAGGTAAATGTGGAAAAGCTGTTTCCCCATTTCAGAGTCCAGGACCAGATGATGTAAACTCAGATTAAAGGGTTACACATTTAAGACAAAGATGAAGAGAGTATTTTTTTCTTTCAGAATGTAGTGAACCTGTAGAATTATTTACTGCAGAGTGCTGGTGAGTTTGGGTTATTCAAGGCTGAGATAGACAGATTTCTAATCATTAAGGGACATATGTTATGGGACAAAGAGGAGTGAACAACATTTGTCAATGTGTCATGAGGAGGTGGTAGTGTGGATGACCAAAGAAACAATAATATTGTTCCAAGTCAGGACAGTGTGTATCTTTTTGCCCTGGCAGTGCCATGTATCTATTGCCCTTGGCTTTCTAGGTGATAGAGGTCACGTGGGTTCCTGGAACATTGCTGTTTAGTTATATCTTTACCTTAGAGTTCCTCCTCTTCAATTTAACCTGTCTCTTTTTAATTCCATACTTCTTCAGGCGTATCTGTAAAATAGGGTTTACAAGTGACATATTTAAGACTTCGATTTTGTCTTTTTGTTATTTAACCTCCAATGTACCACTCGTTGAGGAAAGATGTTTGTCTTGAATTCCTTATAGGAACCTACTAGCAACTACTTCACATTCATGGTCACTAATTTCAGCCTCTTTGACGAGTGGAAGTGCTATTGTTAAGTCTACCCCACAAACATTTTCATAATTTTAAAGAATGTTACCAGGTCATGCCTCAGTCATGATTCACAGGAGAAAAGAACTGTGGCTAGTTCAATTGATAGAATCCCTACAGTGCAGATAAAGGCCATTCAGCCCATCTGGCCTGCCCCAATCCTCCACCCTACCCTATTCCTGTATATCCCACGGTTAGCCTACACATTACAGACAGTTTAGCTTGGCAGTTTAAGGTGGCACGGTGGCTCAGTGGTTAGCACTGCAGCCTCACAGCACCAGGGATCCAGGTTTGATTCCAGCCTTGGGTGGCTGTCTGTGTGGAGTTTGCACATTCGCCCCATGTCTGCGTGGGTTTCCTCTGGGTGCTCTGGTTTCCTTCCACCATGCAAAGATGCGCTGGCTAGGTGGGTTGGCCATGCTAAATTGCCCATAGTGTTCAGGGGTGTGTGGGTTATAGGGGAATAGGTCTGGGTGGGATGCTGCAAGGGTCAGTGTAGACTTGTTGGACTGAAGGGCCTGTTTCTACACTGTAGGGATTCTATGATGATGGCCAACCCACCTAATCTGCACATCTTTGGACTGTGGTAGGAAACCCAAGCAGGCACAGGGTTAATGTACAAACTCTATGTAGGCAATTGCCTGAGCATGGAATTGAAGTTGGGTCCCTGCTGCTGTGAGGCAGCAGTGCTAACCTCTGAGCCACCATGCCACAGGTGAATTTTTCAGCACAGATATAATCACTTAGCTCCGATAACATTTTAGTCAAATTTTGTACACTGGCTCCAATGCCTCTGTATATTTTGCACAATGTGGAGAGGGGGACTGTGAGCCAAGTCATGTTTAATTAAGTTTTGATAGAAGTTTAATGAACATCCCTGATTTCCAATTCATTCCCTCGAAAATGGAGCTTTGTGGTTTTTCATTTCTTTGTTAGAGAACATTCTACATTTGCAGGCGAAACAGTTGCTGCAATTCTAAGGGAATTGTATACTTTAGGCCCAACAGAAGAAGGCAGAATTGCACTCTGCTCCAGTCAAAAGGAAGATTTATTTTCATCAAATAGCAAAATGCAAGATTTCTAATTATCTTAAATGTCAACAGCATATGTGAACCCTTAGCTGTAGTTAACACAAGTAGGTCAGGTAAATACTCTGCTGTGTTCACTGCAAACAATATAGTTTTTATAATGAAATATTGATACTGAAATAATTTTATTTTCCAATGTAGTGACTGCATTTCTACTCCCACTCCCCACCCATGTCAATATGAAAGCTAATAAAAATCTCATCGCGTTATAATTAAACTATTGGTTATGAAGATTCTTGCCAAACTGCAGCCAGTCACTTTTTCTTCATTAGTTGAAGTACTAAAAGGAGCTGATTGTTCCTGAATTGGCAATATTGGTGTCATTTTCAAAAGAGATAGTTTGTAATTGAGAAGCTGAGCAAGGTAGCTCATTGGTGCTTTTAACAGGCACGAACAAGGTAAAAGGAGAATAGAGATAACACAGTGTGGAACTGGAGGAACATGGCAGGCTAGGCAGCATCAGAGGAGTAGGAAAGCTAATGTTTCCGGTCAGGACTTCATTTCCTGAACAGGGGTCCTGACCTGAAATGTCAGCTTTCCTGCTCCTCTGATGTGCCTGGCCTGCTGTGTTCCTCCAGCTCCATGCTGTGTTATCACTGACTCCATCATCGGCAGTTCTTACCATCTCGAAAGGAGAACAGAAAGGTGTTAAAGCTAGACTAGAGAAACAAGCTTAGGTCCTAAGAGACAATCCAGAGAAGGGCAAAGTGGACAATGAAAACTGTTGAGGGGCCAAGCACTGGTGGCTTGTCATTGGAGTAAAATGTTGCCACCAATCTTCCTTTATATATCTTTCTTTAACCTGTTCCAAGATGTTATGGCATGCCTCTGAAGGAGTTTGGACTTGAACCTGGGTTGCCTGACTTAGAGGTAGAAACAATATCACTACACCACCAGAGCCTCACCAACCCTCCTTTATTCATGTTTTCTCATCAATCTGGTCAGAGATGTTATCACACAACACTGGAGTGGTGGGACCTGAATTTAGGCCTCCTAGCTCAAAGGTAGGGTCACTACCACTGTGCCACAAGACCCCTCAATCTTCCTTTATTGGCTGACTATGATGGCCTGTCTAATTAGCAACAGTTGAGGATAAACCCCCTGTTAAACTTTAACAAGAACAGTCTAACACAAGATGTATCCTATTTAATGGTAGCAAAAGCTACAATGACTAGTTCAAAATAGTTATGAAGATTGTCAAGAGCCAGAGAAGACACAACTGTCTCCATCAGTACCTCATACTGGACTGGGACTTCCCTATCCAAAGACTGTGATTACGTGGAACTTAATGCAGGTTTAACATTAACTCTTTCAGAACTATGGCCTGATACAATAGTGATTTGATATTATAAATTACCACATGCTAAAATAAGTCTAAATTCATGCACAAAGTTAGAAATGTAGTTAAATGATCATTGAGGAGAGATAGAGAGACACTGGGCCAATGATTAGGAAGCTATGCTTAACGTGTGGGAGTTGTTAGGGGTTAATTTCCCTTTGGCTGATGGTTTAAAACAGACATTGGACAGCTGCTCATTATGCATCTCTTAATATTAGTTTTCCATTCAATTCAATATCATCCAATATACACTATTACTCAATGTTGAAATAACCCCGTTGACTTATTGAACAGAATCATGCAAAGTAAATTTTATGCATAATATTGCTTGATGATTGCTTTGAGATTGGTTCTTTTCCTTCAAGTTGCTTCTTCAGTAATTCACATGCAACTCAAAGAAATCTACAGACAAACAAGAAGCAAACAAACTGTAAGAATACAAGAGATAAGAGAGTGAAAGTACCACACTTCATAAAATACAGCCTCTCTATTTTTCCTTTATCCACAGTACTTTGTGAACATAACAATTGTTATTTATAGTGCCCTTAAAGAAATGAACAGACTACCCTTCAGTTGTTCAAAATTGAAGGGAGCTTTGGGTCTGAGCAGGAACAAATAGTTCGAAGAGGTGGCTGTATGTGGAGTGACGGATTTAACTTTTAAGAAAGGGAAGAGGAATACTGAACGGGGGAGATGTTTTGAGATATAATCTTTCACAATTGTGTCACTGCTGTCACCTTTAGCATCTACTTCCTGCACTAACGAGCCGTTATGCTTTCAGTACCCATTTGCTAGCACTACAATGTTATTGTGTTTTTCCATCTGTGCGCCCATGAAACATTGACCACAGATTTGGGTTCTTGTGTGATAGATATTTTGATGTTTATTTACAACACTTATTACAAGGCTACAATATCACAGAGTTACGTTTATTGTCTGAGTTCTGTGGTTATAAATTTTTTTCTACATTCCACACATATAAATCTGAGTGATTACACTGACTCCAGTACACATGAGAGAGACTGAAGGTAAGATGGGTATCTTTGTACAAGAACATCATACTGTGATTATTGTAACTTTCTTAAAGATATCTGCCTGTCTGGTTTAGAATCTCTTCCATTGTACTTTATCTCCCTCATCCATCACACTCCCTCACCCTGACAATGTCTAAACCCTCAAACTCCCTCACCAACCCACCTCCATCACTTCAACAGTGCTCAATGCCTCAACACTCCTTACCACCCCATCTCTATCACCCTCCCTCAATTCTGACAGTGCTCAATCCCTCATCCTCCCTCACCACCCTGCCTCCATCACCCTCCCTCATTTCTCACAATAATCACCCCCCTCATACCCCTCTCCCTGACAATCTTCTCACTACTCCTCATCTCCCCCGAACTACTTATAGCCATCACTTCCCTATCACTCCATTTAGCCTCCCTCACCCCTAATAATGCTCATTCACTAATGTCCTGCTACTGCCTCACTTAAACATTCCAGCAATGCTCACCCACTGCCTCATCTCCAGACAGCATTCACCCTGTGAACAATGTTCACTCACTCCTTCACACTCCAGACAATGACCACGCCCAGGGTTATGAAAATCTGGAGCTCTCTGCAAGTCGAAGCTGGAAGTCAATTGAACCAAGGCTGATAGATTTCCAAACCAAAGCTGATAGATTTTTCTTTCTATGTTAAGGGTATCATGGATTATGAACTAATCTGGGTGTTTGGAACCGTGGTACTAATTAGCCAGGTCCTATTTAAATTGTGGAATAGACTAGAGGGGAATCTGTTTATAGATTCACCTCAAGCTACACCTTCCTTGTTCTGCACTGTATTCTCTTCATCATGGCTATATCTTAGTGGTAAAGTGTATGTAGATGGAATGCTCCCACTTGCTTATGTCAACCTCACTAGAGCCTTCTCCAGTCTCTGTGAAGAAAACAGCTGGTACATAATTCACATGTGAGCACATTTATCAATGTGGCAATAGTGCTTTCATTGCCTGGAGTAGAAAGCACTTGTGTGCTAAGAGTGCATATGGAAATACTGGAGTAAACATGCGATATGACTAATTCAGTATGCCATTTATTTCAGCAAACTACTCGGTACTTGAAGCCTCTCACCTAGGTGGAAGCAATGCTTTCATGTGTTTCACTCCTCCACCCAAGTTAAAAACAAAGAACTCTCAGGGTATGAGCATCACAAGCAGGTTAGTGTTGCAGCTTGTTGTGCTAAGAATATAAAACGGTTAAGAAGGTTGTACAGCTGGAGTCTAATGCAAACCAAAGCCAGCAGGGATGGAAGGTATTTGGAATTGTGCTACCAGGGTGAGTGGACAAGAAGGGTTTTCTAAACAATCATCCAAACTTTTTTAAACTCATAAAATGCCTACAATGTGCAAGTAGGGCATTCAGCCCATCAAGTCCATACCAACCCTTTGAAGACCATCCCGCCTCATCCCTGTAACCCTACATTTCCCATAGTTAATCAACCTAACCTGCACATCCCCGGACATTGTGGTAAGTTTCCCATGGCCAATCCTCCTAGCCTGCACATCTTTGAACTGTGGGAAGAAACCAGAGCACCCAGAGGACACCCACGCAGACATGGGGAGAATGTTCAGACTCCATATAGAGAGTCATCTGAGGGTAAAATCGAACCTGGGTCCCTGGCGCTGGGAGGCAGGCCCCAAATAACTCATCTTGTTTGGTTTTGTATTTCCAGATCTTTCAAAAAATAAATGAAATTCAAGTTCTCAAAAAACCACAATGGGATCTACGTTCACATTCTCTGGAAAATTATCCAGACTGTTGGATTATATGACCTGGCAATGGGCTGACCCAGGACTTGTTTCCATATTGACATGTCCATCCTGCACAAGCCTCATGATAATGTTAATGAAATAATATTCCAGGGCTGCAGGTTAACATTCTAGGAGATTGAGTTCAAATCCCACTGCATCAAATGTCTAAATAAAAGTCTGTAGTGCATTTAAAAAAAAAGTTAGGCTAATGGTGATTGTAATTGTCATTGATTTTTTCGTTCACTCACCGGATGTGCTATCTGCTTCTTTTTGCGTTTTGAGCACTCTGGTATTACTTTCTAATGTTCTCTCCTGATTCCCACACCCATGCTGACTTAGTTTAAACTGTACTACAGATCTGCAGTGATGAACACTAGATAACATAGAGCTGGGACCCATCATCTTTTGATCAGGTTTTTCAATTTGGGAATGTCGCTGATTGAGGAGATTGTTTACAAAGGGGATCTCCATAGATTAGACAGAAAAGGTCAGGTTCATGATTGTTTCTCAGGCTGAGGTACAACAGAGAAGACCGCATCTCAACATTTCACTTCAGTGATGTAGAGGTGCTGGTGTTGGACTGGGGTGGACAAGGTCAGAAATCACAAAACATCAAGTTGTAGTCCAACAGGTTGTGTGATTGAACAAAGAACAAAGAACAAAGAAAATTACAGCACAGGAACAGGCCCTTCGGCCCTCCAAGCCTGCGCCGATCCAGATCCTCTATCTAAACCTGTCACCTATTTTCCAAGGATCTGTATCCCTCTGCTCCCTGCCCATTCATGTATCTGTCTAGATACATCTTAAATGACGCTATCGTGCCCACCTCTACCATCTCCGCTGGCAATGCGTTCCAGGCACCCACCACCCTCTGCGTAAAGAATTTTCCACGCAAATCTCCCTTAAACTTTTCCCCTCTCACCTTGAAATCGTGATCCCTAGCAATTGAGTCCCCCACTCTGGGAAAAAGCTTCTTGCTATCCACCTTGTCTACACCTCTCATGATTTTGTAGACCTCAATCAGGTCCCCCCTCAACCTCTGTCTTTCTAATGTAAATAATCCCAATCTACTCAACCTCTCTTCATAGCTAGCGCCCTCCATACCAGGCAACATCCTGGTGAACCTCCTCTGCACCCTCTCCAAAGCATCCACATCCTTTTGGTAATGTGGCGACCAGAACTGTACGCAGTATTCCAAAAGTGGTCGAACCAAAGTCCTATACAACTGTAACATGACCTGCCAACTCTTGTACTCAATATCCCGTCCGATGAATGAAAGCATGCCCTATGCCTTCTTGACCACTCTATCGACCTGCGTTGCCACCTTCAGGGTACAATGGACCTGAACACCCAGATCTCTCTGTGCATCAATTTTCCCCAGGGCTTTTCCATTTACCATATAGTTTGCTCTTGAATTGGATCTTCCAAAATGCTTCACCTCGCATTTGCCTGGATTGAACTCCATCTGCCATTTCTCCACCCAACTCTCCAATCTATCTATATTCTGCTGCATTCTCCGACAGTCCCCTTCACTATCTGCTACTCCACCAATCTTAGTGTCATCTGCAAACTTGCTAATCAGACCATTTATACCTTCCTCCAGATCATTTATGTATATCACAAACAACAGTGGACCCAACACGGATCCCTGTGGAACACCACTGGTCACAGTTCTCCATTTTGAGAAACTCCCTTCCACTACAACTCTCTGTCTCCTGTTGCCCAGCCAGTTCTCTATCCATCTAGCTAGTACACCCTGGATCCCATGCGACTTCACCTTCTCCATCAGCCTACCATGGGGAACCTTATCAAACACCTTATTGAAGTCCATGTATATGACATCTACAGCCCTTCCCCCATCTATCAACTTTGTCACTTCCTCAAAGAATTCTATCAAGTTGGCAAGATATGACCTTCCCTGCACAAAACCATGC
>NC_063336.1:12565998-12571848 GCF_021869965.1 Rhincodon typus | reverse complement strand
ATTCTATCAAGTTGGCAAGATATGACCTTCCCTGCACAAAACCATGCCGCCTTTCACTAATAAGCCCATTTTCTTCCAAATGTAAATAGATCCTATCCCTCAGTATCTTCTCCAGCAGCTTCCCCACCACTGACCTAAGGCTCACCGGTCTATAATTACCTGGATTATCCTTGCTACCCTTCTTAAACAAGGGGACAACATTAGCAATTCTCCAGTCCTCCGGGACCTCACCCATGCTCAAGGATGCTGCAAAGGTATCTGTTAAGGGCCCAGCTATTCCCTCTCTCGCTTCCCTCAGTAACCTGGGATAGATCCCATCCGGACCTGGGGACTTGTCCACCCTAATGCCTTTTAGAATACCCAAAACATCCCCCCTCCTTATGCTGACTTGACCTCGAATAATCAAACATCTATCTCTAACCTCAACATCCATCATGTCCCTCTCCTCGATGAATACCGACGCAAAGTACTCATTAAGAATTGCATTCATTTTCTCTGACTCCTCACAGAACTTCCCTCCTTTGTCCTTGAGTGGGCCAACCCTTTCTCTAGTTACCCTCTTGCTCCTTATGTATGAATAAAAGGCTTTGGGATTTTCCTTAACCGTTTGCTAAAGATATTTCATGACCCCTTTTACCCCTCTTAATTCCTCGTTTCAGATTGGTCCTACTTTCCCGATATTCTTCCAAAGCTTTGTCTGTTTTCAGTCGCTTAGACCTTATGTATGCTTCCTTTTTCCTCTTTGCTAGTCTCACAATTTCACCTGTCATCCACGGTTCCCTAATCTTGCCCTTTCTATCCCTCATTTTCACAGGGACATGTCTGTCCTGCATTCTAATCAACCTCTCTTTAACAGCCTCCCACATATCAAATGTGGATTTACCCTCAAACAGCTGCTCCCAATCCACATTCCCCAGCTCCTGTTGAATCTTGCTATCGTTGTCCTTCCCCCAATTTAGCACTCTTCCTTTAGGACCACTCTCATCTTTGTCCATGAGTATTCTAAAACTTACGGAATTGTGATCACTATTCCCAAAGTAATCCCCTACTGAAACTTCAACCACCTGGCCGGGCTCATTCCCCAACCAGGTCCAGTATGGCCCCTTCCCGAGTTGGACTATTTACATACTTGTCCATAAAACCCTCCTAGATGCTCCTCACAAATTCTGCTCCATTCTAAACGCCTAACACTAAGTGAATCCCAGTCAATGTTGGGAAAATTAAAATCTCCCATCACCACCACCCTGTTGCTCCTACATCTTTCCATAACCTGTCTACATATTTGTGCCTCTATCTCATGCTCGCTGTTGGTAGGCCTGTAGTACAGCACCAACATTGTTACCGCACCCTTCCTATTTCTGAGCTGTGCCCATATTGCCTCACTGCTCGAGTCCTCCATTGTGCCCTCCTTCAGCACAGCTGTGATATCCTCTTTGACCAGTAATGCAACTCCTCCACCCCTTTTACCTCGCTGTCTATCCCGCCTGAAGCAGCTATATCCTGGGATATTTAGTTGCCAATCTTGCCCTTCCCTCAACCAAGTCTCAGTAATAGCAATAACATCATACTCCCAGGTACTAATCCAAGCCCTAAGTTCATCTGCCTTACCTACTACACTTCTTGCATTAAAACAAATGTACCTCAGACCACCTGTCCCTTTGTGTTCATCATCTGCTCTCTGCCTACTCTTCCCCTTAGTCACACTGACTTCATTATCTAGTTCCTTACAGGCTTTAGTTACTACCTCCTTACTGTCCACTAACCTTCTCATTTGGTTCCCATCCCCCTGCCACATCAGTTTAAAACCTCCCCAACAGCGTTAGCAAAAGCACCCCCTAGGTCATCGGTTCCAGTCCTGCCCAGGTGTAGACCGTCCGATTTGTAATAGTCCCACCTCCCCCAGAACCGGTCCCAATGTCCTAAAAATCTGAACCCCTCCCTCCTGCACCATCTCTCGAGCCACTCATTTCTCCTGCCTATTCTTTCATTTCTACTCTGACTAGAACGTGGCACTGGTAGCAATCCTGAGATTACTACCTCTGAATTCCTACTTTTTAACGTGGCTCCTAACTCCCTAAATTCTGCTTGTAGGACCTCATCCCGTTTATTATCTATATCATTGGAGCCTATATGCACCACGACATCTGGCTGTTCACTCTCCCCCTTCAGAATGTCCTGCAGTCGATCTGAGACATCCCTGACCCGTGCACCTGGGAGGCAACATACCATTCGGGAGTCTCGTTTTCGACCACAGAACCGCCTATCTACTCCCCTTACGATCAAATCCCCTATGACTATAGACCTTCCACTCTTTTTCCCGCCCTTCTGTACAGCAGAGCCAGCCACGGTGCCATGAACCTGGCTACTGCTGCCTTCCCCTGGTGAGCCATCTCCCCCAACAGTATCCAAAACGGTATACCTGTTTTGGAGCGAGATGACCGCAGGGGACACCTGCACTGCCTTCCTGCTTTTTCTCTGCCTTTTGGTCACCCATTCCCTTTCTCCCTCAACAATCCTAATCTGCGGTGTGACCAATTTGCTAAACATGCTATCCACAACTACCTCAGTATCGTGGATGCTGCAAAGTGAGTCCATCCGCAGCTCCAGAGCCGTCATGCGGTCTAACAAGAGCTGCAGCTGGACACACTTCCTGCACGTGTAGGAGTCAGGGTCATCAGCCACGTCCCTGAGCTCCCACATTGAGCAGGAGGAGCATAACATGGGTCTGGGATCTCCTGCCATTTTTACTCTTAAGCTTAACTTAGTCCTACTATAATATCAAATAATAGATAAATGAAATGAAAAGAAAAAATTGTACCAAATCACTCTACTTACCAGCACACAATGAAAAAAGTGTAAAAGAAAAACTTACCTTATCAACACACCAGAATCTTTTTTTTTCGTCAGAGGAGGAGGGTGGGTGGGAGACACTACACGTGTAGTGTCTCGGGTTTAGCCATTGCCCAAATATATCAGTTCACTCACCTTCCCAGAGCAAAATTCGACCGCTCCCACTCAGCTCCGCTCCTGAAATGAAGAACTTACCTCCTGGCAGGCCCCTGGTCCTCACTCTCACTGCTCCCACTGCTGCTGCAGCAAAAAAAAATTGGTTGTGTGTTGTGTGATTTCTGACTTTTCGCTCCAGTGTCAGCTTAAATAACATGCTCACATCCACAGTGTGCATACCCTTATCGTACTGAGCATGACCTTGGGCTGTTCACCTTCCCCCATTAGAATGTCCTGTACTGTTCTGTAACATTTCTGCCCTTAACCCTAGGGAGACAATAATCCATCCAGGAGTCATATTTACTGTCGCAGAAAATAACTGTCTGCTCCCCTTGATAAAACCTTCTCTATTGATACAGCCCTTTCACTCTTTTTCCACCTTATATCTACAGCTAGGTCACATGTGGTTGCATGACCTTGTCTATTGCTGTTCTCCTTCAAGGCCACATTTGGAGTATTGTGTTCAGTTCTGAGCACTGTACTTAAGGAAGGATGTTCAAAGTCTGGAACGAGTGCAAAGTAGATTCACAACAATGATACCAGGAATGACACAAGGAAAGATGAGAGAAATTGGGCTTATTCTCCTTGGCACTGGAAAGACTAAGAGGTGACCTTACTGAAGTGTTCAAAATTCTACCAATTTTTTTTTGACAGGCTAAAGAAGAATATTCTGTTTCCTCTATTTGTTATGTCAGTTATTTGTGGTCACAATTTCACAACTGTCAGCAGGAGAGTTAGGAGTGAGATGAGGAGAAACTTCTTCACTCAGAGAGTTGGAGATAGTAGGAACTGCAGATGCTGGAGAATCCGAGACAACAAGGTGCAGGGCTGGATGAACACAGCAGGCCAAGCAGCATCATAGGAGCAGAGAGGCTGACGTTTCGGGCCTAGACCCTTCATCAGAAAAGGGGGAGGGGAAGAGGGTTTTGAAATAAATAGGGAGAGAGTGGGAGGCGGATAGAAGATGGATAGAGGAGAAGATAGGTGGAGAGGAAACAAACAGGTCGAAGAGGCGGGGATGGGGCCAGTAAAAGTGAGTGTAGGTGGGGAGTTAGGAAGGGGATAGGTCAGTCCAGGGAGGACGGACAGGTCAAGGGGGCAGGATGAGGTTGGTCGGTAGGAGATGGAGGTGCAGCTTGAGGTGGGAGGAGGGGATAGGTGGGAGGAAGAACAGGTTAGGGAGGCAGGAACGAGCTGGACTGGTTTTGGGATGCGGTGGGGGAGGGGAGATTTTGAAACTTGTGAAATCCACATTGATACCATTGGGCTGCAGGGTTCCCAAGCGGAATATGAGTTGCTGTTCCTGCAATCTTCGGGTAGCATTGTTGTGGCACTGCAGGAAGCGCAGGATGGACATGTCGTCTGAGGAGTGGGAGGGGGAGTTGAAATGGTTCGTGACTGGGAGGTGCAGTTGTTTATTGCGAACCGAGCGTAGGTGTTCTGCAAAGCGGTCCCCGAGCCTCCGCTTGGTTTCCCCGATGTAGAGGAAGCCACACCGGGTACAGCGGATGCAGTATACCACATTAGCAGATATGCAGGTGAACATCTGCTTGATGTGGAAAGTCTTCTTGGGGCCTGGGATGGGGGTGAGGGAGGAGGTATGGGGGAGTTTGGAATGCGCTGACTGGAAGAGTGGTGGAGGCAGATTCCATACAATGTTTCAAAAGAGAGCTGGATATATATTTGAAAGTGATCAATTTAACGGGGTACAGAGAAAGGGCTGGAGAATGGGACTAGCTGGGTAGCTCTTTTGGGAGCCAGTATGGACATGGTTGGTTGAATGACACCCAACCATTGTGTAAACTCTATGATGCATTGCCCTCAACAATATCCAGAAGAGACATTTGGTTGGTGGGCAGAACCTCTGGGGACTCCTACACTGCTTGCCTTTTCTTATTTGATCTGCCTACCTGCCTGTTTTTCCTTAACTTGATGTGTCACCACCACTCTGAATGTGCTATTCATTTAGTTATCTGCCTCACAGATGTACCTCAGTGATCTTACCTGTTGTTCAAGCTCTGAAAACCAGAGTTCAAGTTTGTCCTGTTGGTGACACTTCCTGCACATGCGCTTGTCGTGAGAAGTGTCCATGGCTCCGTACATACAATATGACAGGAATTCCACTTGGCTGAGCTGCCCTGCCATACGTTAACTTATAATTTTAAGTTACCCTACTTACAGTAATGTAGGGTGGCATGGTGGCATAGTGGTTAACACTGTTGCCTCACAGCGCCGGGGACTCGAGTTTCAATTCCGTGGGTGACTGTCTGTGTGGCATTTGCACATTCGCCTCCATGTTTGCGTGGGTTTTGGCCAACTGTTCCGGCTTCCTCCTACAGTCCAAAGATGTGCAGGTCAGGTTGATTAGCCATGCTAAATGTGGGGTTATGGAGATAGGGTAAGGGGGCTGGGTCCAGGTGGGACGCTATTTGGAGGATTGGTGCAGATGTGATGGGCCAAACAGCCTCTTCCTACATTGCCAGGATCCTATGATTTTAATAACTTAAACCTTTACTTTTGTACTATTAGTTTAAAATAAAAACTGGAAATTAGTTTTGTAGAAATTCTTAGTCACAAATCACCTCTCTTTTCTGTATCTATAAAATCTGTCTTTCCCTGGACCAGTTTAGAAATGTATGTTTATCAACAACATTGCAGTTGAAATACAATCCCTAACGGCAGCTTCCAAGGAATAATCACCGCATGACTTGCCTATAGTATAACTGTTAGATTATTAGAGACAACAAGGTGCAGGGCTGGACGAACACAGCAGGCCAAGCAGCATCATAGGAGCAGAAAGGCTGACGTTTCGGGCCTAGACCCTTCATTTTCTGATGAAGGGTC
>NC_063336.1:12490682-12565598 GCF_021869965.1 Rhincodon typus | reverse complement strand
GACCCTTCATCAGAAAATGAAGGGTCTAGGCCCGAAACGTCAGCCTTTCTGCTCCTATGATGCTGCTTGGCCTGCTGTGTTCGTCCAGCCCTGCACCTTGTTGTCTCGGATTCTCCAGCATCTGCAGTTCCTACTATCTCTGTTAGATTATTATTTCTCTTCTCCTCACATTATCCCTCTCTAGAATATATTTAAGTGCTGGTGACTGAGTTGGATCCTCATCTCTCCCATTTGATTACTGTCTCCTGGTCAATTTGTCTCTCTCCAAATCATAAGTGTGGGTATAGAAATAGAATTTAATTCAAAAAAACCTTTAATTACGAGTCTAATGATAGCTTTGAAGCCATTGTTCATTTCTATATAATCCCATCTGATTCACTAATGTCCTTTAGGAAAGGAAACCAACATCCTTACCTGGTCTGCCATACATGTGACTCCAGACCCACAGCAATGTAGTTGACTCTTAACTGCCCTCTGAACAATTAGGAATGGGTAATAAGTTTTGGCCTGGCTAGCAATGCCCACATCCTCTGAATGAATAAGCAAAAACTAAATAATGAAAAAAAAACATTTAGTTGTGCAACAACAAGTATAAATATGGGAAAGAATGATCAAATCAAAATATTAAATGAACAGAATAATTGGAGAAAGCTAACCAGAAGTGTAAATAACTTAGTAAGTGTTTCTTTGGTTGTTGAGAAATGAAATGAGTTACCAAAGTGATAGTTTGTCCCTCTAGAAAGTGATAGTAGAGAATGATTAATGGAAAGATAAAGAAATTGCAGATATGTTGAACAGGTATTTTGCATCAATCTTCACTATAGAGGATGGAAATAGAAATCCCAGAAGTAGCAACTAGTCAAGAACTGGAAGGAAGGGACAACGTCAGGAAAATCATAGAACCACCATAGAGGCGACACTGAGTGCATTGTAGGAGCTACATGCTGACTATTATTTGGGTTCTGACTGACTCCATTGTAGATTCTTAAAAGAAGTGACCAGTAAGACAGTTGATGCATTGATTTCAATTTATTGAAACTCCCTTGATTCTGGTCTAGTTCCATAGGATTGTAAGATAAAAACTCAAAAAGGCAGGCACACAGAAAGCAGGAAATTCCAGGCCTGTTAGTTTAACATCAATCATTGGGAAAGTGTTTGAAGCTGTTACAAAAGAATATATAACAGGGCTCTTGGAACAATTCAAGGTAGTCAGAGAGAGTCAAGGTGGTTTTGCGAAAGAGAAGTTGTGTTTGCCCAATGTATTGGGGTTTTTTGAGACATTAACTTGTGAATAAAGGGGATCCAATGGATACACTCTACTTAGATTTTCAGAAAGCATTTGTCAAAGTGCAACATTAATTGTGAAAAATGGATGTTTCTGGTGAAAGAGATATTAGTAGGGACAGAAGATTGGCTGGCCAACAGGAAGTAGAGAGTGACATGATTGGATCATTTTTAGATTGGTGAGATGCAACAAGTGGTGTGTCATATCGATTGGAGCTGGGGCCTTTACTGTTCATAATTGAAATAAATGATAGCATAAGTGAGTGAGAAAAGATATGCAAATAGAGTATTAGAAAGAGTGCAAAAACATGAAATTGTCCATTTTGAACCATAGAATCCCTACAGTGTAGAAACAAGCCCTTTGGCCTAACAAGTCCACACTGACCCTTGGAGCATCCCACCCACACCCATCCCGTTATAACCCACCTAAGCTACATATCCCTGAACACTACAGGCAATTTAGCATGGCCAATCCACCTAGCCTGTACATCGTTGGACTGTGGGAGGAAACCGGAGCACCCGGAGAAAACCCACGCAGACACAGGGAGAATGTGCAAACTCCACACAGACAGTTGCCTAAGGGTGGAATTGAACCCAGGTCTCTAGCGCTGTGGGCCAGTATTGCTAACCACTGAGCCACCGTGCCACCTGGCAGGAAAAAAATTGAAAAACAGAAGCAGATTATCTAAATGATGAGAGATTTCAGATCTCTGAGATGCAGAGGGATCTGGATGTCCTTACACATGAATCACAAAATATTAGATTGCAGGAAAAACAAGTAATTAGCAAAGCTACTGGAGTGTTATCATTTAGCATGAAGGGAATAGGATTCAGAAGAAGGTAGGTTATGCTTCAGTTATATAGGACATTGGTGGGTCTACATCTGGATTACTATGCACACTATTTCTCAACTTATTGAAAGAAGGATTTAAATGTTTTGAAGGCAGTTCAGAGATGGTTGACCACACCAATACTTGCAATGAGGGAAGGTTGGACAGACTATGCTTTGTATCCACTGGAGTTTAGAAGAGTAAACAGTGACTTAAGTGAATCATAAGATCCTGAGGGACTATGATAGGGTAGAGGCAGAGAGGATATTTCCTTTTATGAAGGAATTTGGTACTGGGGGCTCACTGTTTAAAAATCAGCAGTCACCCATTTAAAACAGAGATTAAGCAAACTTTCATCTATCAGAGTGTCATGAGTTTTTGGAATTCTGTTCCTGAAAAAGAATTGGAAGCAGAGTTGTTAAACCTTTTTTATGGCAGAAGTAGTTAGATGCTTGGTAAACAAGGGGCTGCTAAATTATCAGCAATAGGGGAGGGGGAATATGGATTTAAGGTTGAAATGAGAACAGCCACGATCTTAAGTGACAGAGCAGACTCAAGGGGCCTAATGGCTGACGTCTGCTCCTTGTTTCTATGCCTGGGGTTGCGAAACTAATCAAATTTCTCATTGGACAGGCAGTAGGTGACTGAAGAGGTGACATATCAAGGCCCTTAAGTGGCAATTGACTGACCATCTAACAGCCTTAATTGCTGGAAATCTGAAAAAAAAATGCTCATAGACCTCTTGTCCAGCACAATAGTAGAAGTGGGAAGAAGGGACAAATTTCTCTCCAAGCTATACTAGCTCGTTCTGAATTGCCCTTCTCACCCCATCTCTCACCATCTCTAGGGGGGGAAACATTGTGGCCTATGCCAATCATGTAATATCCTTTCATAGTGTTGAGAAGCTATTTCAGGTTACCTCTCAGCTTTGTCTTTTCTGAAGGGAAAGCATCAAGCTGTCCAATCTTCTCCAGTAGTCACAAATTCTCAGTTCCTTTTAGGTCCACTATCTCCAGTAGTTCAGTATGTTCTTTGTAATGGAAAGACCTTCTCTATGAAGGGCTGAGAACCATAACATGTGCCAGTGCAAAAGTTGAAAAGGGTTGTTGAAGGAAAAGGCGAGTGTTAAATGGGTAATTCTGAGAGTGTGGGGAGAGGTAGTAGATGGGATTCAGGAAGATTCAGATACATACTTCCAGAATCCCAGCCTCCCCATAGGAGCGACTGACCCCTCTGCCATACATTTTCAGATGTAAAGGATTAAACACTTGCATTTTGCAGAATACAACAAAACATATCAAAAAGGCAGTTGATTGATTTTACTTTAGCTTCATAGTTACAATCAAAATCTTTTAGCATTAACATAAGAAAAACCAGCTCATATAAGTAATAATGTTCAGTTTAAACATCTATTATTTCTGTTATGAGCTTATGAATTAGGAGCAGAAGTTGACCATACAGCCCTTCAAGCCTACTCCATCATTCAATGAGATCATGGCTGATGCGTTTGTAACCCAAATTCCACATTGTCATCTATCCCCGATGTACTTTAGTTTACTACCTATACCTGCTTTAAAAATAATCGATGACTCCATCCCAACCACCTTCCGAGGCAGAGAGTTCCAAACTTGCACAACTCACTGAGAGAAAAAAATTTGACTCAATTCTATCCTAAAGGGTGACCATTACTCTATCCTCTCCTCTATCCATCTTCTATCCGCCTCCCCCTCTCTCCCTATTTATTTCAGAACCCCCTTCCCCTCCCCCTTTTCTGATGAAGGGTCTAGGCCCGAAACGTCAACCTCTCTGCTCCTATGATGCTGCTTGGCCTGCTGTGTTCATCCAGTCCTGCACCTTGTTGTCTCGGATTCACCAGCATCTGCAGTTCCTACTATCTCTGAGCCAGAATACTCCACCAGGTTAAGGCTCAGGCAGTAGAGCTATCAATGTGCTTATTGAAGCTGATCGCAGTTTCAGCATTTACAAAGTTAAAGAAAGACAAGGTACAAAGACAGAGCAAGGAAATGAGTCTGAGGAGCAAATGCCTTCACGTGCATAAAGGACAAAGGTCTTGTTCTGTCATGAACTGTTTATAATTTATAGCAAGTCCTAAATAAAATCATATATACAGACTCTGAACTGATTCAATTACAGTTGTAAGGTGATGCCTCATTGTCAGAGGTGCCACACTTGAGAGAAGATATTAAGCCGTTGGCCTGCTCTGTTGTTCTGCCCAATATTCCACCCAAAACCATAACCTGACCATTCCTCACTTTATCACCACTAGAATCCCAATAGATTCAAAATGGCTGCCATGCACATGCTGACTGCATTAAAATAATTCACACGACTGGAACTACTTTGGGATTTTCCTCAGATCATGAGCTAATTGGATGATTTTGCCGTGTGGTCAATGGTCTGGTGGCTCTTCCAGATTGCTCATTTCATTCTAATGAACATACTAGTCTTCCTGCTTTATGTACGCAACTTTCTTCCTTACGGTTGACATGTACAGTGAGATCTCTTGTGACACGGTGGTAGTGTCCCTATTTATGAGCAATGAAGCCTGGGTACAAGTCCTACCTATTCATAGACGTGTCACAACATCCCTGAACAGGTTGATGAGGAAAATCTCCTCTCTTTATATATTCATTCGCCACTGTCTTGGCCAGGCTGTATTGCCCATTTCTCAATAAGCTAATGTAGCTAATGGAATCCCATTATTTGTAAAGGGAAGTAGAGAGAAACAGGGAATTATAGACCAGTGAGTCTGACGTTGGTAGTGGGGAGGATGCTAGAGCCCATTATCAAGGATTTTATCATACAGCACTTAGAAAACGGTGGTAAAATCAGACACAGTCAGCATGCACTTACAAAAGGGAAATCGTGCTTCACAACTCACAATATATGTTGATGATTTAGATGAGGGAACTAAATGTAATATCTCAAAATTTGCAGATGAAACAAAGCTGGTTGGAAGGGTGAGCTGTGAGGAGGATGCAGAGATGTTACAGTGTGATTTGGACAGGATAAGTGGGTGAGAAAGTGTATGGCAGGTGAGTATAGATAAATGTGAGGTTATCCAATTTGGTAGCAAAAATAGGAAGGCAAATTATTATTTGAATGGCTATAAATTGAGAGAGGGGAATGTTCAACAAGACCTGAGAATCTCCGTGCACCAGACACTGAAAATAACTCAGATGTAAGAAGGCCAACAGTAAATGGCCTTCACAGTGAGAGGATTCACGTATAGGTATAAAAATGTCTTGCAGCAATTTTACAGGGCACTGGTGAGACCACACTGGGAATATTGTGTGCAGTTTTGGTCATCGGACATAACTTTTGTGGCTCAAGAGGTCAAGGCATATGGTGGGGAGGGCAAGATTGGGGTACTGAACTTGATGATCAGCCATGATCATCATGAATGTGACAGCAAGACTTGGGGGGTTGAAGAGCCTACTCCTACTTCTATCTCTTATGGTTATAACAGCAATTGAGAGTGAGCCTGGAGTCATGTAGAGGCCAGAACTCATAAGGCCTGTTGTTATTTCTCTGCAAAGACCTTAGTAAACCAGATGGCATTTTCTCCCCAACAACTGATCATCATTAATTGTAATTCCAGCTTTTTGTTGAATTCCCACCATCTGCCTTGGCAGGATTTGAACCCAGGGCTCCAGCATCTTTACCCGGGTCTCGGAATAATAGTCCATTGATAATACTACTGGGTCATTGCCTCCTGTTATGAGTTACTTTATATCCAGATCCATTGTAACAGTATCTTTCTACAATACAAAAATCAAGGCTGCTTCATCTAACACCTTTCAACAACACCATCTACTGACTAACAACAAAACCTAAAACAGGGCAGTGTGAAATATTTTATATTAAAGGCGAGTCGCCCAACAGCCATCATCTCATAAACAGATCCCTGATTGCAGCAATTAAGGCAATAAATATGATGATTATTGTAATTACTCAATGTGCATGCATTTGCTTTGACCTTTCAGGCAGCCCTTTTAATTATTTAATCAGTTTTGTAACGTGCTTGTTCACTTGCATTTGTGTGCGTCTTTGCCTTTATTTGCTCGGTTTACTTCAGTTGTTTATGATTTGTTAATTTTAAAGCAAACAGTCATTTTTTTTTTCTCGCTCTCCTTCTCCTTTTATTGTCATATTTGATTAAGTTAGTCCTTTATTCTTGTGCAGGCTCCTCTGAATCGCCCGGCTCACTACTGCGGGCTGCGCACTCTCCATGTTAGTGGAAGGCTTGTTATCAAGCAGGAAGATGTTGAAAGTGAAGTTTTGTTTTTTTTTAAAGAAAAACAATTCTGTTTTCTGCCATCTCCTTTGCTGAAGCGTTTGGGGTAGGGGAGATGAAGCTTATCTCTATTGTTTGGTCTGGAAGTGACCCACCTCCAATTTTCAGCCCTGATTACACAACTAATTTTGCTATGAGTTTATTTTACATAATATAGTCCAATTTCACACCCTCTGATTCACGTTGGGTTTCAGAGAATTGGAAAACTTCACAGCACAGAAGGATCCCTTGTTTATTTCAAGAATATACTTTATTCATAAAAGATTACCATATATTGGGTGACACGGTGGCTCCAGTGGTTAGCACTTGTGTCTCACAGAGCCAGGGGCCTGGGTTCAAATCCACCCTCGGGCAACTACCTGTGTAGAGTTTGCACATTCTCCCTGTGTCTGCTAGTGTTTATGCCTGGTGCTTTGGTTTCCTCCCACAGTCCAAAGATGTGCAGGTTAGGTAGACTGGCCATGCTAAATTACCCATAGTGTCCAGAGGGTGTGCAGGTTAGGTGGATTAGCAATGGGAAATACGGGAATGGGTCTGGGTGGGAGGCTTTCTAGAGGGTCGGTGTGGACTTGTTGGGCTAAATGGCCTGTTTCCATACTGTAGGGATTCTATGATATTATGTATACATACACACCGTCGGAAAAACAGTTTGGTTCTCTACAGTTGTATATCAAGGAAACAAACAAACATTGGAGTTTGACTCTATCCAAACAAACCAAAGGCATCTCCTACTTGAACCAGACTATATTTACATGCATTTGAGGCACCAGGAGGGTCTGATAACTGAGCGGAGCCCCATTTACCTTCAGCAGGACCACCTCAGACAGTGGTCCTTCCCCACTGTGCCTTGGAAGTAGTTGCCCCAAGGTTTAGTGCATCCCTCACCACATAGTCCTGGACCTTGGCCAGTCTGCAACACTCGGTCAGGGTCAACTCTCTATTCTGGAAGACTAACAAGTTTCGGGCAGACTAAAGAGCATCTTGCACCGAGTTGATGCTTGTCTCGGTGTGCGTCCTGAGGAACGGACGGTGGAGCTCAGAGTCCTACGTCACAGAGCCACTCAAGATGAACCACAACAAAAACCATCACTATTCAGCCTTGGTTGCTGTCTCATTGTCCACCATTCCATCCATCATTGCCCCTTATGCTGTTAAAATCCAGTTTGAAACAGTGCAACCATGCAGCACTCATGTTACTGCACTGATAATGCGGGCACCCAGAATAATAATCACATCCAGAAGAGGACCTCAATTTCAACCAGGACATTTTGAGAATTTATGATTCTTGCACCGAACATTAGTATCAAAAATATAGTGTGAGGTACAAAAAAAGGTCCAATTGCATCAATGATCACAAAATTCACACACCACCAGCAATTCTTAAGGTTTAAAGGATTTTAATTTAACCCACACAGAATGGTGAATGTTTGCAGTGGAGTCCTGTCAAAAGCCATTAATTCTGTGTTGCTTTAACACATTTTGAGTGGATTGAAATGAAAATCTGGTGAAGAAGAGGACCAAAGCTATAAAGGAACCATTACACAGCACAACATATGTCACACCCTCGACATCAGACTCCGGATGTCACATTGCAAACATCACACTTTGTTGCACTGGTGAATTAACAATATTAAAGAATATAAGCAAAGCCAGTTATAAAATCCAGGTCATTCGTCATGTGATA
Organism: Rhincodon typus; assembly: GCF_021869965.1. Taxonomy (NCBI): domain Eukaryota; kingdom Metazoa; phylum Chordata; class Chondrichthyes; order Orectolobiformes; family Rhincodontidae; genus Rhincodon; species Rhincodon typus. Next base: position 12,557,482 of record NC_063336.1, on the reverse strand, counting down.
TTAAAGCCAATGAGTAATTTATAATTCGACAAAATTCCTTGGGTACACAACACTTAACCTGTGACAAAACCAGAAAGCAGCGGAGAAACTCAACAGGTCTGGCTGCGTCTGCAGAGAGAAAAGCAAAGTTAACGTATTGGGTCCGGTGACCCTCCGTCTAGAGATGCTGTCGCATCGACTGAGTTTCTCCAGTGCTTTCTGCTTTTGTTTCAGATTTCCCACATCTGCAGTTCATTGATTTTAATTTAGCTCTTAAACTGTGAGTGTGCGAGGTTGGTTTAATTACATAAAGAAAAAGACTTGCACCTCAGTATATCTCAAATCACTCCTCAGCTAATAAAGTACTGTTTACCAGTGTAGTCACTGCTGCAAAGCTGATAACAGATTGCACAGGCAAGGTCCCTCAGACAGCAATGTGCTACTTACCCAGAGATGTTGACTGAGGAATAAACATTGACTGAGCTACCCAACATAGCCATAAAAAGAGAAATGTTGGAGAAATTCAATAGATCTGGCAGCATCTGTGGAGAAGAAAAAAACAAGAGTTAACATTACAAATCCAAAGATGAGATGTACTGGGCTCGAAATGTTGGTGTTTTTCTTTCTCTGTGCGCACTTTTATTTGAAGAAAGGCAAGGCGTTAGTTTAACCTTTCATTTGAAAGGCATTGTAAGCACTGCCTCAGCACTACACCAGACAGTCAGCCTTGATTTCCGTGTTCAGACCTCTGGGGCAGGGCCTGCATGCAGAACATTTCCAATTTAGCAACAGGAGTGCCACCTCTGAGCATTGACTGACTCCTGGACTTTGCTATGTTACAGCGGAACAATGATACCTTTGCAGGTAAATGTGACTGTGGTTTACAAAGTATGACAATGAATGTTAATTTACCCCGTCTGCATAGACAGGCACCATGGGGATATTATTTCTTTCTGGCCATGATTGCCAAATGGAATCATGAACATGCATCCTTGATATTGATTACAAATGACAAATGTCCCCAAGACAATAGAATGTTACTTTCCTTGTTTCACATTGAGTTAACTGAACTGAGCAGAGTACTGATGAGTGGTGTGATAGTAAGGTTTATGAATTGTGAATCTGGATAGAGATGGGAGCACCACTGTGGAATTGTTGCTCTAAGGTCTGCCTCCCTCATCTACTGATCCACACCATTTCCTGCCATTAATTCTAATGGTTAGGTAACTATTCAGAGCATGAGGCTGACCACTGGTCTTCCTGGTTTTCACACTGACACATGTGTCCACTGTGCTAACACATGGACATATAATTAACATCCAGCCTGCACACTTTCCCAAGAGCAGAACCTTCCCTTCTTCCACTGACAGGTTTGCATGTAAGACCATCCAGAAGACTATCCTGAGAGGTGTCCCCACCGGCTGCCAAATTATCCACAATTTTATGGGGCACAGGTGAGGCCTAGCATACCTTCCAAACCTCAACTACTTCTCATTTTCAAGAGTTAAACATAGTTCTGAGGGCTCAAGTGTTCACAGGGTATGGATGGAAAGCGGAACAGGATTGAATGATCAGCCATGAACTTTTGGAGTAAAGGACCAGGCTTGAAGGGCTGAATGGCCTACTCCTGCTCTTGGTTTCTATGTAACCCCACTGTGTCCCATAAGTGGCCAATGAATGTTTCAATTTCAAGGCCAAAGGGCGAAGCTAAGGGATGTGAGTTGGGGGCGTTGGGAGGAATGGGAGCCATCCAACTTGGACTTAGAGTGGGAGACATAGCTGTAGAGATGACAGAAGGATGAATGAATGTTTCAGCAGCAAATACGCTGAGACAAGGCGAAACCAGGTGAAGTTGAGGAAGTAGAAATCGGCAGTTGGAGGGATGATGCAGCTGCAAGGATGGAAGCTCATTTCAGGGTCAATAAAAATTGCAAACAACTCACTTACTCTCAGATTGAGAGGGCAGTGGGTTCTGTAGCTAGCAAAATGCAACTTGGAGCAAGGACTGAGAGCAATAGCTTCCATCTTTCAAATATTTAAACTGGGGGAGGTTTCCACTCAACCAGTCACTATAGACTGATATTTTCATTAGAGAGAGAGACAACCAGTAGTGGTTTAACCTGAGGGTCACTGCACCTCAGGTGAAGGGAGAGGTTGGGAAGGAAGTTCCTTCATAGTAACCTCAACCAGTGTGGGAACTGAACCCATTCTGGTGTCATACTGCATTGCAAGGCAGCCATTCGGGCAACTGAGCTAACCAGACCAACCGTGAGATGCCGATTTAAGCAGAGGGATCATTAGTAACGGTGGAGGAGTTGAGTGAGGTGTTGATGAGCTCCAGAAATGTAGCAAAGCAACACAGCCCACAGTAGATCATGCCAGTGAGCTGAACTATGTAAAAACGGAATGGTAAATCCCCTGAGAACATCAGCACAAAAGGTGGGAACACAGGTTATTGTTCACAGAAGAAATGAATGCGTACTAAACAAGTGCTGCCAGACTGAGTGATTTGTAACCAGTGCCAAAAACAAGAAAGGTAATAAAATGCAGGTTATTGTCAGAGGTAGGAGAATAAGAGCAGTTATGGTGCCTGGAAATTACTTCTATTCAAACACAGGATATTAAGAGGATAAAATATTATTTTTTTCTTTAAAGATGGCTGTCAGTAGCCTCTATTTTATGATGGGTTTTAAAACTTGTGGTAAGGAGAAATTCATACAACAGGTATAATTTAGATGGGCAAAATGAAACACTTAACGTCAATGCTGGAAGTTTCTAATAAACTGGATTCCCAGCTAATGGAACATAAAACAGAATAAAAGATAAATGACCGAAACCAAATGACACCATTGCACACCAAGGGTAGACAATTGGTAATATGCAGGTGTTTTAATGTGAACAGCTTCCTCGTGAGAAAAGTGCTGCCTTTTATTCAATCTCTCCCGTTAAGGTGGATATAAATAAATTAAAACTAAGCGCCCTGTCTCCACCTTCTGTGTTACATTACAAGGAGCACTGAATCAGGAGCAGAAAGTGGTATGGTTTCCGCGGCTATTCTCTTGATCAGGGGAAAGTTCCACGAGTTCAAGTCTCAGATTGGGGAAAGTGGGAAAATATCAGCCCTCAAAAAAAAGGGAAATCCAATCAATTACCTCCCCGCCAGTCTAATCTCAATTGTCAGCAAAATAATACCAGAAGACATAGGAGCACAAGTCAGCCATCAGCCCATCAAGACTAAATAAAAACCGAAAGAACTGTGGTTGCTGTAAATCAGGAACAAAAACAGAAGTTGCTGGAAAAGCTCAGCAGGTCTGGCAGCATCTGTGGAGGAAAAAACAGAGTTAACATTTCGGGTCCGGTGACCCTTCCTCAGAACTTCCTCAGCCCATCAAGTCTGCTCTGCCATTCAGTGAGATCCTGGCTGACTGATTATCCTAAACTCCACTTCCCTTCCTTTTCCCCATAACCCTTGATCCTCTTACTGATTAAAAATCTCTCAATCTTGGCCTTGAAAATATTGACTGACCCAATATCAACAGCCTTCTGTGGTAAAGAATTCCATCAAATCACCAGCCCCTGAGAGTAAGAATTCCTCCTCATCTCTGTCCCAAATGTGCATTCCCTTAATCTGAGATTGTGGCCTCTAGTCCTTGACTCTCCCACAGGGGGAAACAACCTTTCCATGTCTACCTTGTTAATCTGCTAAGAATCTTGTATGTTTCAATAAGGGGAGGCAATGGCCTAGTGGTATTATTGTTGGACTGCTAATCCAGAGACCCAGATAATGTTCTGGGGACCTGGGTTTGAATCCTGCCATGGCAGATGATGGAATTTGAATTCAATAAATATCTGGAATTAAGAATCTAATGATGACCATAAAGCCATAGCTGATTGTTGGGAAAAACCCATCTGGTTACTAATGTCCTTTAGGGGAGGGAAGCTGCCATCCTTACCTGGTCTGGTCTACATGGTGACTCTGGGCAATAAATGCTGCCCAGTCAGCGACACCCTCATCCCGTGAATGAGTAAAGGTCACCTTTAATTCTTTTGTATTCCAACTAGTTCAGGCCAATCTACCCAACAAAATAGCCCTCCATATCTGGTATTGGCCTTGTGAATCTTCTTTTGACTGCCTCCAATGCCAATATATCTGTGCTTAGAAAAGGAGCCCAAAACTGTCCACAGTATTCCAGCTATGATCAGAATAGTTTCCCACTACAGTTGTATGATGAAAAGGTATCATGAAAAATGCTGTAATAGGGCACTTACGCAGCAATAACACATCCTTCAATTTGAATTGTACAAGAGATACTCAACTACAGACCTCAGTCCAAATATGAACAAAGAAGTAGAACTTGTTATGGACCAGACCAGACTCCCCAAATTATGTTATGGAGACAGCTTCGAACCTAATCTTTTTTAAAAGGCAAATGTAAGGCGTTGTGTTCCAGATATGATTTGGTTGGTCCACCAAAAAGATCTAATCAAAACTTACTTTATTCTTACAATGCAGTTAAAATACAACAAAAAGAAGAATTGGCTTGACCTTACTCTATTGAAATACTTAAAAAGATAGTATATTCTTTAACCTATAATAATGAACTGTTCTGATCTAGGCAGCATCCCATAAACACACTATTGCCAAAGGCAATTCAGCAACACAGTTATTATTCTAACATAATTTCTGAAGAAGGGTCTAGACCCAAAACGTCAGCATCCCTGCTCCTCTGATGCTGCTTGGCCTGCTGTGTTCATCCAGCTCTACACCTTGTTATCTCAGATTCTCCAGCATCTGCAGTTCCTGCTATCTCTACTATTCTAACATGCTGTCTCTCTCTCCAGTCCAGCAGGAATGAAAGAAACAAATTTCCCCTTTTGATTTTTAAGAGAAAGCCTCTCTATCTGAGACTTCACTCTCGCAGCAGGGAACTCAAGTTTTCAGGTCCAGTAGACAGGAAATGCCATCAACTAACTGAAAGCAAAACTAAAGTCCTTTTGGGTCTGTGTGAGCCTGACTCCACCCACTTATGATTCTTATGTCTTACTTTAAAAAAAAACTAAGGGGAGAATTGAAAGCGGTTGACCCAACTGCCCTGTCTGACGGAAACATTACAGTACCGCTCTGACAATACCCCTCTGCGAGAGAAACAGGACAGAACACATCTATCACAGAATCGTCACAAACTCTAAAGTGTCTGCCCTTGACATCAAGGCATTTCTTCTTGAGTGAGACACCAACGGCAAAGTAAGAAGGTTAAAGATAATATAAAGTCAAAAGGCATACCATATGCAAAGGTGTGTGGCTGGCTGGAAGACTAGGAAAATATTAAAGATCAGCAAAGAGTTACTAAAAGGCAATAACAAAGCAAAGGTAAATCATGAAAGAAAACTAATGCAAAAATAAAATGGATAGCAAAAGCTTCTATAATTGTATAAAAGGGAAGAGAGTAGCTAAAGTGAATGTTGGCCCCTTGGAGAATGAGACTGAAGAGAAATGGCAGCGTCACTGAAACAATATTTTTCTTCAGTTTTCATGGTGGAGAATATTAGTACCAATCCAATAGTAAATGATAAACCAAAGGCTGTAGAACAGAGAACATAGAACTGTACAGCACAGGAACAGGAGTTTTTGCCCACAATGTTGTGCTGAACATGACAGTGAATTAAACTAATACCTTCTGCCTGCCCTTGGTCCCTATCCCTCCATTCCTTGCATATCCGTGCGCTTATCTAAAAGTCTATTAAATGTCCCTATCGTATCTGCCTCCACCATCACCCCTGGCAGTGCATTCCAGTCTCCTACCACTGTCTGTGTAAAAAACTTGCCCCTCACATCCTAAAGAACAAAGAACACTACAGGACAGGAACAGGCCCTTTAGCCCTCCAAGCCTGCACTGACATATTTTGCCCTTCTATATTAAAACTGTCTTTACTTGCAGAATCAATATCCCTCTATTCCCTTCCTATTCATGTATTCATCCACATTTCTGGAATGCTGCTATTATGTCCGCTTCCACCATCTCCTCTGGCAGCATGTTCCAGGCACTTTGTGTGAAAAACTTGCCTCTCCCATCTCTTTTAAACTTTCCCTCTCGCACCTTGAACCTGGATCCTGTAGTAATTGACCCCTCCACCCTGGGTAGAAGCATCATATTTTCCACACTATTCATGCAATTCACAGTCTTATAAACTTCAATCAGATTGCCCCTCAACGTCCTGCATTCCAGTGAAAACAAACTCAGTCTATCCATTTCTGAAGAAGGGTCCAGAGCCGAAACATCAGCTTTCCTGCTCTTCTGATGCTGCTTGGCCTGCTGTGTTCATCCAGCTCTACACCTTGTTATCTCAGTCTATCCAACCTTTCTTCATCGCTAAAATCCCCCATACCAGGTAACATCCTGGTAAACCATTTCTGTGCCCTCTCCAAAGAATCCACATCCTTCTGGTACTTTGGTGACCTGAACTGTGCGCAATATTCAAAGTGTGGCCTAACTAAGTTCTGTAAAGCTGCAGCATAACTTGTCTATCCTTATACTCAATGCCCCTTTCAATGATAGCAAGCATGCTATTAGCCTTTTTTTAACTACCTTATCTACCTGTGCTGCCATCTTCAGTGATCAGTGGACCTGTACACACAGATCCCTCTGCATATCAATTCTCCTAAGGGTTCTGCCATTCACTGTATAATTTCAACTTGGACTTTCAACCTCACACTTGTCCAGATTAAACTCCATCTGCTATTTTTCATCCCATGCCTCCAACTGATCGATATCCTCTTGTATCTTCTAAAAACCCTCCTCACTATCCGCAACTCCACCAATCTATGTATCATCTGCAAACTTACTAAATAGACCAGCTATGGTTTCTTCCAAATCATTTTTATAGATCATGAACAGCAGAGGTCTCAGCATTGATCCTTATGGAACACCACTAGTCACAAACCTCCATCCTGAAAAGCATCTTTCCACTGCTATCCTCTGTCTCCTGTGACGAAGTCAGTTCTTTATCCATCTTGCCAGCTCATCCCCGATACCATGTGACTTCACCTTGTGTATCAGTCTGACATGAGGGACCTTGTCAAAGGCTTTACTGAAGTCCATGTAGACAAAATCAACTGGTTTTCCTTCGTCAATCATCTTCGTCATCTCCTTAAAAACTCGATCAAGTTAGTGAGGCATGACCTTTCCTACACAAAACCATGCTGTCTATACCTATTAAGTCCATTTGCTACTAAATGCATACAGATCTTGTCCCTGTGAACCTTTCCCAATAATTTCCCTACCACTGACATGAGGCTCACATGCCTGTAATTTCCAGGATTATTCCTGTTACCCTTCTTAAACAATGAGACAACATTCACTATCTCCTTTGAACTTTCCCTGTCTAATCTTAAATGCATGTCCCCTAGTTTTATACATTTCAACTATGGGAAAAAAATTCTGACCGTCAACCTATTCATGCATCTCATAATTTGATATGCTTCTATCAAGTCTCCTCTCAGCCTCCGCGTGGCTTTATGAAGGGTAAATCATATTTGACTAATTTGTTAAAGTTGTTTGATGATGTAAAAAGCAAGCTGAATAATGGGGCTCCATTACAAATGGTAGATGTATATTTAGATTTCCAGAAGGCATTTGATAAGGTGCCACACAAAAAGGTGAATACAAAAGGTGATCACATTGGATTCGGGGCAATTTATCAGCTTGGATAGAGGATTGGCTAACCAACAGAAAGCAGAGAGTCAGGATAAGTGAGTCTTATCCTGACTGCAAGATGTAACCAGTGGGATATACAGGGTTTGCCAATGTTCATAGCTATCTACAGCGGACACCATTTCCCTAGCCCTACACTAATCCCTGGAACGCCTGGATAATAAAGATACCTATGTCAGGCTCCTATTTATTGATTACAGCTCTTCCTGAAACATGATAACACCTACCAAACTAATCTCAAAACTCTGAGTCCTAGGTCTCTGCTCCTCCTTCTGCAACTGGAACCTCAGCTTCCTGACACACAGGCAGCAATCAGTGAGGATGGATAACAGCACCTTCTCTACGATAATCCTGAACACTGGCAGCCTGCAAGATTGCGTACTCAGCCCTCTACTGTACTCCCTGTACTCTCATGACTTTGTAGCCAAATTTCGTACGAACGCTATCTATACATTGGCTCATGACACCATCATTTTAGGCCGAATATCAAACAATGATGAGTCAGAATGCAGGAAAGAGATAGAGTGCTTGGTGTCATGGTACAATGATAACAACCTCTCCCTCAACGTCGGCAAAACAAAAGAACTGATCATTGACTTCAGGAAGAAAGGAGGAGGACATGTCCCCATCTACATCAACAGAGCTGAGGTGCAGAGGGTTGAGAGCATCAAGGTCCTAGGAGTGTGATGGTCAACAAGGCACAACAACGCCTCTTCTTCTTCAGGCGGCTTAGGAAATTTAGCAAGTCCATAAGGACCCTCACTAACCTTTACAGATGCACCATAGAACGCATTCTATCTGGATGAATAATGGCCTGGTATGGCAACTGCTGTGCCCAGGACTGTAAGAAACTACAGAAGGTGGTGTGCACAGCCCAGACCATCACAGAAGCCAACCTTCCATCCATGGACACTATTTACAGTTCTCGCTGCTGTGGAAAGGCTGCCAACATCATCAAAGACCCCTCCCACCCCAGTAATACTCTCTTCAACCCATTCTATCAGGCAGGAGATATAGAAGCTTGAACACACACACCAATACATTCAAGAATAGCTTCTTCCCTGTTGTTTTTAGAATCTAATATTGATCTTGCTTTTGTGCACCTCCTGTGCAGCTGTAACCTTATATGCCTTGCGCTGTCTAAGTACCCTATGATCTGTATGCCCTTGTATGTTGTGATCTGACAGTGCTACTCGCAGAACAAAACTTTTCACTGTACTTAGGTGCATGTGGCAACAATAAATCAAATCAAATCAAATCAAATCCGGTCCTCGGGCTCCAACTACTTACAATCTATATTGATGACCTAGCTGTAAGGATAGAAAATACTGAAGCTAAATTTGCACATAACACTAAAAAAGGTGAGACAGTAAGTTGCAATAAAGAAATAAGAAATTTACAAATGGATATGGAATGAACGGACCAAAATTTGGCAGATGAACTTTAACATGGATAAGTGGGAAGTTATCTGTTTTGGTCAAGAAGACTAGAAAAATGACAGATTATCGAAATGGAAATAAATTTCAGAATGCTCCAGTGCATAAGGATCTTGATGCCCTTGTGCATGAACCGCAGAAAGCTAATGCGCAGAGGGAGCAGGTAACAAGGAAGGTCAATGGAAATAATGAGATCTTTTGCCAAAGGAATAGAGTGTAAAAGTAGGAAGTGATGCTACAACAATAAAAGGCATTAGTGAGACCAGAGTTAGTAGGAACTGCCGATGCTGGAGAATCTGAGAATACAAGGTGTTGAGCTGGATGAACACAACAGGCCAAGCAGCATCAGAGGAGCAGGAAGGCTGACATTTCGAGCCTAGACCCTTCTGCTCCTCTGATGCTGCTTGGCCTGCTGTGTCCATCCAGCTCTACACCTTGTTATCTCAAGTAACAAACTGTGTCAACTTCAAGAAAACTTGCACCCCATGTTTAATTTAAAGTCGAAAATAAGTTGGATATCAAAGGGTTATCTGCAATTGTTCACTTGGAAGGATAATGGAGCAAATTTAGGAATTTACAAATGAATGTCAATCAAGATCAGAAAATCTGAAGAAGAGTCTAGGCCTGAAATGTCAGCTTTCCTGCTCCTCTGATGTTGCTTGTCCTGCTGTGTTCATCCAGCTCCACACCTTGTATTCTCAGTGAGACCAGAGTGTTGTGTACAGTTTTGATCCCCTTAGTTGAGGGATAGAGTTGCATTGGCAGCAATTCAGAGGAGGCTCACAAGATTTATTCCGCAGATGACGAGTTTGTCTTATGAAGATAAATTGAGCAGTTTAGGCCAATACTCTTTAGAGTTGAAGAGAATGAGTAGAGATTTATTTAGGTTTATAAGATGGTGAAATTGGCAAAGTAGACCTAGGTAGGATATTTCTTCATATGAGGCAGTCTAGACTGAGAACTAACAAATGTAGAAATTGCTGGAAAGGCTCAGCAGGTCTGGAGGCATCTGTGAAGAGAAATCAGAGTTAATGTTTCAGATTCAGTGATTCTTCCTCAGAACTCCTAGAATGAGGGGTCAAGTTTTAGGATAAGGAGCAGCAGATTTAACACGGAGATGAGGAGAAATCACTTCTCCCAGAGGGCCATGAATCTGTGGAATTCACCACCCCAGAGTGCAGTGGGATTTGGGAAATTGAGTAAATTTAAGGAAAAGGTAGTCAGAACTTTAATTTGTAGTGTTTTGCAGAGTTATGGGAAGAGGGCAGGAAAGTGAACTTGAGGCCAAGATGAGATCAGCCATGATCGTATTAAATAGTACAGCAGCCCCAAGGAGCTGAATCGCCAACTCCTGCTCTTAGTTCTTATGTTCTAATGTCCTGGAGCTCACTCCTGAACAGCACTGTGTGTGTGACTACACCACATGGATGGCAGTGATTTAAGAAAGCAACTCACAAACACCTTCTGATTGGTAAATGGAGATCAGCAATAAAGGTTGCCTTTTCCAGCAACGCCTATATCCCATGAATAAACAAAAAGTGCCATCAGTCCATCATTCTTTTTCCAGCTCCTGATTGACTTGCTGTGCATTAAAGCATTTTTGTTTTAATTTTCTGATTTCTGGGAATTGAAGTTCATTCTTTTTTATTTCCGTGCAGTGTCTCAGGATAGATCCGAGTCTTCAAATAGCAGGGTAAAAAGCCCGATTGCTCAACCAATGATGCAAATCCCTGTGGTGAAGTGTACAAATAAAATTTAATGGTTAAAATTAATACTTAACTTTATAACAACAGGACAGTGAAGGAAATACTGCACCGTTTCACATTGTCAGTATCTAAGTTGTTCTTTCATAGTTCACATTATTAATCCTTGAGAGAGTGCAGAAAAGATTTACAAGGATCTTGTCAGAATTGGAGGGTTTCTGCTATAGGGAGAGGCTGAATAGGCTGGAGCTATCTTTCCTGGAGAGTCGGAGGATGAGGGGTGACTTTGTAGAGGTTTGTAAAATCATGAGGATCATCGATAGGGTGCATAGCTAAGGTGTTTTTTTCCAGAATAGGGAAGTACAAAACTAGAGGGCATAGGTTTAAGGTGAGAGGGAAAGATTTAAAAGGGACCTAAGGGGCAACTTTTCCACGCAGATTGTGGTGCGTGTATAGAATGAGCTGCCAGAGGAAGTGTGCAGGCTGTCCCAATTACAACATTTTAAAGGCATCTGGATGGGTAGATGAATAGAAAGAGTTTAGAGGGATATGGGTCAAATGCTGGTAAATGGGACTATATTAATTTAGGATATCTGGTCATCATGGATGAGTTGGATTGAAGGGTCTGTTTCCATGCTGTACAACTCTATGACTCGAAGAAGTGGGATTCTGTTTCCATTTAAAGCAAAAACTTGACGTTCTCTTCATCATAAGGTCAGAAGTGAGCTGTTCACTGATGCCTCACTGCCTCTACTACAGGGCAATTAGGATTGGGCAATGAATTATGGCCTTGCCAGTGATTCCCACATTCAATGAACCTCATTTTTGAAAAAATAAATATGGTACCTTAGCATAGTGATGTTCTGAGCAAATTCACAGGAAGGTATTCAAAGGAAACATGTGTTGATCTCACAAAGTGAAGTGAATAATGTGTGACAATACAGTGAAAATGCCTTAGAGTAACCAGAACATTGTGTCAAACTACAATGACAATCCCCAAGAGTAAACAGAATACAATGACAACGCTTCAGATTAAAGGGTACACTGTGCCAGTTATAATGCCTGAACCTCAGTTGAAGAAAATCCTGTGCTAGAATAAAGCACAAATGTTTAATAATTGAAATAATACCACAGCAGGTTACATTGTCAATCTTTCAGAGCAACAACTTCATTATCAACATACCATGAGAATGCAAGGATAGTTGAGGGTGAATTAATGATCATTAATCACCCAGCAATCCTATGTTTCTATAGTAACACTAACACCTCAAGAGACACAAAAAAACATGCATTTATAATGCCATCTCATGGTGCAACCACTTCCCATATAATGAACTACTGATGTTGTGCAGCAGAGTAGCAGCCATTTTTGTCATGATTATGAGCATCACTGAAAAGATCGGTTATTCAGTTAATGTTTTTGTTTGCGTTACTTGGGTTACTGTGCCATCCCTGATGACCGAGGAAGAATATCCATGTCGTGGGGAGGTCACAGAGGAGATTCTTGCGAATCATTTGGGTGATATAGGCAGAGTTTCACCAAGAAGAGAAACATGAGAAAACAGAACTCCTATTAGAGGCAGGTCAAAAATCATTAAAGGGCAGCAGTCAGATGATTAAGAAAAGTTTATTTCTTATGGTCAGTGAGGTAACAGCCAGAAGGCAGAAATTTATGGAAATCATGATAAAGGTTGATTTGGGAAAGGTTAGGACAATATGTCTGCACAAAACATTGTCAGGGTGTATGTAATGAACTTCCAGAATCAATCTGTCATCATGTTGTAAAGAAAAAAATTGGAAAAGAAAAATGCGGAATAGTTTGTGAAAAATGGAGAAGATGGAATTAAATGGACAGAGTTAATGAAGTGAGCTAGTATGGGAGCAATGGCTAAACATTGTCATTTTTTTGCAATTGCTATATAAAAAGGTTCATTGTAATGGAGGTAGCACATTAGCATGTAAAAAGGATTGGTGAGCTACAGAATGTAGGCATAAATAAGCCATTTTTGTGTTGGCAATATGTATTGAGCGGAGTCCCACAGGAAACAGGGTTGGGCCCTCAACTGTTTATAATATCCAATGATTTGGATAAAGATACCAAATGTAAGGTTATTGAAGTTGCTGATGGCACAAAGATCAGGAGGAGAGTGAGTTGTATATAGGACATAATGTGTTTGCAAAGGGATATAGATAGGATAGGTGAAAGGACAAAACATTGGTAGATCAAGTATAATATGGGAAATTGTGAACTTGCCCACTTTGACGGGAAGAGTAGAAAAGCAAAACATTGTTCAATTGCAGCGAGATTGCAGAACTCTAAATTACTTGCAATATGGGTGGTCCTCGTACATGCAAGTTTCCAAAGCATGTAGTTGAGCAAGCGATTAAGAAGGCAAATGGAAAGTTGTTGTTAATATTTAACAATGAGTTGGAAGGTTGTGGAAAGTGGGCAGGAAAGTGGAGTTGAGGCTGAAATGAGATCAGCTGTGATCGTATTAAATGGTTGGGTAAGCTCGAGGGACAGAATTACTTACTCCTGTTTCTAATTCTTATGTTCAATGTCCTTATCACAAGGACAATGGAATATAAAGTAGGGATGTTTTGCTACAGTTTTAGGTGACATTGCAGAGGCCATATCAAGAGGACTGTGTTTAGTTTTAGTCAATTTATTTAAGAAAGGACATGGTTGCATTGGAAGCAATTTAGAGGAGGCTAACTTGAGTGGGTCTTAGGATAAAGGGGTTATCTGATGTAGAAAGATTGGATAGATTGGACTTGTATTGATTGGGGTTTGGAAAACTGAGAGGTGATCTTGTTGAAACATAGAAGGTAACCTTAACAAGGTGGATGTTGAGAGGATGTTTCTCCTCATGTAGATTCTAGAAGTAGACGACATCGTTTAAAAATAAGAGGTCAGCTATGTAACATGGCTGTCCTCAGAGATCTATGGAGGTGTGCGAATATTTCTAAGGCAGATTTGATAGATTCTTTAGAGAGAGAAATGGAGTTAATGTTTCGAGTCTGAAATGACTATTCTTCAGAACTGCATGAGTTTTGAAGAAAAGTTGCTTTGGCCTCAAAACATTAACTCTGTTTCTTTCTCCTCAGATGCTGCCGGACCTGTTGAGTTTCTCTAGTGTTCTCTGTGTTTGTTTCAGATTTACACATTGTCAGTATTTTTGCCTTTGTTTGATAGACACTTGTCTAAGAATGGAGACAAAAAAATGGCAGGGACAGCAAAGCGGAATTCAGACCCCAACTGTGTCAGCCATGATCTTATCAAATGGCAGGCTTGAACAAGACAGAAGTACCGAAAGGTCTAAGCCTGTTCTTAATTTGCAAAGGTTCAATGATCCTATTGCAGAAGAATTGAGCAGGAAACTTAGAGCACTCACTACCCTTCTTTGAAACAGTTCCATAGGATCATTGATGTCCACCTGGGCTGGGAGTGGAGGGCATCCACTTGCTAGCTCATCCAAACAAAAGACTGCAGATCGCCAGCACTGGTTCATAGTGGCAGTAAGGACTGAATGCTCTGGTTAAAGTGAGAAAAGCCTGAACTCAGAACACTCTGAATGGGTACCCACCCCAGCGTGGTTCAAGGCGATAGCTGCTTGTTATTTCTAATAGGTTTTTGTTACAACACAGCAGGACTTTAGAATAACACTTACAATGGAATTCTCATCCTGCTAGCTCAAAATTGCAAAGAGTCAAATTGGTTGCTTGTTATTTCTCAATTACTTGTGTATTCCCATCAGTTGTACAGATTTTCTAATCAGCCAGGCTTCCTAATGTGAGGATCTAACAGAATTAATAAGAACATGCTTTTAATTAATCAGTCCTTGGCATCTCATAACTCTCTATTCCTCATTAAATTGCTTGTGACAACTTTTTAATATAAAGGCAAAATAACTGTGGAGAACATCTGTCCATTTATGCTGGCTGGATAATATTATTCAATGTACAACAGATATTTTATATATATATAATACATACATATATCCTATTTACACACTGGTAGCTTTATTAGTTTTGATTTTCCAGTCTTGCCATTTTTCTCATAGACGGCTTTTATAACACCACGATATTGTTCAGATCTACAATGGTTATGACATCAAGTGATATTGAGATAACACAGCAAAGTAACAATGGATGATCAACCATAGTCTAATTGAAAGGTGGAGCAGACACTATGGGCCATTTCTGTGGAAGTTTATATGTAAATTAAATCATCTAGTAAACCACACAAATAAGTAATCAAAAAAAATTCTGAAGTACTGTTCTCTTGAAAGCAAAACATTCAAAAAAAGTGTCCATATCTCAAATTTTAAACATGTCCAATATTTGGTAATTTTGTCCTGAACTGCCTCAGCCAAACATTTCAAAATTCCTCCCCACCTTCTCCTTCCTCATTGCTCCTCTACGGTGCTCCTTAAAACCTATTTCTTTGACCACATGAACAGATGAATAAGAGCAGAAATAGTCCATTGGTTCCTCAAGATTGCTTCACCATGCAACAAGATCATAGCTATTTGTTTGTGTTTCGAATTTCACATTCCTATCTACACCAATAACACATGATTGCCCTGCCTAACTAGAATCTATCCATCTCTGTCCTAAAAATAGTTAATAATCCTGTATCCACCACCTTGTGAGGCAGAGTTCCAACGTCACACAATGCTCTGACAATAGAAAAACCTTTCCTCATCTCTATCCTAAAAGGATGACCCCTAATTTTGAAATCATCTCCTGTGGTTTGAAACAATCCCACAAGAGGAAATATTATTTCCATACCCACCCTGTTGAGACCATTCATGACCATATACACTTAATCAAGGCATCCTTCACTCTTTTCAAATCCAGTGGAAACAAGTATTGTGTAACTTTTCCACATAAGACAGCTCACTCATTCCAAGTTCCAATCTAATAAACCACCTCTGTACCATCTCCAACATATCCACATTCTTCCTTGAGAAAAAAGAGACCAAAACTGTACACAGACTTCAAGATGTAGTCTGACCATTTCCTTGCATAACTGGAAGCATAACATTTTTACTTTAATATTCAGTTACTTTTGTAATAAAAAATAACATCCAGTTAGCTTTCTTGATTACATGCTGTACCTGTGCATTATCCTTTGTGACTCATGTGCTAGAACACCCAGATTTCTCTGCACCTCAGAATTCTGTGGTCATTCTCTGTTTAAATACATAGAAACATAGAAAGCTGGTGCAGGAGTAGACCATTCGGCCCTTTGAAACTGCACCACCATTCAATACGATCATAGCTGATCATGCAATTTCAAGATCCCACTCCCGTTTTCTCTCCATACCTTTCGATCCCTTTAGCCGCAAGGGCTATGTCCAGCTCTCTCTTGAATGTATCTAATAAAATGGCCCCAACAGCTCTCTGTGGGAGAGAATTCCATGGGTTCACAACTCTCTGAGTGAAGAAATTCTTCCTCATCTCAGTCCTGAATGGCTTACCCCTTATTCTTAGACTGTGACTCCTAGTTCTGGACTTCCTCAGTATTGGGAACATTCTTCCCACATCTAGCCTGTATAGTCTCGTCAGGATTTTATATGTTACTATGAGATTCCCCCTTCATTCTTTTAACTTCCGGTGAGTACAAGCCCAGTCGATCCAATCTTTCTTCATATGTCAGTCCTGCCATCCTGGGAATCAGTTTTTAAATTTTACATACTTAGCAAACAACTTCTCATTTTACTGCATTAAACTCCATGTGCCAGATTTTTACCCACTCCCCCAACCTATCTGGACATCTATTTGCAAACTCCCTGGGAGGAATCTTCCCCAGCCCTGAACAATGGGGTCAATGGTGAGAAATTTGGGAGAATCCTGTGGTATGTCCTAGAAGGCCTTTCTCGATGTCGATGCCGACAATTAGCATTTTCCAATTCTTGGATCTCAAGACAAGATTCTCACTAGTGAGCAGGGAGAGGTCTATTCCTGGGGATTAATGCTCATTATCACCCTGATCACTATCTTACCTCAATAATATACTGACCCCCATTCTCCCAGATGCTGGATAGAAACTAGATGCTGGGAATTCCCAACATGGAAGTCTGAGCGGGTGCTTGGCAACACTGGACATCCAACTTGGACACCTGGCAACAACACCTCAGGATCCGTTCCATGATTAGTAATCACAAAGAGTGGACCTTGGCATCTGACTGGTACCAACCTTGCACTATCAGCATGCCACATCTGCAATTCACTTAGAGAGCACTTCTGCACCTCAATACTGCACTTTGGCCTGTACCAGCACCTTTCATTGTAATACTGCTGCCGGGGCACTTAGCACACAAGGCCTGGCACCTCTCTCGTGGACTGGACTCGTGGGCATCTCAAGACTGTGCTTCAGTCTTCCCTTGCTGTTCAGTGCAGAATCAAAGCCAAGACAATTTGTTAGCAGTCATCAGTTAAAGGGGTTGACAGTTTGCTATATGGTATCAACCTTTCTCAATGTCACACCGATAGCATGAGTGAGCAAACACACTGCAACAACCAAATAGGCATGTCTCAAAGCCTAAGGAGAGTAACACCAGTCAAGTCCAGGGGATTTCCATCATTTGGGGGTTTCCTGTACAACCAGTCAAGTGATTCATTTCACATCAGTCCAGAGGCATGGGCACGTTCATTCAGCCACTTGCGCCATCATGGTCAAGATTCTGTCACCATAGCCAAATGTTGGACATCTCGCCACTCATCGTGGCTCTCTCTGCCCTACTGTGGGCTGTTTTCTCTTAGAATGGGACAAAAGCAGGAATTGAGTGAGATGAAAGTGGCTGTCACAGTTTGTTAGTTCTGGTGCAGGAGGGGCAAAGATGGTGAGGTGGCCTGAGAGTGAGCGAACAGACAGAGGAGAGGCCATGCAGGTCCATAGGTTTGTGGGATTGGGTGGATTGAGATGGCAAGTGAAGCAATATGCTGCATTTGACAGAGAGAGTGTTGGAGCATAAGCCTCATTGGAAATGATAGAGTGAGTAAAAGGTAGTGGAGAAAAGATGCCACCTTACCCTGGCAGGACAGAGAAGGTAATTGACATTCCTGCAGTTTTGCTGCCCATTCCTCTGTACTCTCTGATCCAGGCGGCAAGTTTAGACCAGACTAGTGTTTCTGCCCTAGGAGAGGAGGACAGCCCTCCTCTTCATCAGCCTTTCCACCAGGTCCCTGTTGGCAAAACAGTTTCCTTTTAACTTTTAACTCCCTTCAGGGGAGGCGATGGCCTAGTGGTATTATCTCTGGACTGTTAATCTAGAGACCCAGATAATGTTCTGAGGATCCGGGTTCGAGTCCCACCATGGCAGTTGGTGGAATTTGAATTCAATAAAATATCTGGAATTAAGAATATAATGATGACCATGAATCCATTATCGATTGTCAGGAAAACCCATCTGGTTCACTAATGTCCTTTAGGGAAGAAAACTGCCATCCTTACCTGGCCTGGCCTACATGTGACTCCAGACCCACAGCAATGTGGTTGACGTTTAACTGCCCTCTGGGAGTTTAGGAATGGGCAATAAAAGCTGCCTAGCCAGCGACACCCTCATCCCATGAATGAATAAAGAAAATAACTACTACATTCGGGGAAAATATCAAAAACCATGCAGAGAGCTGAGGACCGCCAGCATTTGACTGGGGTGGGGCTTGGGGGGCGCACAAACAGTAGGGATCCTGGAATATCTAGGTGATGGTGAGAGGGAGAATCAGGATAGCATCTGGTGGAAATGGCATAAAAGCGGCATATTAGGTGGTTAATGAGGTGAAGTTGGGATGATTGTGGGAGAAACTTGTGAGGCCCCATAGAGAGAAATCCTTCATGAAACTCAACACAAATGATTTCACCAAAATATGGGAAGATTCAATGCCTGACATCTTCTTCATGATGGACGCTCTGGCCTACGAATCCTCATCTATGACTAACTACCACGTTCTTGCTCCTCTCATCTAAGTCATTGATGTAAATTGTAAACAGTTGAACCCTGTTGTACAGGCCTCTGAGGATCTTCACTTATCATATCCTGCCAATCAGCCAATCTTCAATCTGTGCTAATCTTTTACCCCCTAATTTCTTTGGTGAAACATCTTATCAAATGCCTTCTGGAAATCCAACGATATTACATCTACAGGCTCCCCTTTATCCACAGTACATGTAACTTCTTCAAAGAACTGTAATAAAATGGTTAAAAATAATTTTACTTTTGCTTAAGAAACTTCTGTTTTAATGTTAAAACAAAACATGCATTCTTTTTGAGTGAGAAGCCACTTTGTTTAAAAAAACACAAAAAAAAGATTGACAAAACCAAATTTCAGACTGGGATCTGATTTATCCAGTAATAACATCAGCTGGGACCATCACACAACTTTTGCGTTAATGAACTTCGCCTTTTTTTGAAGAATTAATGTAGTTACAATAAATTAATGGTTTTGTTGCTAGAAACCAGATTGGTAGATTTGCATTCTGATAGGTATAAATTAGTATGTGTAACTAGCCAAACTGAAAAATGGGGAGAACATTTTTTTTTACATTTGTTATGACTAGTGGAGCACTGAGAATTTGAATACAGTGCATTTCATGTACCTTGGTTAAAACACTAATGATGTGAAATATTTTGCAAGGCATTAATATACAATTTTAATATACTGCAATAACTAAGATTAGCACTAATGTTAAGATAGCAGACAATTTAAGAACACACTCAACATTTGCCTGTCTATTTTATACAAGATCTTAGAACACAGAAAAGAAGCCATTTGACATAAAGTGCCTGTGCCAGCTTTTTGAAAGAAATATCCAATTAGTTCTACTTCCCCTTCTCTTTCTGATAGCCCTGCATATGTTCCATTGCCTTTTGGAAATTACTTAAATCTGCTTCCCCATCCTTTCATGCAGTGGATTTGCAGATTAAATGTATGAATAGCATTCTTTCTAGGCTGATGGTAGTTTTCAGACCTAAACAGGACTGATTGTGTCATTAAAAACAAAGTATTGTAGATGTTGGACATCTGAAATAAAAACCAAATGTGCTGGAGAAACCCAACAGATCTGGCTGTATCTGCAGACAGAGAAATAGAGTTATTGCTTGGAATCTAGTGACCTATAATCAGAACTGAAAGTGGTTGGGAATGGATGGTATTGGGTGGTATTAATACAGATAATGAGGGTGTGGTGGGAAGTATTGTGATGCAGGGTTAGAAGGATGAGCAAATAGATTTCATGGAGATGGTGAAGAGATAGAGGGGAAAAAAGAGGAAAACAAAAAGATTGCTGCTGGTAAGCTGAGAGGGAGATAAATGCTGAGTAGCATGAATGGCTGAAAATTGTTGGGTGTGCTGGGGCCACCCATACAAAACAGGACCTACACGTGTGACGGGTGGATCGCGAACACTGAGGAAGGTTTTCATGTTCTGAAATTGTTAAACTCAATGTTGAGTCTTAAAGGCTGTAAAGTACTTAGAGAGAAGATGAAACGTTGTCACTCCAGATTGCATTGAGCTTTACGAAAAGCTGGTGATAATTGTTTCGGATTTTTACATTTCTGGCTACAAGACCAGGTCAGGAACTAGGAGTTCTGCAGTGTGTAACTCACTTCTTGATTCCCCGAAGACTCCCCACCTGTCTACAAGTCAGGAGTGTGATGGATTACAACCCACTGGAGAAAGCGGCAGTAAGCTGCCTTCCTGAGACATTGCAGTCCATTTGCTGTAGGTTCCCCACAGTCCTCTTAGGGACAAATTTCCAGGACGTTGACCCAGTGGATTATGCACTCTTTGGGTGTAGTCTAC
This sequence comes from Rhincodon typus, assembly GCF_021869965.1. Taxonomy (NCBI): domain Eukaryota; kingdom Metazoa; phylum Chordata; class Chondrichthyes; order Orectolobiformes; family Rhincodontidae; genus Rhincodon; species Rhincodon typus. Next base: position 12,536,842 of record NC_063336.1, on the reverse strand, counting down.
AACAAGTCAGAGCAATTTAATGCCCATCAATCGAATTGAATATTCAGGGGATTCGAGTCAGGTGGCTGACTACTTTTACGCTCAAAATAAGGAGAAATTCTTTCATTTACAAAGTGTTTGTATATCTACCCGAACAAGCAGTTGAGGCCAGACTCAATCAGGATGATGTGGAGAGTGCGGCACTCCCACTGCATCGCTAGCCTTGTTAAAATCTGAAAGCTGTGGATGCTGTAAATCAGAAACAAAAACAGAAGTTGCTGGAAAAGTTCACCAGGCCTGGCAGCATCTGTGAAGAAAAAAATCAGAGTTAACGTTTCGGGTCTGGTGACCCTTCCTCAGAACTGATGGTAGCTAAAGAGGTGTCTGTTTACATGTAGACGATAGGGTGGGGAGAGGGGGTAAGGAGTAAATGACAAGTAGGGATAGAGCCCAGAGAGAGAAAAACTGTTGGACAAACAAAGGTGCCAACAATGATCTGGCTGGGAGGGTTGTTAATGGAGACTGTTAGCGGCTAACAATAGGTAGTGTGCAAAGGCAGGTTATGTGATAACAAGGCCTGGTTTGTGTCATAGGAGGCTAGGACATGGGGGAGTTTAGGATCTAAAAATTATTGAACTCGATACTGAGTCTGGAGGGCTGCAAGGTCCACAAGCAGAAAATGAAGTGTTGTTCTTTCACCTTGCACTGAGCTTCTCTGGAACACTGCAGGAAGCCTGAGGCAGAGATATTGTCTAGGGAACAGGGTGGTGTGTTAAAATGACAGGCAACTGGAAGCTCAGGGTTATTTCTGCAGGCAGAACGTAGATGTTCTGCAAAGCTGTTGTCTAGTCTATGCTTTGTTTCCCTAGCGTAGAAGAGACAACATTGTGAGCAACGAATGCAGTAGACTGGATTCTGGGAAGTGCAGATGAAGTGTTGCTTTTCCTGGAAGGTGTGTTTGGGCCCTTGGATAGTGGGGAGGGAGGAGGTAAATGGGCAGATGTGACACCTTTACCAGTTACAGGGGAAGGTGCTGTAGGGCTGTGGGCGGGTGTTGGGAGCAAGGGAAGAGTGGACCAGGGTGTCCCGGAGGGAACGGTCCCTGTGGAGGGTGGACAAGGGAGGGGAGGGGAATATGTGTCTGGGATGGGAAGGGAGGAGTCAGAGATAGACCAAGTGAATGTGAGGGTGGGGTAGAAATTGGAAGCAAAATCAAAGAACTTTTCCAATTCTGGATGAGAGAAGAAAGCAGCACCGACAATATCATTGATATATCGGAGAAAGAGTTGTGGGTGGGGGCCAGAATAGAACTGGAACAAGGAATGGTCCATGTACCCCATGAAGAGACAGGCATAACTGGGACCCATGTGAATACCCATGAGGCCATAGAATTGAAAATAGAATTGATTTCTCTTCCAATTTCCACCCTGCCCTCACTTTCACCTGGTCTATCTGTGATTCCTCCCTCCCCTTCCTTGACAACTCTGTTTCCATTTCTGGGGATAGACTGGGCACTAATACCAACTGTAAATCCACCGACTCACACAGGTACTCGGACTATATGTTCTCACACCCTGCTTCCTGTAAAGACTCAGTTCCATTCTCCCAGTTCCTCTGTCTCCGTCACATATGTTCCGATAAGGCCAACTTTAACAAGGGACCCTCTGAAATGTCCACCTTCTTCCTCAACCGAGGATTCCCCAGCACAAGGGCCCTCAACCTGGTCTGACGCATCTCCTGCACTTCCACACTCAGCCTGTCTTTTCCCTCCCGCAACAGCGATAGTGTTCTCCTTGTCCTTACCTACAATCCCACCAGCATCCACATCCAGAGGATCATCAGACACCATTTCCGCCACCTCCAACAAAATGCCACCAGGCACAAATTCCAATACCCTCCCTTGTTCTCCTTCCACAGGAGGTGTTCCCTCCGGGATACCTTGGTCCACTCTTCCCTCACTCCCAACAACTAGCCCCCACCCCCCACAGCCCCACGACACCTTTCCCTGCAACTGTTGAATGTGTAACACCTGCCTATTTATCACCTCCCTCCTCAGTATCCAAGGGCCCAAACACATCTTCCAGGTGAAGTGTTTTACCTGCACTTCACACAATCTAGTCTCCTGCTTTCACTGCTCACAATGTGGTCTTCTCTATATTGGGAGTGTACACTGGGTAACCACTTTGCGGAACATTTACATTCTTCCCACGACAAAAGACCCTGAGCTTCCAGTTGTCTCCACTTTAACACATAACCCTGTTCCCTGGCCAACATCTGTCTCATACTTCCTGCAGTGTGCCAGCGAAGATCAGCATAAGCTTGGGGACCCTGTAGCCCTCGGACTCAATATCAAGTTCAATAATTTCAGGACCTGTACGCCCCCATACGCTAGTCCCCTAACCACACACCAGGCCTTTTTGTCACATAGTCTGCCATTACACACTACCTATTGTTAGTCACTAATGGTCTCCATTAACAGCTATTCACCCTCCTAGCCAGATTGTTATCGACTCCGTTGTCTGTCCAACTATTCTTCTCTCTGGGCTCTTTCCCCACCTATCATTTACTCCTTACCCCCTCCCCCAACCATATCTTCTGCATATTAAACAACATTTTCTTAACTACCATCAGTTCTGAGGAAGGGTCACCAGACCCAAAACATTAACTTTGATTTCTCTTCACAGATGCTGCCAGACCTGCTTAGCTTTTTTCCAGCAACTTCTGTTTTTATTGCTAGCCTTGAGTTTTGTGCATAAGGCCTGAGGTGGTATCTGAACCTGGAAAGAGATGACCCAGCAGCAAGAGCACAAACAACAGTGTCACAATCGACTCTGGAACTCAAAGTCTTCAGTTGGTTCAGGCCTTCCCCTGATATTCTGATGAAAGTTTAATGTTTATAAATTAAAGGAATGTCAGGGCAACAAACTAGAACATTTTTACACCTTTACACAGCTAGTGGAAAGGCAATTGGAGTCAAATGGCTTGGGGACAAAACAAAAGCTGCCTACCTCTTGATGGAGATAGTAGGAACTGCAGATGCTGGAGAATCTGAGATAACAAGGTGTAGAGCTGGATGAACACAGCAGGCCAAGCAACATCAGAGGAGCAGGAAGGCTGACGTTTCGGGCCTAGACATTCCTGCTCCCCTGATGCTGCTTGGCCTGCTGTATTCATCCAGCTCTACACCTTGTTACCTCTTGATGGATATTTCTCACTAAGGCAATGAATCTATTGAACATTGAGACCCAGATAGTCAGGAGTTTTATTCAATATTTTGTTGCTTAGGGACTTGTGAATTGTTCATAATGAGAGACAGAATGCATGTGTGTGTGTGCGTATGTGTGTGTGAACATGTGTGTCTGTGTGTGTGTGTGTGTGTGTGTGTGTGTGTGTGTGTGTGCGTGTGTGCGTGTGTGTGTGTGAGAGAGTGTGTGAATGTGTGTGCGTGTGTGAGAGAGTGTGTGTGCATGTGGATGTGTGTGTCTGTGTGTGTCTCTGTGTGTGTGTGTGTGTGTGTGTGTGTGTGTATGAGAGAGAGTATGCGTGCGTGTGTGGGTGTGTGTGTGTGCACGCATGTGTGTGCGTGTGTGTGAGAGAGAGAGTGTGTGTGCACATGGATGTGTGTGTGTGTGTGTGTGTGTGTGTGGGAGTGTGTCTATGTCAATGTGAATGTGGGAGAGGAAATATGGAAGTACTATTGCCTCTCCTCCTGTCCTTCAACCCTCAATTAATAACTGAATGATAGGTCAAGAACATCTCTGCAAGAGTTCCTCAGGACAGTGTCCTTGGCTCAACCACTTTCAGCTGCTTTGTCAATGACTTTTCCTCTAGCATAGTGTCAGATGTTTCCTGATGATTTCACAATGTTCAGCACCATTCATGACTCCTTGGATATCGAAGCAGCTTGTGTCTACATGCAGCGAGAGTTGGACAATATCTTGCTTGGGTTGAAAAGTGGCAAGTAGTAATTGAGCTGTGCAAGTGCCGGATGATGGCCATCTACAACAAGAATGAATCTATCCATTGTTTCTTGACATTTAACAGCACTACCATCATGGAATCTCTGCTATAAACTTTCTGGGAGTTACCATTGATCAGAAAATGAATTGGACTCACTATACAAATACAAGAGAAGGTGAGGAGCTAGGAAGTGTTCTTGGGACTTTGAAACTTTGTCTATGTGTCTGGGGAGTGACGGAATACTCTGCACTTGGCTGGACAAGCACAGTTCGAGAGCACTTACAATGCTTAATTAGCAGCCACTGGCAGCTTCAATATTCACTCCCTCCATCACCAATGCAACGCAGCACCAATGTATAACACTTTCAAGATGCACTTCAAAACTCACCACAGCTCCTCCAAAAGCTCTTTCCTAACTTACAAAGACAAGGGCAGCAGAGGCATTGAAGAAAAATGACCTCTACGTGCCCTTCAAGGAATGCACCATCCCCACTTGAAACTATAACCCAAGCCTTCACTGGGTCAAAATCCTGGAATTTCCTTCCTAACTATGCTGTAGGTGTACCTACACTGCATGAACTGCAACAGTTCAAGAAGGCAGCTCATCAGCACCTTCTTCAGGACAGTTAGGGATGGGCATAAATGCTGGCCCAGTCAACAATGTCTAAATCCCATGAAAGAATATGAATAAAATGCAATTTGTTGCTGGAACAATCAGTCAAGTCATAGAGTCATAGAGGTACACAGCACCGTTTTTCGTCAAACGGATACTCATTCGTTTTTGCGTTTCAGTCGCTGGTACAGAGCATTTCTGCATGAATGTTCTCAGCTGTAGTTCTGGTATGTACTCAATGGGCTGATTGGCCTCAGTCTGTGCTGTAAATGTCCATATGACTCTTATCCTGGCAAGACAAGTGCTAATGTGGTGACCTGCCTGGTATAAGTCAACACCAGGAAATCCAGCCTGCTGTCTCCTTGCTGTCATGTACACAGCATTTTAGACACATGCATTTTCAGAGTCTTGGACTAATGTGATAGCTCTTTCAATGAGTCAACAGTGACATGATTGGTTGAAAGTCCTCTTTCCATGCTGTAAGGCTCAATAAGATAATGATGAGTAGAGCGTGCCAACTGAATGACTGATATGTGGGCTCAGATTTGTTACTGTGGCCCTGAAGTTACTCAATATGGGGGAGGCCTGGAGCAGTAGTTTCAGGATGTTTTGATCATCTGTCCGCAGCGGGTACTTGAGGTCTCAGGCATTGACAGTTCCTCTCGCTAAACTGAAAAGACAGTATCCCATGACAAGGTTGCTGGCAATTCCATTCCAGATTCTCAAAATCTAAGCAGGCTATGTTCAGCCTCAAAAGCTCATTCACACAAGCACTGTTGCCTTGCAATCTCTACAAGGGGAAGGAGTGATGCATTGTTATCACTCTTTCCTTCTCAGCATGACATTTGCATGTAGCTACCTGTTCCTGGGGGAAGATCTCCACTCGGAAGTAGTGAGTCGCTGCTCATTTCCCTTCATGTTGTGCCTGAGAAACAGTTGTATCGGGACATCAAACAACAGTGCAACGATGAGATAACAAGGTGTAAAGCTGGATGAACACAGCAGGCCAAGCAGCATCAGAGGAGCAAGAAAGCTGACATTTCAGGCCTAGACCCTTCTTCAGAAATGCTTGCAACGATGTCTCTTCCTGAAAGCAGACACAGATAAAAGACTACGCACAACTCCACGCTCAAGATCAGAACCAGTCTGGAGTGTCTCCACAAGCTTGATGGACAACGACCTAACCAATTACCCCTGAGCCGAAGACCACAGAATACACACACACGTTTGATGATCTTTTCTCTGCAGTATCCCCATTTTTCCACCCACTGTGTGCATAGAGAAAGAATATGAATATATGTCGATACAACAAACCTGGAATAGTACAGGTCAAGATTTACAAGAAGTTGATTCTGATTGATTCTGTCACTGCAACATTGCTTTGGCTGTGGGCTGGAATGAATGATAGGAGGAGGGTTGGGGAAGGGGAATTGAGCGCATTGTTCTGCGTGTTGTGACACCTGAATCTATAGATTCAACTCAGCATCAACTAAAGTTCTACTCATCTGGTTATCTCTTTTCTTCTCCTACACAGACCAAATCTGCTTGCCCTCCTTAACATGAAACTCAGCTCTTCATCTACAATGCTCAATGAAAACAAGCCAATGAGACATGATGGCAAGAGAGAGAGAGCACAGGTCCATTTTGGCCTGAAATGTAATTGATTTTGAGAAGAAGTACTGATAAAACTGGAGGGAAGGTTAATGTTCACTCATGCTAAGAGCACCAGACATCTGAAATGTTTGGTCTAAATTGCACCAATCTAGAGGTTCCTCAACATTTCTTCACAATTCAATATACGGCTAATTGTAATGCTACACTTGACCGTTTTCTTCATTGACTTGTTTAAGCCAGGTATTCTGTCCAACATATACTCGGAGTATGAACTCCATTCAATTGTAATTTAAGCCATGTCTTCATCCACAATTACAGACTTGTTTTCTCAGCTAACATTCATGGTGTGGAAAATACTGGAGTCTATTACAAAAGATGTGATAACAGAACACTTGGAAAGCATTAATGGGATTGGGCAAAGCTGTCAAGAGTTTATGAAAGGTAAATCAGGCCGAATAAATCTACTGGAGTTTTTTTTTGGCAGATGTAACAAATCGAATAGATAAGGAAGGATCAGTGGATATGGCATATTTGGATTTTCAGAAGGCTTTTGATTCGGTCCCACATAACAAATTAATGGGCAAAATTAAAGCACTTGGGAATGGGGCACATATTGAGAATTGACTGAAAGACAAAAAGAAGAGAATGGGAATAATTGGGTTGTTTTAGTAGCAAGCACTTTCTAGTGGTGTACTGCAAAGATCAGTACTGTTGTCCCGCTATTCATGAAGATATATAAAGGACCTGTATGCAATATTTCCGTGTTTGCTGACAAGACAAAACAGGGTGGGATATTGAGTTGCAAGGAAGACACAAGAAGGTTGCAAGGTGATTTAGACAAATTGAGTGTGTTGGCAAGCACATGGTAGATACGGTACAACGTAGCCAAATGTGAATTTACATACTTCAGTGTGAAAGACATAAAAGAAGAGTATTATTTAAATGGTGATACATTGGGAAATATGAAGGTACGAAGGGATCTGAGTGTTCTGGAGCACCATTCAATGGAATTAGACAGGTAGCAGCAAGCAATTAGGAGGGAAAGTGGTTTATTGGCCTTTAATGCAAGAGGATTTGAGTTCAGCAGTAGGGATGTCTTACTGCATTTATACAGGCCTTGGACGATTGCATTTATACACCTGGACTATTGCATGTAATTTTGGTCTCCCTACCTACGAAAGGATATACTTGCCTAAGAGGGACCGCAGTGAAGATTCCCTGGAGATGGCGGGACTGTCCTATGAAGAGAGATTGGTTCACATGGGCCTGTATTCACCAGAGTTTCGAAGGAGGAAAGGGGTTTGATTGAAATATGTAAAATTCTAACAGGGCTGAGCAGACTAGAGGCAGAGAGAATGTTTTCCCTGACCAGGGAGTCTAGAACAAGAGGACACAGTCTAGGAATAAAAGTTAGGCCTTTGAGGACTGAGATGAGTAGACTTTTCTTCACTCAGAGGGTAGTGAACCTGTGGAAATCTCCACCATAGAAAATTGCGAAGGCCAAGTCATGAATATATTGAAGAAAGAGATAAACATTTTTTTTATTTTAAAGGCTTTGAGGGAGATGGGAGAAAGCAGTATTGAGATAAAGAATCATCCATGATCATATTGAACAGTAGACCAGGCCCGAAGGGCTGAATGGCCAACTGTTGGTCCTAGTTCCCATGATTCACAATTTGCCACTTCCTCACCAGATGTTGCTGGCAATTAACATGTTAATAATGACACTTGCCATTAAACACGGAGCTATTTTGAAGCAAAGCCTGGGTTAATAGCTGCAAAGGTGATGGTTAGAAAGGAAGAACAACTGAAAGCCATTGAATTCCTCTGGATCACAGCTTCCAAAATAATCAGACATTCCATCAGGTCTCATGTCATTTTCTGTTTCAGACTGTGCTAGCTTGTGACATTACCCAACAGTGATGAAGACTGTGGAAGTGACAATGGTGGAGATAGAGTGACAATGACAAATTGCAACAAATGTTTTGAATAACAGGAGATGGGAAGGAAAGGATTACAGACATCTAACGCAGATACACAAACAGTGTATTGTGCGAAATATTGCAGGATCTGTGCATGTTGTTATATTGCCCTCTCTGTGCTCCCCACCAGCGCCCCCACCCCACCCTCTCTGATGGAGGTGTAAATAAAGTTTGTTCAATAATGGCTGTTTCTTGTGAATCCACATAGTGAGCTGTGTTTTACAGTTCCCTGCTGGCAAGTTTGAAAGCGGGAGTCCCTAAACATTCCTGGCCCTCCATGAGCTGCTGGCTTACCAGAGGCTGGAAACTCTGCTGCCTGTCAGTGCACCAAGTTATGGGATAGCCATTAGACATTTCATACCATCATTTGATCCTTATCTGGCTTCCCTCGTCCACAGTTTTCCATTAGATTAATACCAACAATGAGTGGGATGAGGCTTTAAGTAGGCATGAGTCATGGTTCAAACCACAAAGTTAGGTAGGGTGAAGTAAATGGGTGATAGGGATCTCCATCTACCTATTCGGTGCACCCGTGCCCATGAACATGCCACGAGGGGTCAGGCACAAGATTCTGCCCCTGGTGTTTAGTGTTTGGCTTTAGGGTTCATCAACACTAAAGCTGGCCTCACCAAAGCTTCTGATCTGTTAATCTTAACCAGAACAAAGCAATGAATAGGAACATTGATATACTTGGGGTCCACTGCAGCTGGACTGCTATCACACTTCTCCCAGATACACTGAGAGGTATTTTTAATCAAGGTGCTATGACACACCTCTGGGGCACAGTGAACTTCAACCGGGGAGTCTTGGCTCAGAGGTAGGGACACTACCACTGCACCATCAGAATCCTCACACACAGTGATAACCTCCTTCCATTGTAAACTAATTACTAGGAATTGATCGTTATGCTGAAAAAGACTCATAGAATACAATCCACATAGTGTGGAAGCAGACCAAGCAGCTCACTGAGTCCAACCAGCCTCTGAAGAGCATCCCATCCAGATCCATCGCCCTACACTATTCCAGTAACCCTACAAATCCCATGGCTAATCTGCCTAGCCTGCATATTCCTGGACACTATGGGCAATTTAGCATTGCCAGTGCACCTAACCTGCACATCTTTGAACAACAGGAGGAAACCAGAGCACCTGGTGGAAACCCACATAGACACGGGGAGAATGTGCAAACTCCACCCAGACAGTCACCCGTGGCTGGAACTGAACCTGGGTCCCTGGTGCTATGAGGCAGCATTGCTAACCACTGAGCCACTGTGCCCCACCCCCTTATAATTACATTATCACAGAACCATGTGGCAATGGTAGATCTGGAAGGGTCTTCAATTGTTCCTTATCTGGTCATTCTCATACTCTTAAGAGCTATATTTGAATGATGAGAGTATAACAATTACAGAAATAAACATTCACTGGTTTTTTAGTTTTGAAACTTGTTCTCTGTTATCCCGTTCCTGCACAGCTTCAGTTCCCCGATCATAAACAAATCACACTTTATTTTTTGCCCCTCGAGAAATGCATTCCGCTGCCACATCTCAAATGGATTAAAGAAAATTAGCTGCAAATTCAAGATCTCTTAAAAGCCCTGGGGCAAACCCAACAGGGGATTATCAGTGTTTTGCAACAACTGATCAGTGCAATGAAGGAATGTAATTTATTGTGTTGAACAGGCAGCAGGTTCATTAAAGATTTAACTGCTAAATGGAGTGCAGAAAGTATAGCATAGACCATTTTTCTGAGAAGGAATATCAAACAAAACTTTTGAAAGTTTGCTGAAACAAGTCTTGATAAAATAAAGCAAGACAGACCTGACGTAAATTTTAGTTAAACAGCTTTAAATAAAATAGAGTAGGACAGGCCCAAATGACCAAAAGGAAAATTGCCCTGAATAAAGTAAATATCCTGGTAAAACAAAGAAGACCAAGAAATGGTGAATTGCCACAGATTTAACACCTACTGCCTCTAGTGTTCAGTGACTTCATTATTCACAGTATGCAGGTAGATATAATTACTCCAGGCTAGGAATCTTGTAGTGAGTAACTCACTTCCTGACTCCCCAAGATGTGTCCACCATTTACAAGGCACAAGTCAGGAGAGTGATGGAATACTCCCCACTTGTCTGAATAAGTGCAGCTCCAATAACATTCAAGCAGTCGGCTTCATCCGCACCCCATCATGAGCACTCATCCCATCCATCTCCCTGATGCATGGGAGAATCAGTGTGTACCATCTGCAAAGATGTACTGCAACAACTCTAGAGGAGGCACCTGAGGACTGGAGCTCTGATAATTTAAAAAGGGAGAATAGGGATAGACCAGGAAATTACCAACCAGTCTGTCTAACTTCAGTAAGATCCGAAGTTATGAGAAAAAAAATCTGAGGACAATGTAGGTTTAGATATTTTCTAATCAACCTATTCAAAGATCTTTGGAGCAGGTGGGACTAGCACCAAAGCCTCCTGTGTCGGGGTAGGGACAGTACATATCTACGCTCAGAGACTTTTGTTTTAATCAGGATAGTCAGCATGAGTTTGTTAAATGGATGTAATGCTTGATAAATTTAATTGACATTATTGAAGAACTAACCAGGATTATTGATGATGGTAATGCATTTGAAGTTGTCCACATAGACTTTAGCAATGCTTTTCATGAGGTCCCCTCGTGGCAGGCTGGTCAAGGAAGTAAGAGCCCATAGGAGCTAAGGCCAAGTGGCACATTGGGTTCAAAATTGGCTGAGAAGCAGGAGACAGAGGGTGATGGTAGAGGGATGTTTTAGTAACTGGAAGCCTGTTTCTAATGGGGTTCTGCAGGGCTCAGGGCTGGAGGCCTTGTTGTTGTGGCGCGTATTAACAGGTTAGATGTAAATGTAGGGGTTATGAACAATTGGTTCATGGATGATGCAAAAAATGATAGAGAAGTATATAACGAGGAGAATAACTGTAAACTGGGAAACAGTGGACTGGTCAGCTGGGCAGAGCTGTGGCAAATAGAATTTAACCCGGAAAAGTGTGAGATACTGCACTTGGGAAGGGCTAACAAAGGAAGGAATTACAATATGGAAGGTAGGACCCTGGAAATTACTGAAGATCTCAGGAACCTTGGTGTGTGCATGGGCACAGATATGTTAAGCTAGGAGATCCATGTAGATAAGATGGTTATTGAGGGATATGGAATACTTGGCTTGATTAGCTGTAGTATAGAATACAAGAGCAAGGAGATTATATTGGAACCGAATAAAATGCAGTTAGACCATAACTAGAGTACTGGGTGCAGTTCTGTTGACCACATTAAAGGAAGGAAGTAATTGCATGAGAGAGGGTGCAGAGGAGATTTACTAAGCTGAAGGGTCCGAGCTACGTGGAATGATTGGATAGGTTGAGATTGTTTTCCTTGGAGCAGCAAAGGTTTAGAGGAGACCTGATAGATGTGTATATGATTATGAGAGATATAGATATGGTGGATAGAAAAATATCTCTTCCATTAGTGGAGGTGTCAATAACTGATATCATAGATTAAAGGTACATTTGTGATATAAAATAGGTATAGAGTGGACCCTGAGCAGAGTGGGGCTATTTTCTCCTTTTCACACTTTATGATTTACACATATTTTACATTTGAACATCTACTTTACCAACATCAGCACTCCCTTTATCTTTCCGGTTTGGCACCTCACTATCTGTTTCACTCACTCCGCCGCATGCATCAGGACCTCTAGAGTCCCAATGTGAAGTGTCAGACGTCCATCCAGCCCCAAACTATTCAGGTACCAGAAGATTTGGCTGATACATGACTAGCTCTCTGTATGAAATGGGACAGGTCTGAAGAATGACAGTGGATATTTGCATGATCTGCACTTAATCCACTTCTTTAAACAAAGTCTCCTTTTTCTTTGGAATTGATACGCTTTATTCTGAAGCCATTTGAATTCATTCCTCAAATTTTTGTATTAAATCAATTGCATTTTCATTGTTAATTAAGGGCATTTTTTCATAATGTCAGAGAGAAACATGAATTGCATGGTCTATCACCTTCAGTATTCACGCGTTCCAGCATTCATAAAATCTACTTTGTGATCTGAATGATTTTAATAGCATGATTTATGGATTCCTGGTTGGCTGTGGCAAACAATTCATAGCACTCTCATTGATTTTTATTTTAGGAGTTCCAGAGATGCTCCAAAGATCCAAGGGTAGAAAATTAAGCTATTTTGTATCTTGTAACCTGTGATCTCAAGGCAATGCAGCACAGCATCTGTGTTAAAAGGCACCACAAACAATAAATGAGATGGAGAACTAATTAATTTGATGATTTCATTTAATGCTGAGTTTTTAATAAGATAATTATTGTCTGGGAAAATTTTATGTGTCCCTCCATGACTTCATTACCCTCCTTAAGCTTGTAACCTCTTCCAGCCATAAAACCCCTGGAATATGTACAAACATATGGACATATGAATTGGACGAGGGTAGGTTAACAACCCTCAAGCCTGCCGATCCATTACTGGATAATTGCGGGATTGGTAATGTGGTTCCTTTTTTTTAAGAAGGGCATTGGAATAGACCATGTAATGACATACCAGTTGGTCTGATGTCAGTGGTAGGGAAGTCATTGGGAAAAAAATCTGAGGGACAGGATTAATCAATACTTGGAAAGGCAGGGATTGATCAAGGATTGTCACCATGGATTTGTTGGAGGAAGATTCTGTTTAACAAATTGAATTGAGTTTTTTGAAAAGATAGTTAAATATATTGATACGGATAGTGCAGTTGGTCTGGTTTACATGGACTTCAGTAAGGCCTTTGACAAGGTCCCACATGGGAGGCTGGTCCAAATGGTAAGAACCCATAGAATCCATGACAAGTTGGAAAACTCGGTCCAAAATTGACTTACGAATAGGAGGCAAAGAGTAATGGTGAGTGTTGCTTTTGTGATTGGAAGCCTGTGACCTATGGTGTACCATAGGGATTGATGCTGGAACCCTTGTTGTTATGTACATTAATGAATTGGATGAGAATGTAGAAGGTTTAATTAATAAGTTCGCAGATTACACAAAAATTAGTGGTGTTGTTGTTTGGTGAGGAGGATGGGCTCAGACTACAGTTTGATATTGAATAGATGGTAAATTGGGCTGAGAAATGGCAGATAGAATCTGTTCCAGATAAGTGTGAGGTGTTATATTTTAGGAGGTCTAAGAAAGGAAGTGTTTACACGATAAAAGTTAGGTCCCCAGGAAGTACTGGGGAACAAAGGAGCCTTGATGTACAAGCCCATAGATCTTGGAAGGTATCAGCATAGGTAGATAAGGTGGTGAAGAAGGTATACAGGATGCTTGCTTTCATTAGCCAGGGCATAGAATATAAGAGCAAGGAAGTCTTGTTACAACTTTATAAAACATTGTCTAGACCACAGATGGAATACTGTGTGCAGTCTGGTCACCACACTATCAGAAAGATGTGATTGAATTAGAGAGGATGCAGACTTGATTCACCAAGATGTTGCCTGAGATGGAAAGTCTCAATTATGAGGAGAGATTGGATAGGCTGGGTTTGTTTTCCCCTGGAGCTGAGGAGGCTGAGGAGATATCTGATTGAGGTGTACAAAATTATGAGAGGTATAGACAGAGTAGATTGTGAGAATCTTTTCCCCATGGCAGTCATTTCTAAGAGCAGAAGGCACAAGTTTAAGGTGAGGAGTAAGTGTTTTAGAGGATATTTCAGAAAAGGAAGTTCTCCCAGAAGGTGATGGAAATGTGGAATGCACTTCCTGAGAGGGTGGTGGAGGCAGGTACTCTTATAACATTTAAGAAGCATGTGGACAAGCATTTAAAATGCCAGGGCATAGTAGCCTATGGACTAAGTGCAAGTAAATGGGGTTAGTGTAATTTGGTGTTTGTTGATTGGCATAGACATGGTGGGCCGAAGGGCCTGTTACCATGTTGTATGACTCTGTGACTCTATGAACATCATGGCTTATCTTATCAATCCTTATTCCCGCCTGTAATGATTCTGAAAGAGTTCATATTGAAACTGCATCTATCTCCACCCATGATAATGTCGCAGAGTCTTTAGGTGGAGAAGAGGGAATTCAGCAAAGGAGCCTTGGTGTCCACATCCATAGATCTTGGAAGGGATCAGTGTAGGTAGATAAGATGGTGAAGAAGGTATACAGGATGCTTGTCTTCATTAGCCAGGGCATAGAATATAAGAGCAAGGAAGTCTTGTAACAAGGAGGCAGATGCATCAACTCTCATTCCTGATAGTCTTTGCCTAACTTGTCAATGTATCTTGTACCTATTGTTATCGTGCAATAAGTTACATCTTGTTGTCAAGTAAAGTGTCTTTTCTCATTAAGATTCAAGAGTGGTTTGTGTGCTACCATTTATAATTAGAGAGGCTTTTTGGCTCAGCAAAGAGGGGAGGCTTGAGGGGTTATTGTGGCACAGAGGTAGTGTCCTTGTCTCTAAGGCAGGAGGCCTGGCTTCAAGTCCCACATGTCCCAAAAGTGTGTCATAACATCTCTGAGCCAGTTGATTAGGAAATTATAGAATTCATATGGTGGCTTTCGATAAGAATGTCAAAAATCACATGAAACCAGGTTATAGTCCAACAGGTTTATTTGAAATCACAAGCTTTCAGAGCACAGCCCTTTCGTCAGGTGCAGTGAGAGGAGAGCACACAGACACAGAGTTTATAGGCAGACAGATGAAGGGCAAAGAGCTCAAAGGATCTTACAACTGGTGTGAGAGTGAACATGCCTAAAATGGCTGACTGATGGCCTCCTGTCGAATCTTTAATCATTCATACATTCCTGCATTCTAGAAATTGCAGAAGCAGGATCTGGAGAACTCTGTTAGAAAGGAGATGCAAGTTTTGATTGATTAAGATGAAAATGCCAGAATCTGTTTCAAGTCACTGTCCCAAGATAATTAAAGGTTTCATCAGTGTCTGCCTAACTTTCCAAACTTCAAATGGATAGAGAGATAGGAATATGCAAAAGTGACATTACAGGTAGGTGTGAGGCCTTGTCCAAAATTTGTTTCAGTTTTAACCTGGAATCAGGCTGGTTTTATTCCAAAAGCACACATTTCTAAAATGCCACACTGACTGACTATGACTACAAATTGTGTGTTTTTTGAACAAAATAGAACGTATCTACAAATAAACAAAATCTTGGGCGAAATGATTCACCCCATTGGTTTATAGATGTGTGCGTGTGTGTGTGAGAGAGAGAGAGAGAGTGTGTGTATGTGTGTGTGAGAGAGAGAGAAAGTGTGTGTGTGTGTGAGAGAGAGAGAGAGAGAGAGAGAGTCTGTGTGTGAGAGAGTGTAATAAGTAATCCAAAACTGTACAAATATTTAAGGGTAGAGAGATTCAAACAAGTTATCAAAGTGATGCTGTCAAAACAAGACAGTAAGGAAGATTTTACTGATACAGAACAGCATGGTGGGGTTGCCTGTAATAAGACATGAATCCAAGATCACTGTTGAGGCCATTCTCACGGGTACTGAAGCTGGCCGTAAGTTTCTGCTCGGGCGATTCTCCATTGTTGTGTATCTCGAAGGCCACATTGGAGGACATTTACCCAAAGATCAGAGGTTGAATGTCCTTGACCGCTGAAGTGTTCCCCGACTGGGAGGGAACATCCCTGTCTGGCGATTGTTGCGTGGTGTCCATTCATCCATTGTCATAGAGTCTGCATAGTCTCGCCAATATACCATACATGGTGGTTGTAGGAAGGCGAGTATAGAGGTGCAGGAATGACCTTAGCGAGATGCTCATCATCATAAATGACATGTTGAAGGCTGTGAAGAACATGATGTAGACTCTCTGCTCCAGTGAAGTACTGGACGACAAAGTGTGCTCTAACGGTCGGATCCTGTGTCTGTCTTCTGAGGAGGCCTTTGTGGTTTTTCGCTGTGGCACATTGAAATGCCTGTTTGAAGTTTGGAAAGTTAGGCAGACACTGATGTAACCTTTAATTATCTCGGGGCAGTAGCTTGAAACAAATTCTGGAATTTTCATCTTAATCAATCGAAACTTGCATCTCCTTTCTAACAGAGTTCTTCATATTTTGCCCCTGCAATTTCTAGAAAGAAGGAATGTATGAATGAATAAAGATTCAACAAGAGGCCATCAGTCAGCCATTTTAGGTTTCTTCACTCCACTCACACCCATTGTATGATCCTTTGATCTCTCTGCCCTTCATCTGTCTGCCTATAAACTCTGTGTCTGTGTGCTCTCGTCTCTCACTGCACCTGACAAAGGGGCAGTGCTTTGAAAGCTTGTGATTTCAAACAAACCTGTTGGACTATAACCTGGTGTCGTGTGACTTTTGACTTTGTCCATTCAGTTCAACATCGGCACCTCCACATCATTTTAGTTAAGAAGAGGGGATTGTTGGCAGCACTCTATCGTAATTTGAAACCACCACCGGCAGGTATAACATCACCTAGTCTTTGGTAACATCTCAACTCCTTGCTTAGCAAGTTCTACCTACCTCTGCCTTAAATATGTTCAAAGACTTTTCTTACACTGCCTTTTGATTGATGGATTGATTTGTTGTTGTCACGTGGACTGAAATAAAGTGAAAGAAGTTGTTTTGTGTGCTATACAAGCAGATCGTACCATACAAAGTGCAGCAGGGTACCAGAACAGACTGCAGAATACAGTGATCTGAGGAATAGAGTTCCAAAGATTCATGACTTTGATGAAAAAATAAACTCCTCACCTCTGTTTTAAATGGGTAAACTCCTATCTTTAAATAGCGACCTTTAGTTCTAGATTCTCCCATTAGAGGGAACATCCTTTCCCTGTACAACCTTCTCATGACCCTACAGGTTCAATGAAGTCCTCTGTAACTCTTCTAAACTTCTGTGAACATAAGACTAGCCTCTCCAAACTTGACTTGTGACATAATCTTCCCATGCAAAGTCTTAGTCTCAGAAATCTTCCTTGAATTGTTTCCCATACATTTGCATACTGTCTTAAATAAGGAGATCATTAATGCACACAGTACTCCAGACCTGGTTTCACAAGCTGTCTCTATAAATTAAGCATAACCTCTCTACTTTTGTAATCAGTACCTTTTATTATAAATGATAACATTCTCTTAGCTTTCCCAATTAGTTGCTGTACCTTCATACCAACACTCATGATGCAGCAGTGCAGTGGATAGATCTGCCCCAAAGTAGTCCACAAATCACCCTGGAATTTCCCCGAATGGGACCAACTAATCAGACACAATTCTTTCCCTCAATCCTGCCCCATAAGTAAAATGACAAGAAATGGTGAAGCGCTGCTGTTCCAATCATAGAACCATAGAAAATAAGAGCGGGAGTGGGCCATTCAGCCCTTCAAGCCTAACCTCAATTCAACATGATCATGGCTGATTATCCAACTCAGTATCCTGTCTTGCTTTCTCCCAATACTTTTTGATCCCTTCAGTCCTAAGCACTGTATCTATATCTTTCTCGAAAATCTTCAGTATTTTTGGCTCCTATAGATTCTTGTTAAACAAGGGGTTGAAAAGATTTCTGGTGTATGTGGGATAGAATCGAATTGGCAGTGCTATTTTTGTATGGCAGAGCAGGCTAGAGGGGCTGAATGGCCTGCTCCTGCTCCTAGTTCATATGTTTGTGACCCATTACTGCAAGAAAAAAAAGTTCAAAAAAAGCACCTCCTTCTCCGCTTCCACTTACCCCTCATTCTCAGCATTCTGTTGAAAGTCACACTTAGTGCTGAGTTACAGCGAGATGCCTGTTTTTATATGTTCTCAGTTAGCTCAGCCCCAGCTACAGAAAATAAGTTTTTGTCTCAAAAACAGTTCAAGTTGTTTTCTTAAGTGATTAAATTCAACTGCTCTAAGTGAACAGTTTGTGTCTCTTTGCTTAAGCCTGGAGGAAATCTAGTGGTAAGCAGTAAATTTACAGTAAATTTCAGTTAAATATTGATTGTGAATACAAACAATATTATATTTTTGAAAAGATAGTTTCTTATTCAGCCAACTTTTAGCACTCAGTTTTCATTAATCCAGTGGTTGTGGGCATCACTGGCCAGGCCATCATTTATTGTCCATCCTTCATTCTCCTTAAGAAAGTGGTGGTGAGCTGCCTTCTTTACCTGATACAGTCATTCAGGTCTAAGTACACTGGCAATGCAAAGCTATTAGGAAGGGAGTTCTAGGATTTTTGATTCAGTGACACTGTCGGAATATATTTCCAAGTCAGAATGATGGTGGAGTTTCCCATGTATCTGCTGTGCTTGAACCCTTAGTGATCATATATTTGGAAGGTGATGTCTAAGGAACCCTTGGTGAGTTTCTGCAGTGCATCTTGTAAATGGTATGAACTGCTGTCACTGAGCGATGGAGGGAGTGAATGTTTGTAAATATGAGGCGAATCAGGTGGGCTGCTTTGTGTTTGATTGTACCAAGCTTCTCGAATGTTGTCAGCCGCACTGACACTAAAATCCTGGTACTCCCATTCTAATGGCATTGTAGGTGCACCTATGCCAAATGGTTCAAGAGGGCAGCTTTTCAAGGGCAGGTAGGAATAGGGAAACAAAATTAGGCCAGGTAGAGATGCCCACATCCCATGATGCCCGTATCCCATAACAGAATTTTTAAAACTGAGCTAATGTTATGGGTTAAAATTTGCAGCTGGTAGAATTCAATTTCAGTTATTGAAATCTGGAATTGAGATCTGAACTTAGTTATGGTGACCATGAAACTGTTGCTGTTTGTTGGAAGAGGCTGTAAATGTCCTTTGGAGAAGGAAATCTGCCATTTTACCTGGTCTGCCCTCCATGTGACACAGGGCACACAGCAATGAGGTTGGCTTGCAACAGTTCTCTGGGCATTTTGGGCAGGGCAGTAAGTGCTGACCTAGTTAATAACCCACACATCCCTGAATTAATTTAAAAAAAATCCTGCACCACTTTAGAATTTTGTGTTTCATTTTGTATTATCTCTCTGCATTCCTCCTGGCAATGAGATTTACTTCCAGTCAATTTCATCTGCTATTTGTCCACCCTTTCTACCAGCCTGCCTATGTCCACGTGCAGTTTAACCCCATCCTCTTCACAGTTCACAATTCTTTAAGTTTTGTGTTACCTGAAAATTTTGGGATTGTGTCGTTCACACCCAAATCATGGATTCATAGAATTTCTACAGTGCAGGAGCAGGCCATTCAGCCCATCGAGTCCACAACTCTTCTCCAAAGAGTATCCCACCCAACCCACACCCCTACCCTATCCCTGTAACCCTGCATGTCCCATGGCTAATCCAACTAGCCTACACATTTTTGGACTGTCATTAGGCCGAGGTCATTAATCAGGAAAAGTAGGGGTCTTAACACTGACTGCTAGGAACCCTACTTTAAATGTTCTTCCAGTCCAAGAAACAATCATAAGACCATAAGGCACAGGAGTGGAGTCAGGCCATTTGGCCCATCAAGTCTACTCTGCCATTCGATCATGGCTGAGATTCTTCTCAACCCCATTCTCCTACCTTCTCCTGTAACCCATGATCCCCTTACTAATTAAGAACCAATCTATCCCTGTCTTAAAGACACTTAATGACTTGGCCTCCACAGCCTTCTACGTTAATGAGTCTGGCTGAAGAAATTCCGCCTCACCTGAGTTCTAAACGGTTGTCCATTTACTTGTGCCCTCGGGTCCTAATCACTCTTACTGGTGGAAACATCTTTGCCACATCAACTCTATCCAGGCCTCTCAGTATTCTGCAAGTTTCAATGAGATTATCCCTCATCCTTCTAAACTCCATCGAGTACAGACTCAGAGTCCTCAACCACTCTTCATATGACAATTCCTTCATCCCTGGGATCATTCTTTTTCACCAAAACTCTCTTGTTTCTGGAAATAAAGCGAATTTCATAACACAGGAAGAGGCCACGCAACTTAATTGCTCTCTCTCTCGGTGTTTATGCATAACACGAATCTCTTTCCATCTTGGTGAAGAAGGGTCCAGGCCCAAAACGTCAGCCTTCTGCTCCTCTGATGCTGCTTGATATAACTGTACCTATATCCATTACTTCCTTGTATATCTCAGATTCTCCAGCATCTGCAGTTCCTACTATCTCTTTCCATCTTGTTTCTACTGCTTCACGTTGCAACCACTCCTTGAGTTTAGTGATTTATCTTCAATTCTATATTAGCAACTGTTGAGCAATAAGAAATAAATTAAAGCTTTAAATTAGGAAAGATTTTCAATGTCGTTGTTGAACCTGCATTGCTGAAGTTTCTTCAGACAAGGCTGCCACATAAAGTTCCAGTTAATGCAATAGAATCCATGTTTGCTGGTGGGTTGAAAATTGACGGTAACCTGTAGCATTCCACAAAAAAACTGTCCTATTGATATTGCTTTTTAATGATATCTGATTTAAATAGATCAGCATTGTAAAATTCACTGGGCAGGCAATTAGTAGAGCAGTGATTGATTGTGTTCAAGAGGATTTAAACTATTTACACAAATGAGATGTAGAATAACAGATGACTGCTAATGTCGAAGAAATGCATATAGGCGTTAACAGCAGTAAATATGCATAGAATGTGAAAGAGTTCATTCTACCCAAACTGAAAAGGGCTTATTTGGTCATCAATCAAACTTGAAAAAGTATCTCCTTATTAGTGAAGTAGTTATCCATCAGATCTTCGAAGAGGCTGTGTTTATGAAGAATGATTACATTTTTACAGAAGAAAGATAACCTTATGAGACACTCGGTTCAGGTCTTCAGAATAACAAAATCAAAGGTTATTTAACTTGTAGTGAACAAGTGTTAATTGTTATTGAATACAGGACTCAGGCGTTGAGCGGGATTGTAGATTTTTCACCACTGGGTGTTCAACTATTTATTAAAAAACAAATGTTCACTCTGGATTAATTGATGCCTTGAAAGAAATAACTTCATACAGCAAGGAAACAGACACTTCGGTCCCACCAGTCCATGCCGAACATAATCTCAAATTAAAATAGCCCCACCTGCCTGCGCTTGGCCCAGACCTCTCCAAACGTTTCTTGCTTATGTGCTTATTCAAATGTCTTTTAAATGTTGTAACTGTACTCATATCCATTACTTCCTCAGGATGTTCATTCCATACATGAACCACTCTCTGTGTAAAAAAATTACCTGTCATGTCTTTTTAAAATCTTTCTCCTCTCACCTTAAAATTATGCCCCCTGCTCTTGCAATCCCTCCACCCGAGGGAAAAGACATCTGCCAGTCACCTTATCAATGCCCTTCATGATTTTAAAAACTTCTCTAAGGTCATGTCTCAACCTCTTACGCTCCAGTGAAAATGACTGAGCCTGTCCAGCCTCTCTTCATAACTCAAACCTTCTATTCCTGGCAACGTCTGGGAAATCTTTTCTGGACTGTCTCCAGCTTGATAGTATCCTTCCTACAGTAGGGCAATCAGAACTGGACACAGTACTCCAGAAAAGGCCTCACCGATGCCCTGTACAATCTCAATGTGACGTCCCAACTCCTGTACACAAAGGTTTGAGCAATGAAGGCAAGCATGTTAATGCCACCTTAATCATCCTGCAGTGCAAACTTCAAAGAATTACGTATCAGAACCTAGCACATTTCTTAAACTTGACACTTCTCACAGTCAGTGAAGTACCATTGAATTGCCATTGATGCTTCAGAGGGTAATGTTCGTCAAAGTGGCAGGATGCAGATTCCACAAGATCAGGTAGACAGCCAGCTTTACACCTACCCAGTGATTCGAATGGAGAATCAGAACTTTGTTTTTATTCATTCATAGCATGTGGGTATTGCAAGTGGGGCCAGCATTTGTTAGCCATCCCTAGTTATAGAGTCATAGAGTAAGACGGCATGGAAACAGGCCCTTCAGCCCAACCAGGTCCATGCTGACCATGGTGCCTACTCAGCTAGTTCCAACTGTACCTATCCGTGTACCTATCCAAATGTTTTTAAATGTTGCTACTGTACCTGCCTCAACCACTTTCTCTGACAGCCCATTCCATATAGCACCAATCTCTGCATAAAGAAGTTGCCTTTTTAAATCTTTCCCCTCTCACCTTAAACCTATGCCCTCTAGATTTCAATTCCCCATCCCTGGCAAAAAGACGATATGCATTCATCCTATCTATGCCCCTCATAATTTTATATACCTCAGTAAGGTCACCCCTCATTCTACATTCCAAGGAACAAAGTCCTATCCTGACCAACCTCTCCCTATAACTCAGGCCTACTAGTCCTGGCAACATCCTAATAAATCTTCTTTGCACACTTTCCAGTTTAACTATGTCTTTCCTATAACAAGGTGACCAAAACTGTACACATTACTCCAAGTGCGGCCTCACCAATGACTTGTACAACTGTAATATAATTTCCCAACTCTTATACTCAATGCCTCGATCGATGAAGGCCGGCATGCTAAATACCTTCTTCACCACCGTGTCTACCTGTGATGCCGCTTTCGATGAACTATGTACTTGTACTCCTAGATCACTCTGTTCCACAACGCTACTCAGGACCTTACCATTTACTGTATAAGCCCTACTTTGGTTTGACTTTCCAAAGTGCAACACCTCACACTTATCTGTATTGAATTGCATTTGTCAATCCTCAGCCCACTTCCCCATCTGATCAAGATCCATCTGTAATATTTGATAACCTTCCTCACTATCAACGATACCTCCTAATTTTGCATCATCCACAAACTTACTACTCATGCCTTGTACATTCAAATGCAGATCATTTATGTAAATAATGAATAGCAAAGGACCGAGCATAGATCCCTGTGGCACACCACCAGTCACAGGCCTCCAGTCTGAGAAACAACCTTCAACTGTCACCCTCTGCTTCCCACCGTTGAGCCAATTTTGAGTACAATTAGCTAGTTCTTTGGATCCCATGCTCCCATGCAAACTAACCTTCATGGCTAGCCTGCTGTGTGGGACCTCACTAAAATCCATGTAGACAACATCCACTGCCCTACCCTCATCTATCCTCTTGGGTACCTCTTTGAAAAACCCTAAAAGATTTGTCAGACATGACTTTCTGCGCACAAATCCATACTGACTATCTCTAATCAAACCTTGTCCATCCAAATGTTGGTTGATCCTGTTCCTGAGTATCCTCTCCAATAACTTACCTACCACTGATGTTAAGATCACTGGCCCTGTAGTGCCCTGGATTCTCTTTGCTCCCTTTCTTAAACAATGGAACAACATTAGCCACCCTGCAGTCTTCCAGAACTTCACCAGTGGCTAACCGTGAAGCAAAAATCTCTGCAAGGGCCTCTGCATTTTCTTCCCTAGCCTCCCACAATGTCTGAGTTGGGACTATCTTTAACCTTATCTGCCAGATCCATCTCATACCCTCTTTTTGCCCTTCTGATTTCTCTCTTAAGTGTGCTCCTCTGCTTTTAAAGTCATTTAGGGATTCACCCTTGAGAAAGATAAAAACCAGCATTGCATCCAATCAGGATCCTGAAGAGGTGAAGTGGGCAAGGCAGGAGGATAATACAATCCATTGTAGCAGAAGTAGACTGCCGTTAAATATGATCATGGCTAATCATCACTCTGTTCCACTTTCCCAACTGCTCTCCCATAACCCTTGATTCCCTGACAAAGACTCTGTTTATCTCAGTCTTAAATAAACAGAACAAAAGTAGTATCCACAACACTCTAGTTCAAAAGATTCACAGCCATCTGAGTGAAGCCAATTTAACTCAGTCTGAAATGACCAGCTCCTTCTCCTGAGGCCTTTCTAGAAAGGCTCATTTCCCGGCTTGCAGTCCCTGAAATGCTGTGGAGCTCTGGTTTGAATATAGCACCCAGCAGCATGAATGTCACAAAGCCTTGACAAGGGAGAATACTTTCACGTTTCCTGCCTCACAATTCTACAAGACAGGCACCAAAGAGGCCAGTTTGCATAGTCCTTGAGCTGCAAAATGGAAAATTGGGTGAGAAAATAAGACTGTAAGACGCAGGGGCAGAAATAGGCCTTTCAGCCCATCACGTCTTCAGCACCATTCAATGAGATCATGGCTGATCTGATCATCCTCAACTCCTCTTTCCTGCCTTTTCCCCATAACCCTCGATTCCCTCAGAGATTAAAAATCTCTCTTTCTCAGCCTGGAATATACTCAATGACCCAGTCTCGAAAGCCCTTTGCAGTAACGTATTTGAAAGAATCACTACCTTCTGAGAGAAGAAATTCCTCCTTATTTCTGGCTTAAATGGGTGGCTCCTTATTCTGAGATTATGCCCACTGGCCCTAGACTCTCTCACAGGGAGAAACAACTTCTTTTTGCATCAAATCTGTTAACCCCTCTAAGAATCTTGTATGATGCAATAAGGTCACCTCTTATTCTCTTAAGTCTCAGTGAGTACAGGCCGAAACTACTCAACTTCTCCTTATAAGACAGTCCCTCTGTACACAGGATCAGTCTGGTGACTCTTCTTCAGACTGCCTCCAATGTCAATCTATCTGTCCTTATATAAGGGGACCAAAACTGTTCACAGTATTCCAGCTGTCGTCTGACTAGTGCCTTGTTTAGTATCAGCAAAGATTCCCTATTTTTAGACTCCATTCCCTTTGAAATAAAGACCAACATTCTGTTTGCCTTCTCTATTACCTGCTGAACTTGTATGCTAGCTTTTTGCAATTCATGCATGAGGACTCCCAAATCCTGCTGTGTTGCAGCATTCTGCAGCCTGTCTCCATTTAAATAATTTTCAATTCCTCTAATTTTCTATGTAAAACTGAATAACCTCATATTTCCCCACATTAGATTCCAACTACCAGATTTTTGCCCCCTCAACTAACCTGCCTATATCCATTTGTAGCCTTTTTAAATCATCCTCACCACTTGTATTCAAACTTATTTTTTGTGTCATCCACAAACCTGGCTACAATACCTTCATTTTGCTCATCCACGTCATTAATGTACATTTAAGGTTTTAGCAAAGATCTGTAGCTCGGGTTGTTGACTTCCTCACCGATCTGGCTTGTTTTCGTTCAGACATTTTGTCACCATGCTAGGTAATATCATCAGTGAGGCCTCCAATGAAGCGATGTTGTTCTACTCCACTTGGAATTTATACTGTCCAGTCTGTTTCGGTGAGTTGTATCATTTCTGGTTCTGTTCTGTATGGGCTTGTCTATGGGGCCCAATTCTATATGTTTGTTGATTGCATTATGGGTTGAGAACCATGCCTCTAGGAATTCCTATACTTGTCTATGTTTGGTAAGGGTCCCGACCTGAAATGTCAGCTTTCCTGCTCCTCTGATGCTGATTGGCCTACTGTGTTCCACCAGCTCCACTCTATTATCTCAGACTCCAGCATCGGCAGTTCTTACTATCTCTACTATAGTTATGTTGTTCCAGTTAAACTGATGTCCTTCATTGTCTGAGTGTACTGATATTAAGGAAAGTTTGTTGTGTTATTTTGCTGCTAGCTGATGTTTGTGTATTCTGATGGCTGGTTTCCTTCCTGTCTGTCCGATGTAGTGTTTGTGGCAGTTGTTGCATGGTATTTTGTAAACTACGCTAGTTTTGCATGTTTTGGGAATGGGGTCTTTGATCCTTGTGAGTGTTTATTGTGGAGTATGCCCACAGCCAGGGAAAGAGAGGAACATAGTGAAAAAAAAACTATGATACAACACAAAACCTCCCCCTACCCTCTTTCTTGTTTTTGGTGACTCTTTAAGACTCACCTCCTTGACATAGCTTTTGGTCACATGTCCAAATATTTCCTTATATGTATTGCTATCAAACTTTTGTTCCCTTTTGCTCCTATGATTTACTGTAAGGTACCATATAAATGTAAACTGTCCCTGTGTGATCACAGCCATCAATCTCGATCCAGGAGGGTTTCTTGAAACAATATGTTTATAGTCCAACGGGGGAAGGGGCCATATTATACCTGTTACTTGGAAGTGAACCTGGCCAGGTGATTGAATTTTCAGTGGGGGAGCATCTTGGGAACAGCGATCACAATTCTGTAAGTTTTAAGATAGTTATCGATAAGGATGAGAGTATCAAATTGGAGGAAGGTTAACTACAACAGTAGTGGTCAGGAACTGGAGAAATTAGTCGGGACACCCGTTTCAGAGTAAATCCACATCAGACATGTAGGATCTTTTTAAAGGCCAATTGATCAGACCTCAGGACCAAAACGTTCCTGTGAGGATGAAAGATAAAAATGGCAAGATTCAGGAACCCTGGATGGATTAAAGGTTTATTAAAAAGGAAAAGAGGAAGTGAATGTAAGGTTTAGGAAGTTGAAATCGGACAAGGCCCTTGAGGAAATATAAAGGAAGCAGGAAAGAACTTAAACAACAAATTAAGAGGGCTCAGAGGAACCAGGAAATGTCTTTGGAAACTAGGATTAAGGAAAACTCAAAGGCATTTTGTACATAAATTAGGAGCAAAAGAGTAGCTAGGGAAAGGGTGTGTCCACCTGAGGACAAAGGAGAGAATTTATGCATGGAGCCAGAGGAAGTGGGTGAGATACTTAATCAATACTTTGCATCAGTATTTATCAAGAAAGACAAGGGTGATTGGAAGATTAGGGAAGAGTATGTCAATAAAAGAAACGGAGATGTTGGGTTTCTTTAAAAACATTAAGTTGGATAAGTCCCCAGTGGCTGATGGGATGTATCCCAGGATACTGAGGGAAGCAAGGAAGGAGATTGCTGGGGCTGTGACAAAATTATTTGTATCCTCTTTAGCCACAGGTCCCAGAAGCCTGGAGAGTGATTAATGTCACTCTTTTGTTTAAGAAGGACAACAGGGATAATCCTGAAATTATAGGCCGGTAAATCTTTAATCGTTGGTAGGGAAATTATTGAAGATTCTTAAGATTTACTCATAGTTCAAAAAGATGGACTTTTTTGGGGCAGCTACATAGCTTTATCTGGGTGCGGTCATGTCTCACAAATTTGATTGAGTTTGTTACGGAAGTGACAATGATATTTGATGAAGAAGGGGCAGTAGATGTTGTCTGCACTGACTTTACTAAAGCATTTGAAAAGGTCCCTCACAGTAAACTGGTCCAGAGGATTAAGTTACATGGGTCCATGGTGAGTTGGTAAATCGGATACAAAACTGGCTTGGTCATAGCGGACAGTGGGAAGCTGTGAAACAGTGTTTTTCCAACTGGAGTTCTATGACCAGTGGTGTTCTACAAGGACCTCTGTGGTTTTGTAGAAACGATTTGGATGAAAATATAGGTGGTCTGATTACTAAATTGGCAGATGACACAAAAATTTGTGGAGCTGTGGAAAGTGAGGAAGGTGGGCACAGGATACAGCAGGATATGGATCAGTTGGAAAGTTGGCTGGAGAAGTGGCAGATGGAGTTGAATGCAGACAAGTGTGAGATGATGCCGTTCTGGTCACCATGTTGTAGGAAGGATGTAGAGGCTTTGGAAAGGGTGCAAAAGAGGATTGCCAGTATGTTGCCTGGATTGGAGTATATTAGCTACAAGGAGAGGTTGGACAAACTTGGATTGTTTTCACTGGACCATTGGAAGCTGGAGTTAATTTGATTGAAGTTTATAAAATTATGAGAGGCATGGGCAGGTTGGATAGTCAGATTCTTTTTCTCAGATTGGAGAAATCGAATACTGGTGGGCATAGGTTTAATGTGAGAGGGGAAAAGTTTAAAGGAGATGTGCAAGGTAAGTTTTTATTACACAGAGGGTGGTAGGTCCCTGAAACATAATGCTAGGAGAGGTAGTAGAAGCAGATACAATAGCAAAGTTGAGAAGCATTTAGACAAACACAGGCAGGAAATAGAGGGATATGGACCGTGTGCATGTAGATGGGATTAGTTTACGGCATCATGGTCGGCACAGATGTGATGGGCCGAAGGGTCTGTTGCTGTGCTGTACTGTTCTATGGTCTACGTCTTTTCTGGTCCTTTGTTTCCCCACCCCTGCCCAGTTGGGATCAGACAATTCCCAGGATTAAAGCTGAGCACCTCTGGAAGTTAGCTCCCTTGTCTACTTGTGATGAGGGACTCTCATTTAATTAAGTTTGATTCAGCTCTCTTTATTATTGGCAGTGAAATTTACTTGTGGCAGTAGCTATGTCTGCTTCGTGTTGTTTGATTGTGTGCAAATTTTAGCCAGCAGTTTGGCAAACTGCACTTTGCTGATTGTAAATAAATCCCTTAAATACTGAACGGATGCATACTAAACTCACTCTCTTGGGTAATTACACTGATCGATTGCCTTCATAGCTTTTACAACCGCCAGAGAGAAAAAAAAATCTTCAATTATCAGCCACAAGCGACAACAAGATGCAGAGCCGGATGAACACAGCAGGCCAAGCAGCAGGAAAGCTGACGTTTTGGGCCTAGACCCTTCTTCAGAAATGGGGGAGGGGAAGGGGGTTCTGAAATAAATAGGGAGAGACGGGGAGGCGGACAGAAGATGGATACAGGAGAAGATAGGTGGAGAGGAAACAGACAGGTCAAAGAGGTGGGGATGGAGCCAGTAAAGGTGAGCGTACGTGGGGAGGTAGGGAGGAGATAGGCCAGTCCAGGGAGGACGGACAGGTCAAGGGGGCGGGATGAGGTTAGTAGGTAGGAGATGGGGGTGCGGCTTGAGATGGGAGGAGGAGATAGGTGGGAGGAAGGACAGGTTAGGGAGGCAGGGACGAGCTGGGCTGGTTTTGGGATGCAGTAGGGGGAGGGGAGATTTTGAAGCTTGTGAAGTCCACATTGATACCATTGGGCTGCAGGGTTCCCAAGCGGAATATGAGTTGCTGTTCCTGCAACCTTCGGGTAGCATCGTTGTGGCACTGCAATTATCAGCCACTGCTTTTCCAGTGTGGTCTGATGATTACTAATCTCTCACAAATTAAACCCAAGCTCTGCATTCCCTGACCACTTGCTGATAACCATGCCCCAAACAACACCTCGCTAAAACTGACTACCTAACCGTGAACAGTTACCCGTTGTAAAGAATTTTCTTGGCTGTAAGACACTTTGGAGTATCATGCGAGATGTTCGTTCTTAGACCCTGGAAGAAGAGAATCTAGATCAGTCAGGACTTATTGGAGTTTAGTAGTGTGAGGGTGATCCCATAGAAACCTAAAACATTCTAACAAGGCTAGACAGAGGAAACACAAGAAAGATATTCCTGATGACTGAAGAGCCCAGAACCAGGCCTCACAGTCTAAGGATAATGGGGTAGGCTATTTAGGACTGAGGTTGGAAGAAATTTCTTCATCCAGAGAGTAATGAGCCTGTGGACTTCTTTGCCACAAGTCATGGTTGAGGCCAAAATATTGAACACTTTCAAGAAGTAGTTAATTTGATTTGATATGCCATTGTCACATGTTCCTAAATACAGTGAAAAGTTTTGTCTTGTGAGCAGTACAGACAGATCATAACAAACAAGGGCATACAGATCATAGAGTGCTTAGAGCGAGGCATGCCAGGTTACAGCCACACAGGGGGTGCACAAAAGCAAAATCAAGCTTAGATTTGAAGTTAGAGAGGTCCACTTAGCATTCTAATGGTAGCAGGGAGGAAGCTGTTCTTCAACCTGTTGGTGTATGTGTTCAAGCTTCTGTATCTCCTGCCTGATAGAAGAGGTTGGAAGAGAGTATTACCAGGCTGGGAGAGGTCTTTGATTATGTTGGTTGCCCTTCCGTGGCAACGAGAAGTGTAAATGGAGTCCATGGATGGAAGGTTTGCTTTTGTGATGGTCTGGGTTGTGTACACAACCTTCTGCAGTTTCTTACAGTCCTGGGTACAGCAGTTGCTGTACCAGTTGGAAAGGGGAGGCGATGGCCTAGTGGTATTATTGCTGCACTGTTAATCCAGAGGCCCAGATAACATTCTGGGGACCCGGGTTTGAATCCCACCATGGCAGATGGTAGAATTTGAATTTAATACAATATCTGAAATTAAGAATCTAATGATGACCATGTGTCGATTGTCAGAAAAACCCATTAGGTTTACTAATGTCCTTTAGGGAAGGAAACTGCTATCCTTACCTGGTCTGGCCTACATGTGACTCCAGACCCACAGCAATGTGGTTGACTCTGAGCTGCCCTCTGGGCAATTAGGGATGGACAATAAAAGTTGCTTATTCAGCGACACCCTCATCCTGTTAATGAATAAAGGGGACCAGGCCATTATGCACCCAGGTGGGAATGCTTTCTACGGTGCATCTGCAAAAGTTGGTGAGGATCCTTATGGACAAGCCAAATTTCCTAAGCCACCTGTGGAAGAAGAAGCATTGTTGTGCCTTCTTGACTGTTCCATCTACGTGGGAAGTCCAGGACAGATTGTTGGGTATCGTCACTCCTAGGAACTTGACATTCTCGACCCTCTCCACCTCAGCTCCGCTGATGTAGATGGGAGTGTGTCCTCCTCCTTCCTTCCAGAAGTCAATGATCAGTTCTTTTGTTTTGCTAACATTGAGAAAGAGGTTGTTATCATTGCACAGTGACACCAAACACGCTACCTCCTTTCTGTATTCTGACTCATTGTTTGGTATCTGTCCTAGCACAGTGGTGTTGTCAGCAAATTTGTAGATGGCATTCATACAATATTTGGCTACACATTTGTGAGTGTACAGGGAACATTGTAGGGGGCTGAATATGCATCCTTTTGGGGTGCCAGTGTTGAGGAATTTTGTGGAGGTGGTGCTGTTACCTATCCTCATTGACTGTGGTCTGTGGATCAGGAAGCTGAGGATCCATTTGCAGAGGGCCAAGCCGAGACCTAGGTCTCGAAATTTTGAGATCAGTCTGGTAGGGATTATCGTGTTGAAAGTGGAGATGTAGTCGATAAATAGGAGCATGACGTAGGTATCCTTTTATCCAGGAATGCGTGCAGGACCAGGGAAATGGCATCTGCTGTGGACCCGTTGCGCTGGTAGGCAAATTGCAGGGGATTGAGGCAGGTTGGGAGGCTAGAGTTGATGTGGGCCATGACTAACCTCTTGAAACACTTCATGATTATGGATGTCAGAGCCACTGGGCAGTAGTCATTGAGGCATGTTGCGTGTGTTTCCTCTGGTACTAGGATGATGGTGGTCTTCATGAAGCAGTTGGGGGCTTCAGATTGTAGCAGCCAGAGGTTAAAGATGTCAGCAAACACATCTGCCAGATGGTCCACACAGGATCTGAGTGCATGGCCTGGAGACTCCATCTGGGCCAGTCGCTTTCCTTGGGTTTACTGTCAGGAAGACCAATCTGACGTCTAAAGCCATGGTGGAGGGAAAAGATGCATCCGGGGCTGTCAGAGCTGGTGACAACACGCCACTGGCATTCTGCTCAATCCAAGTGTAAAAGATACTGGTCGCATCAGGGAAGGGTGTTTCCTTGTCTGTTATTTAGTTCTGTTTCATTTTGCATCCCGTTATGTCGTGTAGGCCTTGCCACAGATGACGGTTGTCCGTGTGGTTAGTTTGGGCCTTTTTAGGGCTAAAGGGGTCAAAAGGTATGGGGAGAAAGTGAGAAGAGGGGACTGAGTTGGATGATCGGGCCATGATCATATTGAATGGCCTTGAAGCGCCAAATGGGACCTACTCCAGCTCCTATTTTCTATGTTTCTATGTTTATGTTTCTCCCTTCCCCTTTTCAGCATTGCTTCTTTCCTGCGAGCACTTCGATTCAGTTTCTCTGACTGTAAGCAGCTTCAAACCTACACCAGATGTACTTCGGGCTTTAAGGTTCAACCACGCAGAAAGGAGTTAGAGTCATGCTTAGGCCTGGCTGAGTAAATGAGACAAAAAAAAGTCCCTCTCTGGTATGCTCAATGTTTTTTATGATCGTTTCAAGCAGAATGCTAGAGGCACGGTAAATTCAGTCCGTTCCAGACACACTAGCATCTAATTTGGTTGGCACAGGAGTGCAGTGCTGAGGGAATGTTGCACTATTGATGGGCAGGGGATCGAACCGAGTCTCTGTATGGTCTGTCCCAGGAATTTATCTGAATAAGCATCACTTTATTTCTGTTTATACGGGCTGATTCACATATATTATGCATGCTGTAGGGGATCAGTTAGCTGGCTGGCTGGGTTGCAATGCAGAACTGACACCGGCAGCATTGGCTCAATTCCCACTCTGGCTGAAGTTACCATGAAGGACTCTCCTTCTCAACATCCCCCCTCACTTGAGGCATGGTGACCCTCAGGCTAAACCACCACCAGTCAGCTCCCATTAATGAGAGAGCAGCCTTATGGTCTTGTCTGGTACGATTATGGTTACTCTCCCATATGTTGCATATAGTAACAAGTGACACAGTAGCTCAGTGGTTAGCATGATTGCCTCACAGCACAAGGAACCCAGGTTTGATTCCACCCTCGGGTGACTGTCTGTGTGGAGTTTGCAGATTCTTCCTGTGTCTGTATGGGTTTCCTCCCACAGTCCAAAGATGTGCAGGGTAGGTGGATTGGCCATGGGATTTACAGGGTTGGGGGTGTGTTGGGATAGGCTGCTCTTCAGAGGGTCAGTATGGGCCAAATGGTCTGCTTTTACAACGTTGGGATTCTATAATTCTATTATATAGATCATGTGCTGAAAAGTATCAGGCATATTTGATCCAGTGCAAGGTAAGATGTGACGGTGCTGATAAAGGAAGGATGTAAAGTGGGCAAAGGCATATTGTGAAAGTTGATGACAATTGACTAAGAGGCAAGCAAGGACAAAACCTGGCTGCAACATGGAATAGCTAAACGCACCAGCATTTTGTATTTCTTTTGCACCTTTGTAAAGTCAAACTTCTTAAGACATTGCATGGAAACAGTTATCCAATCTAATTTGCCATTGACTTATTTCAGATATTTGGAGAGCTGACATAAAGCTTGATCACTGAGATAGGGTCAAGAATGTGTCATAAAGAAGGAATTAGAGAGATAGAGGCCTTGCCACAGAAGACGGTGAAGACGGTAGAGAGAGAATTTCAGAGCTCGGGCAACCTGACGTACAGCCATCAATGGTCCAGTTTCCCAAATGAAGAAGCCATATACAGGAGAGGAGTGGGAGGGAGCAGTCAACAAACCTCATTCAGCACTGTCTATTTCCTGAGACTTTGGGCAGTAGCTAACATCAGCACCATCAAATATTCCATCAACCTTCTACTGACACACACCACAAACTTGAAGACGCAATCACAATCACTTCCTGGTGTCTGAGAGATGGCACTGCTGGAGAGTGCAATAGCTTCTGCTATTCTTTGGTCAGCGCAGGGAGCTTGCGAAAGTGTGTATAACAGTTGAGAATTTGGTGCAAGAGGGAACTTGATGCAGATGTGAAAGGAAGTGCCACTTTTTGCATCCAGTACTAGGAGCATTTCTGTTACTGGTAAATATTTAATTTAATCCACCAATTAAATGAATAAAGCCAATAAGCAGAGTTGATTGAATACTTAGTCAATTAAATCAATAAAAGTGGTTAGTCAAGGATGGCAGTGCAGAAGGTCTATTACACGTGCAGCATTTGGAGAGCATTTTGATCATGGACAATCACATCAGCAGTTTTTTTTCTATACTCACTCATGGGACGTGGGGGTCTCTGCGTGGGCCAGCATTTATTGCCCATCCCTGGTTGCCCCTGAGTCCTTTATCGATCCTGTTGTTACATCCTCCAAGAGCTCCAATAAATTTGTCAACCATGGTTTCCCCTTCCATATCATGATTTTTCAAATGTGCTGCTATTACTTCATTAGCAATGGATTCCAGATGTGAAGTCAGTATCTAATCCATCCACACTTGCCATGTAGATTCTACCCAAGTCAAAGTAGCTATATTAGAGTTCTTGTGGTACAGTGTTAGTGTCCCCACTCCTGAGCCAGGAAATTGCAACTTCAGCTCGGATTTATTGAGCTAGAATCCAAAGGGTCAACTTTTCAGGGTACTATCTCTCTGGTCCAGGAAACAGTCATAGAATCCCTACAGGGTGGAAGACACCATTCAGCCCATTGAGTCTGCATGGACCCTCCGAAGATCATCCCTCCCAGACCCAGTCCCCACCCTATCACCCTATTTGCATTGGCTAACCCACCTATCCTGCTTGTCCCTGGACACTATGAGGCAATTTAGCATGGCCAATCTATCTAACCAGCACATTTTTGGAATGTGGGAGGAAACCAGAGCACCTGGAGCAAACCCACTCGGAAAGTGCAAACTCCTCACCATCACCCAAGACTGGAATTGGACCCGGGGCTCCTGGTGCTGTGAGGCAGCAGTGCTAACCATGGTTCCTCTGTGCTGCCAGTCATGCTAGGTTAGAACACAGGCCAGGCAAATAGCCAGAGACGGAGAGAGTTACTACAATTCCTATGGTAAAGGAATCCCTGATGCAGTGGAAGAAGAGCCTTAGTTTCTGACCTGATCCAGCAGGTACAAGGTTCTTGATACCAGTTGTGGTTGAGGGAAGGTTCTGCAAGGTAAAGCTGACCAGCAGGAAACTCAGGGACATTCAGTGGGGGTGTGGTAGAGGAGAGGAGTGAAAATGAACATGGTAGTGATAAGCGACAGTATAGTCCAAGGGATAGGCCATGAGCAGAAGGTACAAAGTTTGTGCAGTCTGCCCAATGCTAGGGTTAATGACGTTAAAGAATTAGAATGGGAGAGGGAGGATCCAGTAGCCCCATGATATTATGGATATGGAGCTAGGCTGTCTGTGAGATGCTGGGGAAATTTGATCCCAGGAGAAGGGGCAAATACTATGGATAGTTACCAGGGAACAGGATGGAGTCAGCTGTCAGGGAGCGAAGACACAAAACCAATGTCCTCCGCCTTCCAAATGTTGAATGAGAGTTTTTAGTCTAGCGTTGGATGTCAGATAATAGCAGACTGATAAATCAGTAGGAGTGGAAGATTCGAGAGAACTGGCTGTGAGTGAGAGCTGAGCATTGTCAGTGTTCATGTGAAAGCAAACAGTGTTTCCGACGATTTCGCCAAGGACTGGAACATTGATGAGAAACAGGAGGAGCCAATAAATGGATCCTTGACAACAGCAGATGAAATGGTGTGGATGCAGGAAGAGAAGGGGTCAAAATTCTCAGCTTTAGTTTGCTTGGTTCAGTTGGTAGCACTGTTGACTCTAAATAAAAAGGTTTTCAGTTCAAGCTCCACTCCAGCAAACATAGGTACGGGATTCCAGGCTGAGACAATAGTGACGTACTGAGGGAATATTGCAAAGCCTGGCCTGGTGAAGGAATACAAATGGTAAGGGGAGAGGGGATTGGAAGAAAGATTTCATAGTAAACATCATCTCATTCAACTCATCTTTTGTGTTCATTGATGATTACAGTAGAGTTATAGGATCAAAGTTATGCCACAGAAGGAGGTAATGTGGCTCATTGGGTCAGTGCTAGTTCTCTGTAAAGCAATCCAGTCAGCTCCATTCCCAGCTGTATCTCTTTTAGTCCTGCAAGTCTATTCCCCTCAAGTGACGATCCAGTTCCCTAATGAAATCACAGATCACCTCTGCCACCACCACCCTCGCAAACAGGTCATTAGCCTGTGCCTCTGGTTATTAATCCAGTGACCCTACCTCTGCACCACCATCTCCCCATCTGCATTAAAGCCACTATGTAAGACAAATTGTTGTTGTTGACGATGAGTAACATGTGGTGGTGTCCTTCAGCCATTTTAACCTAGGGAGGTTGCAGCTCATCTCTAACACAGGAGGGAATAACAGGAAGGATACAGACAGAGGGATAAACAGGGACAATCTGTGTAAGGATAGACAAAGGTGGTGGATGGGTGAGAGCAGTGAGCATTAAAGTACAGGATGGACACCAAGAAGTAGAGAAGTCCACACATGTGGAAGAAGTAGCAAGAATATTAAATGAACTAGATTTAATTGTAAAGTGAATTAAGATGGATTAAACAAATATGGCCACTCGTGCATTCAGCTGAAGGGTATAAGGGGTTTGAAATATGTGACCATATACTTACCTGCATTACCTGGTGCAATAGCTTTGGGAGACATGCCTTGGAGGTACAGGGCTGCCACCTGGTGTTGGGTGGACCAAATGGCAAGCATAATGACAATTGCACAGACTAACCATCAAAGGGGTCACTCCAAGTGTGCCAACATTGCCAGACAGGGTGTAAGTAGCACACAGTGTGCAGTGGATCTGTATTAAAGCTAACTGTTTATGGTGCAACAATAGCCATTTACTGTATATTTTCCATCTGGATTGGACCTTCCAAATTTCATTACCTCACATTTTTCCGGATTAAACTCCATCTGCCATCTCATTGCCCAAGTCACCAATCGATCTATATCAAGCTTTATCCTTTGACGGTCCTCATTACTATCCGCAATTCCACCAACCTTTGTCGTCAAACTCACTAATCAGGCCAGTTATATTCTCCTCCAAATCATTTATATATATTACAAACAGCAAAGGTCCCAACACTGATCCCTGAGGAATGCTACTAATCACAGCCCTCCATTCAGAAACGCACCCTTCCACTGCTACCTTCTGTCTTCTATGATCGAGCCAGTTTTTGTCCATCTTGCAAGCTCACCTCTGACCCCGTGTGACTTTACCTTCTGTATCAGCCTACCATGAGGGACCTTGTCAAAGGCCTTACTGAAGTCCATGTAGACAACATCCACTGCCCTACCCTCATCGATTATCTTCATCACTTCCTCAAATAACTCAACGAAGTTAGTGAGACACGACCACCTCTTCACAAAACCATGTTGCCTCTTGCTAATACGACCATTGATTTCCAAGTGGAAGTAAATCCTGTGTCGAAGAATCCTGTCCAATAATTTCCCTACCACTGACGTAAGGCTCACCAGCCTGTAATTAGCTGGATTATCCTTGCCACCCTTCTGAAACAAAGGAACAACATTGGCGATTCTCCAATACTCTGGGACTCCCCTTAGCCAGTGAGGATACAAAGATTTCCCTCAAGTCCCCAACAATTTCCTCCCTTGTCTCTCTCAGTATTCTGGGGTATATCCCATCAGGCCCTGGGGACTTGTCTACCTTAATGTTTTTCATGACCCCAATACCACCTCCCTTTTGATCTTAATGTGACCCAAACTATCTACACACCCTTCCCCAGACTCATCATCCACCAAGTCCTTCTCTATGGTGAGTACTGATGCAAAGTACTCATTTAATACCTCGCCCATTTCCTCTGGCTCCACACATAAGTTCCCTTCCCTGTCCATGAGTGGGCCAACCCTCTGCCTGGCTATTCTCTTTCTCTTTATATATGCATAAAAAGCCTTGGGATTTTCCTTAATCCAATGACTTTTCGTGACCCCTTTTAGCTTTCCTGACTCCTTGCTTAAATTTCTTTTGACTTTCCTTGTATTCCATCCTTGCTTCATGCGTTCCCAGCCTCCTGGTCTTGATAAATGCTTCCGTTTTCTTTTTGATTAGGCTCACAATATCTCCCGTTATCCAAGGCTCCCTAAACTTGCCATACTTATCCTTCATCCTTACAGGAACGTGCCGGTCCTGAGTTCCCAGCAACCTACACTTGAAAGCCTCCCACATACCATATGTTGAATTGCCCTCAAACATCTGCCTCCAATCTATATTCTTCTGTTCCTGCCTAAAATTGTTGTAATTAGCCTTCTCCCAAATTAGCATCTTTACCTGACAATTACAATTATCTTTATCCGTCAGTACCTTAAAGCTTACTGAATTGTGATCACTGTTCTCAAACTGCTCCCCCACCGAGACGTAGACCACCTGGCCAGGCTCATTCCCCAGTACTAGGTCCAGTACAGCCCCGTTCCTAGTTGGACTGTCTACATAATGTTTCAAGAAGCCCTCCTGGATGCTCCTTACAAATCTGCCCCATCCGAGCCCCAAGCACAAAGTGAGTCCCAGTCAATATATGGGAAGATAAAATCACCCACAACTACAACCCTGTTACTTTTACATCTTGCCAAAATCTGCCTATGTAACTGTTCTTCTATCTCCTACTGGCTGTTGGGAGGCCTATAGTAAACCCCAAACATTGTGATTGCTCCTTTCCTGTTCCTGAGCTCTACCCATATTGCCTCGCAGTATGAGCCATCTGAGGTGTCCTCCCGCAGTACAGCTGTGATATCCTTCTTAACAGGTAGTGCAATTCCCCCATCCCCTTTGTATCCCTCCTATCCCACCTGAAACATCTGTATCCTGAACATTAAGCTGCCAATCCTGTCCCTCCCTTAACCAAGTCTCTGTAATAGCAACAACATCATAGTTCCAAGCACCAGTCCAAGCTCTAAGTTCATCTGCCCTACCTATTACACTTCTCGCATTGAAACAGATGCATTTCAGTCCACCAGACACACTTTGATCAGCAACCACACCCTGCCTGCTCCTCCTCTGAGTCTTACTGGCCTTATTCTCTAGTTCCCTTTCAGTCAATTCATCTTTGCTTTGGTTCCCACCCCCTTAAGAGTACTGATAGACAGAGGGATCTGGGTGTACAGGTCACTGAAAGTGGCAACGCAGGTGGAGAAGGTAGTCAACAAGGTATATGGCGTGCTTGCCTTCATTGGCCAGGGCGTTGAGTTTAAAAATTGGCAGGTAATATTGCAGCTTTATAGAACCTTACTTAGGCTGCATTTGGAAGATTGTGTTCAATTTTGGTCGCCTACCAGAAG
Organism: Rhincodon typus; assembly: GCF_021869965.1. Classification (NCBI taxonomy): domain Eukaryota; kingdom Metazoa; phylum Chordata; class Chondrichthyes; order Orectolobiformes; family Rhincodontidae; genus Rhincodon; species Rhincodon typus. The sequence goes on along the minus strand of NC_063336.1, from coordinate 12,498,083 downwards.
GATGTGGTGGCTTTGGGGACAGTGCAGAAAAGATTTACCAGGATGTTGCCTGGTATGGAGGGCACTAGCTATGAGGAGAGGTTGGAGAAACTTGGGTTGTTCTCACTGGAACAATGGAGGTTGAGGGGGGACCTGATTGAGGCCTACAAGATTATGAAGAGCATGGACAGGGAGGACAGTCAGAAGCTTTTTCCCAGGGTGGAAGAGTCAGTTACCAGGGGCCATAGGTTTAAGGTGTGAGGGGCAAGGTTTAAAGGTGATGTATAAAGCAAGTTTTTTACACAGAGGGTGGTGGGTGCCTGGAACTCGCTGGCGGGGGAGGTAGTGGAAGCAGATACTATAGTGATTTTTAAAGGGCGTCTTGACAAATATATGAATAGGATGGGAACAGAGGGATATGGTCCCTGGAAAGGTAAGGGGGTTTCAGTTGTTATGGACAGAATGTCGATGCAGGCTTGGAGGGCTGAAGGGCCTGTTCCTGTGCTGTAATTTTTGTTGTTCTTTGTTCCTTGTTCTATTGGATCTTTCAGAATGCATCACGTAGCACTTGTTCAGATTAAACTCCATCTGCTGTTTCTTTGTCAACGTCTCCAGCCTATCTATATCCTGCTGTACCATCTGACAATCCTCCTCACTAGTCACAGCATCCCCAATCTTTGTGTTGTCTGCAAACTTATAATCAGGCCACCTACATTCTCCTCCAAATCATTTGTACATATTACAAACAACAGGGGTGCAGCACTGATCCCTGTGGAATACCAGTGGTCACAGATCTCCAGTTACAAAAACACCTTTCCACTGCTACTGTCTGTCTTCTAAGACTAAGCCAGTTCTGTATCCACCTTACCAGCTCATCATGGATCCCACATGAGGTTATCTTTTGTATCAGCCTGCCATGAGGGACCTTGTCAAAGGCCTTGCTAAAGTCCATGTAGGCAACATCTGCCATCCTGCACTCAACAATCATCTTTGTTTCATTTTCAAAAACGCAATCAAGTTTGTACGACACGATCTTCTCTGCAAAAAGCCATGCTGATATTGGGTGGCATGGTGGCTCAGTGGTTAGTACTGCTGTCTCACAGCACCAGGGACCAAGGTTCGATTCTAGCCTCAGGCGACTGTCTGTGTGGAGTTTGCATGTTCTCCCCATGGCTGCGTGGGTTTTTTCCATCTGCTCCAATTTCCTCCCACAGTCCAAAGATGTGCAGGCTAGGTGGATTGGTCATGCTAAATTGCCCATAGTGTTCAGGAATGTGTAGCTTAGGTGGGTTTTAGGGGTTTGGGTGTGATGCTCCAAGGGTCAGTGTGGACTTGTTGGGCCAAAAGGTCTGTTCCCACACTGTAGGGATTCTATTCTATGAAGTTCATATTTTTCCAAATGTTAGCAAATCCTATCCCAAAGAATCTTCTCCAATAATTTCGCTACCACTGATAATCCCTGTTGCTCTTAAACAAAGGAATAACTTTGGTTATTCTGCAGTCCTCTGGAACTTCTCTTGTGACTAAAGAGGGTACAAAGATTTTGTACAAGGCCCCAACAATTTCCTCAATGCCTCCCTCAGCATTCTGGGATAGATCGCATCAGGCCCAGGGGACCTAATGCTTTCAGAACATCCAATACCTACTCCTTTGTTGTATTGACATGACCTCGAATATTAACATACACTCCCTCCTAATCTTACCATTCACCTTGTCCTTCTCCTTTGTGAATACCGATGTAAAACATTTGTTCAGGGCCTCATTCACTTCCTCTGGCTCCATGCATAATTTCTGTCCTCTGGCATTGAATGGACCTACACTTTTCCTACTACCCTATTGATCCTTATATTTGCATGAGCACCTTGGGCCTATCCTTAATCCTGTTTGCCAAAGACATTTCTTGTCCCCTTTTAGCCTGCTTAATTTCTTGTTTGAGTTCTTTCTTGTTATTTTTGTATTCCTCGAGGGCTCTGACTGCCCTCAGTTTCCTAAACCTTACGTATGCCTCCTTTTTCTTTTTCACTAAGGTCTGAATTTCTCTTGTCAACCAAGGTTCTTGAATTTTGACATCCTTATCCTTCATTTTCTCAGAAACATGTTGGGCCTAAATTCTAATCAACTGATCTTTAAAATATTCTCACATGACAGATTACTGAAGCAGCTATTTCCTGCTGAACATTGTGGTAGTTAGCCTTCCCCCATTACTCAAGGACTACTTTTATCCTTATCCATAAATACCTGAAAACTTACAGAATTATGATCACTCTTCCCAAAACACTTCCCCACTGAAGCTTTGATCACTTGGCTGGGCTCATTCCCCAATACCAGGTCTAGTATATCCCGTTCCCAAGTTGGACAATTTACATATTGTTTGAAAAAACCATCCCGGACACATCTAACAAAATCCCCTCTTTCAAGCCCCTGGCACTAAGTAAGTCCCAGTCAATGTAGAGGAAGTTAAAATCACCCGCCACAATAAGCCTGTTGTTTTCACATTTTTCCATAATCTATACACACATCTGTTCTTCTATCACCAGCTGGCTGTTGGGAGGCCTGTAGTACAACCCCATCAAAGTGATTTCCCCCTTCCTATACCTGAGCTCTACCCATATGGCCTTGCTGGATGACCCCTCCAAGGTGTCTTTCTCAGTACATCCCTGATATTCTCCCTTATTAGTAATGCAACTCCCCCACCTCTTTCTCACCTGAAACATCTAAATCCTGGAACATTAAGAAGCCAGTCTTGTCCTCTCTCAACCAAGTCTCTGTAATATCTACAACATCATAGCTACATTTATTAATCCAGTCTCTAAATTCATCTGCCTTACTTTGCCATTTACCTTACATTAAAATAAATACATCCCATGCTGCCAGTCCTGCTGTGTTCAGCAACCTCTCCCTGTCTGTTCTTCCTCTTGGCCTTATTGGCTCTAGACGCTGACTCCTCCTTAGTCATTTCATTTGCTGACCTACTGCTCCGGTTCCCACCACCTGCCAGACTAGTTTAAATCATTCCGAGTGACACTAGCAAACCTCCCTGACAGGATATTGGTGCTCATTCAGTTTAGGCACAACCTGTCCTTCTTGTACAGGTCCCACCTCCCTTGGAAGACATTGCAATGATCCACATACCTGAAGCCCTCCTTCCTAAGCCACTATTAAAGTGTACTATCTTCCTCTTCCTAGCCTCACTACATGGGGCACAGGGTGTAATCCCAAGATTACAACACTAGAGGTCCAGCTTTTCAACTTCCTACCCAATTCCCTGAACTCCTTTTGCCAGATTTCATCTCTCTGTCTGTCTGTGTCATTAATACCAACATGGACCACAACCTCTGGCTGCTCACCTTCCCCCTTCAGAATATCCTTGACCCTGACACCAGGGAAGCAACACACCATCCTGGAGTTTCGCCATCTGCCCCACCAACAGTGGCATACTTGCTGTGCCATTTGAAAATCAGGATGAAATTTAAAGCACTGTTTGAAAAAAAATGGTTGGAATTCAATAGAAGAAAGAAGGAATAGCATTTTTATAGCACTTTTCACAATCACTGGATGCCTCACAGTTTGCAGCCAACAAAGTACTTTCGAAGTGCAGTTGCTGTTGTAAGGTAGGGCACCAAGCAGCAAATTTGAATACAGCAAGCTCCCACAGATAACAAACGATAATGTCCAGTTAATATTCTACCTCGGCAGTTATGACGATGAACCATATTCGACTTGAAACATTAACACTGGTTTTCCCTCTGCAGACACTGCCAAACTTGCTGAATTTCTCCAGCGTTCTGTATTTGCTTTAGTTTAGAGATCTGTTGAACTGTGATAGACATTCTACCAAACAACTATTGATGTGTAGTTCAGCAACACAGGAATACCTATTGTCAGTCACTTAGACAACTGCTGTCACATCTGTATTTCTGTGGGTTTTTTTCTGTGTTTAAACTGCAGGAGATTTAAGTTGCAAACCTAGCTATAATCATTCGATACAAAAGCAAATCACTAGGAATGCTGGAAATCTAATAACCTTCGTCCTGTGCAGATGGGCGTTCGAATCCCAGCCTCCTGTGTGGGTGTGGAATGGGTGCCTTGTAATGATTGCACCATTGGAGCTAAACTGACTGTCCGTTTCAGCTTTGCTCATGTTAGCCCTCTCATTATTCGTTATTTGGTGTGTTGTAAATTATCCTTCCTTCTCTGCACACAATGTGATTCGACAGACCTGTACTTTCAGAGCGTTTAATGCTCTGTTGACTTCTATCATTGCAGTGGGTTTTGCTCCACTTGGGATCTCCGCCATCAGAGTTTCCAAAATGTGCAAAGACCCCTCCACATGCATGCCACTGGTACCATGTTATTGCTCGAAACTGATATCTATTACAAGCCCACCGAATCCCACAGCTACCTGGACTACACTCCTCTCACCCACCTTCCTTCAAGAATGTGATCCCCTCCTCCACAATTCCTCCACTTCCACCACGTCTGCTCCCAAGATGGGGCGTTCCACTCCTGGATATCCCAGATGTCCTCGTATTTCAGGGACCACAGCTTCCCCCCTTCAGTGGTTGAAAATGCTCTCGAGCGCATCTCTTGCGTTTCCCACACCTCAGCCCTCAGACTCCCTCCCTGCAACAAAAACAAAGTCTGAGTCCCCCTTGTCCTCACGTATCACCCCACTAACTTTCAGATTCAACGTATTATTCTCTGCCACTTCCGCCACCTGCAATCTGACCCCACTACCAAAGACATTTTTCCCTCCCCACCCCTATCTGCCTTCCGTAGGGATTGCTCTCTTCGTGACTCCCTTGTCTGCTCCACGCTCCGCACTAGCCCCGCAGGAAGTGCTACACCTGCCCCCACACCTCCCCCCTCACCTCCATCTAAGGAACCAAAAAGACCTTCCACATCAGACAGATGTTCACCTGCACATCAGCTAATGTGGTCTATTGCATCCGCTGCTCCTGATGTGGCCTCCTCTATATCGGTGAGACCAAGCGGAGGCTCAGAGACCGCTTTGTACAGCACCTGCATTCAGTTCATGACAAATGACAACACCTTCCAGTCGCGAAACACTTCAACTCCCCCTCCCACTCCCTAGGCGACATGACCATCCTGGGCCTCCTCCGGTGTCACAATGATGCCACCCGGGAACTGGAGGAACAGCACCTCATAGTCCGCCTTGGAACCCTACAATCCAATGGTCTCAATGTGGACTTTACCAGTTTCAAAATTTCCCCACCCCTGGCCTCATCCCATGACCAACCCTCCCTCTCATCCCCGTCTTCTTGACCTGACGCAACCTGTCCATCTTCTCTCTCACCTGCCCGCCTCTCCCACCTCACTGACCAGTCCCAACCATTCCCTACCTGCACTCACTTATCACCATCCCACCTACCTTCCCCAGCCCCACCTCTCCTCTCTCTATTTATTTCTAAGCTCCCTTCCCCCTCCCCATTTCTGAAGAAGGGTCCCAACCCGAAATATCAACTTTCCTGCTCCTCCGATGCTGCCTGACTTGCTGTGTTCCTCCAGCTCCACACTGTGTTATCTCTGAGAAAGTTTGGGACTTGGTGAATGAAGACCCTAGCTTAGGGGCTCACTGGAGAAAAATTTAAAACCAGCCTTTTCTTTTCATTCATTTACAGGATATGGATGTCTCCAACTAGGCCAGCATTTATTACCGATCTTTAATTGCCCAGCGGGCTGTTAAGTCAACTGCAATGCTGTGGGTCCGGAGTCACGTATAGACCAGGCCAAATGAGGATGGCAGTTTCCTTCTCTAAAAGCTGATTAATGAACTAAATGGTTTTACCCTGACAATCTGCAATGGCTTCATGGTTATCATTTGACTCTTAATTCCAGATTTATTTTTAAATGGAATTCATGGTGAGGTTCAAGCCCAGGTCCCCAGATTAATACTAACACACAGATTAATAGCCTAGCAGGAATACTTCACCATGGGGAGCCTAAACAATCATTATGCAGCGGTCAATTTATGAAGCAGATTCCCTGGGCATATGATGAGAGCAGACAGTGCTGATTCACTAAAATGCAAATGCAATAGATTTCTGAGAAGCAGTCAAGGCATAATTTGGGCTATGGCATATGTAAAATATAGCATTCTGAGGAAAAGCAAGGGATTCTGTGTCTACAGTTCCTCGTGCATTGTTTTCAATTCCTCTGTTCCAGCTTTTTAGATATCTCACCATCCACCATTGGTGACAAAAGCATCACTTACGTAGGCTCTACTTTCTGAGGTTCTTGCTGTGCTCTTTTCTCTTCCATATCAAAAACATTTCCCACCACATTATCAGACATCTCCTCTGATCTAGCTTCCACTGATGAAGTGTCTCCAACCGTTTGTTCCTCTGAGCAAAGATGTTGGAGGAATACAATTCTTGCGAAATTGATATTTCGTGCTGTATTTCAGGAAGCAGCAGACACACCTCAGAGACAGAAGGTTGTTGTTGTTGACATCCCACTTCAGAAAATCTAGGTTGACGTTCCCAGAATAGCTCTGAAAGAGTGCTGCAATGGCTATGGGCTATCTTTCGGAGAAGATTTGAAACCCATGATGCCCTCTAAGGTGCAGGTAAAGGTTTCCCTTTCACTATTTGAAGATGAGCATGGCCAATATTCATCTCTTCATCAACATGATGGCTTAGAGGCATTATCGTTGGTCTGTTAATCCAGTAGACCCAGGCATTGTTCCAGGGACCCAAGTTCAAATCCCGCCATGGCAGATGGTAGAATTAGAATTCAGTAAATATCTGGAATTGTGAGAGTAATGAAGATCATGAATTCATTGTCAACAGTTGGAAAAATCCATCTGGTTCACTGATGTCCTTTAGGAAGGAAACTGCCATCCTTAGCTGGTCTGGCAATATGTGAATCCAGACCCACAGCAATGTGGTTGACTCTTAACTACCCCCCTGGGCAGTTAGGGATGGGCAATAAATGCTGGTCTAGTCAGCAATGCCCTCATCCCATGGTTGAATTTAAAAAATCACTAAAACAGACTAGCTGATCGCATTGTTGTTTGTGGAAGCTTACTGTTGTTACAACTGGTTCCCAGGCACACCTCCCCAATTTACAATGTCCCCAGACCGGTTACCTCAAACCGTTAAGCTCCAAAGTGAGAAGTGGTGTACTGACTCCTTTTCATTATTCACCTACTCGTGTGGTTGGTCGAACCAAGGTTAATTTTTTTAAAAACAGTCCCTTCCCTTGTGGATAGCTTTCTCCCAAACTCAAATAAAATGTAGGTTTTAAAAGGAGCCAATTTAATTAGACATGTGACGAAACTGTGGTGTCCTGATTTCTTTTAGAGAGAGATTGGGGGACAGGAGTAGAGAGCAGTCTATGAGAAGGCAAACAACTTGTGAGGCAGGGATAGCAGGAACTACAAATGCTGGAGAATCTGAG
>NC_063336.1:12461888-12490282 GCF_021869965.1 Rhincodon typus | reverse complement strand
GTTCTTCCAGCTCTACACCTTGTTATCTCAACTTGTAAGGCCTTGGGTTTTTTAAAAGTTGGAACAATAGAAGTAGCCTGAGTGAGCATGGTCAAGCTCTCACAGATCCAGGGTTTTTAAAATTATTTTTCCCAGTTATTGCTGGGGCCTCAGCAGGGTTGGAAGGCAGCGAATCTCTCTCAACTGCTATACTCTCTCTCTGAGTTTTCTCTGGATGTTTTTTGTTCCTTGGCTGTAGGAGTCGTATGTGAGACAATTCTGTTTTCTGAATTTAGCTTTTGCCGAGGCTTTGTTTATGGGATGTTACTATATTGAAAAAGTTACTGTTTAGTAGAAAAATCATCTATTATTCTATTAAGTTTTCCAATGGAATTAAGTTATTCCAAGTTCCTCTTTATTTTATTATATTCTAACCATAGTGTTTGAATAAATTGTGTTTTGCTTAACATCGAGTAGTTTGATCAGTTGCATTGCATCTGGAACGTGACACTTTAAATTAGTGCACAATAGAGAACAATAGTGTAAAAAGTTTGTCTTTTAAATAAGAAAAAGCTAGGGTCTAGGCTACCTTCTTAAGATACTTTGAGGGGGTCTGCTCTGGTCCATAACAGACATTCTCAGGTTAACAAAAGAGCAAGTTTATTAATTACTAAAAGCGGAAAGCAACTCAATGCAAATACACACAAAACAGAAATAAGAGTTGAAAACAAAAACATAAAAGTTTAAAAATCTATACAGATCAGTGTCAGAACTGTTTAGATTATTGAACAGTATGGACATTGCTTTGGATATTACAGTAGTGTTTGACATGAGTAGTTGAACAGTTGATTCCAACATTCTGATCTCAGTAGGTTCCCTGAAACTCTTTTGGCCTGATTCCTTTCAGCACTAGCTGGCTGGTTGCCCTTAGTTTGAGAGAGAGAGTCTTTCTCTTTTCTTTGAACTGCAATGCAATAGTGTTTAAATGGTTGTTCCCAGAGATGTGACCCCCCCCCCCGCCCCCCACACCCACACACCCATAAGTCCATACACTAGGACTTAGGAAGGCAGATTATTATAGTATTTGAATGACAATACATTGGGAAAGGGGGAGGTGAAATGAGACCTGGATATTCTTGTATACCAGTCACTGAAAATAAGCATGCAAGCACAGCTGAGGGTGAAGAAGGCAAAATGATATGTTGAGTTCGAGTACAGGAGCAGAGATGTCTAGCTGCAATTGTCCTAGGCATTGGTGAGACCACACCTGGAGTACTGAGTGTAGTTTTGGTCTCCTTATCTCAGGAATGGTGTTCTGGTATGGAAGGAATGCAATGAAGGTTTACCAAACTAATTCTTGGAATGGTAGGACTGATGTAGCAAGTTTGGATTGGTTAGGACTATATTAACTGGAGTTGAGAAGAATGCTGGGGGGGGCGGTGGGGTGGTGGGATGTCATAGAAACCTGTAAGATTATAACAGGACCAGGAAAGGTGTTCCAGATGACCAGGTTACAGTCCTTAGATAGGGTAAGCTATTTAAGAATGAAATGAGAACAGATTTTTTCACCCAGAAAGTGGTGAGCCTATGGGATACACTGCCACAGAAAGTGGTTAAGGCCAGAGCACTGAATGTGTTCAGAAAGGAGTTTGATCTAATCCTTAGGGCTAAAGGGATCAAAGGGTATGGAGAGAAAGCAGGAACAGCTAGACAATTGGATGATCAGCCACGTTCATATTGAATGGTGGAGCAGGTTGGAAGGGCTGAATGTCCTACTCCTGCTTCTATGTTTCTATGCAATCCATGCAGACTTGTATTTCGATTTAACACCTTTAACGTGTATTCCAGGAAGACCAAGACTCAAAGATTCTGCAAAAGTTGGCTGAGGAGTTGGTGGGGCGGTGGGTGGGGAATAGCCGCCTCATGATCTCTTCCTGTTGTGTTTCTCTCTCTCTGTTGGATGTTTCCCTGACACTCTGCAGGTGTGATGTTCTATGTGTCCCACACAAGAACTTTGCCTGACAGTCTAAGTTTGCACCTGTAGTCATTTTTGACTGTAGCAGACTTCTTTATTCAAAAGAAACACAATTTGGAGTTAAAATTTAACAACGTCCATGCGACTTTGGATTTTGATTTGTTGTCATGGCACCGTTCAATATTAGTGGCTGTGTCTTCTCCAGAACAGCATTGATTTCAGAAAGCACCCCATTAACTGAGAGGTGCTTGGGGGTGGCCTGTTAGAGAACTCTGCTATCAGACTGCAGGTTACTTTCTTCTCCCAATATAAGCCTTGGCCCAACAGCATAAACAAGTGACATCTTTACAAATCAGGCACCATTCCACCCTGTGCTAAGAGGGGAAACAAAAATGGAGCAAATATTTTTCTCTCTCTGCTCAGTAGGTAAATATAATCATTTGAATGTGATTTTAGCGGGAAGAGAGTGATCAATATTATAGCTGCTCCATTTACCACAGCTCGAAAGCTGCAAGCTGGTGGCAATGCTGAAGGGTTGTGGTTTGTGGGGGGTGGGGGGGGGTGTGCGGTTGTGGTTTGTGGGGGTGGGGGTTGGGGACGGGAAGTGGATCAATCTGTTTAAGATGGCGTTATGCCAGTTTGTGTGTTCAGTCATTTTCAAAGATCTCCTTGCATCAATCGACACCAACATTTCCTATAATTAATTCTTTATTTGATTTATAGCTTGAATGGGTATTGTTCAGTGGTTTAAAATGGATTGTACTGTATTGCATTGCCCAGCCTATTCAGAGCTCTCAGGAATTGAAGGAATGTTCTGCGCTGATAGATTTTGTTCGCCTACATTTTAACTCCTGCTCTCCTGGCAGCATATGTGATACAGGGGAAACACGTGTCTCGCAGTAAGGTACTCATCTCTTCCCATCCGGCAACTTTCTTTGGCAGCTTCAGTCCCGTAAAATGATGATTTGCACCATGATGGTCTGTTGAGGCTTTAGCTTGGCAATGTCTGCTACACCTGCTGCAGAGGATAACTGTTGGCCGGGAAGGGACGCTGTTCACTTGCCTCTGCGTTCTCTGAATTCTCTTCTGAATTTTTCATTTCTGCTTTGAACCTCCAAGCTGTCACCTTCCAGTGCTCATTGAGTCTTCTCTGCCATTTAATGAGACCATGGCTAATCTGATAACCTTCAACTGCGCTTTCCTGCCTTTTCCTCATAACCTTTGACTCCCTTACTGGTTAAAAATCCGTCTATCTCAGCTTTGAATATACTGAATGGCCCAATGTCAACATCCACATGGTAGCTTGGTGGTCAGCACTGCTGCCTCACAATGCTAGGGACATGTTTTCGAATCTATCCTCAGGCAACTGTCTGTGTGGAGTTTGCACATTCTCCCCGTGTCTGCGTGGGTTTCCTCCCACAATCCAAAGATGTGCATGTTAGGTGGATTGGCCATGCTAAATTCATAGAATCATAGAATCCCAAAGTTCCATGGATGTGCAGGCTAGGAGGATTAGCCATGGGTAATGCGGGCCATGATGTGGATGTGCTGGTGTTGGACTGCTGTAATTTAGCGCGGCTAATACACCTAACCTGCACATCTTTGGACTGTGGGAGGAAACCAGAGCACACAGAGGAAACCCACCAGACACGGGGAGAATGTGCAAACTCCACACAGACTGTCACTAGAGGGGAGAATCAAACCCAGGTCCCTGGCACTGTGAGGCAGCAGCGCTAACTGCTGAGCCACTGTGCCAGAATTCTATGGTAAACAATTCACCTCCTTTCTCACAATGGAAACAGTAAGACTTGCATTTTTATAGCATCAGTTACATTTATTCATTCATGGACGTAGGTGTTATTACCAAAGGCACATTTGCTGCCTATCCCTAATTACCCTTGAACTGTGTGCTTTGTTGGAGCAGAGGGCAGTTAAGAGTCCATCACATAGCTGTCAATATGGAGTAGGCCAGACAAACTAAGGAGAGCAGGTTTCCTTCCGAAAGGAAATCAGTAAACCAGATGGGACTTTACCACAACTGATGATAATGCTATCACCAGCATTACTGAGACTTGTTTTTGATTCTAGATTCACCAAATGAACTTAAATTTCATCAACTACTGCTCCAATGGGATTTGAACTCATGACTCCAAACCATTAGGCTGGGCTACTGACTGGTGCTATTACCACTACACCACCATCTCCCAAGCTAACCCAAACTCTGTTTAGAGCCATTAAAGGTTTGAAGTGTTAGCTGATATTGCACCGGGATTGCACTGAGGAGCCAAGGTCCATCAGGTGGACGCAATTCTACAAAATATTTACACAGGAGATGGACATTAGACCATTCTGGTGAAAGAATTCTCTCATCAAAGCATCCAATTGCATCTTTTGATTTTAAATCATTTATAGGATATGGGCATTGCTGGAGAGCTGAGAATTTTATTGTCCATCCTCAAATGCCCTCAAGAAGGTGGTGGTCAACTGCAATTTTTGGGGTGTGGGGCATGCACAGCGTCATTAAGGAGGGAATTCCAGGATTTTGACCCAATGGCGAGTTTTGCTGTTTCCATTGTGAACAAAGTCAACAAACATCAATATGTGAGGTTGACCAGTGTACGTAAACTAATAGCCTCCTTAAGGAGAGGACAGATAAATATGTATTTTTATGTATGTCATAAAGAGGAGCCGGGAGGATGTTATTGTTTGTTGTTTTCCTGTGTCTCTTCAGGAGAATTGCCACAGACTGTAGGGCCTACAGTGTTTGAGTTTAGGGGTTCACAGTAACAGTTATCTGATATAGGCAGTGGACTATTTGTAGCAATTTTCTGATATTCAGTTCGTTGAGAAGCTGCATTTTAGGTATAATATGTTAGATAATTAGGCAAAAAAGGGAAGTCTACAACCCACAAAATGAGAATATTGTACTAATTCTGAAGCCCATCTGTAGAATGGAGGAGCAGAGACCATATACTCCTACATCTCAGATGTCTTGTAATCTTTTATTGCAGCTTCCTTTGTTCTTCCCTCAGGCTGATGTCAGGGAACCCCTGGTCTTCCCACAAGAAGATGGTGGCTCGCCGCCCCCCTCCTCCCCACCCCCCCACCCCCCCAACCTTGTTCAGATCCTCCTCTCCCCTTTGATATTCATTATACAAAAAATAAACAGAACTGCGGATGCTGGAAATCAGAAACAAAATCAGAAGGTGCTGAAAAAACTGGAGTGAAAGCAGAGTTAACATTTTGGATTCAGATATCCTTTTTTCAGAACTGATATACATTATTTTGGGAGCTGGCCATCTCTGCTTTGTTAATCAGTTCTCTGAACCCTTTTGGTGAGTAGCTATGGGACAGATACTCATGACATTGATCATCTCCATCTGGAGATTAGTTTTCATTCCTTCTAAGAAGAAAATCTTAGTTTTGAACATTTTTTTTAATAGGGCAATGTGGCACCCAATGGATCTTTTGATGTCTCAGTCTGAGAGGATCATGTGGCTGCTCTTTCATTAAGAGACGTCACTGGTATTGAGATTAAACTGATGGTCACCAAGCTATAGATGAGGGGTGATGTTGAGAAGACATGACTTTCATGATAACCTCAACCAGTGCAAGAAAAGATTCTGCATCAATGACATCATTCACACACCAGCCATCCAGCTAACTGACCCCCAAGTTACGAGAGTAACACAGCTCGGTCTTATGCTATATCGGAAAAACCAAATACGGAATGTTGAGTTAAAATAGGCTTGAGGAGAACCCAATCACCAACACAGCTAGTCAGAGTTTTGGGAGCTTCTATGAAAGGTTTTTAGAGGAGTGTGGCCCATTATCTGACAGTGGCCAACACCATGTGACTCAAGCACCTGTCTGGAGAAGCGTAGATGCATTCTAAGCTTTGTGAATCAGCCTGTGTGTTAACGCTAGCTGAGGGGAGCAGTAACAGACTCCTGGATAATAACAGGGCTGTCCAAAGTTTAATAAAAACACTTTCTTGAAACCTGCTTTGTGAAAGAACTTGAAGTCATTTGGAAGAATTAACTGTTGCTCTGCCCACAAACACTACCAAAAACCATCACTGAGTCTCCAACTTCAAAGAAACTCTACAACTCTAAACTCCAGCCTCTTGAATTCTCAAGTTTAATTTAACTGTTAGTAATGCTGTTTCTCTTTCATGTGTTCCTCAACATGAAACTCCAGTCTCCTTAATGTATCTCTCATGAGTGGGTGTGTTTAAAGTTATGTTTGGCCACTCCAATGATTGAATTTGAGACTAAATAACACTGTGCTTTAAATTCAAAAGTGCCTGTGCTGTGAGTCACCTTAACGAATAAATTACTACAAACAAGAAAAGTTCTCCTGTAAAAAAAAATTAATATCTCTCTTGTTTATAGGCAGCCGACAAGGGGAACAGAATTGTGTTCATTCTGTCTCTCTTTGTAATTTAAATCACATTCAGGTATCCATGAATATGCATTTGTGCACATGTGTTGACTGTGTGGAAATAGACAAGTAGCAAGGCAACAAGCTATACAAAGGAGAAATTTCATGCACAACCTCACAAAAAGCCCATCTTAGCACATCCACTCATACAACCTCAAAATTGATGTCCAATAAATCAACTGTTCCACAGACCGAACTAGAAGTCACTTTCTGTTGAATGAAATACAATCAATAACCCTGTCCTGACCCCGTCACTTCTAATTTAATTGTCCACCAGTGAAGTAAGAAAGCGTCTAGGTAAAGGTTCAGGCATCTATAGGATTTGCATAGTCGATGATCTCACACTAAGAAGGCACATGGTACATTTTCTTCAGCTGAATTTTATTCAGAGAGCCTTGCAGAATCTCAAAATATGGGGTTCCAGATTTCAGGTGGAGACATGGAGGAATTTCTTTACCACAGAGGGCTGTGGAGGCTGGTCATCAAGTATATTTGAGGCTGGTCATCAAGTATATTCAAGGTTGAAGTAGACAGATTTTAATCACTCAACCAATCAAGGATTCATGGAGAAAAGATCAGCAAGTGGAGTTGAAGATTATCAAATCAGCTGTGATCTCATTGAATGGCAGACAAGGCTCAACAGGCTAAATGGCCTACATCTGCTTTTATGTCTTAGAGAATCAAATGTTCCTTCAGAGAGAATGGTTTAAATGCAGCGTCAACTAAAACCTTTCTCATCGAGTGGCAATTCTCTCCCAGAATTTTGCTCCTTTTGTATTTTCTTCTGTTAATTTCTTTGTCTTTCATGAGGGTTAAGCTTTCTGTCAGTCTTTTGATCTCTCTTTCTCAGGGAGTATATCTTTCTCTTTCTTGTTCTGTCAGTGTTTTCCTACATCCAATCAGGTGGAGGCCATTCAGTCCCTTGAGTTTACTCCACCATTCAATAAGACTATGTTTGATCTATAGCCAAACTTCACACTTGTCCTTGCTCCATATCATTTAACACTTTTTGCAAAGAAAGTTCTGTCAAAGATAGATTTTAAAGTCCACAAATGACCGATCATCAACTGTTGCTGTGGAAGAGAATTTCCCGGGTCACTTTCCTTGGATACAGGGTGGGCCATTTAGGAAAGAAATGAGCAAACATTTCTCTACTCAAAGGACAGTCAACCTGTGGGATTTGCCAGCGCAGAAAACTACGGAGACCAAGTCTCTCAATATATTCAAGACAGAGAATGATGCATTTTTATATATTAAGGCATCACGAGATTATGGGGATAAAGTGGGAATATGCTATTAAGATACAGGATCAGCCATGACCATATTGAATGGTAGAGTAGGCTTTTAAGGCTGAATAGCCTCCTCCTGCTCCTAATTTCTGTTTTCTATGGTTTCCAAATTTTTAAAATTCTTTATATGTAGAAGTCTTTCTCATGGAATTCCTTAAAGACTTCAACTGGATAAATGCCCCTGGCAGATATGTTTCCAGTAGTGGGGAAGGCAAATTAAATAGAATGGGCGCATGGTCCAGCCCCCCAGTCTACCTCCAATACTATAATAATCGACAGACCACCCTCTAATAACAACCCAACTGAGTTTGTTCAGAGCTCGCATAAGCCCAATATTACTCTGCACATGCTATCATAATGTTGGCATAGCCAGTCCTTATCTATAAATGTTGCAAAAGTATAGAAGGTTGTGGGGGGGGTCAGTCCTACCTCTTGAGGGTCCTCAGGGCCATCGGGAACCGGAAAGTATTAGGGTCCCCTTTCATTCAGTATTGTTTCCAAAATCCAACCTTCAACCACTCTCGCCATCCCCTCTCCCCCTTTCTGTCACTCCCAAGGTTACCAATCCTACCCCACCTAATGTAACCTTACCCACCTAAATCCAGGGACCCTTTCAATGAGGTAACTGCCCCTCTCTAGTTCTGATGCTGCTGGGGCAGTTGGAACTGGGGGAGCAGGGGGCAGATCCAGAACGAGGAAGGCGGAGCAGGGAAATGAGGAGTTGCAGGGGAGGGGTGGTAAGTGGAGGCTGGCAAGTCCAGACCAGGTCCCAGACTGAGTGGCAAAGGTGGGCTGCAGATAGGAGAGTGGCAAATTGTCAGTGGGTCCAGAACGGGGGTAGGGGAAGGTGGGAGGATGCCAGAGTGCAAGGCAGGAATGGGGTTAGCCAAAGGAGGTGATGTTCAGTGTAGGTCAGAGTTTGTGGGAGAAATGTGTCCTGTTAGTGTGTGGGATGAAGATGTGGGAGTGGGGTGGGGTCTGGTAGTTGGGGGAATTTGGTGGGGAGGGAATTTTGATTCCAGATTTGAAGCCGATTGTGTCGGAGTGTGGCATGGGTGGTGCAGGTCAGGCGAGGAGCATGTTTGATCAGCTCTTCAAACGTGAAGGCTGGTTGGTGCTGGGGCTTGGGAAGGGGATGTCATGAGTGGTTGGGTGGTGGGAAGCAAGAATGATGATGGTTATGTCCAGAGTGGGATAGGAAGACAGTGGTTCTGAAGCAGGATAAATGGGATCTTATCCGGAGAGGGGCTGGGGGTGATGGTTCCAGAGTGGTGGAATGGGGCCAATGGGTTCAGAGCAGTTTGAGGGACCCAGGAGTTTTGGGTCATGGGGGAAGTCAGGTCAAGGTCTAAGATGCAAGGGGTCCATGGGAGGCGTGGTAGATGGCTATCAGGTAAGTTTGGGGTTTTGTTCAATATTTATTCAGGAGTTAGAGTATATATACAATCGTGTAAGCTTTCCTGAGTGACTATTTTGTTAATTTCATCTGAACCGTCCAAAGTGTCTATTTTAAATGAAGACTTTCAGAGCATTCCAGCCATGGGGAAATTGCACAGTTGGAATTTTCCATTTCTGGAACAATTCCTTCGATATGTGGCATGAGGATGTCTCCTCAAGGTCCCCATAATTACCTCGTATCCACACTGGAAATTAGAACTGTCTTGACCAGCGAGAAATTGGGTCAAAGGATATCTTCAAATTTAACACTTTCTGGGCCAGACCCAAGCTCCACCTGCTCAGTGCCCCAGCTAACAGCAAAGACTTTCAGTTCGAAACAAAAGCAGTAAATTGGATTTCAGCAGCTCCTTTAGCATCGTGCAAGCCACTTCACAGACCATTATCAAACAGGACATATCACTGAGCAACACCATTTTGGGTCAGATGTTAAAAAGTGTGGCCAAAGAGAGGTTTTCAGGAGCATCTTTAAAGGAGGGATGAGAGATGGAAAGGTGCAGATGTTCAGAAAGTTAATTCCAGGGCTGGAGTCTTTTGCAGCTGAAAGCACAGATGGTAGTGGAGTAGTGATTAACCAGGAATGCCAAAAGGCCAGAAGGTGAGAGACATGGTTATGTCTCAGAGGCTTGTAGGTTGGAAACAATTGTAAAAATTGAGACAATTCAGGCATTTTAAAGCAAGGGTGAGCGTTTATTCAGCCTCTCACTCACTGATTATTAATAGTCCCACTTGGTTAGTGCTACAATCTGAGACTACTCTCTGCCCATCAGCTGTGGACATCTCTCTCTGTGTTTCTCTTTCTCAGTGTTATTTCTTGGCTGTCAATGTTGCTCTCACTCTTCCTTAGAATGACAACCTCTTGCAGCTTTACAACGTTCCAAATTCCCTGTGCCCTTCCTGTCCTAAGACCAACAGAAAATTGAGAAGGTGATGGCTAGTGCTATTACTGCTAGACTTTTAATCCAGTGAGCTAGCGAACTTTCTGAGTTCAAATCCTGGTAAAATTTGATTTCAGTTTTTTTTGAAAATCAGGAATCAAGAGCCTCATGATGGCTATGAGATCATTGTTTATTGCTGGAAAAAACTCATCTGGTTAGGGAAGGAAACTGCCATCCTTACCTAGTCTTGCCTACATGTGACTCCAGACCCACAGCAATCTGGTTGATTCGCGTCTACGTTCTGGTAATTATGATGGACAATAAATACTGGCCTAACCAGCAACATCCACATCCCATGAATGAATAATAAAAAGTAGGAACAGGAGTAGGCCATTCAGCCCCCAGAGCCTGTTCCATCATTACATAGGACCATGGCTTTTCCTGTCCTTCCCCTGTAACCCTTGATTCCTTGACTGGTCAAGATCTATCTGATTCAGTCTTAAATATACACATGGACTCTGCTGCCACAGCTCTCTGCGGCAAGGACTTCCAAAGACTCACAACCTTCCGAGAGAAGAAATTCCTCCTTATCTTACTATTAAATTGGTGCCCCTTAATTCTGAGACTATACCCTCTAGTCCTAGGCTCTCCCATGAGGGGAAACATCCTCTCAGCATTTACCCTGTCAAGCCCCTTAAGAATCTGATACGTTTCAATAACATCACCTCCCATTCATCTAAATTCCAAATACTGGCCTCTTGCAGAACTCCGATTCTCAACATACACAGTTGGTAGCTTTGCCAGTGGGCGACCCAGTCCCTAATCTGCTGGAATTCAGTCCCAAAATCTTTGGGACATTTTTTTTTCATACACAACTGAGCATCTTCCCACCACTAAAATGACTATGACTTTTTGTTTATTTCTTTTTTTTTTAACAAGTAACTACCACCGGTAGTACGCCCATGTAGCCAATTGAATATTTACATACAATGTCCATTAAACCAATCTTTGGGACATTTTACAGAGGTGGTGATGTGATACAGGTGCAAGCTGTTGCTGTTGCAATGTTACTGACTCCCTCGGTCATTGGCTCCAATTATAACTCCTGTTATTTGCAATAAAGTAGGTAATTAAAGAAAGCCTTGTGGCAATCAACGTTAGAACGGTGACTCCCTTTCACTGGTTTGACTCCTTCCCGGCTCTATTCTGAGTTCAACCTGTTGAGCATATGAGACAGACTGGCAAGAAAACATTGTAATCTCACTGGCTCCAATTATAACTCCCGCTATTTGCAACAAAGCAGGTAATTGAAGAAAACTTGCGACAATCAATGTTAGAACAGTGACTTCCTTTCACTGATTTGACTCCTTCCCGGCTCTGTTCAGAATTGAATCGGTTGAGCATATGAGACAGACTGGCAAGAAAACATTGTAATATTTCTGTAAATATTTCTGATATGGCTGGGAGCTGACAGAAACATTAGCTAACTAATTTTAGAGCCTGAACACCATCTTCCACGTCTTTTATCCTCCCCCACACCCCGGTCCTGTCGTGACATGGGCTGCTTTCAGAACAGCCAACCCATTCTCACCTACTCAATGGCCCCATATTATCTATCTAGCTTTTCTTCTTCCAAACCCATGCATTTGTCTGCCTAATCTTTCTTCTCCTCTCTTTCTCTCTGGGATCCATCTCCACCACCTCCAGCTCATTCCATCTCCCCCCAAACACTCCACCAACTGTCATCAGCAGACATATCACTTTTTCCACGATGCTATCAGTTCTGAAGAAGGGTCACCGCACTGGAAATGCTTCCTGTCTGCCAATGATGCCAGACCTGCTGTGCTTCTCCAACAATGTTTCATATTTTTGTACCAACATCAGCTGGATGCCTCATTAATGCAGGGGAGGGAGGGTTATAGAGGGCAGTACAGTCAGCTTCCAGCAAGACAATACTAGCTGCTAGGTTGGCCAATGAGGGCCAACGACATAAGTCATTAAATTTAATTTCAGCTCTCATTGTTGCCACAAAATGCCCTGGCCTCAGAAGGATATACTTCAATTGTGGACATAAAGTGTTCAATTGTCCCATAAAAAAATGAAAGAACTGCAGATGCTGGAAATCAATTGCTCCACGTTCGATTGTGTCATGCTACTAATTGAGCTAAGCTCTCTATGCTTGATTGGTTAAGCTTGGATGTGGATTCAGAAAACAGGAGCTGGAAGTAAATCAGAGCAGGACTTTTTCAGTTAATGTTAGGGTCCTGGGGGAGTGTTGCCGAACAAAGAGACCTAGTGCAGGTACATAGTTCCTTGAAAGTGGAGTTGCAGGTAGATAGGATAGTGAAGAAGACATTTGGTATGATTGCCTTCATTGGTCAATACATTGAGTATAGGAGTTGAGATGTCATGTGGCAACTGTACATTGTTTGGGCAAGTTTTGGGATACTGTGTTCAATTCTGGTCTCCATGCTATAGGAAAGATGTTAAGCTTGAAAGGGTTCAGTAAAGATTTACAAGGATGTTGCCAGGGTTGGAGGGTTTGAGCTATAGCGACTGGCTGAATACACTGGGGCTATTTTCTCTGGATCTTCAGAGGATGAGGAGTGACCATATAGAGGTTTATAAAATTATGAGGGGCATGGATAGGGTAAATTGCCAACATCTTTCTCCCAGGGTAGGGGAATCCAAGCTAAGGTGAGAGGGGAAAGATTTAAGCGGTGGTAGTACAGTGGTGAATATAGCTGCCTTCCAAGCAGTTGACCCGGGTTCGATTCCTTTCATAAGTGAACTCAGGGGCAACAATTTTTTGCAAAGAGTGGTGCGTGTATGGAATGAGCTGCCAGAGGAAGTGATGGAGACTGGTACGATTGCAACATTTAAAAGACATCTGGATGGATACATGAATAGGAAGGGTTTAGAGGGATATGTTGTCAAATAGACTAGATTAATTTCGGATATCTGGTCGGCATGGACGAGTTGGACTGAAGGGTCTGATTCCACACTGCACATCTCTGGGATTCAGTGAGGAGTAAATGATTGCAGATGTTTCAAAGCATTGTAAGAAACTCCGTTAGTAAAGTTCCTGCACATTTCGAAATTTGTATCATTGCTGATTAAGTATGCAACAAAACGTTGACTCTGCTTTTGCACCACAGGTACTACCAGAACATTTTTTTTTCTGTGATGGGAATGTGAGTATCCCTGGCAAGGCTGGCATTTGTTACCCATCCATAATTGCCCTCAAGCTGAGTGACTTGTTAATCCTAGAGTCAACTACATGGGATCTGGAGTCACGTGTAGGCCAGATGAGGTAAAAATGGCAGATTTCTTTCCCTAAAACATGGGTGAATCAGATGATTGATGATTGTCATTAGCAACTGCAGTAATCTACGTTGGTTGCCACGGCCACCATTACTGAGACTGGACTAGCATTCAATTCCAGATTTTATTCATTAAACATCAACCCTACCAACTCCCACAATGGGGTTTGAACCAGTACCCTGTAACATTAACCTGGGTTTGACAATATCTTGTCTAATGCCAATACCACTCTGCCCATACTGCTGATTGTTTCCAACATCTTCAGTTCATAATATTTCGGAGATCCGCAGATGATTTATTGTGCCATGTAAAATAAATAATTTCATCCTTTGTTTTGAATGTCCTGACTGTCCCTAACCACTGTTGAACAGGTTAAGTTGAGCTGTTTCAGGGGGAAAAGAGTCAGCCACAAAGCTGTGGACTTGGAGTCACATAGGTGAGGATGACAGTTTTCCTTAACCCAGGAGCAGGTATGCATCAGTGAACCAGTGTCTGGTAAGCCCCTCAAATGCCATAAGCTACAGACTAAATGCTGGAGAGTAGCATTTGCTGCCTGGCCCATTTTGCAATTGGTGCAGACATAAACATAAGAATGTAAGGAATAGGAGCAGGAGTAGGCTATCTGGCTTGTCGAGACTGCTCGTCCATTCAATAAGATCATGGTTGATCTTTTCATGGACTCAGCTCCAGTTGCCTGCCCCTTCACCTTAACCCTTAATTCCTTTACTGTTCAAAAACCTATCAACCTTTGCCTTAAAGAAGTGGTCTTTATCTGTGCTGTAAATCATGTACACTTTCCAAACTATTGTCTGTAGTTCCTAAACAATGTCACGGGGATGAGAAATTCTGGAATTCTGAATTCCAGCTGCTTTGATGTAGATTGAGCACATGTTTCTAGAGGATTTGTGTGAGCCTGTGGGATTATTAGTCCTATACATCACCATTTATCCCAATGCAGTATGACTCAGTTTGAAGTCTTGCTTTTAGTAACTGTGGGACAATAGAGTGTTCTTCATTCACTCTCATCCTGCTTGTTGGTTTGTGCCTTGTGTATATGCACTGCCCTCATTTTTGACTTGCTTTTCTCACCTCACTTCAGGTTAAGTACATATCAGATGATTTGTTTGAGCAGATGTCAGTGTGGGCAATATTGAAGCACCTTTTCATTTCAGTTCGTGTCACTCTGCCTGTGTGGAGCATTTGATTATTGCTGGTGGTAATTAAAGGCCGTGGGAAGATCAATATTTTATAGACTGAAGTCTCTATCCATCTTAATAAAAACCAAAAGAACCGCGGATGCTGTAAATCAGGAACAAAAACAGAAGTTGCTGGAAAAGCTCAGCAGGTCTGGCAGCATCTGTGAAGGAAAAAAATCAGAGTTAATGTTTTGGGCCCGGTGGCCAGTTCTGAGGAAGGGTCAAGGGACCCGAAACGTTAACTCTGATTTGTTTTTCACAGATGCCGCCAGACCTGAAGAACTTTTCCAGCAACTTGTGTTTTTATCTCTATCCATCTCGCTGTAGGAGCAGACTACAGGCACTCCTTTTACAAAGCAGGAAGCACGAAAGTGACAACTCTCCCAGCACTTTGAATTTTAATGTGGAGCAGGGAATAGGAATAAGGGAAGGGACGCTAAAACAGATAAGAAGGCAAATTGTGTCATGCTTAGTGGCCCGCTGGTGACAGACGATCTAGGGCTCTGAGCATAAACTGGAGCCTGAGATTGGCTCAGGCTGTTTGGCCCATCAAGGTGCATTCATCCAGGATGGGAAAAAGAAACTGGCAGCCCCGTAGGGTTGCACACAGATCCAGATCCCCATTCACATTTGTGATTTGCTGGACTTGTCTCATTTGAAGAGTGTAGACTCAATGATTTGAAAGGATTGGTCACTGAGCCACAGCTAGGAATTCGGTCAAGGGACAAGATCTGCCAAGGCCATCTGTTCAACAGCAACCTAGGGTGGATAGTAAAGCCATATTATAGTAAATAAGAGTTAAAAACAAACCTCAGAACACTGACGTATCTTAATATAGGATTGAGACACACAAGGTTGTTAGAACATGAGAGACCGGAGCAGAAGTAGATCATGATTTTTGATAAAACTAAGAACTGCAGATGCTGGAGATCTCAAACGACCATAAACAGAAATTGCTGGAGAAGCTCAACAGGTCTGGCAGCATCAGTGCAGAGAAAGCAGAGTTAACTTTTCGAGTCCAGTGACCCTTCATCGGAACTATATAATTTGTTGAGCCTCTTCCTCCATTCAACATGATCATGGCTGACCTCGAGCTTTAAATCAACATGCCGCTCCATTTCCCATATCCCTCATTATCGGGGAGACCAAAATGTATTTTTCTTAGCTTTATACATAGTTCGCGACTGAGAATCCACACCCCTCTGAGGCAGAGAGTTTCAAAGATTCACAACTCCTTCTATGAAGAAACATCTCCTCATCTCAGTCCTAAAAGGCTTTTCACTGTACTTAGGTACATGTGACAATAAATCAAATCAAACCTTATTTTGAAACTGTGCCCTCCTTACAAGAAATTGCTTACAGAATTGTTCTGAGGCATGACTGGGTGGATGTGGAGAAAACATTTGCCATGACTACTGAGTGTAACAGACATAATCTAAGGAGTATGCCATTTAAGACTGACATAAAGAGAAATTATTTCACTCAGAAGGTGGGCAGTGTTGTGAATTCGCTGCCTCAGAGGTGTGTGAAAGATTAATCATTGAGCAGGTTCAATGTGGAAATTGATAGCTTTATTAGATATCAAGTGATATGGAATAATGTAGGAAAGTGGTCTCAGATTGCACCTTCCAAACATGTGACATTATCATCAAGGGACAACAGATACATGGGAACACCACTAACTACAAGTTCCTCTCCGAGCCACTCACCATCCTGACTTTGAAATATATCATAATTCCTTTAGTGTCATGGGGTCAAAATCCTGGAATGCCTTCCCTAATGTCATGGTGGGTGTCCCTACACCAAATGGACTACAGCAGTTCAAGAAGGTAGCTCACCATTACCTTCTCAAGGGCAAATAGGGACAGACAATAAATGCTGGTCCAGCTAGCAATGCCCACATCTCACGAGTGAAAACGAAACTCAGCCAATATCTAATTGAGTGGCAGACTTAAGGGGCTAAATGATCTACTCTGTTCCTAACTTACTTTCAATTCCAGAGCCAGAGGAGAACATGAGCAGAATTTTCACAGCCTCAGAATGACGTGGGCATTGGCAAGTCAGTTTGCAAAAAAGGGTGACATCGGCAGAAGTGAGATTTTCAAGTTCAAGAAAAGGCGTATGATCCCACAAGATTGGAGAGACAAGAGTAAACAACTTCTCTTTCAATTCCTCCCACTTCCTACAGACAAAGGGGGTAGCCATGGGTACCCGCATGGGCCCAAGCTACGCCTGCCTCTTTGTAGGTTACGTGGAACAATCCCTCTTCCGTAGCTACACTGGCCCTAAATCCCACCTCTTCCTCTGTTACATTGATGACTGTATCGGCGCCGCCTCGTGCTCCCACGAGGAGCTCGAACAGTTCATACACTTCACTAACACCTTCCACCCCAACCTTAAGTTCACCTGGACCATCTCTAACACCTCTCTCCCCTTCCTGGACCTCTCTGTCTCCATATCGGGCAACCACCTAGAAACCGATATTCATTTCAAGCCCACCGACTCCCACAGCTACCTAGAATACTCCTCCTCCCACCCACCTTCCTGCAAAAATGTTATCCCCTATTCCCAATTCCTTCACCTCCGCCGCATCTGCTCCCAGGATGAGGCATTCCACTCCCGTACATCTCAGTTGTCCTCGTTTTTCAAGGACCGTAACTTCCCCTCCTCGGTGGTCGAGAACACCCTCAACCGTGTCTCCCACATCTCCCGCACCTCATCCCTCACACCCCGTCCACGCAATAAGAACCAGAAAAGAATCCCCCTCGTCCTCACGTACCACCCCACCAACCTCCAGATCCAACGTATCATCCTCCGACACTTCCGCCATCTGCAATCCGACCCCACCACCAAAGACATCTTTCCCTCCCCACCCTTATCTGCTTTCTGGAGGGACAACTCTCTCCGTGACTCCCTTGTCCGCTCCACACTCCCCTCCAGCTCCACCACACCCGGCACTCTTCCCTGCAACCGCAGGAAGTGCTCCACCTGCCCCCATACCTCCTCCCTTACCCCCATCCCAGGCCCCAAGAAGACTTTCCACATCAAGCAGATGTTCACCTGCACATCTGCCAATGTGGTATACTGCATCCGCTGTACCCGGTGTGGCTTCCTCTACATCGGGGAAACCAAGCGGAGACTCGGGGACCGCTTTGCAGAACACCTACGCTCGGTTCGCAATAAACAACTGCACCTCCCAGTCGCGAGCCATTTCAACTCCCCCTCCCATTCCTCAGACGGCATGTCCATCCTGGGCCTCCTGCAGTGCCACAACGATGCCACTCGAAGGTTGCAGGAACAGCAACTCATATTCCGCTTGGGAACCCTGCAGCCCAATGGTATCAATGTGGATTTCACAAGTTTCAAAATCTCCCCTCCCCCTACCGCATCACAAAACCAGTCCAGCTCGTCCCTGCCTCCCTAACCTGTCCTTCCTCCCACCTATCCCCTCCTCCCACCTCAAGCCGCACCTCCATCTCCTACCGACCAACCTCATCCCGCCCCCTTGACCTGTCCGTCCTCCCTGGACTGACCTATCCCCTTCCTAACTCCCTACCTACACTCACCTTTACTGGCTCCATCCCCGCCTCTTCGACCTGTTTGTTTCCTCTCCACCTATCCTCTCCTCTATCCATCTTCGATCCGCCTCCCACTCTCTCCCTATTTATTTCAGAGCCCCCTTCCCCTCCCCCTTTTCTGATGAAGGGTCTAGGCCCGAAACGTCAGCCTCTCTGCTCCTATGATGCTGCTTGGCCTGCTGTGTTCATCCAGCCCTGCACCTTGTTGTCTCGGATTCTCCAGCATCTGCAGTTCCTACTATCTCTGCCACTAGTGAATGTTGAGTGGTCCATTCACAATCATTTAGCATCCATTAGCATGCAATTGTACCTAACCTTGTCTCACTGGTATGCATTTCTCTATTCTCCAACTCACTCTACAGAAACTAGACGACAATAGTTCCTGATATGGATATCTGAGCAGGTACCTGGAGATCCTCGCTTGCAGCTTGTTGCTCTGGGTCTCCAGGGACAGCAGTTGCCAACATCTCAAAGTACACTCCATGGGTAGCAACCAGCTTCAAATCCCCCAACCCCCATCCATGGATATTGGCATCAGACACAGACCAGTCTCACCACCCTCATGAGATATCTCCAACCCATTTACAATACAGTTCTGCACAGTGTTGTGTGATTAAGACATTTGCACACAGGGGCGGTCACCAACCTGTGGAATCAACCAGGGTATATCTGAGGCTTTCTTGCTTATTTTCTTAGCACGCCACCATTTTGCACTTATTTGGATACTCACAGATTCCCACGATCTCACACCTGTGGCACATGTCAGTAGCAGCAAACACACATGGCATGTGTTTCAACCAAATGGACAAGTCTCAAAGTATAAGGGGACTAATCATCAGTCAGGTCAAAGGGGCAGCTTTCAGTCAGGATAACTTGACACAGTAAGAAAGGGCATCGTCTGATGTAAGGCAATGGGCTTGGACAAGGTGAGTCAGTAACTTTGGAAAGTCAGGGTCAGGCCTCCATACCTCTACTGTCTAGAGAGTGGGTCATAGTCAATCCTGCTAGTCCAGTGCAACAAATCCGGGGACTTGCTGTATATCAGTCGGGGACCTGTGTGGACATAAGATAGGAGCTCTTCTTTCATTGATGTCTCTTTTTTTGGACTGACAAATGGCACCACCTAAATAAGGCCTAGGCAATGGCTATCTACAACAATAGAAACTCCAACCTTGACATTCAATGGTGTTAACATTACAGAATCCTCCACTATTAACATCTTTGGAGTTATTATTGGCCAGAAATTGAACTGGTCTAGCCATAAAAATACTTTGGCTACAAGATAACGTGAGAGGCTAGGAATACTGCGATGAGTAATTCACCTCCTGACTTCCCAAAGCCTGTCCACCATCTACAAGGCACAAGTCAGGAGTGTGATGGAGTACTCCCCACTTACCTGGATGGGTGCAGCCCCAACGACACTCAAGAAACTTGACACCATCCAGGACAAAGCAGCCCGCTTGATTGGTCCTACATCCACAAGCATCCACTCCCTCCACCACCGACGCTCAGTAGCAGCAATGTGTACTATCCACAAGATGCACTGCAGAAATTCACCAAAGATCCTCAGGCAGCACCTTCCAAACCCACGACCACTTCCATCTAGAAGGACAAGGGCAGCAGATAAATGGGAACACCACCAGCTTCAAATTCCCCTCCAAGCCACTCACCATCCTGACTTGGAAGTATATCGCTGTTCCTTTTTTATTAATGGATCAAAATCCTGAAATTCTCTCCCTAATGGCATTGCAGGTCAACCCACAACAGGTGGACTGCAGCAGTTCAAGAAGGCAGCTCACCACCACCTTCTCAAGGGCAACTAGGGATCAGCAATAAATGCTGGCCAGCCAGCTGTGCCCATGTCCTATAAACATATAAATTTAAAAAAAGATTAATCTACCCTATCTGCATTTTAAAATCACACGTGATTGTTGTGTTACCTATCTTACAAGCCGCCCTATATTTTTTGGTTTACACTGTGTATTATTGTGTAACTACTATGAGGAGATCTATGGCTTACTCATACCAGGGACTTCTTTCCCTTACTCTCTCTTATTTCTACCCAGGCTGATTCAATGTCTTGATCTCCAGAGCCAAAATCATTTCACACCGATCTCTTCCTTTTCTATCAAAGTTAATTGCCTCCTTTTCCTTTTCCTTTCTGTCTATCCTTCTGAGTCACTAGGTACCCTTGGATATTCCAGACCTGGTCCCCTTGCAACCACATCTCAGCAATTACCACCAAATCACATCCATTTGTCTCTATTTGTACCATTAATGTATTAATTTTATTCCCATTACTATGAATAATCAGAAATAAAGCCTTGACATTGGTCCTATTATCAATTTTACCAACTCTTTTGTGATTCCTTGATGCAATATGATATTTACGTGCTCTGTCTCTTCCTTTCATTTTATTGTAATAATCAGCCTCATCACAGCCCTGCACTCCTACCTTCTCCTGACAATTGATTTTTTTAAAAAATTTTTGCACACACCTGAATCATCTTTCTAGCTGTTTAATTTAAATTCCTACTCGTATCCCAGGACTCAACTCTCAGTGTGATTAGTTGGAGACCATCCAAGGGTCTAGGCCCGAAACGTCAGCCTTCCTGCTGCTCTGATGCTGCTTGGCCTGCTGTGTTCATCCAACTCTACACCTTGTTATCTCCTTCCTTCCCCAATACTGGTACCAATATCCCATGTATTCAAACCCATTTCTTCCATACCAATCTTTCAGCCACATGTTTTCCTCTTTAATTTTGTTGACCCTGTACCAATTTCATTGTGGCTCAGATAGCAATCTGGAGGCTATTACCTTTTCAGTTCTGCTTTTGAATTTAGCCCCTAGCTGCTCGTATTCCCTCAGCAGAGCCTCTTTCCTCTTTCCAACTGAATCGTTGATACCCATGTAGACCACAACAACTAGATCTTCCCCTCCCACTGCAAGTTCCTTTGTAGTCCAGATGAGATATCCTGAACGTAGGCACCAGGCAGGTAACACAGCTTTTGGGACCCACGTTCCTGGCCACAGAGAGCAGTGTCTCTTCCCCTGACTATATTATCCCTGGTCACAATGATATTTCTCTTTTCTCCCTCCTCTTGAATAGCTCCCTGTACCAAGGTGCTGTGGTCAGTTTGCTCATCCTCCCTACAGTCCCTGCTGTCATCCACACAGGAAGCAAGAACCTCAAAGCTGTTAGACAAGCTCAAGGGCAGGGGCTTCTGCAGGTCAGTTAGGGGGTAGGCAGTAAATGCTGGTCTTGCCAGCAATACCCACATCTCATGAATGAATCTGTCTCTGTGGGTGGGGCTAGGATCAGATTGCATAACCTCTGAGCACATTTAAGACAGAGATGAGAAGGGATTTCTTCTGTCCGTCTGAATATGTGAAATTCTTTCCCACAGAGGGCTGTCAGGATTGGGTCATTAAGCATATACAAGGCTTTGAAAGACAGATTTTTATTCTGTAAGGAAATCAAGTGTTATAAGGAAATGGCAGAAAAGTAGGGTTGAGAATCATTCAACTGGCCTTAATCTCATTAGAAACGAGAGCAGACCTGATTGGTGTAATGGTCCACTTTTGCTCCTAGAGTTTAATATAGTCTTAT
Source organism: Rhincodon typus (assembly GCF_021869965.1). Taxonomy (NCBI): domain Eukaryota; kingdom Metazoa; phylum Chordata; class Chondrichthyes; order Orectolobiformes; family Rhincodontidae; genus Rhincodon; species Rhincodon typus. Next base: position 12,468,554 of record NC_063336.1, on the reverse strand, counting down.
TCTGTACACAACCATCTAAACAGCTCCATTAGATTCTAGTCAGTAATCACACCCAGGTATTTGGTATTCCATGCAGAATTAGATTCCAGTCTGTAATCACTCCCAGGGATCCATTATTTGATATTGTGACAAAAATTGTAAACATGGACGATAAACATTCATGTGATTCATAGATTGAAATTGTTTTTTAAAAGCAGAAACAGTAACCTCGAATGACTGCTGTGACCACCTAATCACTGATTGTTGCAGATCCAGCGACCCCAAATGAAATAAACAAAACTGTCTGCATTGAGACTTTGGTGTTACTTAAAAATGGAAAATAACAAACTGTATCAGAGATAGTAGGAACTGCAGATGCTGGAGAATCTGAGATAACAAGGTGTAGAGCTGGATGAACACAGCAGGCCAAGCAGCATCAGAGGAGCAGGAAGGCTGACGTTTTGGGCCTAGACCCTTCTGCTCCTATGATGCTGCTTGGCCTGCTGTGTCCATCCAGCTCTACACCTTGTTATCTCAAGTAACAAACTGTGTCAACTTCAAGAAAACTTGCACCCCATGTTTAATTTAAAGTCGAAAATAAGTTGGATATCAAAGGGTTATCTGCAATTGTTCACTTGGAAGGATAATGGAGCAAATTTAGGAATTTACAAATGAATGTCAATCAAGATCAGCTTTGAGCAGGAACAGGGAAAGTAAGAAATATGAACTGATAGCAGCAATGACGTTTAAGCCTCTCTCTTCCTGTCTCTGCTAACCTCAAAGTCTAGCGCTTGGCGTAAAAGAAATTTGGAAAGACAACCATTCTTTGAGAACTCAAGGATGTCTGTAAACTCCACCAGTGCTGAATAAACAAGGCAATCGTTGAACGATCAGTACTTAGCTCATTCTCACAACTTGAAGGCTTTTAAATTGCAATTGCCTTTATCTTTTTGTCTGTGCCTTTCCTCCTCTTATTTAGAAACTTGTTACTTTTCTTTGTGTTTGATCTGTTTTATTATTTTCTCAGGGTTCTCAGCTAATAAAATTTGTCTTTCTCTCAAGAATACCATGTAATTACATTTTAATCCAGTGTCTAACTGAAGTGTGATCTCTGCAAGCTAAAAGATAAATAAAAATAGTTGTAGTGACTGACTGAGATGTGGTTAAATGAATGGGAGTCAATTTCCCTTCCTCAACTGGCCACTACAGTGGAGAAACCACCCAATCTCCTGTTGCATTATTGGAGCAAGAGTTCAGTCCAAAATGCTCAGACTCATTGCAAGTGAAGTTGGAAGCTGATTGACTCAGCCTTTAGGGTCTCTCACGGTTGAGGAAAATAAGAGGGGCTCTTTCAAAAGCCTCTATTCGTCATGGGTAATGGGTGCTGTGAGATCAGGACCAGGCTATCCAGCACGTGACCTAGCCTTCTTGAAGAGTGCACTAAACCCCTCTTTGAGTTGACTGATTCTCCAGTACCATCTGTGGAGCTGGCCTTGATTCTCTGACTGAGGTGAGACCTGCCACTATCTCTTTGCATTGCGTGTGAGATTGAAAAGGACAATAAAAGGCTGCCACTTGAGTAAAGTTGACTAAGTGCTCCCCTCACTCTTGACTGCTGTTAAATCTAGTTAGACTTCTGAATGATTGAATGAAAAAGGGAGATGTGCGATTGTGTTCACTAATTAGCGAGGGTTTCAAATTATAACATGAAGGATATCTTCCATAGTCGCCTAACTGTTCGACATCACTCATCCATCAGAGGGATATTACAATCTGAAATGCCAACAGGAGCGTTTACAATTTTGAGATATAATTTTCTGGTTCAAAGCTTCTTTTGCTTCTTTGATGGCTCCGCTTGGCTCAGATTCAACAGCTGCATTATTTAAGACGTTACAAATGCCTGCAAAAGAAAATCGCTTCCGCATTTTTCTTCCTCTCTCTTGTTTCTGCAACAGGCACGCACCGAGCCACCTTGTGCATTTCGGAGGGGGTCTTCATTTTCCAGTTGACATGCTTGCCAATTTGTGAAGCCGTTTTCAGAGTCTGCAATGTAAACTGCTTCCATTGGCTGATCCCGTTGGTACCCAGAGGGCACAGATTTAAGATTTTAGGGAGAATGTCAAATCCTTGAAGAAATTGCAAAAGAGACATCCTAGATTAGAATTAGGGACATGAAACGTCAGTGATGTGGAAAAAAAATGAGGAACCTAAATTAGTTCTTCCTCTCTAAGAGATGAAGAGAACATCAGTAGAGGTGTTCAAATTTTTAAGATGTTTGACAAAGTAAAATTGGGAAATGTTGCTTCCAAAGCAGATGAATCAGCACTGAAAGAATACAGCCAGTGAGTTTTTTTTTCCTCCCGCAGTGAGTTTTGTTTTCTGATCTGGAATACATTACCTAAGAGGGTGGGACCAAGCAGATTCAATAATCTACTTCAGAAGTAAATTGTAAGGAAAACATTTGTCAGGCTCTGGGGAAAGACTGAGGGATCAGAATTGGTTGGATTGCTGTTTCAAAGAAAAAACTGGCGCAGAAACGATGCGCTGAAAGGTCTTTGTTTTAGGTGCACTTTGTGATTTTCGCCACCCTCAAAAAAAAGATTTGTGTGTTAATTTTCTTTGTAAGATGCTATTGTTGCGTTGTTTGAAAAAAATGCGTGGTGTGCTTGTGTCTGTACGTGACAGATTAATGTAAATTGATTAAAAATTACAGCATGGATAGTTACCATTTAACACATTGCAGGAGAAGGCTGTGAGTTTTGGATTTGTGCCATAGGCTGAGAACAGAGGCTGTAAATAGAGCCCAGCCCAAGGGACATCAATTCTCTGAGACGAAAGCAAAATACTGCAGATCTCAGAAACAAGAAATAAAAAAAGTTCAGTGTCCTGTATGGAGTTATCTCAGATATTGTCAAAGCAAACTGGCAAGTTTTTAATGGTTGTGATGTTCCTGACTTAAAGTTAGAACATAAGCTCCTGACTAAAAGTTAGAACATAAGGACTATGAGCCCTTCAAGCCTGTTCCACCATTTGTTACAGCCATGGCTGACCTCATCTTGGTCTAAACTCCACTTTCTTGTCTGCTCCCCATAACCCTTTAAAGCAGTACAAATTAAAAATCTGTCTACCTCCTCCTTCAATTTATAGTGTCCAGGCATCCACCGCAATCTGGAATAGTGAATTCCACAGATTCGCAACCCTTTGAGAGATGTAATTCCTCCCCATCTCTGTTTTAAATCAGCCACCCCTTAGCCTAAAACTATGACCTCTGGTTCCACTTCACTGTATGAGGGGAAACATCTGCTTTATGTCTACTTTGGCAAACCCCTTTGGTATCTTATATAACTCAATTAGATTCTCTCTCCTCATTCTAAACTCGAGTGAGTACAGGCCTAAACTGCTCAACCTCTCCTCATACTGACAAGTATTTCATCTCTGGAATTAATCCAGGGAACTGTTGATTTTAGAGAGTTCATGTTCACTGTTCCTAATCCAGGCAGTCGATGAATTAATAGAAATTTTCTGATAGTTTATTGAGTTTGTTAAGAAGTAGTTAAAATATAGTACATTGAGTAATTAGATAGTTGCCTTCCTTCATCTGAGGAGTATTTTACCTTTCCTTCTAAGAACAAATGATCCTTACAACGCAATAATAATAAGGTGTGGTTGGCACCAGATAAATGTTGACATGAGTTCAGTGGGCATCATGACTTCCATATTTTTCGTAATTACCTTAAGAACATAAGAACAAGGAAAAGGAGTGGACCATTCATCCCCTCAAGGCTGCTCTGCCATTCAGTAGGATCATGGCTGATCTGACATTCCTCACATCCAATTTCCCGCACTTTCCCCATAATCCCGACTGATCAAGAATCTATCTATCTCAGCCTTAAATATACACAGGTCTCTGTGGCAAGGAGTTCCAAAGGCTCATGCTGCTCTGAGAGAAGAAATTTCTCCTCATCTCTGTCTTAAATTGTCATCTCTTAACGCTGAGACTATGCCCTCTGATTCCCTCTCCTAGTTCTAAACTCGAGTGAGTACAGGTCTAAACTGCTCAATTTCTTCTCACTATGACAAGCCTTTCATCTTTGGAATTAATCTAGGGAACTGTTGATTTTAGAGAGTTCATGCTCACCATTCCTAATCGATGATTTATAAGTAATTTTCTGATAGTTTATTAAGTTTGTTAAGAAGTAGTTTAAATATAGTACATTAAGTAATTACACAGTTGCCCGCATTCATCTGACAGGAATTTTACCTTTCAGTAGGATTTACCTTGTCAAGCCTCTTAAGAATCCTACATGTTCCAATGAGATCACCTCTCATTCTATTAACTTCCAAAGAGTAGAGTCGCAACCTGTTTAACCTGTACGCATGAGATAATCTTTCCATTTTGGGAGCATCCTAGTGAATCTTTCCTGAACTGCCTCTGCTAAAATAATTCTTTTTTAATAAGGTGCTCTACTCTTCTCCTACAACCCCCTCGAAATAAGAGCCAACATTCCATTAGTTTTCCTGATTACCTGCTGTACCTGTGTGCTAGCTTTCTGTGTTTCATGTACAAGTATCCGCAATTCCCTTTGTGTTGCAGCTTCCTGTAGTTTTTCTTCATTTAAGTAATGCTCTGTTCTTTTGTTCTTCCTTCCAAAATGAACAATTTCGCAGTTTCCTTTCTTTGTTTCCCCATGCTAGAAGTTTGGAAAGTTAATTACTGCTGTGCCAGCTGTTAAATGAAATCTCATGCTACACAGTAAGTTCCAGGAAAATTCAGTTTTTAAGGGACCCCAATATTCAACAGAATCTTCTCTGAACTGCCTCCAATGCAATTATATCCAAAGTTTAGAAATATTGTAGGAATGAACAGGTCGCACAATAGTAGGGGATCTGACCAAAAATACACAGAAAATGGTATAGGAAATCAACAGGTCTGGCCAGCAGCAATGGAGAGAGGCGTACAGTCATGGTGATCTACAACACAGAAAAAGGCCCTTCAGCCCATTGAGTCTGCACCAATCAAGAACAACCACCTAACAATTTTAATTCCATTTTCCGGCACTTGGTCCATAGCCTTGTATACCTTGGCATCACAAGTGTACATTTAAATACATCTTCAGTGTTATGAGAATTTCTGCTTCTACCACAATTAAAGGCAGTGAGATCCAGATTCCCACCATCCTCTGGGCGAAAATATATTTCCTAACATCTCCTCTAAACCTCCTGCCCCTTAACTTACATCTGTGATCCCTTCTCAATGATCCTTCTGCCAAGGATAATAAAAGAAAAAAGGGAAAGAAGGGTCCCAACCCGAAACATCAACTTTTCTGTTCCTCTGATCCTGCCTGGCCTACTGTGTTCCTCCAGCTCCACACTGTGTTATCTCTGACTCTAGCATCTCTGAAAAAAGTTTCTTCTTGTCTACCCTGTCTATGTCCCTCATAATTTTAAACGTCAATCGTCTCCCACCTCAATCTCTTCTGCTCCACGGAGAATGACCCCAGTCTACCTAATCTCTCTTTATAACTAAAACGCTCCATCCCAGACAACATCCTGGTAAATCTCCTCTTCACCTTCCCCAGTGCAATCACATCCCTCTTATAATGTGTAAACCTGAACTGCACACAATACTGTATCTGCGGCCTAAACAAAATTCATATATTTCCAACATGACCTCAATGCTGTTAAACTCTGTGCCTTGACAATTGAAACCAAGTATCCCATACTCCTTCTTTACCAGTTTGTCTACCTGTCCTACTATCTTAAGGGACCAGTGGACCTGTGCACCAAGGGCTCTCTGAGCCTTGCTGCTTCCCAGGGTCCTACATTAATATTAATTCTGTTTCTCTCTCTATAGATGCTGTCAAACATGTTGAGTTTCTCCAGCATGTCCTATTTAGTTTCAGATTTCCAGCATCCTCAGTATTTTAGTTTATTTACATAAAGGTTGACCCTCTGCAGTTGGGACTCAAACATTTCAGAACCTTCCTGAAGTATCCTATCTAAGCATACTTGATGCTAATGCTGGTTGTCTTTTGTGGAAAGTGTTCTAACTCCAGTACTAACAACTGAATCTCATTGAGCATATTCTGTACTTCTTCACATAAATTGAAAAACTTAAAATAATAATGATTCAGAATTGCCAAAACTCTGAACTTGAGAGACACAACTGGAAACAGAATAAAATCAGTAGATTTATGTTAGTTGACATGTAATAATTGTAAGCCAGCTCAGACAAGTTCTAAGGATCATGGGTTTGGAAAATAGAGATTTCTCAATGATACATTTGGAGGAACTTGTGATATTAAATCAAAGCATGTTTATTGGGATAAGGTGGGCACTTGGGTATAGGTCAGCAGTGAAATTGGGTTCTGCAGTGGTCATTGCTTGGAAATGATTGTGAATGGTGACTGAGATAGACGAACATACTTCCATTGCTCCTGGCACCATCCTGGTGATGGGGGTTTGAACACATATCTGTACACCATAAACACCATGCAGAACAGGCAGAGGGTAATGCCAACTGATGCCCAATGCTGACTTGATGCCAATGCTGCCATTTTTAGCACACACTATTTAATATCATGTCTCAGTTTGATAAACCTAAATGCAAGCTTAAAAAAACAGGATAGATAGCCCCAGATAACAAGGTGTAGAGCTGGATGAACACAGCAGGTCAAGCAGCATCAG
>NC_063336.1:12331490-12426888 GCF_021869965.1 Rhincodon typus | reverse complement strand
TATGATGCTGCTTGGCCTGCTGTGTTCATCCAGCCCTGCACCTTGTTGTCTCGGATTCTCCAGCATCTGCAGTTCCTACTATCTCTAACACGAGGAACATTGCTGATGCAATTTGAGAAGGGCAGCAATTGAGACTCACAGCGTCAAAGGATGAGAGTTTAATACAACTGCACCAAGAGAGATAGGACAGGTCAAAGAGACAGGTAAATACAGCAACTTGATCACCTAATTCCTATCGTCTGTAAAATTGGAAGTGAGGCTGGCAAACCATCCTGCTTTGGAATAATATTATCATTCCTTCATTGTTGTTGGATTAAAGTCTTGTAAAAGACTTTATTCTTTATTCTTATTCCCTTTCAAACAGGAATGCAATAGCTCAAGCAGCTAACCATGGCCTTATTTCACAGAATTCCTAGAGTGTGGAAGCTGGCCATTTGGCCCATCCCAGCCCTCCAAAGAACATCCCACCCAGACCCACTTCATCCATGTAACTTCCATCGCCATTCCACCTGACATGCACGTCTTTGGACTGTGGGAGGAAACCCACGCAGACACAGGGAGAATGTGCAAACTCCACACAGACAATTGCCTGAGGGTGGAATTGAGCCCTGATCCGTGGCGTTCTAAGGAAGCAGTGCTAACCACTGAGCCACCATGCTTTCTCAAGGAGATAAGCAATATATGTTAGTTTTGCCTGTACATGAATTTTAAAAAAATTCCTGGCATTCAGGAAGGTGATTCAAACTTAAAAAGATTGGCATTTCCACACAGCGCTGAAATAAAGTAAAGGACTTACATTTCTCTACTGCCTTCCACAACCTTAAGACATCCCAAAGGGGTTTTCTGCCATTGGTGCTCTTTCTTGGGCATAGCTCAGGGATCACGGTATAAGGTTAAACAGACACTTCAAGGGAAACAGCCATTGGTACAATAGATAGTAACGGAATTTGAAAATGAAACAAACATTACAAGGAAGGGAATAACTGTTGCAAGCAATAGATGGAACTGTCACAAGTCATCAGTGGCCAATTTCACCAGCATAAACAACTCTAAGCTTCATCCCTTATTAAATCTTTTGACTGCATCAGGCTGCAGCTCAACGTGGGAGACATTATTTAGCGAACAAAAACGGGGAGCTGATGGAATGCACACTGACATTAACCCTGCGAGTGACAGAGGCAGATACAAACTCCTCAGGACGCCAAGAATAACAGAATCCAATGCCCAGTTACAAATATAGATCGCAGGATGGCTGCATTCAGTGCAGGGTAAAATGCAGGAATATGTGTAAGAACCTAACAAAGAGGTTCAGGAGTAGGCCATTCAGCCCTTCGAGGCTATTCCACCATTTGACGAGATTTTAGCTGCTCTTCTGCTTCAGCACCATGTACCTGCACTATCTCAGTACCCCTTGAATGTTTAGAATGCATTGTAGAATGCATTCTTCTGTATATCTATTTACACCTCTGTCCTGAATATACTCAATGGCTGAGCCTCCAGAGTTCTCTGGGCAGAGAATTCCAAAGATTCACTATCCTTTGAGTGAAGACGTTCTTCCTCATGTCAGTCCTAAATGGACATCACCTTATTCTGAGACTGTGCCCCTGGTTCCCAGCACCCTCCAATGCCAGAGATGCCTGCTTCCTAGATCTATTGTACCAATCGCTATCAATCTCACTTCTTAAAATTTCAGTTTACCAATCCTCAACAGCTTTTCATGAAAGAGGATTCTAAATTACCACTGCCCTTAGTGTACAGCATTGGCTCCTGAAAGGAGCAGGAGGCTCTGATGCCATGGGACAGATATTCACAAAGGAGGCAGAATTTGGGGTACAGTTTTATTTATCAGGTCAACGCACCTAACCTCTATGCAAACTGGGAACTGATCAATATTTCCATTGACATCAAAGCCAAGGAGAGGACAGGTCGCTAGTCGATTAGTGGCCATGCTGTGTGGGGTTAGGTACATGCATGGAGGCTGGATACCAGGGAAGTAGGTCACACTCTGACCCAATTGAGCAGCTATTGCCATCATGTCCTAGGCCCAACCAACTTCAGCTGTTTTGTCAATAGCCTTCCCTCCATCATAAAGGTCAGAAGTGGGAATTTTCACTGATGATTGCACAATGCTCAGCACTCTTCCCGACTCCTCGGATCCTAAAGCAGTCCATGCCCAAATGCTGCAAGATGTGGACAACCTCCAGGCTTGGGCTGGCAAATGGTAAATAATATGCATGCTGCAGAAATGCCAGGCTATGACTCTCCTCAACAAGAGAAAATCTAATTTGATCTAACAGGTGGCACAGTGGCTCAGTGGTTAACACTACTTCCTTACAGAGCCAGGGACCCAGATTCGAATCTACTCTCAGGTGACTGTTGTATGTGGAATTTGCACATTTTCCCTGTGTCTGTGTGGGTTTCCTCTGGGTGCTCTGGTTTCCTTCCACAGTCCAAAGATGTACAGATGAGGTGGATTGGCCGTGCTAAATTGCCCATTGTGTTCAGGGATGTGAAGGCTAGGAGAGTTAGCTATGGCAAATGCAGGGTTACAGATATAGGGTAGGGGAGGGGTCTGAGGGACTGCTCTTCAGAGGGTCAGTATGGACTTGATGGGCCAAATGGCCAGATTCCACATTGGAGGGATTCTATGAACTGTGGCCCATTGACATTCAATGGTATTACCAATGACGAATCACCCAATACCAACATTCTACAGTCACCACTGGAACTAACTGTATAAACACTGTAGCTACAAGAAGTGGTCAGACGTTGGGAATTCTGCAGTAACTCACCACCTGACTCCCTCACACTTGTCCACCACCTACAAAGCACTACTCAGGACTGCAATGAATACTCCTCAGTTGCCTAGATGGGTGCACGCCAACAAAACTCAAGAAGCTTGACACCATCCAGGCCAAAGCAGCCCACTTGATTGGTATGACATTCACAAACGTTCACTTTCTCCACCACCAATGCAGAGTTGCAGCAATGTGTACCATCTACAAGACGCATTGCAGAAATTCACCAAGATTCCATCAGATCAAAAGATATAGAAGAAGAAATAGGCCATTGAGTCTGCTCCACTATTCAATGAGATCGTGGCTAATATGACAATCCTTAACTCCATTCTTCTGCCTATTCCCTGTAACCCTTGATTCCTTCGCTGATTAAAAATCTGTCTATCTTAGCTTTGAATACGCACAGAGAACCAAACTCTGCAGTCAGTAATTACACAGTTTTAGTACCCTCTGAGAGAAGAAATTCCTCCTCATCTCTGTCTTAAGTGGGTGATTCCTTACTCTGAGATTATGTCCTCTGGTCCCAGGCTTTCACACAAGGGGACTGCTATCCTGAAGAATCTTGTATGTTTCAATAAGGTTGCGTGTTATTCCTTTAAACTCCAATGAAAACAGTCCCAACCTACTCAACTTCTCCTCATCAGACAATTCCTTCATACCTGGCAACACCTCATGAAGCTTCTATTGACTGCATCTAATGCACCTTTCCTTAGACTAGGGGATCAAAACAATTAGGCAGCACGTCCCAAACCCACAAAGCAAGGACAGCAAATACATCTGCACCACCATTAAGCACCAGAAACACATGAAAGTCAAGAGCAATACAATAAAGTAATGTAAGTACGCCAAAGGCGGGTAAGGGAAGGGGATTAACGTTCACATAAGGGAAATAAGTTTAAGACCAAGACTAGCTGTGGCAGGGGAGCTCAGTCCCACATGTTGTACAACCTGCATTACAAGTGAAATCTTGGGTGGTCCTGGCAGTCTGGATGAACACATCTGCCGGAAGTGCCTCTAGTCTGAACAGCTGGAGAGCCAGGTTTTGGAACTTGGGAATTGCCTGGAGGCACAGCTAAGAGTTACATGGATAGCATGTTTTTAGACATGGTCAGTCCACAGTTTATGGAAATGCCATCAGAGATGGAATGGGTGACCATCAGAAGGAGGGTGGCAGGCAGGTAGTCAGGAAAGCCCCGGAGTGCCCCTCACTCTAGAATAGATTTTCTGCATCGGTGAGAAGGCAGTTCTTCTGGGGAGAGCAGCTAGACTGAAGCTGCACAAAGCAGATCAGAAAGACAGGGAGAAAAATAGTGGTGGAAAATTCAACAGGAAGGAATACTGACAAATCTCTCCGCGACTGCAGACGTGACTCCAGGATGATGCGTTGCCTGCCTGGGGCCAGGATGAAGGACGTCACTGAACGGTGCAGGGCATTCTGAAAAGGGAGGGCAAACAGTCAGAGCTTGTGGTTCACTTTGAGATCAATGATTTGGGTAGAGAGAGGATGAGGTCCTGCAACAAGAATTTAGGGAGCTTAAATTTACCAGATTAAAAAGCAGGAGCTCAAAGGTTTTAATCTCTGGATTATTCCTGGCGCTATATGCTGGTCGTTGAAGCAATAGGCATGTAGAACAGATAAATGTGGGACTGAAGAGTTGAAACAGGAGGGAGGGTTTTAGATTCTGGGATCACTGAGTTAATTTTTGGGCAAGGTGGGACCTGTATCGGTCTGATAGGTTGCATCCTGACACAGAAGGGGACCAACACCATAGCAGGGAGATTTGCTAGTGTAGTTGGTGAGGGTTTGAACTAATTTGGCATGGGTTGGGAATATGGAGTGAAGGTACAATAGGGAGTGATGCACAGGCAAGTATTAAAGAAGAACCAAATCAGCCTGGAATACAGCATGCACATGGTCATTGCACAAGGGAGGATGTCAAGGGGGGATGTAATTTATTTTAATGCAAAAGTCTTGCGAGTAATGTAGATGAGTTGAGGGTGTTGATTAACACGTGGGAATGTGATATCATTGGTATAGTGTGGATGTGGTTGAGGGAGGCACAGGACTGGCCACTCAATATTCTGGCATATAGAATCTTTACATGAGATGGAGTGGTGTACAAGAAGAGGTGGTGTTTCAATACTGATCAAGGAGTCAATTACTGTAGCAAGGAGGGATGATATCTTAGAAGGTTACTCAAATGAGGCCATACAAGTGGAAACTAAAAACAAAACTGGCGCAACCACTTTGCTGGGAGCATATTATAGACCCCCAAAGAGAGAGTAGAAAGACACGTATGTTGGCAAATCTCAGAAAAGTGTAACAAATAACAAGGTAATACCAATGGCGGATTTCAACTTCCCCAATATTAACTTGGATAGACAAAATGTGAAAGGCTTAGAGGAGGTGGAATTCTTAAAATGTGTCAAGGAAAGCTTTTAAAGCCAGCACGTAGAAAGTCCTACAAGACACTGGGGGGCGCTGAATCTTATTTTAGGGAACAAAACAAGGCATGTGGTAGATATGGCAGTGAGGGGAGCATTTCGACAGTAGTAACCATAATTCAGCAAGATTTAAAGTAATTATGGATAAGAGCAAAGATGGACTGGAGATAAAGTTCTGAATTGGGGTAAGGCTGATTCTAACATGATAAATTAGGATCTGGCCAAAGTAGACAGTGGGCAGCAACTTGCTGAAAAATCCAAATCAGAGCAGGGGGAGTATTCAAAAGGGTCAATGTGAAAGCCAAGGGCCAATATATCCCCATGAAGAGGAAGGGTGGGATCAACACCTCCAGAGAATCTTGGATGCTAAGGGACATGCAGTATTAGATAAGGAAAAAGAAAATGAAACTTATGGCAAGCGCCAAGGGCTCAAAACAACAGATGCCCTAGAAGAGTATAAAAGGTGTCAGGGGTTACTCAAAAAAAAGAAATTAGGGGAGCAAGGAGGGGTCATGAAGAAACACTGGTGGGTAATATTAAGGAAATCCAAAAGTATTTTACAAGTATATTAGGGGCAAGAGAATAACTAGGTAAAGATAAAGGCTATTTGGGCTGAAAGTGACTAACTATGTTTGAAGTTGGTAGACTTCGCTGAGATTTTAAATGAGCACTTTGCATTTGTATTCACTGCAGAAAATGATGCAGGTCTGGAAATCAGGGAAAGGTTACTATGACGTACTTGAACAAATTAGCATTGAAAGGGAGGAGATATTAGTGGTTTTAGCAGAACTGAAAGTGTTTAAAAGACAATGTCCAGATGAGATGCATCCAAAGCTGCTGAGGGAATTCAAAGAGGAGATTTCAGGGGCTCTGAGATTAATTTTCAAGTAGTCTCTGTCCACAGGAGGGTTGTCAGAAGACTGCAGCGCAGATAAAGTGGTGCCATTATTCAAGAAGAATACTCTGGATAAAGCAGAAAACTACAGGCCAGCAAGTCTAGCATCTGTCACAGGGAAATTATTGGAAAAAGTTCTCGAAGACATAATTAATCCCCATTGGAGAGGCAGGGGTTAATCAAGGATAGCCGCCATTGCTTTGTGAAGGAGAGATCATGTCAAACAAACAAATCAAACAGGTGCAGGGCTGGATGAACACAGCAGGCCAAGCAGCATCATAGGAGCAGAGAGGCTGACGTTTCGGGCCTAGACCCTTCATCAGAAAAGTGCCTACCACCCAAAACGGGCTTCCTCCACCCCCCAAATCCCCAGCCGTACCCAGGACCTTCCCCACAATGGGTCCGCCGCCACTGGCCATGAGGCCACTATCGGAGAACCCACAGATGACGACGGAACCAAATCAAACAGGTGACTAGTTTTACAGATGAGGGTAGTGCAGTCGATGTTGTCTACGTGGCTTCAGTAAGGCTTTTGACAAGGCCTCGTTTGACAGATTGCTTAAGAAGCTAAGAGCCTATGGAATCCAGGCCAGTTTGACCAATTGGAGCTAAGATTGGCTTAGCGTCAGGAAACAGTGGATAATGGTCAAAATGTGTTTTTGTGACTGGATGGTTGTGTCCAGTGGGCCCCTTGCTGTTTGCGGGTACATTAATGATCTAGACATGAAAGTCGGAATGACGATCATTAAGTTTGTAGATGATGTGAAAATTGGTGATGTAGTAAATAGCAAGGAGGAAAGCATTAAACTTACATAATATATAGACAGGTTGGTCAGATTGGCTGCGCAGTGGAAAGCGAAATTTTAATCCCACAAAGTGTGAGATGATGCATTTTGACGGTGGCGTAGCAAGGCAAAGGCGTATACATAGGAGTATACATTAAATCATAAGGCTCTAGGAAGTACACAGTATCAGAGGGAACTTGATGTGCATGTCTGTAGATCCTTCATGGAATATGTGGTTAAGAAGTCACTTGGGATACTTGCCTTTTTTAATCAAGACGTTGAATACAAGATCAAAGATTTTATGATGGAACTGTATATAACATGAGTTAGGTCATTGTGTATTATGTGCAGTTCTGGTTGCCACACTATTGGAAGGATATGATTGCACTAGACAGGGTGCAGAGGAGATCACTAGGATGTCCCCTGGGTTGGAATGATTCACCTACAAATAGAGACTAAGGAAGCTAATGGTGTTTTCCTTCGAGGAGAGAAGGCTGAGGTGGGATCTTATTGAGTTGTATATAATTCTGAGGGACATTGATAGGATAGATAGGAAGAGATTGGTTCCTTAAAGAGGGATCAATAACCATTTTTAAGGTAAGGAGCAGGGGGCTTAGAGGGGATTTGAGGAAAAATGTTTTTACCCAGAGGGTATCTGGAACTCACCACCTCAATGGGTGGTGAGGCAAGGACCCTGAAGACATTAAAGAATTATTAGATAAGTACATGAAATGACATAGTTTACAAGGCTACGGGCCAAGACTGGAAGGGTGTAAACTTGACCTTCATAGGCTCCTAGGGACTATGTCCAATTGGTGCTGGGACCATACTATCCAGTCTGCAATCAACTGACCATCCAGTCCCTTAGTTACATCTCTACCAGGAATCTGACACTCATTGAATTCATGAGACATTTTAAAATGGAAGTTGCACCAGATGGAAACACTACAAATTGAAAGTAATAGCTGTGAGACATAGCATCTAGTTTCTCCAGTGCTACATGCAATTTCTGATGGTGCATAGGAGAAAGGAGATCCTTTCTCCATGCCTTCTATGGATGGAATGTCCTCTAAGCAAAACTGGGCAGGTCAATGTCAGGAGTTTATTTTCTTTGATCCTGGGATGCGGACGTCTCTGGCTGTACTTGCATTTCATTGCCCATCCCCAATTGCCCTAAAGAAGTTAGTGGCTCTTTATCTGTTGCATCCCATGGGATGATAATGCCTGTGCAGTGCTGTTAGGGAGGGAGTTCCAGGATTTTGAGACAGTGACACTGAGGGAGCAGTAAAATTGCTCCACGTCAGGATGGTATGTGACTTGGAAGATAAGTTACAATTGGTGGACTTCTCATGCATCTGCTTCCCTTGTCCTTATAGGGGCTAAGAGATTGGACAATGCTTTCAAAATAGGGAGTTACAGCAGTGCATCTTGTAGGTACACTGCTGCCACTATGGACTGTTGTTTGAAGGAGATGATCGATAGGGTGCTGATTGAGTGGATTCACAATAATCCAAGAAACAGGAGCCAGAGTAGACCATACAACCTGTAAGTCAATAGACCCAGTTTACTCAGTCTCTCATCATAGGACAGTCACCAGGGAACATTGTAGTGAAGCTTTGTTGTACTGCCTTAAGTGCAAGTATATCTTTCATGCACACAGTATTCCAGGTGCAGCCTCAGCAAAGCCCTGTACAATTGGAGCAAAACATTGTTACTCCTGCATCCAATTCCCTTGCAATAAAGTTTAGTGTGCCATTTACCTTCCTAATTATTTGCTCTACCTGTGTTCTAACTTTCTGAGTTGATTGGAAGAGTCACACCGAAACCTCTCTGATTTAAAAATCTCATGTCTTTTAAAAAAAAGTATTACATTCCTCCACACTAAGTGACACTTCCCACATTATGTTCCATCTGTCATCCTGTTGCCCACTCACCCAACCTGTATATATCATTTTGTAGCCTCCCTGTGTCTTACTCATAATTTATATTTCCAACTACTTTTGTATCATCAGCAAACTGAGTTACATTAGACTCTGTCTCTTGTAAATCATTAATATAGATTATAAATAACTGAAATAAAACTAAAAGAAACTGAAATAACCAGAGAAACTCAGCAGGTCTGGCAGCATCAATCAAACAACTTTTTTTCAGAACTCAATAACCTGAGGTTTCAGGACTGAGCATTGCAGCACTCGATTAGTCACAACCTGTCAACTTGAAAATGTTTCCTTTATACATACTCTTTGTTTCTTGCACATTAGCTAATCCCCAATCAATATTAGTGTAATACCCCAACTCATTGACCCTCATCTTGCTTGTTAAAATTTATTTATGGCACCTTTTGGCCTGATATAAATCTAGATATGCTACATCTACTAGTTCCCCTTTGTCTATCCTACCAGGTACATTCTCAAAATTTTCTATTACGTTTGTCAAGCATAGTTTCCCTTTTGTCAAACAAAGTTTATTTGTCTGATCACACTTTTTAATTTTCTAAGTGTATTGTTAAGACATTGTTCATAAAGATGCTCAGCTAATTTCCTGGGAACTGATAGCAGACTAAGTGGCCTGTAGTTGCCTGTTATCTATTTCCCTCCTCTCTTGAATAGCAGTGTTGCATTTGTTGACTTTAAACTTGCTGGACTCCTTTGTCCTGATGGTGCCACGTGTTGTTGGAGCCACATTTATCCAGACAAGCAGATGATTATAATCACGTTATGATGATGAAGACTTGGCTTTGGGGAGTTAAGAGGGCAGAATTCTCATCCTCAGCTCCCAGGATAGATCAAAAGATTTTCAATGTTCATTGGTCTGAAGATAACGATCCAACTCTCTCCCTCCCTTCTCATATCTCTTCTACTTTCAGTCTCACTGCTCACACATCTCCTGCCCCAGTTTCTCTTCAGTCTTCGCCAGTTACTGCAACTTCCTTCACTTACACCAGCTCCATCTCCTCATACATACCTATACTCCTATACTCACCAATACTACAGCCTTCACTTGCCCACACCTCACATCTTACAAGTTGCATACCAGTGTTATGATCATGCCAGGGACATGCTGTAAACACCTTAGCAGGCTATTATAAACACAGTTTATTTTTCTGCAGAAGACGCTTGGTCATAACTTGGGATCTGTTGGTCCCACCTGACAAGTGATCTGTCTTGGCTTAACTATGAGAGAGAACATACCAGCCAAGGTCTCAGGTTTACAGCTGCCTTCTTTGGTGAGTGCATTGAATATAGGAGCTGGGATGTCATGTTAAAGCTGTACAGGACATTGGTTAGGCCACTTTTGGAATACTATGTTCAATTCTGGTCTCCCTGCTATAGGAAAATTGTTAAACTTGAAGGAATGCAGAAAAGATTTACGAGGATGTTGCTGGGGTTGAAGGGTTTGAGCTGTAGGGAGAGGTTGAACAGGCTGGGGTTATTTTTTTCCCTAGAGCAGTGGAGGTTTCTAAAATCATGAAGGTCATAGATAGGGTTAAAAGCCAAGGTCTTTTTCCCAGGGTAGGGGAGTCCAAAACTTGAGGGCATAGGTTTATGTTGAGAGGGTAAAGATTTAAAAGGGACCTAAGAGGTAAAGTTTTCATCAGAGGGTGATGCATGTATGGAATGAACTGTCAGAGAAAGTGGTGGAGGCTGGTACAACTACAAAATTTAAAAGGCATCAGGATGGGTACATGAATAAGAAGGGTTTAGAGGGATATGGGCTAAGTGCCAGCAAGTGGGACTTGATGAATATAGGATAACTGGTCGGCATGGACCAGTTGGACCGAAGGATCTGTTTCTGTGCTGTACATCTCTATGACCCTATGAAATGGAGAGTCACCTGCAATTTTCGGAAAACAGTCTTCCACGGACTTTATCTAATAACTCTGTTTCTCAAAGCCGCCACAACTTTATTCATTCATGGAATGAGGGTGTCACTGGCGAGGCAGCATTTATTGCCCATCCCTAATTGCCCAGAGGGCCACTGAGAGTCAACTACATTGCTGTTGGTCTGAAGTCATTTGCAGACCAGACCAGGTAAGGATGGCAGTTTTCTTCCCTAAAGGACATTAGTGAACTAGATGGGTTTTTCCAACAATCAACAATGGATTCACAGTCATCAGTAGATTCTTAATTCCAGATATTTACTGAATTCAACTTCCACCATCTGCCATGGTGGGATTTGAACCCGGGTCTCCAAAACATTATCTGGGCCTCTGCATTAATAGTCCAGTGATAATACCACTAGGCCATTGCTTTCCCCAATTCGCCATTGGCCAAAACAGAGCTATCGAAGGTTTTGGTGTCAGTTCACATCGGACAATATTAACCATTTTTCCTTTTTTTTACATGGCGTCAGTAACACCAACTAACGTCCTGGCATGTTTAGAATTATGAGCAAGCCAGTAATATTCTTCAATACTCGCTCTCTCATGTCACTCTGGCTTTAATTGTCAAATGGATCCTGCTCACCGGTATTGAAGACTGACTCGTCTCTCTCTCTGTCTCTGTGTAACCTCAATGTAACCTCCCAGCCTGGTGACAGAGGTCAAAGCTGAAGAATTCATTTCTGTGGGGGCAATGAGAGTAGCACATGCAACATTTAAAACAGCTGAGCTGAACCTCAGCACACCTTAATGAACATTAATGCACCTCAGTACACCTTCATAATCTGTGCCTATAATTTCCCAATCTTATCAACTATAGTCAGTGCAGTCATATACATGCAGTACAACTCATTCCCTGACTCCAACTCCACCTGTTAATTAACTATCTTCTATTATTCTGTAGCATCCTCTCCTAGTTACCCCCTACTTCCAACAGCACTCGCAAAACACCCCACAGGAACTCAGGTCTGACTCTGCACCTAAATGCCCACAACATTTGCAGTAAAAAGCGAGGTGTGACCTGATGGTCTACACAGTATCAGGGCAGCAAGACAAAACTGGACTGAGACCTTAATATATCCAATGGCACATGTGTAAAGGATGGACCAAAGGGCTAAAAGTTAATGATGATATTTGACAGCTGCAAGAGAAAATAGATTGTATAGGATGGGAAAATAGTCTGGCAAAGTTAATGACGATACTCGACTAACTGCATGATCTAGAATGATTCCTGTGAACATTCTTCAATGGGCCGAAAATGACACAAGCAGCTTGTTTCTCTGTAGCAGTTTTCTGTACTAGTCAGCAATTTTGTCTTCCGCATCTGCTGTTCTCTATGCTGGCTGTTTGTTACACTGTACAAGGGAGAGAGAGTTTCCTTCCGAATGCTGGGCTTTGCCTCAAACCGGAATCGTGAACAATACCGGGAACGAACCTAAACCCCCAGACCAGCCATCAATCGAGAAGCCCCCAAAGGACAGAAGTGCTTGAGATTTGTTGCTTTTTCTCTTTTCTTTTCCATTTATTATTCCCACAATCATCATTATTATTGCTTAATAAACATTCATAGTTAAGCAAATTGCTGTTGTCGAGTCTTCACTTTAACTGAATCCAAAAGGACCACTTGGATACATGCTGTGATCCAAGAACTTTTGGCGAAGAGGATGGGATTTGGGAAAATATTTAAGAGAATGGGAAGGCAACCTGAAGCTCCAGAGACCTTTCATATTGCAGGATGGAATGTGGCAGACTCTGGATTCTGTCCGTGGCCAATTTGCCAGCACCATTAGGAACCCTGTAAGAACGGGGGACGGTTATGACCAGAAAAAGAGAGAAAAGAGGGCTAGTCATACAGGATGCTGGACACGAGTGCTTGCGAGAAGTGGACTTCTCCAAAAGTAAGGACAGTGTACACCAAATCAGATGGATATTGTTAACAGCTTTGCGTTCGACGTGTAGAGCATTGGAAGACTGCCAGGCCAAAAACAGGCAGCTTGAGGCCACATTGATGACAGTAGAACAGCATAACATCATTCTAACTGAAGCAGTTAAGATAATGCAGGAAAGAGTCGAGAAGGTGGAGGAGAAACAGAACCACATAGAATACAATCTGGTGATGGTACAACAGAAAAAGAGAGCAAAACGGTGCATTTGGAAAGTTGATTCAGTTAAAGTGCACGTGTTATTATAATCTCACAATGGGATGCTAACCATTGAGATGGGGGCATTTGGTATTCATCCGATTTAGACTCTGAATGGGCACATGGGGAAGGGGATGCTATATCTCCACAGCCATCCTCAGCAAAGGGACTCATAGTATGACCCATCATAACAAAGGAGGACAGAACCCACAAAATGCAAGAACAGTGAGAGATTACTCTTTGTCTGAATCGCAGGATTTGAGGTCGCAGTTTAAGCAGAAGTTGGATGTTCCTTTGGCCTCTTGGCTGACCTTGTCATGGGACCAGGGTGCCACCCATATTATGCTGAGTGTCACAGAGCGAGGGAATCTGGGAGCACTAAATGTTGATCCACACGTGAATAGTGTCTCTAGGAACATAGGGCAAACTGGATCATTGTGGAATGCACTGACGCTATCAGTAGGAAACAAGTCTCCTTCCCCAATAGACTGGAAAGGTGATGCTAAAAAATGAGGAGCATACCAGAAGGTATAAAACATTTGAGGGATTTGGCCATGCAAGCGGGTATGTAATCTCCACAGTTTCAGGATCCAGACCAGGAAGCTTTCACAGCCGGCATGAGGAGTGGGCTAATGCGAAGTGGTCCGGGCTGGATGAGAGGTGCTCTGTTAGTCCTATTAGGGCCAGCCCAGGGACAGGTATGTTTGTTAGAGGATGTGGAGGCTGGTAAGTGAAGAGCGAGGTCCGCCCGAGCAAGTGACAAACTGTTCTCTGTGCTGGCTGTTTGTTATACTGCATGAGAGGGAGAGAGAGAGAGAGTTTCGTTCCCAGATTTCCCGGACCAAAATCGTGAACAGTGCCGGGAACAAACCTAAACCTCCAGGCCAGCCATTGGTTGAGAGGTCCCCAATCGGCAGAAGGGCTTGTTGCTTTTTCTCTTTTCTTTTCCAATTATTATTACCACTATCATCATTATTATTACTTAATCAACATTTAAGCAAATTGCTGTTTTCAAGTCTTCTCTTAATTATATTTAAAAAATCCTAAAGAACCGCATGGATACCCGCTGTGATCCAAGACAACATGGAATTCAGGAAAAGGTGGTAGAATAGCCATGTTACTCAAAGAAAAAAATAATACTGTGGAAATAATGATCTTTGTTCTAAAGTTCAAAATGTCAATCAGTTTCGGTGGATATAAAACAGCAAGAGGCAGAAAACTTTGAGAGTTGGTTAAGGCCATCAAAGATCAGTGATAATATCAATCACAGTATAAAGGATGAACTTAGAAGCATGTGAAACAAGGCTAATGGGTGACTTCCATCTACATTTAGACTGGATAAACCTCATGAGTACTAATGTTGTGGAAGATCATTTCCTGAAATTTAGGTGAGATGGTTTCCTAGAGCAGAACGTTAAGTGACTAACTAAGAAATTGGATAGTTTAGATCCAGTTTTGTTTAATTTTTAAAAAAAGATTAAATCATAATCATGTTGCAAAGGACAATGTGTACAATATGCTATAATTTTGCATTATATTGGAAAGTGACTTAATTCAATCAAAAACTGGGCCTTAAATTTAACAAAGGAAACTGTCAAGTTACGAAGGATGAATTAATGATGGTGGATTGGGAAACTGCATTATAATATGTGATCTTATAAAGGCTAATGCTAAATTTTAGAAAACTAATACATGGTTTATAACAAAAACATCTTCCTTTCTTACACAAAAACCTAACAAACAAAACATTTCAACAGTGGTGACCAAAAGAAAAACAAGTGTTGTATTGGGCCAAAGAAAGATATGCGTATAGTTGTCAAAGAAAATAGTAAGCCTGAGGACTGGGAGAACTTTACAATTCTGCAAAGGAAGACCAAAGAAAATTAATTAATGAAGGGAATTCAAAAACATGAGTAAATTAATGTGAAGCATAAAAATGGACTGTACTTTTACTTACTATGAACGAGATGGTCATTTTTAAAAATCTATAAATTCTAGAACAGCTCTTGCAGATTGGAAGGTGGCAAGTGTAACTCACTATTTAAGAAAAGAGGGAGAATTACAAACCTGTTGGCCCAACAACAGTTGGAGGAAAATGCAAGAAGCAACCATAAAGGATGCAATAATGGAAAGCTTCAAGAATGAAAGTAAGATGGGGAAGAGTTGTGGGGGAGGCAATAGGCTAGTGGTATTATCACTGGACTGTTAATCCAACACCTAGCTAATGGTCTGAGGACCTGGGTTCAAATTCTGCCATGGCAAATGGTGGAATTTGAATTCTATTAAAAACAACACTGGAATTACAAATCTAATGGTCAATGTTCATGACAAAACCTATCTGGTTCACTAATGTCCTTTAGGGAAGGAAACTGCCATCCTTACATGGTCTGGCCAGACCCACAGCAATGTAACTGACTCTTAGCTGCCCTCTGGGCAATTATGGATGGGCTGTGAATGCTGGCCTGGCCAGTGGCACTCACATTCCAGGAATGGATTAAAAAAAAAATCAACTTAGATTAATGGCATGGGAAATCATGCTTGACAAGCCACTTGGAATTTTTTTGAGGATGTAACAAGAAGAGTGGAATAAGGGAAGTTGGGAGAAGGGGGCCACATGCCATGAATGAATAAAAATAAATTATTTCTGTTGGAAATGTTCTCTCAGGTGAATCAAAAAGTTCCTGGCAGCATCCAATCAAGAGTAGGACAGAAAAGCTCTTCTGACCAAGAGAGTTATTGTTCATTGCCTATTGCAGATCTTTTGGGTGCTTTTTCTCCACATGTTAGCTGCAGAGTCTCACTGCATTATGAAAGAGACTATACTTCAGATGTATTGTATCAACTGCAGAAGTGCCTTGAGATTTTGAAAAGTGAGATATAAATGCTATTTCTTTCTTCTGTCCTTCTTTCTGAAACTTGCTTGGTCCTGACATAAAGCTTTATTATGTTTAACATGGCATGAGAGGAAAGGTGAATTCCAAATAAATCAGTTCACATTTCCTGGTTTTAGGATCACCCAATGCTCCAATTGTTGGAAGAATAACGATTATTATTGAACACATCATAAAAAACTGTTATGTTTATGCATTAGGAATTATAATGGACTTTCCGAAGGATGCCAGTGCATTGCATAAAAGAATGAATCAATGAACCAGCCTAATTCCAGCAAGGTAAAGTTCCTATCAATACATATCAAATCAATTTCTTTCATTATCTCCAATTGTTGAAATTGAACTCTTCTGAGAAAAATTCCCATTCATGTTACCTTTTCTCATTGTTTTATTGCTTTGATCATTATTCTGAATCTCTTCAGGAAGCAATATTTACACTGTCTCTGACTTCTATTTCCAAGTCCCATGGAGCTCAGTAGCTTTGAGATCGGACAGGCTCTGTGCATAATCAGATTATTAAAGATAACCCATAGCCAGGCAATTTTCGTACACACTGCAAGTTTCTCTCTCTCTCCCTCGCTCCTGCAGACCCAGAGCAGGCTGATACAAAAGGACGTAGCCTGTCATGTTAAATCTCTATTTCTCTTGGTAAATGCTTTCAGAAAGGTATTCTGCATCATCCAGGAGCTTCACTTTATAACAATTGCCAAGGTTTTTCTTTAAAGCCTTCAGCACAAGAAATAGATAGGCAGAGGTTTGCAATATATTTCATTCCTTGTGAATTATTCTGCCTGTCAACAACGAGAGAGGGTAGAAAATCTTTCCATTTCTGGTGCCCAGTGCCAGCATTACAAACACTGCTCACAAGATCTGACACAGATGAAAGAAAACTCGATATTTTCCCCATTGCCATATGTTATACCCTGCTGGCCTCTCTGGGTGAAGCAGTGTTGTATTTAAGGCAATTTGGGATCACAATGCCATGAACATTCTCAGCTCTAGCTGCAAGAGACTGACAATGCATTTGGATATCAGCTGACCTCTTAGAAACATAGGAATTAGGAGCAGGCCATTTGAACCTATTCAGTATGGTCATGGCTGATCCTTTACTGTTGGTTTCTCTCTGAGTGAGACTGGCACTTTCCAACAACAATAACACCTTGGATTTATATGAGACCATTATTGTTTTATTCACCAGGGGATATAGACACCACTGACTGGGCCAGCCTTTATTGTCCATGACTAGTTGCCCTTGAGAAGTCAGTGGTGAGCTGCCTTCTTGAACAGCTGCAGTCCACATACTGTAGGTTAACCCACAATGCCTTTAGGGAAGGAATTCCAAGACTTTGACCTAGTGACAGTGAAGCAACAGTGAAATATTTCCAAGTCAGGATGGTGAATGGTTTGGAGGGGAAGCTGAAAGTGGTGGTGTCCCATGTATCTGCTGTCCTTGTTCTTCGAGATGGAAGTGGTCATGGGTTTCAAAGGTACAGTCTAAGGATCTTTGGAGAATTTTTGCAGTGCATCTTGTAGATAGTAAACACTGCTGCTGCTGAGCATCAGAGGTGAATGCTTGTCGATGTGGTGCCAATCAAGTGTACTGCTTTATCTTGGAAGGTGTCAAGCTTCTCAAGTGTTTTTGGAGCTGCACCATTCAACCATCCAGGGTGTATTCCATCACACTCCTAACTTGTGATTTGTAGCTAGGGGACAGGCTCTGGGAGTCAGGAGGTGAGTTACTTGCTGCAGTATTCCTAGCCTCTGACCTGCTCTTGCTGCCGTCGTGTTTATGTGGCGAGTGTTGAGTTTCGGGTCAGTGATAACCCCAAGAATTTTGTTGGTTGGGAATTCAGTGAAGTGAATGCTATTGAACAGCAGTAGCAAAACCTGGAGTAAAGTCCTCTGCACTATTGCTAGAATATTGTCAGGTCCTATAGCATTTGCAGTTTCAGTGCCTCCAACTGTTTCTTAACATCATGTGAAATATATCAAATTGGCTGAAGACTGGTACTTGTAATGATGGGGACCACCGGAGGAGGGAGAGACGGACCATCTACTCAGCACTTCTGGCTGAAGATTGCTGTGAATGCTTCAGCCTTATTTTTGCACTGATGTGCTGGGCTCTTCCATCATTGAGGATGGGAATACTTGTGAGTTATTGAACTGTCCACCACCATTCAAAAGTGGATTGGCAGGACTGCAGAGTTTAGATCTGATCTGTTGATTGTAGGACCCCTTAGCTCTGTCCATCACTTGCTGCTTATGCTATTTGGCATACAGGTAGCCCTGTTTGGTAGCTTCACCAGATGGACATCTCAATTATAGTTATTCCTGGTGGTGCTCCTAGCTCCTGCACTCTTCATTGAACCAGGGTTGATCCCAGTTAACATAATGTCTTGGATCACAGATTTGGGTAAATATAATTAGGATTTGGGTAAATATAATTAAAGAGAAGGCTCAATGACAGCAATTTGCTTACATATGAATGTTTTTTCAGTATTAATAAATGATAACAATGGTAATAATAAATGACTAATAAATGGAAGAAAAAGAGACTTAGAAAAGTCTCACACTCATCTAGAGAAAAGCAACAGGTCTCACAACCTCCTGCCTGTCGGGGTCCCGTCGATCAATGCTTGGTCTGGAGGCTCATGTTTGTTTATGGCACAACTTGCAATTCCAAGCCAAGGCAAAGTCCAGCGACTTGGAACAAAATTCTGTCTCCTTTACAGTGTAACAAACAGCCAGTGCAGAAAACAGTACAGTAGACAAAACTGCTGGCTAATACAGAACGGTAGTACTGTACCAATATCTATCATACCAGTGCAATTTGCTATCTTCACATTAGCATACAATTTGTCTAAGACAAAACCCTCTTCCTGTTAAACTGCTTAGTGGTTTTCCTCTACCACTCTAGCCCCTATAATTCCCAAACTAAACTGAGAAAACTAACAGTAAATCTTTCTTTTGCTGATCAGGAGTCCAGCTAGCTCATACCACATGATGAGCAGTGGCAGGAATCCATGGTGATAGAGGTAACCACTTCTTCATCACACAACAGGTGGCTTTGTGTAGTTTCGCTGGTTTTATGTACAGGAATTTTCAAAAGAATTTGATGAAGTGTCGTATAAAAGACTTGTCAGCAAAATTAAAGACATCTGTAGGTTTTACTTAATTCGCTCACAGGATGTCGGTGTTACTGGCTGATTTAGCATTTCTTGCCCAAATTAGTTGCAACTGAGAAGGTGGTGGTGAGCTGTCTTCTTGAACTGCTGCAGCCCACAAGCTGTAGGTTGACCCACAATGCCATCAGTGAAGAATTTCCAGGGTTTTGACTAATGACACTGAAGGAATGGCAATATATTTCCAACTCAGGAAGGCGAGTGGCTTGGAGGGGAGCTTGCAGTTGTTGGTGTTCCAGTATATTTGTTGTCCGTGCCCTTCTAGATGGGAATAGTTGTGGGTTTGGAAGCTGCTAAGGAGCCTTGGAAAGGTTCTGCAGTGCATATTGTAGATAGTGGTTCACTGTCTGTCCCAGATTGGAGGGAGGTATAGAACGGTGTTGTTCGCAGATTTGGAATTTTGACCTTCTGATGTAAAATTGTGACCTGGTCATGGCATAAAATCAAAACTTACACCCAACATAATACTCTTGGCCCCGATGAACCTTTCCCACTTCATTGACTTCCCCAAATCTCCTTAGACGTGTTCCGTGAGCCAGCTTAGTGTCATAGTAGGCTGCAAGTATCGCATACCCTTGAATAATAGTATATTTCGTGCATGAGACACCCCCTGACTTTGACCCTCAAATTGCTCATTTATCCATATACTTTGCGATAGATTGGGAACGGGGTTGGTCAAAATAGACTGGTCAGTGTTTTCACAATTCCCGTTTCGTCATTTAATTTCAGAAACAGCGGTAGATTAAGCTTCGGAGTGGAGTTCCAGTTGAATTCAGGACCATGGCCAGCAATTGTTGTCAGCGTCCGCAGTTCGGCAATTTCCAAAACCCGGCATGGATTTCAATCCCTGGAAAGGGCTATTTGTGTAGACGTCGACCCCCCACTTCCACCCCAGCCCCACCAATCCCACAACTTTTATAAAAGACATTGGTCTCTAAGACGTTTTATTTACAAGACTTCATACAAGTGAATGCAAAAGGTCGGAGCTCACTGAGTTGAGAGAGTTGAGTTGGTAAGGCAGGAGTTGAGTGAAGGTCAAGAGCAGTGTCTTTTGTTCTCAGTGTTGAAACTCAATGGTCTCTGCTGCACCCCCTACCGCCAATCTTCTGGGGATCATCGATGACCATAAACTTAACTGGATTAGCCATATAAATACTGTAGTCAGTTTGAGTCTGGGAAATTACATCTCATCTATCCAACCCTCCAAACACCACCTGCCCCACACATGACAGAGTCCACAGATCATATTTGAGCTCATTAGCACTCTCAGAACCCGTCGGACTGGAGTCCAAGCAAGTCATCCTTGATCCTGAGATATGGGGTTGGTGAGAATACCCATCAGTCTTTTTACAATTCTATATAGCACGTAGGAAGATGTTTGTGGTTGTTGGAGGTCAACTCCAGGATATCTCTGCAGGGGTTCATCAGGTTAGTGCCCAAGGCCTAGACATCTTCAGCTGCTTCATCAATGACCATCCCTTCATCATAAGGTCAGCATGATTGCCAATGATTGCACAACGTTCTGCACCATTTACAACTCCTCAGACACTGAAGAGGTCCAAGTTCAAATGCAGCTAGTCCTTGACAATATTAGCATTGACATGTAATAATGGCGCCACGTGAATGCCAGACAATGATCATCTCTCATAAAAGACAATCTAGCCACTGTCCCTTGACATTCAATGGTGTTACTATCACTGAATCCTCAACTATCAACACCCTGCTGTCGGGGTTGGGAGGGATTATCATTGATACAGAAGCTAACTTCTGCAAGGTTCAATTTTGAAAGCATGCAATTTTCAAAAAAAGTCATTTCTTCAAGTGGAGATTAAACACAAGGGGATCACTGCCACATAACATTGACTTTAACATTTCTCAATCAAGTGATTAGCTATCTAACTTGCATGGAATACAAGGTTGAGAAATCCAGTGCTGGTGAAACTTTTTGAAGCAGAAAAACAATCAGCAAAGTATACAATGTGGCCTACAGAACCAAAATTCTCATTATAGAACCATGATGGTTAAACCACACAAAAGGCCAAAAAAGACCAAAATCTGAAAAGGTCTTTACCCTGTTGAGTGTGCCCCTTCCCCCTTTTTGGGCTCCTGTCACGTTTGTGTTGCCTGGCCAATTTTGAACTCCAACTGCAGGAGACTTTGGGAAAAGACATAACAAAGATTAAAAAGGGTCTTGACTTCTAAGCCAGGTCTCATGTGAGCAATATGATTGGACAAAACAACAAGGTGAATGAAGTAATCCTCCAATAAGCTGAGGTGATGATGATAGGCACAGAAAGTGCAGCCCAAAGAGAACAACATTAATGTGTTATTAAATGAGACCGTATATGTGATAATGTAGGAGGCCTAGAAGTTTAGGGAAAGCTGTACTTAATTTTCCGCTGTCAGCATGCTAAGTAACTATTGATAATTCCTGAGGGCCTCCTTGTAATGTTGACAGGAAGCTCTCTACTTCATCCTTGAGCAGGTTTGACAAGACGTCCTGAGTCTCTGATGTATTTTCTCAGGACATTTGCAAGGTTTCAGTGATTATCATGAACAATAACATGGCACAGCAGGAAAGAAACACAAGTGGTCATAATAACTGTCCAAGAGATCTTCAAGCACCAGAGGATGAATTATCTGTGGTTATTCCTGGGAGGATTATGGGCATCCTGCCCATGGATGATTCACCTCTGATCATCAGACCAGCCCTCCTGTCATTTTCCAGAACATTCTGCCAAGGATTTGAAAACAGACCACACAAGATTAGAGACAACAAGGTGCAAGGCTGGATGAAAACAAGATTAGATTTTCTTTTGCACATATCTTAGCTTGCTAGTCTATAAAATTCACTGTTAATGCTAATGTCTCAGCCCCAAGGCAGTTATAGATATTTCTGTTTGCATAACACTAATTCCTCCCTTTAATGTTTAACCTCTGTGCATAGCAAACTTCCTTGGTCTCTTTGCTTCTTTTCCTTTTTACTGACTTTAGTCATCAATATCCCTTTACACTACTTAACTCTCACCTTTATTTTCTTCAATTCATCTACACAATACACCTCTTCATCAAAAGCCTCAGCTTGTTTAAACGCTGAGGTATGTTTGGCCCTCTATCTCCCATTCTCTACCTCAACAACAATAATAACAATAACAACAAGAATTTACAAATATATAATACCCTTAAATGTTTCAAAAGCACAAAGAGAGGCAGCAATCCAAAGAGAAGAGTATTAGGAGGGGTGTCCAAAAATGTGTTGAAGATGTTCTTTTTAAGGACAGAGTTAAAGGAGATGGAGGTGGGTTTGTAGGGTGGTTAAGACAAGGTCCTCTACTGCTGGGGCCTAAGCTGTTAAAGATTAAAGGTGATTGGTGGACAGAGGAAGAAGAGGAAAACATAGGATGTCAGGGTCAGAACAGTACAGGGTTCTGGGGAATTCTAGAACTTAAAAGTTTGCAGAGGTAGTATCTGAAGGAATCTGCACATGAGATGTGTATATTAAATTGACATTGGTGTCTAATGCCTTCAATTAGCAAGTACAAGGGTGCTGGCTTAACAGGATCTGCTGTGGTAGATGATCAGTGCTGCAGTGCTCAACTAAAGCATCTAAACATCCTTCTCCATCCCTAATCTCTTTGGTCTTATTCCTTAACCATCAGCCTTTCACTATTCCTTTCTGTGCATTCGTTTTGCAAGTGTCCTTTATCCCTCTATTTACCCCCTATCGTATTTGTACTTTATTACAATGAGGGAGTTTACAAACCTCCAACAGTACATCTTTCTTTGTAATGAGTGAATGAGATGAAAATATTTTTGAAGCTCACTCCCTCGCGGTAATCATTCCCCAAAATGGATGTATTTTGAGAGGGAGGCTACATTTTCATTAGACTGTTACACCTCTGCAGTTGTTATTAATCTAATTTAACAGCTAGTAATCACATCCTGTGGCTTGCAGTGGTGATGGGGATTTCAACACGACAATCCCACTCTTTACTGGCCGGGACATTGCTGTGTCCAACAAAATGATTGTCATCATGGAAAGCTACGAAGGAAGATTGTCACAACAGTTTCAGCTCTGTTGACTCACTGCGGTCTGAAGGAACTATTTCACAAGTACGCAGCACCAATGGGAAAACCTCATGTGTCAGAATATTAGCCCGAATCTCCATTCTCAGAAAAGTGATAATGACTCATCGAGTCATAAAGGTCTACAACATAGCAAAAGGCCCTTTGGCCCATCAAGTGTGGTCCAGTCAAAAATAACTAATCCCATTTTCCAGCCTTGTATGCCTTAGTATTGCTAGTGCATATCTAAATACTCGTTAAATGTCATGAGGGTTTTTGCCTCTACCATCCTGCCAGACAATGAGTTCCAGAATCCCAATACCCTCTGGGTGAAAATGTTTCTCCTCACACCCCCTCTAAACCCCTGCCCCTTTCCTTAAATCTATGCCTCCTGATCATTGATCCCTCCACCAGAAGAGTTACTTCCTGTCTACCCTATCAATGCCCCTCATAATTTTATAGCCCTCAGTCTCCTCTGCTCCTAGGAAAAATATCCCAGTCTATCCGGTCTCTTCATAAATGTAACACTGTAGCCCTTATAACATCCTGGGAAATCTATATATGATTACATGTAATATAACTATATATAATAACGGCCACAAACAACTCATGTCTTCCAGAGAATCCATGCTGGTGTTTACATTCTACACGAAGAACAGTATTTCAGTGGTTAGGGCTACTGCCTTGGACCGGGGCTTGATTACACCCTTGTGCGACTGTGTGGTGCATATTCTCCCCACGTGTGCATGGGTTTCCACTGGGTGCCGTGGTTTCTTCCCACAGCCCAAAGTTACGCAGGTTAGGTGGATTGGCCATGCTCAATTGCCCATAGTGTTCAGGGATGTGAAGGATAGGTGGGTTGCCATGGGAATGCAGAGTTACAGGGATAGATAAGAAGGTGGGTTTTCATGGGATGTTCTTCCGAGGGTCAGTACCGACTTGATGGCCTGCTTCCACACTGCAGGGATTTTATGATGCTACACTTCATGTCACTCTATCCGCATAAGCTTCTATCCCTTTCTCCCTCGTGTACCTATCTATTGATTAAATGAATCAAGGTAATTTGCCTAAATGTCATCATGTGGCAGTGAGATCAGTATTTGAAACATTTCCTGAGTAAAGAGGTCTCTCCTGAATTCTTCAGTGGATTCATCAGTGACTATCTTATATTTATGGTCCCTAGACTTGGTCTGCACACAAAGTGGAAACAGTAATCATGTTAATTCTCTTCATAATCTTCAAGGCATGTCTTAGCTGTCCCTTTTCTAGAGATAAGAGCTCTAATCTGCGTAGTCTTCGGGGCCATTGACCTATCTCATTGAATCATAGAATGGTTACATCACAGACTGAATTCTTTCTGCCCCATCATGCTTGTGCCAGCTCTCTGGAAGGGTAACTCATCTCTGCCTTTTCCCTGTAGCCCTGAAGACCTTTTCTCTTCAGATAACCATCCAACTCCTTTTTTTTTGATGCTTAGCGCACTTCGTCACTCTTTCATGATTTACCTCAAGAGTAGTCACTGGACAAGTGTAGGAAACATGGCCAATTTGCGCACAGCAAAATCTCACAAACAGCAACATGACAATGACCAGCAATGTCAGGACACCAAGGAAAGCTCCTCTGCTGTTCTTCAACATGATACCATGGGAACGTTAATGTCCATTTGAAAGGTTGACAGGGTCTAAATTTAACATCCCCTCTTAAAGATAGCACCTCAAAGTGCAATATCCCACTAGTTCAAAATTTCAGATGTTTGAAAGGCACCTTGAACCCACAAGCTTCTGATGAGAATACTGTCTACTGAGCTACCACTGGCAGCGGAAGAGATTAGGAGTGTTGAGCAAAGGCCTGTCAGAGGAGATGGGTTCCACAGAATTTTTTCAAGGAAAGGCTACGAAATGGAATGGTTCAGGGAGCAAGGAATAGAGGGGGAGTGGGAGAGCAAGGGACCCCTGGATCTTCTGCCATTATTTACAAACCAGCATAATAAATAAACCATACATAGATCCAAAAGTGAGGGAACAGAGAGTTTGGGAGGCAATACAGGGTCGATTTGCATCCTCACGTGCCACATAATATGTATGAGCTGGCAAGTAATATTCACGGTATACAAGTTCCAGTCAATTGCAATCACCAGCAACAGAATACCCAATGACCACTTCCTGTATAAGAATATGAAGAAACCTTGGGGCAAGAATAGCTTCAGGTCACTGTATTCATTGATGTGATTTCACCGTATTTCCCATCTACAGCAATGTTAATGGACGGTTACATTAGTGTGCTCCAGGCTGTTATCTTGCATCAAAACAGGCAAAATTTATGGAGGGAGGATAAAATTGGGATTGGTAATGAGATTTAATAACTCCCTGGAGAAACTGCAATCTTGCCTCTTTCATGTTGACATAAGGATACTCAGAAAAGGGATGCTTCACTACAGCGATGCTAAGGACTCCCTGTTACCTGTTAACCTGAGAGATATCAAGGAGGAACTGCTACAAGGCAAAGCAAATTTCTGTGATACAGTGTCTAATAACATAGCTGAAGACTTGATCATCATAGGTATAATAACACAACTTTCACATCTGCAGTCAAAACACTGTGGTACAAAACCATACAATTATCAACGTGAATTATGCACATTGAATTATTTTATAACAAAGGAGTTAATACCTTTAATCTAAATGACAGTTTCTTTTTGAGCTACAGTGAAGAGCAACTTGCATTTAGATTAGAAAGTGTTAGCAATACTCACAAGGTCTGGTAACATCTTTGAAGAGAGGAACAGAATTAACCCCAATATGGCACGTTGTCCTGATTTATCTACTCAAACCTTGATCCTCAAACCCAGGGGAGATTATGGCCTTGTAGTATTATTAATTACTAATCTAGAGGCTCAGGTAATGTTCTGGGGACCCAAGTTTGAATCCTGCCATGGCAGATGATGGGTATTGAATTCAATAAAATCTGGAATTAGGAATCATTATGACTATGGGATCATTGTCACGAAAAGCCAATCTCATTTGCTAATGTCCTTTAGAGATGGAAACACATCTCGTCTGGCCTACATGTTACTCTACACCTTTGAAAATGTGGTTGACTTTTAAGGAATCAGCAATAAATGCTGGCCTACCCATTGATGTCTACATCCCATGAATAAAAATGAGAATAAAACTACTTTAACAGGTACTCAATGGGTAAGCAGCGCATTTTTTAAAAATAATTCATAGATGAGGGCATGCTGGATCAGCATTTATTACCAATCCCTAATTGCCCAGAGGGCAGTTAAGAGTCAACTCATTGCCGTGGGCTTGGCGTCACATTTAGGCCAGACCAGGTAAGGATGGCAATTTCCATCACTAAAGGACATTAGCGAACCAGATGGGTTTTTCCTGACAATTGGCAATGGTTTCATGCTCATAGTCATGGTCATGCAACACAGAGACTATATCTACCATTATTTGTGATTAACAGGCTTCAGAGTCTTTAACCGTGATTGAATCAAGGATCGTTCTCACAAATGTTAGTTTCAAGCAGAATGAAAGCCAAAGGCAACTGACTGTGAAGATCTGGAGAGACTAATTATAAGACTGAGAACTGTGTTTTAACAAAAGTATGAGGGCACACAATGTTCTTCCATCTTTAGATGTCTCTCTCAATTTCTTCTAATCTCTGTTGTATGTCTACAGTTTTGTTTGTTCCAATTAGTTGTTTGCTTTTTCTAATCTATGTTACCTCCCTGCTTCTGATCCTGAACAGTGACAGATCACTGAACCTGTAACCTTATTACCGCCCGCAAAACCACCAACTTTTTCTTTGTGTGCTCCTTCACTTTGTTTCCCATTCACGGCACAGCATTCAGTTCCCTCCTGAATTTATTCCTGAAACTATACTCTCTTTTTTCCATCGCTCTCACCACCTTTAACTGCAGTCTTTCCTAGCCAAATTGCAGATCACAACACCCAAATTTCAAAGAACTTGACTCACAATCTTTTATCTAATGTAATTATTATCCTACTATGGATCTTCATAAAAGATTAGGCTTTCCATCACCAAACTTTCTTAAACAGTACCGTCCAAACCCATAGCCTTTACCACCTATAAGGACAAAGGCAGCAGATACATGGGAACACCAGGACCTGCAAGTTCCCCTCCTGGTAACACACCATTCTCACTTGGAAATATATCGCCATTCCTTCACTGTCACCAGGTCAAAATCCTGGAACTCCCTCCCTAACAGCACTATCCGTGTCCCTACGTTGCAGGAATTGCTACTGTTCAAGAAGGCAGCTCACCACCATCTTCTCAAGGACAATTAGAGATGGGGAATAATTGCTGATCTTGGCAGCAATGCTCACA
This sequence comes from Rhincodon typus, assembly GCF_021869965.1. Classification (NCBI taxonomy): domain Eukaryota; kingdom Metazoa; phylum Chordata; class Chondrichthyes; order Orectolobiformes; family Rhincodontidae; genus Rhincodon; species Rhincodon typus. The sequence goes on along the minus strand of NC_063336.1, from coordinate 12,399,450 downwards.
GCGCAGGAAATGATTAAAATAATATAAACAGTTATTTGGAAAATTAGATTCAAGTGCAGACCCTTGAGAATGCTCCCCTTTTAGACAGCTGACCATTTACCCAACTTTGCCCATATCCCCTACCTCATAAAAATCAATCAATCTGAGTCTTGATGTTTATCCTAAGTGGGATAATAGGTTTTCTGGCATGACGGGAATCTGACCATCCATAACACTGAGCTAGCTGCTCTTCCTGTTCTTTGCATTCTCATGTCTTTGGGCATTGTTACTCTTACCTGAGGTTGCAGTTTAAAATTGAAGATGCTGGACCATCTGGTCGTTTATAATTGAGAACTTTATCTTCTGGCTGTCATGAAGTGAGTCTTAGGAATTCCCATACACCAGTGGTCTGTGGATGACACATTTCTACGTACTAAAAACTTCTAGTCATATGGGATAGTACAGAAGAATGGTTTTGAAGCGTAAGATCTCATTGAATGGTGAAGCTTGCTGAAGGTCTAAATAGCCTAGTCCCACTCCTATTAGTTTTGTTCTTGCTCCCAAGAACAGTTAAGAGTCAACCACATTAATGTGGATCTGGAGCAGATAAGCACAGCAGATTTTATCCCCTCAAGGACATTATCGAACCAGATAGGGTTTAATCAGCACCATCTTCTCAAGGGCAACTATGGATGTGCAATAAATGTTGGCAATAATTTATCCCATGGAAAAATTTTTTAAAAAAATTTTAATGAAAGGATCCACCTGCCACAATAATGGTGATTTATGATCACCATTATTGATAGAGAGCTTTTTATTCCACATAGTATTTAATTAATTGAATTTATATTCCCCAGCTGCATTAGAAGAATTTGAATTCCAGTCTCCAGACTGTTAGGCCAGAACTCAAATATACAAGTTAAATTAACGCAATTACGTAACAATGCTGCGCCATTTCTTCATCACATCACATTTCATGAAAGAAGCCCACCCTGATGCAGTTTGTGGTTTTCTATATGTCAGCCCACACATTTGTGATTTTTGTAACATATTATAATGCCAAGTAATACATTTTGGCAACAAGGATGGGATTCGGGGAAATGTTTAAGAGAAGGCAAAAACAACCTGATGCTCTGAAGGCCTTCCATATTCCAGGATGGAATGCGGCAGTCTCTGGATTCAGGTCTGTAGTTAATTTGTTAGCACAGTTAGGAGCCCCGAAAGAATGACGGACAGTTATAACCAGAAAAAGAGAGAACTGGAGGTTAGGTTTCTGTGTTATGCTAGTGCACTGAATCTTGTAGAGTTGTTAACTCTTTGTGGCCTGGTTTGAATGCATCTTTGTTTGTTGGTTGCTAAATGTCGTCTTGTGCAATTTGTGTGTTTTTGTTCACGGGAGCTTGAGATCTGGGAATACTTTGAAGTTAGTTTGCATTTTGGGAATGAAAGGTTATTTGAAAGAGTAGTGTGTGCCTGTATCAGTATGGACCATGTATGGTTAATGTAATGTCCTTTAAAAAAGCCATCAGTGGTTGCGTAAACCAAAAATCTGTGACAAAATGTTGATTCAAAAATTTGGTTTGTAAAATGTGACAAAAAAATTTGCCTTTTGAATTGGCTCTGTGTTGTGTTTTGACTGGGGAAAGAATCTTGGGTAAATTTTAATCTCAGGAACTTTGTGTTTAGATGATCATGTTTTGAATTTCATTTTCTAGCCAGAGTGAACTTCCAAATACTGTTTTAAAACATGAGAGAATCTTTAATTCCAGATGATAAGATTGGCTCATTGTAAATGTACTTTGGTATAAAATTATTCAAGTGATAGGGACATTACAATGCTGAAAATGCAACTCTCTATGGGCGAGGAATTTAAAAAAGGAGAATTTAACAAAGGAGGTGGGCTTTTGCTTTGCGAAAAGTATAACACACTTATTTCCACGCAGGAAGAGGAGAGACATATGACTTAATTACATGCAAGAGTTTATGCCTCACCTCCTGTTTTTCCTGAATCCATATTAGATTAATACTAATTGACCCACTCTGCTTGACGTGGCATGGATGGAGGTTGTTCACTTTTTTTCGCTGAATGCTGACCCTGTTGGCAGACCTACAACGTTGCAGCACAGTGATGGATGAGGCACACTCTACCCTACAAGCCATGCATCAATAACACATTTCAGTGCTATGGAAGTGCTGTGGAAACATCAAATGTATTGAGTACCAGGAATCTCAAAACCACTCAGCCTGGGTACTTCAGTATGTCATGACAAAACTATATTATTACTCACATGCCCTTAAATATTCTGAAATATTTAAATGGAATAGTTACGTGAACATTTAAAGGGATTCTGGGAAACGATAAAGTGCATGCATGCAGTCTCAATGGTTTCAATGGAAAAGAAAATGGTTAGTGACTTTGAGGGAGTAAACAGAATATTGAATATGGGCAAATTCACATACAGATATATCAAATATATAGAATGAGTTATCAAGTAACTTTTTAAAAAAAGTGGGTCATCTTAGAGAAAGAACAAACACACTATGTTCTGCCTGAATCAAAAAGAAATGTTTGACTCCCGTTTTAAAATGTTATAAGATTACTTTCCATGGACTACAAATCTCTCTGGATCTCTGGAATTAGATAGGTGGTAATCATTTTCTTGCAAAATTGGATGAGATGAAGCAGTTAAGAGTGGAGACTGGTGGCAGAAGATGAGAACATTAGAATAATGGGTTGAAACGACCTTTGTGGTTAAAATGCATTTTTGTGAAAAGGAAGTTTCGATGAGAGCACCAGACTGATAGCTTTCTCTTGATGATGTTTGTGTACTTGTCTTTCTTTTTAAGAAAGACTAAATTGGTGATCGGACCACTACCTGAGGCATCAGGACCATACATGGAGAGGTAAGTAAAACCTCATAGATCATTTGATAAGCTCATACAGGAATCAAGAATGCGTGACATGGTCTTGGGACAATGATGTAAGTGTGTAGATGTGAATGTCACCTTGGAGGTAACTAACATGAGGGAATACACGGTAAAAGAAAAAACATTCCATGAAGAACAGGTCTTGGACATGTACGTCTACTTGACAAAAGGATTGGTGTGACTTTGAAGAGCACAAATACATAGTTTAAACGATAAGACACTGATGCCGTAATCCATCGAGAAACTGACTTTAAAACAATGAAAGAAGTATAAGTGAAAGGGATGTAAAAAGAATTACAATCAAAATAAAAAGTGTGATTGGCTATCATGTCAAAATGTTACAGAAATGAAAGAATTTGGACTCTGGGAGGAGTAATGGTGGACTGAGTGAAAGGGCCCAGCAAATAACATAGGGATACCCCATCTTGAACATTTGTATGATGCATGCATTCCAGTGTTTAAACCAGTCAGTGAAATTGTAATGTGTTAGGACAGTTAGTGTATGTGAAAGAAGGCTGAGCTAAGACTCAGGTGGTGTAGTAAGTGAACCTCAGGAAAAGTAAAAGGCAGGAAGCATAAATTGACAATAAAGCCTGATGAACGTTCGAGCTGCATTGTTTGACACCATGTATAATGTACCTCAAAGGGGGTACCTGCATTTGGTGATAGTTGCCACTCAATGATACAATCATTCCTACAATTGGCAAGGAGGAAAACATATTGAAGAAGTATCCTCAAGACGGATACAGGTGAAGAGAGCTGGAGAAATTTTGAGTCCATGTATGATGTTATTTTAGTGCTATTGGATGAAGTAATCTGTGGATAGGGAACTGGAGGATAAAAAAAAAATCACAAACTAAGGAACCTGAACCTGAATGAACTGAATTTTAGAGCAAATTATGTAAATAGATTAAATGTAGACAATATTCTGGTCACCTCAGTCTGGTGGCATCATCGGAAATTAAAAGAAACAGTTACCGTTGAAGGATAAGATAAATTTGAGGACTATTTAACTATTGCAGGAACTTCTTCGAAAACTACAGCAAACTAGCTAGACACCTGTAAGACCTTACGAAAGGGAGGCAGCTAGCTCAGAAAAAATTGAATGGGGAGATGAGCAAGATACGGCCTTTGTCAAAATCAAACAGGCACTGGCCTCTGCACCAGGACGAGGGCTCCTTGACCTGCAGAATCTCTTTCACCTTCTCTGCAGTGAAATCAGGGGCAATCAGTGTGCAATAGTGCTACAGGGACATGGAGACAAGTTCCAGCCTGTGGGATACTACTCAGGCAAAATGGATCCACTCATGATTGGACAACACTTGTGTGTTCGAGACATCCAGTGTGTTACCTGCACAGCTAGGAAAGGTGATGTTATACTCCCGATATAGTATAGTCCAGCTGTTGGAAGCTGGCAAATTGAGAGGTGTTACAGACGGTCGGTGAGCCAAATGGAAGCCACACTGTCGCCAGGAGACAAGCGCGTGAAAGTGGTTAAAGACAACAGAGAGAACTCAGCAAGCTCTGTGAATCAGGAAGGAGAGGCACATGATTTTATCCACTTCAAAGAGCAGGAAGAACAGAGACAGGGTTGAGTTCAGGAAGAGCCATTAAAGGGGCTGGATGTGAAATGTATGTTTGTAGATGCGGCACAGAAGTGCTATGATGGCGAGGCCCAGACTGGGTGGGCCCTGATTAATTTGAAGAATGCTACTCTGCCCAAGTAGCTGAACTAAAAGCACTGAACTAAAAGCATTTACTGCCACCCTCCTGCTAGGAAAAGGGCAAAGAGTTAAGATCCACACAGACAGTAAAAATGCCTTTAGTGTAGTCCATGCCTATATGCATGGGCAAGACAAGGCTATATTACCTCGAGTGGTAGTACAATTCAACATGAGACCCTAGTCACATACCCAGTGGCAGCAGCAATTAAAATTAAAGTGCACAGAAAGATCCAAACACCAGAACAGAAAGGAATTGGCTATCAGCCAGCTAGTCTGCACTCTCTTTTTTCTAATCTCTCTCTCTTGCAAGTTTCAAGGGTCCTCAGCAGGAATGGGAACCTCGACCCCAGGACAGGAGCTGAAATAGATTAAGGTCTCGTGTAAATATGTGTGACGCAGTTACGCGGTGACTGTAATTAAGGATATTACTGCTATTAATGTAAGCATGAAAATGTTAATCGTCTGTGGGGTCCTCTCAATTTTGATCCCATTAGAGGTGGACAGGCACATGGCAAAATGGGAACATAATGTTAACATGACTTGCTGATCCATCATGGCCTTGACGGTACATCACTGATGGGATATATTTAAGGGTTGGTCTCCAAAAACCATTGCAGTCATTAATTTGATGATACACCCTATTGTTGTATTGTTCGTATTGATGATGATTATTTTCCTTGTAGTTTTAATGTTCTGGTATAGGTTATATATTCTTGTTATACGTTCTCGCGTGACTGTCGCTGATTTGCATCTGCAATTGAAATTGTAAAATGCACAGTCAAATATCATAGGCATGGATTGTATAGGATGGGCTAAAAGGCTAAACTTGTTGATGGTATTCGACAGCTGCATGACCTTGACTAAGTCCTGTGATAGGCAACTCACATTCCTGTACACGCCGAACACGGAGCAATCAAGTTGTTTTTCTGTACCCGTTTTTCTGTACTTGCTGTTTATTACATTGTATAAGAGAGGAATTTTGTTATGAGTCATTGGACTTCACTTCAGACCGGGATTGCTTACGGTACCAGGAACAAACCCAAGCCTCCAGACCAACCATCGATCAAGGGGTCTCTTTTCCTTTCTTTTTCATTCTTTTTATTTACTTATTAAATGTTCATATTTAAGTAAATTTGTGTTGTTGAGTCTTCTCTTAATTACATTTAACCAAATCCGAAGAACTGCTTGGATACACTTTGTGATCCAATACAATTGCCATCCAGTGTCTATTTTCAGAAATGGAATTGCATTATCTGACATTTGAAATGCTGCTTCAGATATTTATTGAAGCTTATGAAGGTCTACTACATTAACTTACAAGATGTAGAAGTCTATGACATAAAGTCAATGGAACCGATGTCAATCTTTGCTGCCTCTCCAATGCTCTGATTGTATGGATCACATAATCGTGATGGACCTGCAGTCCAGCAGTTATGTCATTCCTAACCAAGCTCCCCTATTACAGTCACAACTCTGGCATATACCCAACAGCATGGAAAATCACCCAGGTATGTCCTGTACATAAAAAGCAGGGCAAATCCAACCCGGCCAATTACCATGCCACCAGTCTACTCTTGATCGTCAGTAAAGTGATGGAAGGTGTCAATTGATGGAAATATCAAACCCTCCTGCTCAACAATAACCTGCTCAGTGACACCCAGTTTGGGTTCCACCAGGGCCACTCAGCTCCTGACCTCATTACAGCCTTCATTCGAACCTGGACAAAAGAGTTGAATTCCAGAGGTTAGGTGAGAGCCACAACCCTAGACATCAAGGCCACATCTGACTGGTTTCAAGAATTCATAGTAAACCTGAAATAAATGGGAATTGGGGGAAAACTCTCTGCTGATTCGAGTCATACTTGTCACATAAGCAGATGGTTGCTGTTGTTGGAGGTCAGTCATCTCAGCTCCAGGACCTCTTGAGATGTAGTCCTAGGTCCCCCCAACTTCAGCTTCTCCATCAACGACCTTCCCTCCATCAAGTCAGAAGTAGGGACGTTCGCCAATGATTGCAAAATATTCAGTGCCAGTCGCGGCTTCTCGGGTACTGAAGCAGTTCACATTCAAATGCAAAAAGACTGGGACAATATTCAGGTTTGGACTGACAAGTGGCAAGTAACATTTGTGAATATCCCAGAAAATCCTCTGTAACAGCATTATGGACCTACTTACACCAAATGGACTGCAGCGGTTCAAGAAAGCAAGTCAACACCACCTTCGCAAGGGCAACAACGAGTGGGCAATAATTCATCCTGTGAAAGAATTAAAAAATAAATCTTTCATTAATGGATCCACACAACCTGCACTCCTTGATAATCACTGGAAGGAAAAGCAGTTGGGTCACATTACTGGCGGGTGAGCAGCAATTTCAGAAGAGAAAAACATATCATGAGTCAGCCGTGGTAAAGAGATCTCACTATAGAAGGAATTTCTTTTTGACTAAAATGTTTAATGTCGAGCACATCTCGCTTGAACCTTCCGTCCAATCAAGTCCTAATTCTAACACGGTTTACTTCAGTTGAGTGGAAACCTGTGCGATGTGTACTCTGAATGTCTAAATTCCTGACTAACAGCCACATCATGGAACGTCTGCTCATTCAGACAATCAGGACAATGGATGAGAATCAAAATAATAAATCAAGTATTTGTAGCCTCCATCCATGTCGTGGTTGGAATAGAACGCATATCTGTTGAATCATGGGCCTTTGTATTTTGGGAGCATAGGTCTGGATTTTAGACTCCGCTGCTAGTTGGTTTGAAATTGGAGCTTGCCCTCTCACCAGCTGTCCCCAAACTGTATGAATTTTTATGCCAGGGAGCGAGCCTGTGGATGTCCTGACTGCCGTTGGCTCTATTGAGGCCCTTAAGTGGCTAAACAATGTTGAATTTAGGGTCTCATCCCTCCACCGTCTGAGTTATGCATACTGCAGGGGAGACTGACTCAGTTCACTGGCACTTTGTTATGTTGTTTCAGAAGATGTTCAGGCTTCTATCCTTCAACCTTCACACTCCCATCTCCACTCTCCATGGGTAAATTCATTTTCCTACTTACCTTTAGGTCTCCTCATATCCATTCATTGCCCTTCTAGAACCTTCCTGCCCAACTCCCCATGTCAACCCATCAATCCCTCCCCTCCCCATGCACATTTATACTCCCAGGATACCTTTGTTGCCTCTCATCAAGTATCCACCATGGGCAAACTTCAGGATGCATTTGAAGATAAATTATATAATCTTCTAAAAACTTAATATAACTCCCCTTATAAGCATGTACTGTGAGAAACTCCCATTAATGAAATCCAGTCAAAGTTTTTGAATCGCATGAAATGTTCAATCTCTTATAAAAACAAATATTATTCTATCCAGACCCTGCATCAATCATTTAATAGCTTCTTTAAACTGTCAATGAACACAGAACCCACATCTGAGGTAACTTTAATTTTAGAAACTCTGCCAAGCATTCATTATGGCAAAGCAATAGCCCTTGAGAAACGTCAATAAAGAACTCCATTCAAACTTCATAAACAGATGTGGATGCTATTTATTAATCTATGCCAGATGGCTTGTGAATTAAAGCAGTCTGTCAGACAGAACTTTTTCTTTAAATTCTCACTGACAGCTTCAAATGTTTTTCAATTTTAAAGAGGAGTGTATTTTAAAAACAAAGCTTCAGGGCAAGGCAGTTAAACAGACGTTATCTACCTTATATAAGAAGGTTTATATCTGTTCTTTTAACTCATAAATCATACATTGTAGTGCAGTCTTTGGACAAGCCCAAGTGGGAACTGTTTGAACTCAATACCAATTTCAAATGATCCTGTTGAGTTCAGGTTTCCTTTTCGAACAAATCACCCCGCGCCCACTTCCTCCTGTTAGAAAATAAATGTTATCCATCAGCGACCTACCTGTCAGTTCAAAAGGTCTGCGGAGGTCCCTATTCTGAAAATCAGCCCTCAGTTATCACAATTTGTTTCAATGAGCAAAGAGCTCCAGATAGTCTACAATGATGACCTTTTCCCATGAACTGAACCTATGGAAGGTCCTTTACTTCACCTTCACTTGAAGGTCTTATGAGGAAAGGCTGAGGGTCTTGAGCCTGTTTTCGTTAGAGAGAAGAAGGTTAAGAGGTGACTTGATAGAGACATACAAGATCATCAGAGGATTAGATAGGGTGGACAGTGGGAGCCTTTTTCCTCAGATGGTGATGGCTAGCACGAGGGGACATAGCTTTAAATTGAGGGGTGATAGATATAGGACAGATGTCAGAGGTAGGTTCTTTACTCAGAGAGTAGTAAGGGCGTGGAATGCCCTGCCTGCAAAAATAGTAGACTCGCCCACTATAAGGGCATTTAAATGGTCATTGGATAAACATATGGATGATAATGGAATAGTTTAGGTTAGATGGGCTTCAGATTGGTTTTCACAGGTCGGCGCAACATCGAGGGCCGAAGGGCCTGTACTGCGCTGTAATGTTCTATGTTCTATGTTCTATGTTCACTTCAAGTGATGTCCTCTGAGCTGTCTTCGTTATCTGTGATAATCACTTGGATATTGCATGACACTTCATCTGGACAGGGACTACTTTCTCTTTCCCCTCTTTGCTTTCATTTAATTCCTGTTTTTTTTTTCAGAAAACTACCATATTTCAAAAGTGATAACCACTGTGAGGAATCCAACCAAACAATTAAGTACACCATTTGAAATGGTTTCATTCTTGTTTATTTAAAATTGCTGCACAGTGGGATAAAGCAAAAATAAAATAAGCATTTGAGCGTCATATATTCTCTCATGATGTCCTAAAGTGCTTCACAATGTAATAATGGTCAAGTGTAGTCACTGCTTAAAAATCAGAAATGTGGTAGGCAGATAAATGAGGGAAATGAGCAAATGAGATAAATGCAGATTATTTTGTCTTTACAATATTTCTTGAAGGAAAAATTTTAGCCAGGAGTACCCTTGGGATTATTCTTGCCTCTCTGGGATGACAGGGTTGAAACATTGCTTTAGAAGTCTCACCTGAAAGAGGACAACGTTACATGCCTGCAATAGGACTTGAACGACAATCTTCTCAGAGTAAGGTGCTGTCAGCAAACCACACAAGTGACACTCTACTGTCCTCTATAAATCCATGGGTCCACATTTAGTACGGAATTACAGTGCATAATGGTCTTTGAAAAATCACTTCTTCGAACCACAGGGTCATTGGTTACAATCTCACCCATTTATAAGGTGAGCTTAGTCTTTTTCCCTGCAATCTTGCTTCATTCCCCTCTTCTAACCTCCCTTAATGATCTTGCTGTAGTGCTGCATATTTCTCTGCGCCCGCACTTTTGTCAATATAGTTGAGCTTGAGGGGCATGGTTTTCTCAGTTGAATAGTAAAACAATGTGTGAAGAATTTCACACAGCTACGTCTATCATCAGAAGAAATAAAATCCAACTACAGGCCAAACAAAAAGAAACAGAAAATACTTCAGCTCCATCAAAATTAGATACCAATGCTTTTCTAGAATCTCTCCTTTACCCAGAGAGTGAAGAGGAGAAGTTTACCCTCACAAGGAACAGTTGAGGTGAATGGTTGTAATGAAGGGAAACTTGATAAGCACGTGAGAATTGTCAGGAGGATGCAAGAAAGCTTCAAGGTGATTTAAACAAGTTAAGCGAGCAAATACATGGCAGATAAAGTACATCACAGTTTGATGTGAAGGTATAAACAGTAAACTTTTTATTATCTGGCACCTATGGGTGCAGCAGTGTGCCAATTGATCAAGTATTCCAGATAATCAACAGGCCCACATAATCGATGTAAAAACACACACTAAAGTTTTTGAGAAGATTTGTAGCTCGGGTTGTGGATGAGGTTGTAGACTTGTTCGCCGAGCTGGTGTGTTTGGTTGCAGACGACTTGTTAACCTGCTAGGTAACATCATCAGTGTGCCTCCGGTGAAGCGTTGGTGTTCTGTCCCACTTGTTATTTATAAGCCTCGATTTGCTGGGGTAGTTGGTATTACTTCCGGTTCTGTTCTTCAGTGGTTTGTGTATCGGGTCCAGTTCAATGTGTTTGTTGATGGAGTTCCAGTTGGAATGCCAGACCTCCAGGAGACATGCCAAACACATTGAACTGGACCCGATTCCAAAACCACTGAAAAACAGAACCGAAAGTAATGCCAACCGCCCCAGCAAATCGCGGCATATAAATAACAAACAGGACAGAACAGCAATGCTTCACCGGAGGCGCACTGACGATGTTACCTAGCAGGGTAACAAAATGTCTGCAATCAAACACACTGGCTCAGCGAGCAAGTCTACAACCTCAAACACACACTAGGTAACGAAACGTCTGCGGAACAACAAAACAGCTCGGCAAGCCAACCAACCTCAACACCCATAACATGAGCTACAGATCTACTCCAAAACCTTAGTAATAGAAATGTAATGCAGGATGTATACACATCACTGTGTACTTCGTTTACAGAATAAATCACTTAAATAATAATGCAACTTGGTCTCCAATGAAACTTACCAGCCTTCTCCCTCGCAACTTCAACTGACTACTCAGACATTGTGGTAGATCACAGCATTTGAGGAGAAATTGACTCGAAGTTGAATCAACTATTTATATTTCACGGCCTTTTGATTGAACAAGTATATTTATGTTGAGGTAAATAAATGTAAAAACAAATTACCATGATTGGACAAATAACACCACTGGCAGTAAAAACAAAATAAAACTCGGTATTTGAGGTAGAAAGCCTTTGCCGGTTTATCAAGAGCACGGTTGATATGGTGCCGGTTAAAACAAAGTTTGCTGTAATTCAATGTGGAAAACAGAAGGGAATTGACTTCCTCTTCATGAAGCCATGTGGACTCTGCTCCATCATATTGTTAATTTCATCATGCTCTGCCATTACATCCCTTCTAATAGACTCCAACATTGTCTCAATGACAATTTTCCCAATAGCAAACAAACTCCTGCTCCTAATGAGAGGGGGAAAAGAAGGGTTTCAAGATGTGCTAAATGAAGCAAAGATGGGAGGAATCTTGAGTAGAACATACCATTGAGTGGAGATTCCCATGGAGTAACACACGCAACCCCTCAGTACTGCACTGAAGTTTTAATCTAAGTTATGTGCTAAAGTTCTGAAGCAGAGCTTCTCCAGACATATGACCAATAGACATTCCAGGATTTCTCCCATTGCAGCAAGATCAAGTTTGGTTTCCTTGAATGGTCATACTTCAGGGTTATAACAGGGATGTGGACTTCATTGCGGGGATCTCCTCTGGCCTTGCTTTTAGAGACTGACCCTTTACCCAACCACATGAAGGTCTATAAAAACAGAGGGAGATCAGACTGTGACTGCCTCTAACAACAGGAGGGACATTTGTGAGGAGTAGGCATTGAGACTATGGAGAGTGCTGGTCTGAAGGTGACTTAATTTGCTCGGGCCTACAAAAAATTTTTTAATCCTTATCATTGACAGGCCTTTAAGTATAAGTAGTTCCACCAAAAACTGACCTATTTATACCATTGGACCCTGATCTCCATAATGCTTGAAAAAGGCTGTGAGTTTCCAGAATTAGACATTTTCCAAAATAAAGCCAGTACTTTGTTGGTTTTAACCAATTGGCAAGGGGTTCAATCCCATTTTGGTCTCATTAACTATCCAGAGAAATGAAAATCAGTCCCAAACCAATAGCTCAAATGGTCCATTAATCTGTGGATGATAATGTTCAACTGAATCTAGATCGCTGGCATCCAAATAAGGAAGTGAGTGGTCTTTTATTAAAGCATTGCAAACGTTGTTCACTGTTGACTGAGGGTGACATCATGATTTTCAGTCAAATCAAATTTAGGTTTTTATCCACGTATGCATCGTTGACAATCCTACTGAAAGGAATCTCTGCTGAGTATTCACTGATAAATTCTGTGCTAGACCCAGTCTCTGTAATCATACAGAACCGAACCCATGCTGAGCCAGGATAAAAAAATTCTAATGCATTGCTCAACGTAGCACAAAAGTCCTGATCCAAGCAAAACCTCAATTGCCAAATTAGTTTAATGCTCATCTCAGCACTTTGCTCCTTTCCTTTGAAAGCTTCTTCAAAGCCCTTGCTCTCTGATTGTATTTACCGTTCAGATCCCATCTTGGTTAATGCCCCTCAGGTACACTCTTGTTAGGTGCTCTGATGCTTCAGATTGAAGAATTACTGCATTACTGAGTTCAGAAGACTGGAAAGGTTATTGAGCTGTTTGAGATGAGTAAAACAGTTGATTGCTAAAAGCTACTGGCTCTGATGGATTTGTCCAGAGCAGGGCGTTGTTATCTTAAAGTAAGAGCTGACCCAGCAAGGAAGGAATTCTTCACATAAGGGCTAATGGAAATCTAGAACTGACTCTAGTAAAAAGCCTTTGAGGCTATGACAGAGCTGAAAATTTGAAAACTGAGATTGATTATTTTCTGTTCAGTAAGGATATTGAGGATTATGGAACCAAGGTGGGTAGATAAAGTTAAGGGTGAGGTGATGGCATAGTACTATTATGACTGGGCTGCTAATTCAGAGACCCAGGTACTATTCTGGGGACTCAGATTCAAATCCTGCCATAGCAGCTGTTAGAATTTAAATGCAATAAAACTCTGAAATTAAGAGTCCAATGATGACTATGAATCCATTGTCAATTGTTGTAAAAACCCATCTGGTTCACTAATGCCCTTTAGGGCAGGAAACTGCCATCCTTATCTGGTATGACCTACATGTGACTCCAGACCCACAGCAATGTGGTTGACTCTTAACTGCCCTCTGGGTAATTAGGAATGGGTGATAATTGCTGGCCTAGCCAGTGACACCCTCATCTCTTGAATGCATTAAAAAAAGTCACAAATTAGCAATGATCTGAGTGGTTTAACAGGCTTGAAGGGTTGAATAGCCTTCTACTTCTCCTCTTTTCTAATTCATGTTCAAGTTGTTCAACATGTAAAAATGTCTGCTTTTCAATTTTGTATAGAACAGTAAAAGACACAATTACTTTTATGGGGGATCAATATTTTCCACTTCTCCCAGAATCCAATGGGTTAGGTCTAGGCCCGAAACGTCAGCCTTCCTGCTCCTATGATGCTGCTTGGCCTGCTCTGTTCATCCAGCTCTGCACCTTGTTGTCTCGGGTTTTACCCATAATGTGTTCTGTAAGATCTTTCCTCTCCATTCAGGTAGTGGAAAGGTTTGCATTTGTTCTGTATCCTACTCAGGGACTTGGCTGAGAGCCCATTCCAGGACATTTGTTTGTGCTGATATGCTACGGTTTCTGCTTGCTAACTTACTGCAGTGTTCCTGGTCTCTCTCTCTCCCTATATCCCACTGAAAGCAGAAAATACACTTGTGACACAGACCAATGAACCAAAAGAAGTTACTCCCTTCTCTGAATTGCAAAGACGTGGCACATTAAATATTAACTAAGCTGCTGGGACCCTGCTCTTCAGAAGCCAGCTTGTGATACTCATTGAAGAATTCCCCGCATAATCCTTCATCATATTTACAGCAGAGAAACAGACCATATGGCCAATAACTTACGTGCCAATATTCACCTTCCATTTCAGCCTGCTGCCACTACAGGTATCTTTTTGTTATTGACAACTTTCGCTCTGTTTGAAATTAAGACACTTTGTATTAGGAGGTTATGTTCACTCTGCTTTAAAAAAAAGGCCCAATCTCAACTGGAGTATTGTGGCCTGTTCTAAGTGCCATACTTTAGGAAATACTTATTTATATGCACTCACAGGATGGGAGCTGAGCCAGCATTTTTTGCCTATTCCGAACTGCACTGGAAAAGGATGTGGCAAGCTTTGTAACATAATAAACTAGACAAGGATATTGTGGTATAGAAAAAAAATATTTGTTACATTTAGCTATTACATACAAACATTGCATTCACAGACACATCAGTGTCTAGGCTACCATTAGCTATTAATTTATACAGATCAACACGCTTCAAGTAGCCTGTCACTTGTCAACTGATCCCAAGACAAGAGTATTTGACCTTCATAGCCTCAGTGACATGCTCTGATAGAGTGATGATATCATGAGGATCTCTTAAAAATACTGACATATTGACTGTGAGACAAAGCCCAACATCATCCTTTTCCCAAAATTGAATAACATCCCAAATTCAGGTACATGGTCATACATAGGCATGTGTTGACAAGTTGAAAATTATACCAAGGGACAAGTAGATCTTACCAGACTAACATTTCAAACTTTGAGTGTTGAGCATCAAAGCGGGATTTTGGCATTGCATCATTGCATTTTTGTGCAGTATGGAAGGAAAAGGGGCCATCATGCCCAATACAGTTCATATTTGGAAAGTAATCGCAAATGACTTTGCCCAGAAACCAATTGTCAAAACGTTCTGAAACACACAACATTCTTCTTCAAAGACAGAGCAGATATGCAATAAGTGAGCAGGTACAGAATGACCAAAAGAGGAACTCAGGAGGTCTGGAAGCATCTGTGGAGAGAAAAAAGAGCTAACACATTGAATCCAGTGACCCTTCTTCAGCTTGGAGAAGAGAACTACCACAACTGTGCACTGGGCTGCAAGTTAGAAAGACAATTACAACGATTTGGGTACCAAATATGCAACCAGCCCAGCTCATGTGAAGTCATTGCTGATCATGGCGCTACATTATGACAGAAGAGAAGTGAGTTCCTTGCAACATATGAAACACCAATCATGCACAAAGGATGAGCACTATGACAATGACGATTGTGATGTTGAATGACAGCAACCAGCAGCAAGACCCTGCTGTCAAAGAAGTATAACAGAGAACAGCATGCACTGTGCAGATCAGGATGAGCTGTCAAACTGACGTTTGAAATGTTAAGTCTCACAGTCAGTATGTCAGTAAACCCTAAAGAGACATGCTCATATTACCACCACTGATTTACAGAATGTGACCTGAAAGTACAAAGAACTCAGACACCATCCTATCTAGGGATTTCTTGATATATGTTACACTATTGAAAGTGTGCTGTTCTGTTTTAAGGTAATAGCCTAATATTAGCCCAGACACTTAAGAAATTGTGAATGTATGGTTTAGAAATAATAGCCAACTTTAAAATAAAAGTCTATTGGATTCTTCAATACCACATATACATACTCAGTTTCTATGTTACAATAGGAAACTTCAGCAGTGCTGCATCAGGTAAAATATCCACGTGAAGGCAAACATACTGGCACTAGTAAAGGTAACATGAAATGTTTGGATTATTTTAGAACTTCAAGATGTTCACTGATGTCTTTGAGGGAGGGAAACCTACTATCCTTATCGGGTCTGCCCTACAAGATGCTCCAGTCCTGTACTGGCATGGTTGGCTGTGACTGACATTTGAAGTGACCTGGCAAGCTATTCACCAAACCACAAAAAACACAGACTGTGTGCTAGCTTTCTGTGTTTCATGCACAAGTACCCCCAAAACCCTTTGTGTTACAGCTTTCTGCGGCTTTTCTCCACTTAAATAATATTAATAAAATAATAATATTTTGTTCTCCCTTCAAAAATGAATAACTTCAAATCATACTTCCTTAACAAACCTTTTGCCCACTTAATCTATTAATATGTCTCCATAAACTGGTTGTATCCCTCTCACAACCTGCCTTTGCAACTATTTTTGTGTTGTCTACAAATTTGGCTGCAATATATTTGCTTCCTTCCTCCAAGTCATTAATATATATTGCAAACAGTTACAGTCCCAGCAGTGATCCCTGTGGAACCCCACCAGTCAGAAGTTGCCAACCTGAAAATGAACCCCTTATCCCCACTCATTGTTTCTACCCATTAGCCAATTCTGTATCCTTGTCAATATACTGCATCCAACATTGTGGGATCTTGACCTATTGTGAGGTACCTTGTTGAACACCTTATGGAAGTCCAAATACAACATATCCACTGGCTCCCCACTATCCACTCTGATCTTGATCTTTCCTCAAAAAACTCCAAAAAATTAGTCAGATACAATTTCCCTTTCATGAAGTCCCACTGACTGTGTTTGATTAAGTTGTGTTTCAGGAACCCATTTGACCCAAGTGTACATGGACTGCCCAAAATCTCTTACTTACAGGGGGATTTGGACAGGCAGTTCACTGTTGAGAACAGTGCCCATGACATCATGTCCAACTTTACAGGCTACAATCTCACTCCCATCTCACGTCTTCCACCCACTTACCAACCTGACTCACAGGAGCATAAAATTGCTGGTTGTATGATACCTCAAGGTGGGGAATAGCTTTAGGCACACAACCAGCTGGAGAGCAAGACACTGAATGAGGTTTGCCAGTGTAATAGATGGAGGCAAGTGGCCATGGAGGTCATCAAAGGCAGGAAAAGGAAATCAAAACGATTGAAGTCAATAAGGGAATTCCCGTATCCAAGAGCCGGAACTATGAGCTGAATGGTCTCCTTCTGTACTGTAAAATTCTATGATTAAACTTAACTTTTTTCTTGAACACCTTTGCTTAAGATTCTCAAAATCCTTTCACACACCATTCACTGCAGGCCATTCTCTCACCTCAGTGTAACCTGTTTCAAAGGCTTCACAGAGCATTTTTTCTGTCTGCCCTATTGACTGGGTTTACTGATAAAACTGGAGAGAACTGGGCTATCAAAAAAGCAATTTTTAAAAGTTAATAGAGGTTGAAAAAAAAACATAATTTCAATATTCCATCTAAACGTCCTAGAGGTGCTGTATCTAAGTATATAGCCATCGTTTCCCTTTGGAAACCCAGCACTGAATTCAACCTTGATCAGTTGGATGAGAGTTTCCTGACTTTGATGATTATTAAGTTAAATGAACCTGTGACATTCTCAGCTCAGTTCCTATTGGGCACAATTCCATATCGCTGAATTGCCAATAATTCAACCCTTAATTGCCAATCTAAATCAGGGAGGCCACAAAGATATTGAACAGGTCTCAAAATTACTTGCAAGATTTCGTGTAATTTGAACTTATAAATCTCCTCTTTTCCGACTGTAGCACCACTGCACTCATTGTATCTTGCATTACAAATCACATCCAGTCTCGTAGCAGAGATACATAATGTCACTGACTTAAACCGGCCCTCACATCTATAGAGTCTTCATGATCGAAACTTGACAGAAACATAAAACTTGCCCCAAATATTCCCCAAGAGACTCACTTGACAATCAGTCATTTCTCCCAATTTTCTCCGATCTAAATTTTGATTTGTCAGTTAGATGTGAAAGATCTCACGGCATTATTTCTAAGAACAGGGAGTTTTTTCAGGGTCTGACCCAACACTTAACTCTCCCTCCAAGCACAAAGGAAAATGATTACCTAGTAATTGTCACATGACTGTTTGTGGGACATTGGTGTGCATATATTTGCTGTTGTGTCTCTTATATTACAAGACCAACAATACTTTTAAAGTACTTCATTGACACTTTGGGAAATGCAGAGGTTGTGGAAAGTGTTTTATAAATGTCAGGTTTTTTTTCTCTCTTTTGTCTGGTCTGAAAAAAGAGATGGATATATATTTGCAAGTGATGAATTGAGAGGTACAGTTGGAGAATGGGACAAGTTGGGCAGCTCTTTTGGGAGCCGGAACTATGAGCTAAATGGTCTCCTTCTGTACTGTAAAATTCTATGATTAGACTTAACTTTCTTCTTGATTCTTTGGCTAGCTAACATTTTAATGGCTTCTTCTCCTTAGCTAGTGCATCTCCCCTTGTAATGTAAATCCCAGGAGAAAAGCTTCACCTCTTTGTCTTTGCAAATTGTCAACCAAGCTTAAACTCCTTCTTCCCTTCAAAGTCCTTGAATGTGTGGTTAACTTTCAAATCCATGTTCACTCTTCCCATGACCCCATGTCTGGATCTCTTCAGGCAGGATTGGATGTGTGCTTTCGCTCTGAAAGGGTAAGGTGACATTCTTTGTGACTCTGATGAACTCTTCCTCCTGCTCCTCTTTGGCCGCCCCAACGTTTACATGGTTGACTAAGTCATCCATCTCCAATGCCTCTCCCAACAGTTTGTCCAGCTCAATAGGAATGTCCCTGCACCTTCTTCTTTTTGTTGTCATCATATTCAGAGCATCTTCAACAATAGCTTCAAGAAATATAGGAAACAGAAGCACTTACTGCTTTCTTCCCATACTGTTCGATCCCTTTAGCCCGAAGAATTAGATCTAACTCCTCTCGAAAACATTCAATGCTTTGACCTCAGTTGCCTTCTGTGATAGAGAATTCTACAGTCTCACCAGTCTCTGGGTGAAACAATTTCTCCTCATCACAGGCTTAAATAGTCTATCCCCTTTTCCTCACACTGTGACCCCTGGTATTAAAAACAAAGAACAAAGAACAAAGAAAATTACAGCACAAGAACACGCCCTTCGGCCCTCCAAGCCTGCGCCAATCCAGATTCTCTATCTAAACCTACTTTCCAAGGATCTGTATCCCTCTGCTCCCTGCCCATTCATGTATCTGTCTAGATACATCTTAAATGACGCTATCATGCCTGCCTCTACCATCTCCGCTGGCAACGTATTCCAGGCGCCCACCACCCACTGCGTAAAGAACTTTCCACACATATCTCCCTTAAACTTTTCCCCTCTCACCTTGAAATTGTGATCCCTAGTAATTGAGTCCCCCACTCTGGGAAAAAGCTTCTTGCTATCCACCCTGTCTATACCTTTCATGATTTTGTAGACTTCATTCAGGTCCCCCCTCAACCTCCGTCTTTCTAATGTAAATAATCCTAATCTACTCAACCTCTCTTCATAGCTAGGGCCCTCCATACCAGGCAACATCCTGGTGAACCTCCTCTGCACCCTCTCCAAAGCATCCACATCCTTTTGGTAATGTGGTGACCAGAACTGTACGCAGTATTCAAAATGTGGTTAAACCAAAGTCCTATACAACTGCAACACGACCTGCCAACTTTTGTACTCAATACCCCGTCCGAAGAATGAAAGCATGCCGTATGCCTTCTTGACCACTCTATCGACCTGCGTTGCCACCTTCAGGGTACAATGGACCTGAACACCCAGATCTCTCTGTGCATCAATTTTCCCCAGGGCTTTTCCATTTACCATATAGTTCGCTCTTGAATTGGATCTTCCAAAATGCATCACCTCGCATTTGCCTGGATTGAACTCCATCTGCCATTTCTCCGCCCAACTGTCCAATCTATCTATATTCTGCTGCATTCTCCGACAGTCCCCTTCACTATCTGCTACTCCACCAATCTTAGTGTTGTTTGCAAACTTGCTAATCAGACCATCTATACCTTCCTTCAGATCATTTCTGTATATCACAAACAACAGTGGTCCCAACACGGATCCCTGTGGAACACCACTGGTCACAGTTCTCCATTTTGAGAAACTCCCTTCCACTACAACTCTCTGTCTCCTGTTGCCCAGCCAGTTCTCTATCCATCTAGCTAGTACACCCTGGACCCCATGCAACTTCACTTTCTCCATCAGCCTACCATGGGGAACCTTATCAAACGCCTTATTGAAGTCCATGTATATGACATCTACAGCCCTTCCCCCATCTATCAACTTTGTCACTTCCTCAAAGAATTCTATCAAGTTGGTAAGACATGACCTTCCCTGCACAAAACCATGCTGCCTATCACTAATAAGCCCATTTTCTTCCAAATGTAAATAGATCCTATCCCTCAGTATCTTCTCCAGCAGCTTCCCCACCACTGACCTCAGGCTCATCGGCCTATAATTACCTGGATTATCCTTGCTACCCTTCTTAAACAAGTGGACAATATTAGCAATTCTCCAGTCCTCCAGGACCTCACCCGTGCTAAAGGATGCTGCAAAGAAATCTGTTAAGGCCCCAGCTATTTCCTCTTTTGCGTCTCTCAGTAACCTGGGATAGATCCCGTACAGACCTGGGGACTTGTCCATCCTAATGCTTTTTAGAATACCCAAAACATCCCCCCTCCTTATGCCAACTTGACCTAGAGTAATCAAACATCTATCCCTAACCTCAACATCCGTCATGTCCCTCTCCTTGGTGAATACCGACGCAAAGTACTCATTAAGAATCTCACTCATTTTCTCTGACTCCCTCGCATAACCTCACTGCTCGAGTCCTCCATTGTGCCCTCCTTCAGCACAGCTGTGATATCCTCTTTGACCGCTAATGCAATTCCTCCACCCCTTTTACCTTGCTCTCTATCCCGCCTGAAGCATCTGTATCCTGGGATATTTAGTTGCCAAAATGCCCTTCCCTCAACCAAATCTCAGTAATAGCAGTAACATCATACTCCCAGGTACTAATCCAAGCCCTAAGTTCATCTGCCTTACCTACTACACTTCTCACATTAAAACAAATGCACCTCAGACCACCTGTCCCTTTGCGTTCATCAGCTGCTCTCTGCCTACTCTTCCCCTTAGTCACACTAACGTTATTATCTAGTTCCTTACAGGCTTTAGTTACTACATCCTTACTGTCCACTAACCTCCTCATTTGGTTCCCATCCCCCTGCCACATGAGTTTAAACCCTCCCCAACAGCGTTAGCAAAAGGAACCCCGAGGACATTGGTTCCAGTCCTGCCCAGGTGTAGACCGTCCGATTTGTAACAGTCCCACCTCCCCCAGAACCGGTCCCAATGCCCCAAAAATCTGAACCCCTCCCTCCTACACCATCTCTCAAGCCATTCATTTATCCTGCCTATTCTTTCATTTCTGCTCTGACTAGCATGTGGCACTGGTAGCAGGCCTGAGATTACTACCTCTGAGGTCCTACCTTTTGATTTGGCTCCTAACTCCCTAAATCCTGCTTGTAGGACCGCATCCCGTTTTTTACCGATATCATTGGAGCCTATATGCACCACGACAGCTGGCTGTTCACCCTCCCCCTTCAGAATGTCCTGCAGTCGATCTGAGATATCCCTGACCCGTGCACCTGGGAGGCAACATACCATTCGGGAGTCTCGTTTTCGACCACAGAACCACCTATCTACTCCCCTTACGATCAAATCCCCTATGACTATAGACCTTCCACTCTTTTACCCGCCCTTCTGCACAGCAGAGCCAGCCACGGTGCCATGCTGCCTTCCCCTGGTGAGCCATCTCCCCCAACAGTATCCAAAACGGTATACCTGTTTTGGAGGGAGATGACCGCAGGGGACACCTGCACTGCCTTCCTGCTTTTTCTCTGTCTTTTGGTCACCCATTCCCTTTCTCCCTCAGCAACCCTAATCTGCGGTGTGACCAATTTGCTAAACGTGCTATCCACGACTTCCTCAGTATCGTGGATGCTCCAAAGTGAGTCCATCCGCAGCTCCAGAGCCGTCATGCGGTCTAACAAGAGCTGCAGCTGGACACACTTCCTGCACGTGTAGGAGTCAGGGTCATCAGCCACGTCCCTGAGCTCCCACATTGAACAAGGGGAGCATAACATGGGTCTGGGATCTCCTGCCATTTTTACTCTTAAGCTTAACTTCGTCCTACTGTAATATCAAATAATAGATAAATGAAATGAAAACATTTTTACCAATCAGTCTACTTACCAGCACACGATGAAAAAAAAGAAAATCCTTACCTTCTCAACACACCACAGAGTCTTTTTTTTCGGTTAGAGGAGGAGGGTGGGTGGGAGACACTACATGTGTAGTATCTTGGGTTTAGCCACTGCCCAACTATATCAGTTCACTCACCTTCCCAGAGTGCAATAGACTGCTCCCACTCAGCTCCGCTGCCGAAAAGAAGGACTTACCATCCTGGTAGCCCCCTGGTCCTCGCTCTCAACGGCCCCGCTGCTGCTGCAAAAATAGAGCGTTAAAATTGGACTTATCAGTTATCTGGAACATTCTTGTATACTCCGGTGAATATAGTCATAACCAATCTCTCTTCACACGTCAACCCTGCCATCCCAGGAATCAGTCTGGTAAACTTTTGTTGTACCAGAATGTCCTTCCTCAGATAAAGAGACCAAACTGCACACAATACTCCAGCTGTGATCTCACCAAGACCTTGTACAGCAAGACACCTCTGCTCCTATGCTCAAATCCTCTTGCTTTAAAGTCCAACAGACCAATTGCCTTCATCACTATCTGTTGCACCTACAAGCTTATTTTCAGCAACTGGTGTACAAGGACAATCGGGTCTTGTTGCATCTCCCCCTTTCCAAATTTCAATTCTCTTCACACCACCTTTGGACCATAAACTGATGACCTGCATAGATCTAACTCTGGTCCCATTCTATTCCTAATTGATTCCTATCCCTTGATGATATCATACACAGACGTTTCATCAACATCCACACATGCTTTGAGAACACCCAGGTTTTACCTTGCCACCATTTCTCTAATGTCAGATTCCTAGTCCAAAATCCAGTTTTGTGCAAGTTGTAATTCTCTCTGCTGTTCAACAGCACAAAGAATGAAGCTGTCATCCTCAACTCCCATTACAAGCTCTAAGTGATAGCTATCAAATCCATTCTGCAGCCCAGGATACTGTGTCAGGTGAGCAGGCCACTGGCAAACCCAATACAATTTGAGCCGACACTGAGCTACTGACCCCATATTGTCTCCATAAGAAAGATTGCTTACTTCCACCTATGCAGTGCCTTCTGTTCCAGCTGCAGCTTACCTTTTGTTGAAAATATTTATCCATGTGATATTTATCCATTTCAAATTTCTGTGTTCTATCTGGCTGATCTGTACCCTTTGTAAACTTCTGCTCATCCAAACCTGTACTGCTTGCACCCTGACTGACAATGGAGTCCTGCTTTGCATCACTCTTGTCCCTACAAATGTACATTGACTCCAGGTCATGGTCATGAGGATTTTTATCCTCACATATAAACCCCTTGGGTGTTCACCCTTGCCTATGTCTGCCCTAGAATGTCCCTGCTTTTCCATCTCTAACCACCAGGCTAACCTCCCATCCATTAGTGGTTAAATCTTCAATGGTCCAAACCACTGCTTTCCTCTAGAATTGCTTTCCTCAACTTTTCCAACACTATTTTCCATCACCCTTTTCAAGCCTTTTAGCAAAAACCACTTTTAACCAAGCTTCTGTCATCCATTGCAACCTTCTTTCACTTCAGATCCACCATTGCCTCATTTCATCACTGAAAACAAACCTTTCAATATTTGGAGTGTTACATAAATGTAAATTTCTGTCGCTGTGCTTTTCTGTTCTATATGGGATCGTGAATCTTTATATTGTATACAAGTTGTAAGGTTATTTACAATATATTTCATGCCATAGATAGCATGCTAGGCATTACAGAGAAAGACACTTCAGTACTTCAGACATCCCATTCATCGTAAAGATGTAGGTTTGGCTTTAAGTACTTGTACCATCACTAGGGAAATAGCATTAGAGAAATTATTGGAGCCAAAGGCAGATAGGTCTCCAGGCCCTGATGGCTTGCATCCGAGGAACCTAAATAAGTGCCTAGAGAAATAGTGGACGCAAAAACAGAAATTGCCGGAAAAGCTCAGCAGGTCTGGCAGCATCTGTGGAGAGAAATCAGATTAACGTTTCGGGTCTGGTGACCCTTCCTCAGAACCGTGGCTGTGGAGACAAGTTTTAGCAAATACCTGGTCAAACACCAGGAGTGACAGTGAAAATAATGATGGTGGACGAGAAAAAAGATTGGAATGGAAATCCTGTCGGAGAGAGGAGCAGAACTTCTTCAAGGTGGGCATGCCTAGAAGGGATGTGTCACTGAGTTAAATTCTAAATAAAAACCGAAAGAACTGCTGTAAATCAGGAATTGAAACAGAAATTGCTGGAAAAGCTTAGCAGGTCTGGCTGTATCTGTGGACAGAAATAAGAGTTAACTTCTTGGGTCCGGTGACTCTTCCTCAGAGATCGTGGATACATTGATTGTAATTTTCCTAAAATCCTTGGATTTTGGAGAAGTACCAGAGGGTTGGAAACTGCTATGTGATGCCACATTCAAAGTTTAGGGAGGTAAAAGAACAAAGAACATCCCACCCAGACCCTTCTCCCTACCTTTTCCCTGCAACACTGCAACTCCCAACACTATGGGGTAATTTAGCATGGCCAATCCACCTAACTTGCTCATCGTTGGACTGTGGGAGGAAACTGGAGCACCCGAAGGAAGCGCATGCAGACACGGGGAGAACTATAGCCTGATTAGCCTAACATCTATTGTTGGAAAAACTAGTGGAATCAATTATTAAGGAGTTGGTAGCAGAACATTTGAAAAATTATAATCGAATCAAGCAGAGTCAAGATAGCTTCATGAAAGAGATATCATGTCTGACTAATTCCTACCAGAGTGGATAGAGGAGAACCAGTAGATGAAGTGCATTAGGACTTCCAGAAGGCATTCAACAAGGTACACACAAAAGGTTAAGTCATGAGATAAGAGCGCATAGTGTCAGATGTAGTATATTGGCATGGATACAGAATTGACTGATGGGTAGGAAACAGCGAATAAGAATAAAGGGTCCTTTTCAGGGGTCAACTTGTGACCAGTGGGGTTCCACAGGGATCAGTACTGTGACCCGTAACTGTTTCTAATATATATTAATGACTTGGAGGAAGGAAGTGAATGTAATGTAGCCAAATTTTCATACAACACAAAAATAAGTGGAAAAGCAAGTTGCAAGAAGGATACAAACAGTTTATTCATAGGTTAAGTAAGTGGACAAAAAGTTGGCAAATGGTGTATAATGTGGTAAATGTGATGTTCATTTTGGAATGGAGCACACTGCAGAAAGGTACAAAACAAAGGGACTGGGGTGGGGGGAGCTTGCACACAAAACACAGAAAGCTAGCGCACAGGTGAATTAGAGTTACTGACTTAGAATTAGAATCCCCACAGTGCGGAAACAGGCCATTCGACTCAACAGGTCCGCACTGACCCTCCAAAGAATATCCCACCCAGACCCATCTCCCTACCTTTTCCCTGCAACACTGCAACTCCCAACACTATGGGGTAATTTAGCGCGGCCAATCCACTTAACTTGCTCATCTTTGGACTGTGGGAGGAAACTGGAGCACCCGAAGGAAACGCACGCAGACACGGGGAGAACGTGCAAACTCCGCGCAGATAGTCACCTGAGGCTGGAATCGAACTTGCAGCAGGTGCAGCAGGTTATCTGAAAAGCTAAGGGAATGTTGGCCTTTATTTCGAGGGGGTTGGAGTATAAGTGTCGGGAGGTCAGACTGCAACTATGCAAGGTGCTTGTTGACATGGACCACAGAGTGTAACCAAACGATTCTTCTGGATTCAGTTAAATATAATGAAGAGATGACTCGACATCAGCAATTTGCTTAAATGTGGCTGTTTATTAAGCAATAATAATGATAATAATGAGTTTAAAACGGGGAAAGAAAAGAAAAATAAAGTCTCACACTCTTTCGCCTGTTGGGGACCCCTTGATTGACGACTGGTCTAGACTTTAGGTTTACGCCTGGCACCACTCACAATCCTGGTCTAAGGTCAAGTCCAACTCAGAATGAAGCTTTCTCTCTCTCTTATACAGTGTAACAAACAGCCAGAACAGAGAAAGCAGATATAGAAGACAAAACTGCTTGCTAGTGCAGAAAACTAGCTTTTAATTGTGTTTTCTGTTGATTCCGGAGTTGAGGGAGTGAGGGAGTGAGTTGAGGGGGTTGGCTTATGAGGAGAGACTGAGTAGATTTGGATTATATTCATTGGAATTCAGAAGATTGAGGGGGGATCTTATAGAAACATATAAAATTATGAAGGGAATAGATAAGATAGAAGTAGAGAGGATGTTTCCACTGGCAGGTGAAGCTAGGACAAGAGGGCATAGCCTCAAGATTAGAGGGAGCAGATTTAGGACTGAACTGAGAAGGAATTTCTTCACCCAGAGGGTTGTTAATCTATGGAATTCCTTGCCCAGTGAAGTAGTTGACGCTACTTCAGTAAACACTTTTAAAAAAAGGGTAGATTTTTTTTGAACAATAAAGGAATTAAGGGATACGGTGAGAACGCAGGTAAGTGGATCTGAGTCCACGAAAGGATCAGCCATGATCTTATTGAATGGCGGAGCAGGCTCAAAGGGCCAGACGGCCTACTCCTGCTCCTAGTTCTTGTGTTCTTGTGTGTTTCTGCACGGGAATGTTCACAGTTCTCATTCAAGGTCACGCAGCTGTCGAATATTATCATTAATTTTTAATCCTTCAGCCCATCCTATACAATCCACCCCAATGACATTTGACAATGCATGTTACAATCACAAATCAGTGATAGCCGCACGAGAACGTGTAATGAGAGTATGTAACCTACACCAAAAAATTAAAACTACAATGAAAATAACTATCATCAATACATATAATATAACAATAGGGTGTATCATCAAATTAATGACCGCAGTGGACTTTTGGGACCAAACCTTAAATATACCTCACCAGTGATGTACAGTCAAGGCTGTGATGGAATCAGCAAATTGTGTTAATTGGCTATCTGATATGACCTGGCGACTTTCATATGATGTATATTTCTTCACCCCTTTGTCGCTAGTTCCTGACTAATATCATGAAATTGCTCCAACCGAGTCAAGTTGACAACTGGTAGAAGGTTTTGTACCCCAAAGGCAGTGCAGTAGTGCTGTACATTTTCCTATTTCCCTCACTGATATGATCTGTCTACTTGGGCATCATAGCTAGTGTATATATCTTTATAACAATGATTAATTGGAGGATCCTTTCAGATAAAATCTAAATGAATGGTGCATGATCTGGTAATACAGGACTGATTTTGTCCCGTATTATGAATATCTGTGTCATTATATGGAAGTAATTGCCACGTTCATGTTCCTGCAGAATGTTTAAGGGAGTACAGTTCAAATAGTGGGGTGTGGAATGGACATACCATACCAAATGGCCACCTCTTACAATCAGTCCCCCTGCCTGTCCCTGGTCTGGCTATAATAGGACTAACAGAGCACCTCTCATCCAGCTCGGACCACTTCGCATTAGCCCGCTCCTCATTCCGGCTGTGAAAGATTCCTGGTCTGGACCCTGAAACTGTGGAGATTACATACCTGCTTGCATAGCCAATTCCTCAAATGTTTTATACCTTCTGGTATGCTCTACCATTTTTCAATATCATCTTCCCAGTCTATTGGGGAAGGGGACTTGTGCATTCCACAATGATCCAGTTTGCCCTATGTTCCTAAAGACACTATTCACATGTGGATCAACACTTAGTGCTCCCAGATTCACTCGATCTGTGACACTCAGCATAATATGGGTGGCACCCTGGTCCCATGACAAAGTCAGCCAAAAGGCCAAAGGTTCACCCAGCTTCTGCTTAAATTGTGACCCCAGTTCCTGCGATTCAGACAAAGAGTAATCTCTCACTGTCCTTGCATCTTGTGGGTTCTGTCCTCCTTTGTTATGATGGGTCGTGCTGTGCGTCCCTTTCCTGAGGATGGCTCTGGAGGTGTAGCATCCCCTTCCCCATGTGCCCATTCAGAGTCTGAATAGGATGAATACCAAATGCCCCCATCTCAATGGTTAGCATCCCATTGTGAGATTATAATAACACGTGCACTTTGACTGGATCAACTTTCCAAATGCACCGTTTTGCTCTCTTTTTCTGTTGTACCATCACCAGATTGTATTCCATGTGGTTCTGTTTCTCCTTCACCTTCTCGGCTCTCTCCTGCGCTCTCTTAACTGCTTTTGTTAGAGTGATTTTACGCTGCTCTACCGTCATCAATGTGGTCTCAAGCTGCCTGTTTTTGGCTTGGCACTCTTCCAATTCTCTACAGGTAGAACACAAAGCTGTTAACAATATCCATCCCATGTGGGGTACACTGTCCTTGCTTTTGGAGAAGCCCATTTCTTGCAGGCACTCATGTACAACATCCTGTATGACTAACCCTCTTTTCTCTCTTTTTCTGGTCATAACTGTCCCCCATTCTTGCGGATTTCCTAATTGTGCTAATATGTGTTAGTGACAGACCAAAATTCAGAGTGCCACATTCCATCCTGGAATCCGTAAGGTCTCCGGAGCATCGGGTTGCCTTTCCGTTCTCTTAAATATTTTCCTGAATCCCATCATCGTCGCCAATAGTATCTTGGACCACAGAGTGTATCCAAGTGGTCCTTTTGGATTTTGTTAAATATAGCTAAGAGAAGCCTCAACAACAGCAATTTGCTTAAATCTGCCTGTTTATTATGTAATAATAATGATAATAATCAGTAAAATGATAATAACAGTAAAAAAAGAGATAAGAAAGGGAAAAAACAACAAGTCTTATGCCCTTCAGCCTATTGGGGACCCCTTGATCAATGGCTGGTCTGGAGGCTTGGGTTCATTCCTGACACAATCCACTATCCCTGTCCGAAGTGAAATCCAACTTGGAATGAAACTCTGTCTCTCTTATACAGTGTAATAAACAGCCAGCACAGAGAAAGTAGATACAGAAGACAAAGTTGCTTGCGAGAACAGAAAACAAGCTTTTAATTGTGTTGTCTGTAGTACACATGGGAATATTCACAGGTTCACATTCAAGGTCATGCAGCTGTCGAATATCACCGACAATTTTAGCCCTTCAGCCCATCCTATACACAGGTGAGACCACATCTGGAGTACTGTGAACAGTTTTCATCACCTTACTTAAGACAAGATATTACTTCACTGCAGGGAGTTCAGAGCACGTTCACTGGGATTCTCCCTGGTTATGGAAGGATTGACTTATGACTAAAGGTTAAACAAGTTGGGACTCTACTCTTTAGAATTTAGAAGAGTGAGAGAGAGGTGATCGCATGGAAACATATTGCCTTCTTAAGGGAATTGACAGCATAAATGCTGAGAGGATGTTTCCCCTCGTGGGAGAGTCTCGGACTAGAAGGCACAGTCTTAGAATAAAAGGATGACAATTTAAGTCAGAGATGAGGTGGAGATTCTTCTCTCAGAAGGTTGTGACTCTTTGGAACTCCTTACCACAGAGAGACGTGGGAGCAGAGTCCTTGTTTATAGTTATGGCTGAAATAAATAGATTCTTAATCAGTCAGGGAATCAAGGGTCACGGGGAAAGTGGATGTGAGGCATATTGAATCAGCGATAATCCTATTGAATGGGGGAGCAGGCTCGAGGGGCCGAATGACCTCCTATTTCCCTGGTCTTATTATACATTCAGTATTTCCTATATTGCGTGAAATATACTACTTCTATGCAATATGCAAATAATCTGTTATAAGTTATGTGCACAATATTATTTACTGTAGATGTGAGTGCTTAAGGTGATTTTGTAGAATGGTGATAATATTCCTACCTCTGTGCTCATAGGTCTGAGTTCAGTTTCTGCTTGCCCCAGAGATAATTATCACCTATAGGAAAGCGTTCGTTCAAAATCATTCTTTAAGTCGGCCTTTGAAGCCACGAAACATGACTTCGAAATTGCAGGCCAACTTCATACAATGAGCATAACAAGTTGGAATGAAGGAAACTGCCATCCTTACCTGGTCTGGCCTACATGTGACTCCAGACCCACAGCAAATGTGGTTGACTCTTAAATGTCCTCTGGGCAATTAGGGATGGGCAATAAATGCTGCCTGGCCAGCGACGCCCTCATCCCGTGAATGAATAAAGAAAAAAAAAGTGAGAAGTTACCATTTTAAAATGTCATCAGCTTCCAAAGCATAGAGTGGACATGAATACCCATGAACCTTAACAACACAGTCACACCGCCTGTTCGGTCCCTTAACCCTCAGTAAAAAGGCACTGGTAAATAAAATGTACATTTTGGGGAGAACAATTGATGCTGGCCACTGATGTGAGTACCATATGTCATGGCAGGAAAGGGGACTGGCTTTTATGCTCGGTTTTGGAGATGGGGAAGTGGGTTTGACCTACGCTCCAGGTTGACTTCTGTGCTGCAATTACAGTACTCTAACTTACAGATTTGTCTCAACAGAATGATTTTGGTGACAAGGGAGGAGTCCTCTAATTACAAACAGAATGAGCAAATTGTTGATTACATCTTGCCTGACAGCAGAGAATAAGTGTTTTTGTTGGATGAATAGGGCAAGGGCAATCCAGAGGTCAGCATTATCAATCTCCTTGGACTCCGGTGGTGAACAATTTAAAAAAAAAAATTCATTTCAGAGGAATTAGCTTCATGTCAACTTGTCAAGGTTCATTTCTTTCAGTATAAGTAAAATGTTGAGACATGAGGTAAAATTTGTCATTAAGGAACTGATTAGCACAACGGCCTTTCGCATCTGGGATTTGAGTTCAAATGCAAGCCAGACTGTTGAGGTGGAAAATATT
This sequence comes from Rhincodon typus, assembly GCF_021869965.1. NCBI lineage: Eukaryota > Metazoa > Chordata > Chondrichthyes > Orectolobiformes > Rhincodontidae > Rhincodon > Rhincodon typus. The sequence continues at coordinate 12,368,551 of NC_063336.1, read as the reverse complement.
TTCTGCCTGACTTTAAAAGTTCTGTGGGAGGATAGTTTGGGTAGTCATAGAAACAGAAGAATGGACTTAATCGGGTTAAGATTAACAGCCATCAATCTGGCCATTTCCAGTGTACTTAACGGTCCAGTCAGTTGAAAGGGGAGCCTTGGTTCACAGATAGAATTGTCACTTCTTAAACACTATAATGAAACCTCAACTAGAGATCCACACTACCGCACCACCCCCAACACACACCTTGTGAAACAGGAGATCACCACACTGACACATTGAGCTGCTTTTGTAAAATTCGAATGAAGCAGACACCATGTTGTTTGGCAGCTTAACCCTGCAACCTTTGACCTGCATCAAGGAGCAAATTATTTTAAATTCATTCATAGGAAGAGGGCATCAGCATTTATTGCCCATGTCTAGTTGCTCAGAGAGCAATTAAGAGTCCATCACATTGTTGTGGGTCTGGAGTCACATGTAGGCCAGACAGGTAAGGATGGCAGCTTCTTTCCCTTAAGGACATTAGTGAACCAGATGGGTTTTTCCAACAAGCAACAATGGATTCATGGTCATCATTCAATTCTTAATTCCAGTATTCTTTTGAATTCAAATTCCACCATCTGCTGTGATGGAACTCAAACCTGGGTCCCCAGAACATTACTTGGATTAACAGTCTAGCGATAATACCATTAGGCCATCACCTCCACAAATTAAAATGGCAACTCGCAGGACTTTGGCCCCAGAGATTGTAAATGCTCGCTTGTCCAGTGTTTGCAAAGTACTCAATCAGTGCTTGAAGAGAAAAAGAAAGAGCAGGGCTATGGGTAGTGTAATGACCTGGTTTGCTCACAAAGTAAGCCAGCACATTGATGGGCTGAATGGCTCCTTCAGTGCTATAACCAGTCTATGATCAGGCATGGTCCAGAAATAAGGTCTCTATTTCTAACTATGAGGATTCCTCATGAGGTAGAGAAAGAAAAACTTGGAGAAGAAGTAATTTTCTCAAAACATTTGAAAATAAATTGTTTAATTAATGGTTGAGCAAGGAATTAAGGGCTATATTAAGATGTGTCATATCCTTCCCAAGTTCAGTTTTAGAGTTAAAGACAGATTCAGGCAATAACCTTTAAGTAATTTAAAATAGCTCAATTTAAAGAGAAAGCTACTGGATTGTGGTAGTTAGAATTCTAGCACCCTGGAACACTTTGTCTAAATGAGATGGTGATCACTGCAGTGAGAAAGAGAAGGGATTTGTTGCACAGCAAGGTCAGTGAGGAGCACGGTCAGTGTACACGAGACTTCAGTGAGATGAAGGCTGAGTGAGGACAACATTGGAAGTTTGGTTCAAAATGGGAACTTGGTGTAAAAGGGGACAGAGGTGTTTTAACTAAGGTTTACTGGAAGAAGTAATCTCACCAGAGCGAGGTGTGAATGATGTGGATCAAAAATGTGGATCAAAAGGTTGACCTACATTGAGACAAGTTGTGAGTGGCTTCCTGTATATGCAGGGAAAGAAATTTAATTGGTGAGTATGATTGGTGAATATATTTCTAGTCTTTAAAATAAAACAAAGATCTTCAGTCTGTAGTTAGGTCGCCAGTGTCTTAATTCTCTCTTTCTTTCAGTAAAAATTACTGCTTAAGTATCGATACTGGTGATGTTTTTAAAATTTTATAGAAGCACAACAACATTATAATCAAGTGTAAAGGCCAAGGAATCTAGAGTCATTGATTTATAAATTAGATCAAATATAAAAGTGATGGCTGAAAGGGTGATGTGTTGCTGGACACTAATGTGATCCGGAGTGAACACAACTGTACTAAGTTTGTAGCTCAAAGAACTTTGGGTCTGAGTTGAGGAGCTAGGGTCTGAGCTGCAGACATTGTGCTACATCAGGGAAAGGATAAGTCAACTAGATACTATGCTCCAGCAAGTGGTGACAGCCCTCAGCCCAGGTTCAAATTGTTCTGTGATTAGGAACAGGAAGATGTGACTTCAGGTGAGATGGATGTGAGGACACAGGGAGTTGTAATTAAGCAGCCTCAAACTCTGCAATTCTTCAACAGTCACAAGGTCTTTCCAAGTTGTGTGGCCAAGAGTACGGACTGTCAGGAGAAGAAGTAAAATGATTACGGCACAGTGGTTCAGTGGTTAGCACTGCTGCCTTACAGTGCTAAAGACCCGGGTTTGATTCCACCCTTGGATGACTGTCTGTGTGGAGTTTGCACATTCTCCCTTTTCTGCGTGGATTTCCTCTGGGTGCATTGGTTTCCTCCCACTGTACAAAGATGTGCAGGTTCGCTGGATTGACCATGCTAAATTACCCATATTGTCCAGGGATATGCAAGCTAGGTGGATTAGCCATGGGAAATACAAAGTTAAAGGGTAAGGGGTTGGTCTGGGTGGGATGCTGCTTGGAGGGTTGGTGTGGACTTGATGGGCTGAATAACCTGTTTCCACATTGTAGGGATTCTGCGATTCACCTTGGTACAGGAAGCTATTTAAACAGGGGAAGGAAAGAGAAATGTAGTTGTGGTAGGGAACAGTATAATTAGGGGCATAGATACAGATCTCTGAAGCAATGAGTCACGGACCTGAAACATTTACTCTGAAACATTTTACTTCACAGATGCTGCCTGACCTGCTGAGCTTTTCCGGCAACTTCTGTTTTTGAGTCTTTAGACTGTGTTGGCTGCTTGATGCCAGGGCTAACAATATGTCCTTGGGGGTGAACAAGAACTTGAAGAGAAAGGGAGGGATCCAATAGGCATTGTCCATGTTGGTACAACATTGGTAGGACTAGAAATGAGGTTTTGCACTTAGGAACTAATTTAAAATGCAGAAACTCTGAGCTAATACTTTCCAGATTACTATCTGAGCCACAGGCAAACTAGTGAAATGAAGTCATGGAGTTAACTGTGTGGTTCAAAGGTTAGTGTAGGTGGAATGGCTTTCAGTTTGTGGGGCACTGGCACCAGTATTGTGGTAGAAGGGACTTTTTTCTGGTGAGATGGGCTTCATATGAACTGTGTAGTGACCAGTGGCCTGGCAGCTCCAATAGCTAGGGCAGTGAAGGTTATAAAGTGGAAGAGGCAGAAGGGCGGCTTGGGAGACTGGAAAATGCAAGCTTACAAATCAAAAAGTATCACAAGGCAGATATTCAGATAACATCACCCAGAGTGGTACACAAAGGTACAGGGTGTCAAAGAAACATAGAAAAACAACAGTAAATGGGGTCAAAGGGAAATAAATAGTAAAAAAAGGCAAAATTAATGACTCGTTTCTTGAATGAATTGAATTGCATCATTTATTGTCAGGTGTATTCAATTTAAAATGCAGTTAAAAGTTAAAACTATCATCATGTATCAGTGCCATTCTCATTAACTTAAAATGAAAAATAAAACAAAAATCTTGGAGAGAGTCCAACTTCCTCTTCTCCGCCGCTACAATCCCGCACTGGGCTTCACCAGCCCACTCCACTCCACAACCAGAGTCTCGCTCAGACTTTCACCAGCACATGCCATGCCACTTCTATGGTACTGCTTCTGGTTTCACAGGCTGACCAACTCTGCAACCACGCTACCTCTGAAGACACTGCCGCTCTGGACCTCATCAAAGCCACCTCCCTGCCAAATTGGTCTCTTTAGAAGGTAGCTTAAACAAAAACTCAAAAAAAACTGAGAAAAGAAGAAGAGGAGGAAAGGAAAAGAGAAGAAAGAGCAGTTGTGCTACGAAAACCTATGGGTCTAAAGACCAATAAGTCCCTTGGACCTGACGGGACACATCTTCAGATATCATAGGAAGTAGCTGCAATGCCGAGGCAGTGGCAGCAATTTTCCAAGAATTCTTATCATAAAGTCTGAAAAGACTGGAAAACTGCCACTAATGCCTTGTTTGAAAAGGGAAGGAGGCAAAAAACAGGCAGTTACAGCCCAGTTAGCCTAACACCTGTGATGACAAGGTTAGACTCAGCAGGTCTGGGAGCATCTGTGAAGGAAAAAACAGAGTTAACGTTTCGGGACCGGTGACCCTTCCTCAGACCCATCATCCTGATGAAGGGTCTCGACCTGAAACAGCGACTTTCCTGCTCCTCTCATGCTGCCTGACCCATTGTGCTCCTCCAGCTCCACACTGTATCAAATCTGACTTCCAGCATCTGCAGTTCTTGCCATCTCCTAGTCGCCTCAAACAGAATCAGCTTGGCTTTGTGAAGGGGAAATAATGCTTGAAAAAAATTAACAAAATTCTTTGAGGAGGGAACAAGCAGGATGAAGAAAGGGGGAGCAGTGTATGTAATATATTTGCATTTTCAGAAGGCATATATTAGGCTACTTGATAAGAGTCCATGGTGTTGAAAGTGGTATATCAGTATGGATTAAGAATTGGCTAACTAATAGAAGACAGAGAGTTGAGATAAGAGTGACCTTTTCAGGATGACAATCTATGACTAGTTGTGTACCGCATGATTAGTGCTGGTTTTCCTTGTTTTCCTTCTGGAAAGACAAGACACTGAATATTTCAGTTCTAAACAGAACACTGTACCAAGTGGGGTCACACAGTGGTGGTGATGATCACTCTGTGATCAATCACCCTGTAATTGATCACTCTGTCATCATTTTTATTTGTAATTGTTCACTTTGCAAGAGATCTCCTATAATTGATCACAGTAAACGATAATTCTGTTATCAATAATCCCATAATCAATCAACCTCCAATTAATCGCCCTGAGGTTGAACACTCTGCAATCAGTTGCCAGTGACCAGTCACCCTCTAACCTATCATCGCTCTGCAATCAATCACTTTGCAATCAGTCTTGCTGAAATAGGCCACCTGACAAATGATCACATTGAGTTCAATTGCCCTGAAATCAATTGCTGCGTGCTCAATTACTCTGCAAAAACGCTTGGCATGCTGGGTGAAAGCAAGTCACATTCATAACTTTTTAAATATGGACTTTTTAATATGGACAAGGTACTGCTGTGAATGTGGGAGCTGAAGGTATGATCAGAATGAAAGGACTAATTCATTTATGTGGAAAGTCGATGTCTATGGAGGGACAACCAACACCCACTTTGAAATGGCATTCTAGGCATAAATCCACTTGAGATTTTACAGCTTCTATTCTGTAGGCATTTACAAAAACTCAAGTATAATGGACCCCCAGACTCTGTCTGCAAACAGAACTTTAACCTTTTTCTGAAGAAGGATCAGTAGACTTGAGACATTAATTCTGTTTTCTCTGCACAGTTTCTGCCCAGACCTGCTGAGTTTCTCCAATAATTTCTGTTTTTGCATGTTTGAAAAGATCTCCAGCATCCCGTTTTATGCCTTGTTTTTATGAAACTTAACTTGGCTGCTCCATATCTCCTTTTGCTATGACAAGTAGGTCTGAATGTCTACCATCATCCCTATAGATTAGGAATGGCTTTGAATCAGTTCGAATCATTTGTATGGACAATATAGGTATAAATCATCTAGTCAAATAATCGAAACTGATTTCAAGTAACACATCTTCGTCATTCCAATGACCAGCCTGCAAGATTAATTCAATCTGGAGGCTGACAAGACCATCCACAAAAAGAAGAAAGGACTCTGCCTAAAACAACAGTCTTCTTAGGCAGTAATTTATCTTTACTGGCAAGATTAATCTCTATAGACGTTTGGCCACAGCGTAATTAGAAAAATGCAGAGACGTTCAATCTCTGTTTATCTACAAATAACCATGAGAGAGAACTGATCAGGCCTATACTTTTTGCATTCTACAGTACTAAATTGAACATGTGATATTTATTGTTATTTTGTTAATAGCCCAAGTACATCCTTCGCTTCTAAAATTAATCTTTTCTTGTGTTTGTCTGTGTATTTAAGAGGAGTGAATATTTTCATGGTATTTGTATTTCAGGGTATTGTGTGAATTTCGTTGATTCAAATACACCAAGACGCCAGTTTTGTCTCTTTCATTAGAAGTCACAACACTCCAAACATTCTTAAAAATATTCATCTTCTGGCAGGCTGCCAAGAGTTGAGGGAAAAGGGGGAAAAATTCTTCTACGATTTCTCCCTGTCTGTAACACTCTGTTACCAATCATTCTGTAATTGATCACTCAACAATCAATGACTCTCTGATTAATAACTTTGCAATTAATCATCCTGCAACTGATCACTCTGTAATCAATCACAATGCATCAATTGCCCTACAATCAATCACTCTATAGTTATTCACTCTGTAATTAATCATTCTACAATCAATGACACTGTAATCAATCACCCTACAATCAATTGCTCTGCAAACACACTTGATCCTTTAGTAATCAATTACTCAGATATCAGTTGCTTGCGATTAGTCAGTCTAATCAATCCCTCTGCAATTAATCACCTTGCGATCAGTCACTGACACTGAAATCACAATTAATCACTTTAATTAATCACCCTGGGATCAATCACTGACAGAAGATCACAATTAATCATTGTCATCAATCAGTCTGAAATCAATTTTACAATACTCATGTGCCCTGCAATCTTAATTGATCATTCTGTAATCAATCATGCTATAATCAATAGTCCGGCAATTAATCACTTTGTAATCAATCACAGTGTAACTCATTACATCACTGAAAACTGTCTTTGAAATTTCTGTCTGGTCCTCAACTATAGGCTCAGCGTCCCTCAATCCATAGATTACTCGGAGCACCAAGCAAGTAAGCATGTTCTATTTTTCCCCATTTACATGATGAGATAAAGTATGCAATCTGCATGTGAATTAAATGCCTATCTCCAAAAAAAAACACCAGTACTTCTGAAAGGTGGTAAATGAACAGAAATCTGGTGTATATTGGTGTGCACTAACTCCCAGATCCCTACACATTGCTAGACCCCCTGAAAACAATGTCTAACTCGTTACAATGGACCTAGTTTTCTCAATATCCAAATTCAGGATGATTCCCATAACTTACAATCTGAGCAAATTTAGGAATCTAAGTCTGAAACAAAGCCTCACTTTGAAATTCCAATAAAGCTGAAACCAATTTCACGCATGAGCATACTATTTCGGTGCAGGAATGGGCCACCCAACCCCCTGATCCTGCTCCACTGTACTAGGGGAAGAATAGGGCCCCTTAAAGAGAAGCAAGGCCACCAATGTGTGGAACCACAGGAGATGGAGGAGATACTAAACAAGTAATTTGCATCAGTGTTTACTGTGGAGAAAGATATTGAAGATTGAGAACGGGGAAATAAATAGCGACATCTTAAAAAATGTTCTTATTACAGGGGAGGGGTGCTGAATGTCTTAAAAAGCATAAAGGTGTAAAAATCCCTGGGACCTGATCAAGTGTTCCCTAGAACTCTGTTGGGAGGAAGGAAAATGATTGCTGGGCCCCTTGCTGAGATATTTGTGTCATCGATTGCCACAGATGAGGTGCCGGAAGGCTGGAGGTTGGCTAATGTGGTGCCACTATTTAAGAAAGGTGGTAAGGAAAAGCCAGGGAGCTATAGACCAATGAGCCTGATATCGGTGGTGGGCAAGTTGTTGGATGGAATCCTAAGGGACAGGATATACACGTATTTGGAAAGGCAAGGACTGATTAGGGATAATCAACATGGCTTTGTGTGTAGGAAATCGTGTCTCGCAAACATGATTGAGTTTTTTGAAGAAGTGACAAAGAGGATTGATAAGGGCAGAGCAGTGAATGTGATCTATATGGACTTTATAGTCAGGCTTTCGGCAAGGTTCCTCAAGGTAGACTGGTTAGCAAGGTTAGATCACACGGAATAGAGGAAGAACTAGTTATTTGGATACAGAACTGGTTCAAAGGTAGAAGACAGAGGATGGTGGAGGGTTGCTTTTCAGACTGGAGGCCTGTGACCAGTGGTGTTCCACAAGGATCGGTGCTGGGTCCACAGCTTTTGGCATTTATATAAATGAATGGGATGTGAACAAAGATTTGCAGATGAAACCAAAATTGGAGGTGTAGTGGACAGTGAAGAAGGTTACCTCAGAGCACAACAGGATCATGATCAGAAGTGCCAATGGGCTGAGGAGTGGCAGATAGATTTTAATTTACATAAATGTGAGGTGCTGCGTTTTGGAAAGGCAAATCAGACTTAAACACTTAATGATAAGGTCCTAGGGAGTGTTGCTGAACAAAGAGATCTTGGAGTGCAGGTTCATAGTTCCTTAAAAGTGGAGTCACAGGTCAATAGGATAGTGAAGAAGGCGTTTGGTACGCTTGCTGATATTGGTCAATGCATTGAGTGCAGGAGTTGGGCGGTCATGTTATGGCTGTACAGGACATTGGTTAGGCCACTTTTGGAATACTGTGTTCAATTCTGGTCTCCCTGTCATAGGAAGGATGTTGTGAAACTTGAAAGGGTTCATAAAAGGTTTACAAGGATGTTGCCAGGATTGGAGGGTTTGAGCTATTGGGAGAGGCTGAATACACTGGAGCATCAGAGGCTGAGGGGTAACTTAATAGAATTTTATAAAATCATGAGGGGTATGGATAGGGTAAATATACAAGGTCTTTTCCCTGGGGTGGGGGTGTCCAAAACTATAGGGCATAGGTTTAAAGTGAGAGGGGAAAGATTTAAAAGGGACCTAAGGGGCAACGTTTTCACACAGAGGGTGGTGTGTGTATGGAATGAGCTGCCTGAGGAAGTGGTGGAGGTTGGCACAACTGCAACATTTAAATGGCATCCGGATGGATATATGCATAGGAAGGGTTTAGAGGGATATGAGCCAAATACTGGCAAATGGAATTAGATTAATTTAGGATATCCGGTCAGCATGAACGAGTTGGACCGAAGGGTCTGTTTCAGTGTATATCTCAATGACATTATGACTTTAAGACCATGGCTGACTTCATTCCTGTCTACCCACAATAACCCCTCACTGCTGCATGTAAAAAATCCCAACAACTCAGCAATGACATGATAGGGAGAAGAGATCTGAGTCTCCACCCTACTAAAATGGCTATCATTCTGCCTGTTCTAGCTCATCAGAGACAAACAAACACAGAAATTGTTGGAGAAACTCAGCAAGTATGGCAGCATCTGTGGAGAGAAGAGAGTTAATTTTTTGGTCCAGTGACCCGTCTTCAGCATCTTCTTGTTCTGGAGAAGAGTTATACTGGACTCATAATGTTAACTCTGTTTCCCTCACCTCAGTTGCAGCCAGGCCTGTTGAGTCTGACCTGTCAGATTTCCAGCATCTGCAATTCTTTCTTTTAATCCAAACCATTGGAAGGTTGGTTAGTTTAGTTGGCTGAACTGCTCGGTTGCAGTGCAGAATGACGCCCACAATGTGGATTTAATTGCCAGAGGCTACCATCAATGTCCCACCTTGCCCTGTACCTGAGATGCTGTGACCCTCAGGTTAAATCACCACCAATCATCTCTCTGCAATGACAGAGTGGGACTATGGTCACCCAACTTGATGTGGGAGGTGATGGCCTAGTGGCATTATCACTGGACTGTTAATTCAGAGACCCAGATAATGTTCTGGGGACCTGGCTTCAAATCCTGCCACGGCAGATGGTGGAAATTGAATTCAGTAAGTATCTGGAATTATGAGTCTAGTGGTGACCATGAATCCATTGCTGATTGTTGGGGAAAAACCCATCTGGCTCACTCATGTCCTTTATGGAAGGAAACTTCTGGCCTACATGTGACTCCAGTCCCACAACAATGCAGTTGACTCTAACTGCCTTCTGGGCAATTAGGGATGGACAATAAATGCTGGCCAAGCCAGTAACACTAACATCACATGAATTTTTTTTTTTTTTTTTTAAAAAGTTATTTTCTTGTGCAGTGATCTGTCTAATCTAAAATGCAATGCTCAAAACGGATGATGGGAGAAAGATTCGACAGAAAACTAATTGGCAGCAGAATTCAAGTAATTGGAGAACCTTTGAAAAGTGCTGTAACCAACACAATGGGCTGAACGGCTTCCATTTGTGCTCTTTGATTCTATGCAGATCAGGAAGAATGACTCATGTGTTGTTGCATGTGAGGGTTAGAATTAACTAGCACAGCCAAAATGTTTAATCACTATCCCTTTTAACTTGCAGGACTGAGCGTATGTTTTGTTACTGCAGTTAGATTCTGTCATGTCCCATTGATCACAACTAGACTCGAGCAAGTACACCGCTGCAAATTCTGTTTCACTGCAGCCCTTATGATGATTGCACTAATAATTATATCCTCCTAATATACCGTACATGCTAAATATATTTGCCTGTTAGTCATATACCGTTGTTCAAGGTCAAGTCTTTTCAATTGGCAAAGATAAATGGACAATTATTATCTGTAATAAAAACATAAAATGCTGGAAAATGCCCAACAGGTCAGACAGCATCCATGGCAAGAGATTGAGATAAAATTTCAAGGTAGTGACTTTTCATCCCACTGGAATATATTTGAGATTTCTAGCCTTTAAACAGACACAGAGCCTAAGAAAAGCAGGAAAATAACAAAGGGGGAAGAGGTGGGATCAGAGAGTTAGAAGGGGGTGACAAGATGACAAAATGGATAATGGTGGAAAGTATAAGGAGGTGGACATGAGACTAAGTATGGAAACAGGAGGCTGGCCAGGAATGATGTTAAGTGGGTAGAGCAGAATAGCAGTGAGGGAGGACAGTATGAAAGCCTGGCAAAGCAGAGAGGGTTGTCATATTAAATGTGCTGAAATGTTAAGCATGACTAACCTCAATCGTCTTGGGAATGTGAGTTTTTTTTTTCTCTGTAAGAATAACTTTAGAACATTAGAAACGCAAGTATTAAGATACAACATTGGCATCTACTCAATGAGAAAAATTGTCCAACTACTGCCCCATCAGTCTCCTCTCGATCATCAGTAAAGTGATGGAAGGTGTCATCTACAGTGCTTTCAAGCAGGACCTGCTCAGCAATAACCTACTCAGTGACGCCCAGTTTGGATTCCGCCAGGGCCACTCAGCTCCTGACCTCATTACAGCCTTGGTTCAAACATGGACAAAAGAGCTGAATTCCAGAGGTGAGGTGAGAGTGACAGCCCTTGATATCAAAGCTGTATTTAACTGAGTGTGGCATCAGGCAAAACTAGAGTCACTGAGGATCAGGGGGAAAATTTTCTACTGGTTGGAGTCATAGCCGGCACATAGGAAGATGACTGTGTTTCCTCAGGGTAGTACCCCATATGCAGTTGCTTAATCAATAACCTTCCCTCCATCATAATGTCAGAGTAGAGATGTTAGCCAATGATTGCACAATTTTCAGAACAATTCATGACTCCCCAGATGCTACGCAGTCACTGTCCAAATACAGCAAGACCTGGACAATATCCTAGCTTGGGCTGACAAGTGGCAAGTAACATTCGCACCACACAAATGCCAGACTATGACCATTACCAAAAGAAGACAATCTTATTGCTGCATGACATTTGTCGCTACCATCACTGAATTCGTCACTGTCAACACTCAGAGATTTCCATTGACAAGAAACTGAACTGGACTAGTCAGACAGATTCTGTTGGTATGAGAGCAGGTCAGAGGCTAGGAAGCCTGCAACAAGTATCTCACCTCCTGACTCTCCAAATCCTGTCCATCATCTACATGGCACAAGTCAGGAGTGTGATCAACAACTTCCAAAGATCCATTCCCTCCACCAACAACGCTCAGTAGCAATAGTATGTACTATCTATAAGAAGGACTGCAGAAATTTACCAAGGCTGCTTAGACAGCAGCTTCCAAACCCAGAATCATATCTTTCTAGAAGGACATGAGAAGCAGATACATGGGAACCACCTCCTGCAATTTCCCCTCTAAGCCACAGACCATCCTGACTTGGAAATATATATTGCCATTTCTTTAGTGTTGCTAGGTCAAAACTCTGGAACCCCTTCCCAAATGGCATTATGGGTGTAACTACAAATCACGAACTGCAGTGGTTCATGAAGACAGCGCGCGACTACCTTCTCAAGGACAACCAGGGATGGGCCATAAATGCCAGCTAAGCCAGCAATGCCCATGACCTATTAGTGATTTAAAGTAAGTTATCCTTTGATTCTGCTCCAGTGTTCAATACATCATGGCTTATTTTCTACCTTAACACCACAAATTATGGCTCATATGAGATAAACCTACCTTTGGACTCCTTGTGAGTATTGGGATTATTCTACACAAATCATCAACAGAATTTGTTTTGTCAGACCATGCATTGGGCATGTGGTCATGTGTTTCCCATGATTACCCACTGGTCGGAGATCATTAGATGACAGCCTTCAACAATACACTCTTGCATTGAGAGGGAAAGATTCTGTATCAACTTAAATTATTGCTTAGTAGTGTAGAACTTCAACATTGCTAAACAGAGAGAAGAAGGTGAAGTTTTCTTGTCTGGCTCTCATTGGAGCTCAGATGAGGAAAACGATTTAAAAAGGACATGAGGGGCAACTTTTTTACACAGGGAATGGTTCACGCGTGGAATGAACTTCCAGAGGAAGAGGTGGAAGTGAGCACAGTTACAAAGGTTTGGATGGATATGGGCCATGCGCAGGCAAGTGGGACTAGATTATTTGAGATTATGGTCAGCATCAACTGGTTGGACCAGAGGGTCTGTTTCTGCACCGCATTGACTCTACGTAAGAGACAAATTTAAACAAACTGACAATATAAGAAGAACCAGATCAAACCATCCCTCACCATGTATCACACAAATTCATGAAAGGGTCCATATACATCTTGTTTGGCCCTTTTCCAGTTCTCAGTCTGGATTACCGTGAAAGAGAAAGGTGTGTCAAAAATATCAACAGCAGGCAAAGCCAGCTGTCTCACACTACTACTATGCAGCAAATCCATGAGCAGATTTCTCCGCCTATAAGATGTTGCTTATCAACCACACAAATACGTAATGTGATATGTCAGTTTCAGTATAGGTGTGATGCCAGTATGTAAGTCATACATCCCAGCAACTGGCAGAGCATATCCTGTCGATCATTCCCAGCAGGCAGCATTCTGCTTGTACTCAACCAGCCCAGGAAAGCTTTCATTAGATGCAAATCTGTTACTGCAAATCCTCTGTTAAATAATCCAAACTGTGCTAAGAGTTACACTGGAAACCAACTTTGAGACCATAAGTGAGGCTCACAGTGTGATGCATTTGCACGTGTAAGAAACTATATTCATAAAACTGCACAAAGTTTTAGAAGTATAGTTTCTAATACGTGCAAGTGATTTGTACATATGTTTATGCATACTTTTCTTTTAAGAAACGGGTTAATGCGACAGCCAAACACTTCTACATCTGCATGGCAGCACACTTCCCAAGCAGAATCTATCTGCCTGGCTTGACAATTAAGATTGACAAGTAGATGTTATTATTGCATCGCCATGCCAATGATGGCACAACCAATACCCACCGTTTTCTTATGTAGTGTAACACACTGTTCCTTTTATCAAGTGTCTCTTTTTTCTCACGCTGGCTCAAGGCTACTCCACTCTGCAGTTTCACTTCATCCTCTGGCTCATTCGTTGTGCTAACAAGAAACTTTTTCTTTTCCTTTCGGGCATCAAAGCCCACAAGATGCAACAACTAAGAGTTACCCATGGCCCTCATGGAACCTTCCTCCCCTCTCCTTCCCTCTGACTCCATCCCCTCCCCCAACCTCACCTCCTGTTTGGCATTCACCGCCCATTCTAACCTTCCATTCTCCAATGCTGAATGTTCTGTGCTCAGCAAAGGTCTCAGCTTTATCCCTCTGTGTCCCCACCTTAACAAATTTCAGGCACAACATGACGTCAAACTCTTCTTCTGCTGTCGTCACCTCCGTGCTCATTTCTTTGGACAAGAGTCCTCTCCCCATCCTACAGACCCCTTCTTCCAGCTCCAACACTCTCCCTCCACCTGGACCCCTCCCTCTGGCCTTTCACCTGCACTCCATCTGTTCATCGAGAACTGTCAACGTGACATTGATCACCTCAATTTCTCCACCCTCCTCACCCAACCCAACCTATCTCCTTCTGAACTGATTGCAGTCCGTGTACTCAGATCCAACCCTGACTTTGTACTGACCTCTGCATTGCAGAGACTCAGGGCCAGCTCTCAGATACCTCCTCCTATCTTCCCCTGCACCATGACCCCAAATTTTCAAAAAAAAAGTGCAGTTCTGAGGAAGGGTCACCGGACCCAAACCATTAACTCTGATATCTTTTCACAGGTCTGTTGGCAGACCTGCTGAGCTTTTCCAGTTACTTCTGTTTATACGTCTCTTGTTTCACTCCTACCGAGTGCAAGTTGTAAAGTGTCAATTTATTTTCTTTTTAGCAATGTATTAATTCCTCACAATGTTTAATAAACGTGCGTAAGGAAAGCTGAGTTGATCTAGAACAAAGAGGTTACAATATAAACTTAGTCTAAGAACAGGGGCTTCAGGAGGTTCATAAAGGTGAAGACAAATATGGAAATTTTTAATATGAGAATATCAACAGCAATTGGAGATGCTACAGTGGTAGGGGTTTGCTGCTGAAGACAAGGGGTAATGATTTTAGTTGAAGGAACAGCACATTTGAGATTACAAGGATCATTAACATTTCAGCCAAGTATGGGTAAGACAAAAGAGGCACTTAAAGTTTGCCAAAATCATAATGAAACATGGACTATTGTTCATGTTCATCCAGCTCTACACCTTGTTATCTCATGGACTATTGATGCTTGGATTCCATCATTTGATTTTTAATACCTGGTACATTCATGGACTGAAATGATCATCAGAAGGGAAAACGTTGATTTAAAATGACTGCATTCCGAAATCAGCTGACCACACAGCTTAGCCAAGCTTCGTGGAACCAATTTTTAGAACTGAAATATACTTATTTATGGAAAAAAAACACTGAAATGGATCTACCCAGTCAAGCCTGAAGAATTTGATTTCAATTTATACCTGTTTGATAAGTTTCACATATTGGAAATGTGATCTACAATTATCAAACTTGGAAACAGTGAGCTCAGACACTGAAATATGCCAAACCAGTATTTCAGGGAACTGCTTATTACATTGTTGAACTGAAAGGTTTGTGACTGGATCAGCTGGAGAAAGTGGACTCTCAGCCTCTGAGGAATGAAATAGTAGAAGATGGAACTGATTAAATAGAAACAATTGGATATTGAGAACACAAAGGATAGCCAAAAACATTTGCTACTGCTGCTGATAGAACACATCAACTGAACAACTGTGGTCTCAGGATAAAAGCTTTACACCTCAACAACACTGTAAATAATGTAAATCGCATTTCCTCCTTCTTAGCCCCTCTTAACTTTCTAACTGTGTTTATGTATGCTTGATAGTGCATTGCGTCTGTTTTTCTTGGGTTTAGCACATAATAAAATTACTCTTTCTTTCATTCAAGAAAACCTTATAACTGGCTCTTTGCTGAAATGGTAGATGTTGGGCAATTGCGTTTTTATTAGAGAGAGAGGTAAAGGCTTATGCTAAAAAGAGTGTAAATTTTTGTTGTAGCTAACTGAGGGAGGCTGAAAAGAGCTGAGCCAATTCAGCTCTCCTTACCAAGTTGTAAGATGATAGGCTGATAAAATCATTGAGCAGTGGAGCCCAGATGGAGGTCATTCATGACTGTGTTTATTCTTTGGAAGAGCTATCCAATTAATTCTGCTCACTGACTCTTTCCAAAGAGCCTTCAACTTTCTTTGTTTCATCTTTTGAATGTTACTATTGACTCTGCTTTCAAGTAGTGCATTCTAAATCATACCAAACTTGTTGTGTAAAAAAAATGTATTCCTCATATTACCTCTGATTCTTTAACTTATTGTCTTATAGACTGCTTTTGGAATATTGCATTCAATTCTGGTCTCCCTGCTTTGGGAAAAATGTTGCTAAACTTGAAAGGGTTCAGAAAAAAAATTTACAAGGTTGCTGCCAGCATTGGAGGGTTTGAGAAGTTGAGTAGGCTGGACTTACTGTTCCTGCAATGTTGGAGGCTGAGTGGTGACCTTATAGAAGATTATAAAATCATGACAGATATGGACAGGGTGAATAGTCAAGGTCTTTTCCCCAGGGTAGAGGAGTCCAAAACAAGAGGGCACATGTCAAAGGTGAGAAAGGAAAGATTTAAAAGGGACCTAAGGGGCAACGTTTTCACGCAGAGGATGATGTGTGTATGAAATGAGCTGCCAAAGGAGGTGGTGGAGGCTGGTATTATTATAGTATTTAAAAGGCATCTGCATGGGTACATGAATAGATGGGGTTAGAGGGATATGGGCCAAATGCTGGCAAATGGGACTAGGTTAATTTAGGATATGTGATTGGTATGGACGAGTTGGACCAAAGGATCTGTTTCAATGTTATTCAGCTGTATGATTCTAAAACTCTATCTGATATTGCTGGTTGAAATCTCCTGGCACCTCCAAAATCCTGATCTCTGCTGTACTAGAGTGAGAAATGCATAATGTTTCCATAGTTTTTGTGGCAATAAGGAACTAGTGTTTTAATAAGTAGCTTTCATTGCTGCCAAGGATACTGGGATAGCTGCACCTCCATAGCTGTCTCTTGCTGTTCAGTAAGAAAGTGTGAGAAGAAGTGATTACAAATCCCTGCACTCAAGGAAAATGAGGAGAGGAGAGAATAATTGAGGTAACGTGGAATAAGCAATTAAAAAAAACTAGAAAGAACAGAAATCATCGGAAGTACAAAAAGATTTGTATATATTGAGCACTTTCACTGCTCAAGGCCACTCTTTGTATTTTACAACACTTCCAAAGGAGTTTGTACTATTAGCAATGTACAGCAGAGTTGTGCATTATAAATATCATTGCAAAACTGAGAACATTAAGTTTGTAAAAGTTGGTTGAGGAATATATGTTGGCCCAAACATCAGGGAGAACTTCCATTCTGTTCTTTCAAAGTAAGACCTTTAACATGACATACAATGCTCCTCAGACAGGCTACTTTCAAAATAAGACTTTTAACAACTGACTGAGAGAGTAAATGGAGTTCTGAAGAAGAGTCGCTGAACTCAAAGCATTAACTCATTCTTGCTTTCCACAGATGTTGAGTTTCCCCAGTATTCCCTGTGTTGGAGTAAACAAAGTCTTGCTTTAATGTCTCATCTGAAAGACAAGACTTCCGGTGTAAAACACTTCCTCGGTACTTTACTGAAGCTTCAATCCAGACCTTGTACTAATGCAGCTGAAACATGACCCCATAATAGGAACATAGCAACAGGGGCAGGTCATTTAGCCCTTTGAGCCTGTTCCACTACTCCATGAGATCATGGCTGAGCAGCAACAGAACTGTCTTTGTCCCCGTATCCATTAATACCTACCGCTAACAAAGAATAATCAAAAGCAGAAATTGCTGGAAAAACTGAATATGTTGACAGCATGTGTGGAGAGAAAGCAGAATTAATGCTTCCATTCCATTGACGCTTCTTCAGAACTATTTTCACATCTTGTGTTTCTTAATGCTTGAAAAGAAAGTAACAAGGATGTTAGAACGTGGAATGAGCGGGAGAATGAAGTGGAATTAGGGGCAAGATAGCTCTGAGCCAGCGTGAGGCGCTAATGATGGAGGGGGTGCGAGAGAGAGAGGTTGAGAGTGTGGATAAGATACCACATGGCACTGTGTGCATCTCAGGATGTGGCGAAAGCAGCCAGTCTGAAAAGCATTGTATGTCATGGAAATACCTCTGATCCTGGGTGGATACAAAACATGAAGGATGAAGCTGGATTTAGAATCCACGAGGAGCGAGTCTGAGCTGGAGGCAGTCACTGAGGAACGTGATGTGTCTGTAGAAGTGAGTTTTGGCAAAAACCTTGTCAAACAAGAATGGTTCTGAAGAAGGGTCAAAGATGCTGCCGGACCTGCTGAGTTTCTCCGTAATTTCTGTTTCTGTTCCTGATTTTCAGCATCTGCAGTTTATTTTTTCATTAAAGAATGATTAATCTCAGCTTTAAAATTACTTGGCATCAATTTTCATTTACAGAAAAGAGTTCTAAAATTTAACCATCCTTTGCATGAATATGTGTCAGGAAAGATTTGGGCTCTAGTTTCTTGACTTTGCCCTTCAGTTCCAGACTCCCTAGTTATCAGAAATAGCTCCTCTGAATTTACTTTATCTGACCCTCTTAACTTCTTAGAAGGTTCACTCAAATCATTCCTCAACCTTCTAAATTCCAGCGAATACAGTTGCAGTTTATGTAATCTTTTCTTGGAGCTAAACCAGTTGGATGCTAGGTATCATTTCAATAAATCTGGACTGCATGCTTTGCATGTACAATGTATCTTTTTAAGCTGTGGGATGGAGAACTGCTACAATACATCAGGTATAGTCTAACCAGCATTTTGTATACCTCCTTAAACTCTGTTCCTCTACATATAAGGGCTGGCATTTCATTTAACATTCTGTCTTCTATATTTATTTATTACATTTGTATGATCTATATATGCTGGAACCATAAGACTTTTTAAATAAAACAAAAGAACTTAAGATGTTGAAGATCTCAAACAATAAACAAAAATGACTGGAGAGACTCAACAGATCTGGTAGCATCAGTAGAGAAAAAGCAGAGTTAATATTTTTAAGTCTAGTGACCCTTCTTCAGAACTGAAAACTTTGTGTTTGGTTCGTCCCCATTTAGAAAGTATCAAGTTCCATTCTTTTACAGACCCAGTGTGGATGACCTCACATTTGTCCACTTCAAAATCAATTTTTAATCTATCGACTCTTTTTGATAATTGCAAACTAATGATATATAAGCAGTACTCATTTACGATGGCGCACATAATGGATTTACCTCGATGCCTTACCCATCCTATTGGTACTTTGACACCACAGATCAACCAACTCACACTCAGGTTGTGTGTGGTGTTGTGAGCTCTGTGTTCAAGGATCATTGAGAGTGTGTCATCGATTTGGCACGTGTCAAACACACCAACCAACAGGTCTAAGCTCTCAAATCCTTTAATTGGTGAACTTAAAAGACCCACAAGAACTGACTTGTTCCCAGCTACCAACCATGTAAACACAAACTGTTGTCTGGAACTAATCCAGTCATGACCTTACCTCATGGAAACTGTAAATGATTTATGTTTATGTAGAACCTTTCATTTAGGAATTCTGAAAGCCTGTCAATGACAAGTAAGCTACTGTTATTTATTGTGGTCAGTATTGTGTAGCCAAACCATGTATAGGAAGCTCCTACCAACAGTGATGAAATAAATAACTTGTTATTCTGTTTCAATACTGCTTCCTGCAGGAAAAATACTAGGAAGGAAAGTGACAAGAACTCCCCTTAAGGAAATCACATGTTTCTGGTTTCTGCAAAAATGTTCCATCCACAAATCTCTAATTTCTCTTTCCATGGGTCCTGCCAGACCTGCTGTGTGCTTTCAATTTCATTTTGGGTTTCCTGTTAATGTCTTTGGGCCTGTGGATTAGGAAGTGGCCAGCTCCAAACTAAAGCTCCCTGTAATCTGCCTTTACTAAATCTGATAAATCAAACTGAAGTACAACAGTGACACTATATTAGTGTGAATTCTATCAAGTCATGTTAACATTGATCACAGCTCCAAGCATCATGTTGAAAGCCAATTTTCATTACTGGCTAAATAAAGATGGTTCCAACAACTGGATTCTGGTGATAAACTACCCGCACTATCGATGTGTTATGAACTTACATGTTGAGCAATGTTAACACAGTAGCCTTTGGTTTGGTGGTAGAACACTCAGTTCTGAATCGCAAGTTTTCAAGCCCGATTGTACAGCACATCAGCTCAAGCTGACTGGGACAGCTGTGGAACATGCTTTGTTGCTGGAGATGCAAGCAGGTGAGGCTGCCTTTCACTGACACTGTCGATCCCCTCAAGTTAATGTGAAAGTTCCCACCAAAGATTTTTCAAGGAATGATTTGGAAGCCTGCACTTATCCATCAAGTAACGCCATTAAAAAAAGTCATTGATCACATTGCTGTTTGTTTGAGCTTTTATTGTGTCAGCTAGCAGCCAAACCTCCGACCTTAGAACAATTGGAACCCTTTAAAAGTACTTCTTAGGCTGTAGACTGTAGACAAATTTTGAAATCCCTGCACTTTGTTCAATGCTGCTTTGGGATCTTCCAATCTTGACATGCATGAAACTGTCTCTCAAGTGTAACATCTTCCCCAAAGTGAAGCCTTTGCTCGCATGCAGTGCATGAGAACAAATTGGGACGTTTCTGGGGTTCTGCAGCAAGATAAAAAAAAAATCTGATTTTGTTTTAAGTCTTTCTTGTTTAAGATAAGGGCCTGGGTTAAATCAGGCTCTTGATTAGCATTCAGCACAGTTGCTGGGAATGAGTTATAGCTCGCAGGTTTTAGGAAACTCCCAGATTAAAGGATGACAAAGTTGTGTCAGACCGAGGTTACAAAGGTGGCTACTTGGCTGTTGTCAGATGTGTGAATGTTTAGTTGCTATAAGTCATGGGTCTCCCAAATGCAGAACAACCTGATGCATGGATGATTAGAATAGATGCAGCCGTTCAGGTGACTATTAAGAGAATTTCAATCCAGATGGATTAACAAAAGCTTTAGTTTATTTTTAAATTAATTGTTCAGATGTGAGCATGATGTGGCCAACAAGGCCAGCATTTATTATGACCCTTGTCATTTTTGTGAGCTTGATGGTAAACCACACTGGTGTAACATCCTTTGAGTGTCAATAACTGTGTTGTCCATACAGTTCCAAATACATGAGCGAGTTGGTATGTTATATCTTTTAATTGATGGAAATCACTCTCTGCTGGTTGGAGTCATACATCGCATGTAGAAAGGTGATTGCAGGTGTTGGAGGTCTGTCATCTCAGCCCAAGAGCATCAGTCCATGAGGGGCAGCATGGTGGCTCATTGGTTAGCACTGCTGTCCCTCAACACCAGGGATTGAGGTCCGATTCCACCCTCAAGCAACTGTCTGCATGGGTTTCTGGGTACTCTTGGTTTCCTCCCACTGTCCAAAGATGTTCAGGTTAGGTGGATGGCCATGCTAAATTGCCCATAGTATCCAGGGATGTGTAGGCTAGGTGGATGAGTGATGGGAAATACAGGGTCACAGGGATAGGCTGGCGAGATGAGTCTGGGTGGGATTGTCTTCAGAGGGTCAGTGTGGACTCCACGGGGAAAATGGGTTGCTCCCACCCTGCAGGGATTCCATGATTTTCAGGGTGGTGTCCTAGGCCCAACTATCTTCAGCTGATTCATCAATGTCCAGGCAATGACCACCTCTAGCAAGGGAGAATTCAATTGTTGCCCATTAACATTCAATGGGAGTATATTGAATCTCCCACTATCACCATCCTAGTGCTTAACATTGACCAATAACTGAATTGGACCAACAATATAAATACAGCGGTTATAAGAGCAGAGACTTGGAATTCAACAGCAAGTAGACACCTCCCAAAGCTTGTCCATCACCTATAAGTGTGATTGATCACTCATCATTTGTCTGGATGAGTGCAGCTCCAACAACACTCAAGAAGCTTGATATTATCCAAGACAAAGCAATGTGCTTGATTGGAATCAAATCTACTAACATTCACTCTTTGCGTCACATACAACATGTATAAGATACATCGAATTTCTTTAGATAGATTCTTCCAAAACTTGAAAGGACTAAGTCAGTAGATACATGGGAACATTGCCACCAGTGTAAAACTCAGGAAGCCCAACAGAAAAGGAACATCATTTATGATTGAACACCAAAATACAGCCACTACTCATAGTGCACAAGTTTTAAAATCTCCCCCGGCATCATCCCATGTTCAACCCTCCCTCTCATCCCCGCCTCCTTGCCCTGACACAACTTGTCCATCTTCTCTCCCACCCATCCACCCAACCTATCCCACTGACCAATCCCCACCACTCCCTACCTGCACTCACCTATTACCATCCTACCTAACTTCCCCAGCCCCAACCCTCCTCTCTATTTATTTCTGAGCCCCCTTCCCCCTCCCTATTTCTGAAGAAGCGTCCCGACCCAAAACGTCAACTTTCCTGCTTCTCTGATGCTGCCTGGCCTGCTGTGTTCCTCCAGCTACACACTGTGTTGTCTCTGACTCCAGCATCTGCAGTTCTTGCTATCTCTCACTTTGAAATGAATAATATTTTTATTGGGACAATGTAGATGGGTTTTACCTCCGTATCAAAATCCACGCTGTACTTGTCCTGGGAGTGTTTGATGGAACAGTGTAAAAAAAGCTTTCCTATATATCTAACTCCATGCTGTACTAGCTCTGGAAATGTTTGATGAGGATAGTATGGAGGGAGCTTCACTCTGTGCGTGAACCCTTTCCAAAATTGCCCATTTTGGCAGAAAGAATAATAAAGATATGTATTATCTAAATGTTGAGAGGTTGCAGAGCTCTGAGATACTGAGGGATTCGTGTGTCCTGGTGCACAAAACACAAAAGCTTATAGTGCAGGCACAGCAATTAGGAAAGCGAATAGAATGTTTTTATTTACAGTGAGGTGAATTAGAGTCATATATTCTTAGAGCTGTACAAATTATCTTCGGTACAAATTATCCACGCTGACCAGATATTCTAAATTAATCTAGTCCCATTTGCCAGCATTTGGCACATATCTCTCTGAACCCTTCCTATTCATAAACCCATCCAGATGGCTTTTAAATGTTTTAATTGTACCAGCCTCCACCACCTCTTCTGGCAGTTCGTTCCATACACCCACTATGATCTGTGTGAAAAACATTGCCTCTTAAGTCCCTTTTAAATCTTTCCCCTCTGACCTTAAACCTATGCCCTCTATTCTGGACTCCCCAACCTGGGGAAAAGATGTTGGCTACTCACCCTATCCATGCCCCTCATGATCTTCTATAAGATCACCCTTCAGTCTCCCACACTCCAGGGAAAATAGCCCCAGTCTATTCAGCCTCTCCCTATAGCTCAAACCCTCCAACCCTGACAACATCCTTGTAAATCTTTTTTGAACCCTTTCAAGTTTGACAACCTCCTTCTTATAGCAGGCAGACCAGAATTGCACTCTGTATTCCAAGAATGGCCCAACCAATGTCCTGTACAGTCGCAACATGACCTCCCAACTCCTGCACTCAATGCACTGACTAATAAAAACAATGTCTTCTTCACTATCCTGTCTACCTGCGACTCCATTTTCAAGGAACTGTGAACCTGCACTCCAAGGTCTCTTTGTTCAGCAACATTCCCCAGGACCTTACCATTAAGTGTATAAGTCCTGCCCTGATTTGTCTTTCCAAGAATTGAATACAAAAGTTGGGAGGTGCTTTATTAGCACTGGGCACTGGTAGGACTATGCCTGGAGTACTGTGTTCATCACCTTTATTTAACCAAAGACGTTAATACATCGAAAGCATTGAATGGTCAGGTTATTTTATGAGGAAAGTTTAAATGGTCTAGGCTTGTATTCACAGGGGTTTAAGACAGGAAGAGGTGACTTGATTGAAACAGACAAGGTCCCGGCCAGTCACGACAGCGTAGATGTGGAAGAGATCTCTCTGGTGGGAGAACCTAGAACTAAGGGTCACAGGTCAAAGATGAGGAGTCACACATTTCTAGCAGAGAGGAGTGAAATTCTAACAAAGAATCATAAGTGTTTGTAACTCTCTTCCCAAGAGGGCAGTGGAACAGGGTTTTACAGTATTTTTAAGGCAGAGATTCTAGCTCAGCAACGAGATGAAAGTTTCTCAGGAGTAGATGGGAATATGGATTTCAAATTATAATTAGATCGGCCATGAAGTAATTGGATGGTGGGTCAAGCTCAAGGGGCTGAATGGCCTTCTTTGGCTCCGTGGTCATATGCTGTCCTGGGATGGCAATATCCTACCTAACTCTACCTTTAACCTGTACAGCTAGCAAGAGTATCTGTATTGTCCTATCCTCCTAAGTTACTGTCTTGACGTTGGATCAATCAACAGTGGGTAAAGGAAGTTGACGTACAGATCTGCCGTGATATCCTTGAATGACAGAAAAGGCCTGAGAGGTAGAATTGCCCATCGCAGTTCCCTTGGATTCAGAGTCTACTTTTTTTTTTACATACCTTCACTTGAGCCTGTGAACATGTCCTTTGAGGAATGCCGAGAAAGCATTGGCACAAGGAGAAGCTGCGGTTTCAGCTTGCACTTTTAATGTAATAAAAGCTGGCCTGTGTCTTTGGATCTGATCAATGCTTTACAAACATTCAATTTTGAACAGTGTGACTCACTACTGGTTCAAGCCAGTCAGAGCACTTAACAAAATTACCCACTGTGATCCACTTTAACTCAAGTAGATGTTAACAAAACACAATGATCCCCAGGTGATAATTATACCAGTATTGTTACATGATTGTGTTTGTGTGTGTGTGTGTGTGTGTGTGTGTGTGTGTGTGTGTCTGTTTGTGTTTGTGTGTGTGTGTGTGTGTGTGTTTGTGTGTGTGTGTGTTTTGCAGACTGTATAATCAAAACAGAAATGCAAAGTAGAGAGTGCTCAAAACACATCAGGGCGTCAGGCAATAGCCACAGTGAGTGTGAGAAACTGCTATCGTTTTACGTTGATTCTTCTTCATCAGAGTAGGGTGAAAGGAGGACAGAGCTGTATTTCGACAGTGCCCATCGCAACTTCAGAATTTCCCAAAACATTTTTTTTGCAAAGTTGAGGTACCTACTAAGTGTTATCATGTGTGAATCGCAAGAAGAAATTTCCAACTCCAGCATTTGGCAGTGCAATCATGATTCGATACTCAGTGAGAGGTACATTTTGCCCAAAAGACCAGGCAAACTCTCTTACTTTGCTATGAAATAGTGCCATGGGATATTACACATTCACCTGAAGGGGCAGATGGAGCCTTGGTCTGATACCGCATCCTACCGACAGCATCTGAAACAGTGCAACACTTCCTCAGTACTACACTGGGAATGTCAGCCTGCTTCATCTGTGCGAATGTGTACACAGAGCAACCTTCTATTTCAGAGGTGAGAATGTTCCCCACAGAGCCACAGTGAGGCAATTTGGGAAGATGATAGAAATGAACAGATTTTAAGCAGCAGGGAAAAGCAGCAGACTAGGGAAGGGGAACAAGAGCAAAGGAAACAAGGGAGAAACTCAGCAGGTCTTGCAGCATCTGTGGAGAGCAAAAAACAGAATCAATGTTTCAAGTCCTCTTCAAAACTGAAAAGGAACTGGAAATTTATGGTTGGTATCATTGACACAATAGAGGAGGATAAATAGAGGAGGAACAGACTGTGGATGGGCAGAGGGTGAACAGGCTTGGGCTATCTTCACTGGAGCATCGGAGGCTGAGGGGTGACCTTATAGAGGTTCATAAAATCATGAGGGCATGGACAGGGTGAATAGTCAAAGTCGTTTCCCCAGGGTAAGGGAACTTAAAACTAGAGGGCGTAGGTTCAAGGTGAAACTGGAAAAATTTAAAAGGTACCTAAGGGGCAAATTTTTAACGCAGAGGGTGATGTGTGTATGGAGTGAGCTGCCAGAGGAAATGGTGGAGGCTGGTACAATGACAGCATTTAAAAGGCATCTAGATGGGGCAATGAATAGGAAGGTTTTAGAGGGATATGGGCCAAATGCTTGCAAATGGGACTAGGTTAATTTAGGATATCTGGTCAATGTGAATGAGTTGGACCAAAGGGTCTGTTTCCGTGCTGTACCTCCTGTATGATTCTATAACTCAATGACTGGAGTGAAAGACAAAGGAAATGTTAATGGTGGTAAAGGAGAGATAGGGAATGGGTTTAAATGAAGATGTGAGAAGGAAAAATGGTTCCACTCTGCTGAGAGGAATGTCTACAAGATAAAAAAGACACAGCCACGGAAGTTAGGGGATTTTAAGAGAGATGTAGGGCAGAGGTTGAAGTTGTGGAATTCAATATTGAGCCTTGGAGGCTGTAAAGTGCCTAAATGGAAAAGGAGGTATTGTTCTTCCAGTTTGCACTGAGCTTCATTAGAAAACTGTAGCAGGCCCACAATGGACATGTTAGAATGGGAGCAAGATGGTTTATTGAAATGGCAAGCCACTGGAAGTTTGAAGTCATTCTAGGGACAGAGCAGAGGTGTTCAAGATAACATTAATGTAAAGGGCAAGATAAAAGATGGCATTGTTATAGAAGGTTCTTTGGAATGAGGTGGATCAAAGGGATCAAGTGTCAGAAGTTGAATAATTATGGGATGGTATTCCACATTTCATAAGGCTCAGGGTAACTGTGGAAAAGAAGGAAGAAAAATCCATATTAAGATTAGAAAGCATTCTTCAATGGGGTAGGAATGTTTCTGAGCCAGATTGGGAGGCAAGACTGCAAACTGAACAAGTGGCTAACATTAATGAAGGGATAATTTGGACACACTCAAGATATATTCCTTCAAAAGGAAAATGCGAGGATATCCACAAATCTAACCATCGCTCCTTGACATCCAATGGCAGTACCATCAATGAATCCCCTACTGTCAATTTTCTGGGAGTTAGTATTGAACAGAAACTGAACTGAACTAGCTACACAAATACAGTGGCTACAAGAGCAGGTCAGAGGCTAGGAATCCTGCAGCAAGTAACTCTCCAAACTCTGTTCACCATCTATAGGGCACTAGTCATGAGAATGATGGAATACTCCCCACTTGCCTAGATAAGTGCAGCTCCAGCAACATTCAAAAAGCCTGATTGATTTGCATCACATCCTCAAACATCCACTGTCTCTTCCACCATTGCTCAGTCGTGGCAGTTTGTACCACCTACACGATGCACTACAGAAATTCACCAAGAATCCTCAGACAGCACCTACCAAACCTATGAACACTCCCATCTAGAAGGACAAGGCAACAGATATATGGGAACATAATCCCCTCCAAGTTCCCCTCCAAGCCACTCACCATCCTGACTTGAAAATATATTGCCGTTCCTCACAATGTTGCTGGATCAAAATCCTGGAATTTCCTTCCTAAAACATTGTAGGTCTAACTACAGTGCATGATTGCAGCATTTCAAGAAGGCAGCTCACCACCACCTTCTCAAGGGGCAACTAGGGGTAGTAATTAATGCTAAACCAACCAAAGATGCGCACGTCCCACAAGTTAAAAGATAAACAAACCAAGAAGTCCCTGGATGACAAAAGAGACAAAGATGAAGATAAAGGAAAAAAAAGTGTCTTTTTTCTGTCTCGTGATCGATGTCAGGAGAATATATTTGAGAATCAGGCTGAGTATCAATGGTTCATAGAGTAACTGAAAAGCAAAGACAGAGCATGAGAAGAGATTGGCAGAAAAGAATCAAAACCATCCCAAAGGCATATAGGTGAGTAAGTCAGCTGATTCCTCAAAGCTTGTTCACAATCTACAAGGCAGAGGCCAAGAGTATGATGGAATACTCCCCACTTGCCTGGATGAGGGCAGATCCAAAAACACTCAAGACGCTTGACACCATTCAGGACAAAGCAACCCACTTGATTGGCACTACAAACATTAACACACTCAACCACCAATGCACAGCAGCAACAGTGTGTGTTGTCACCTAATGTATGGTCTGAAGGAACGCCTGAGATCTAATGGAATGTGTGAACAGTTGATGGATATACAGGTAGCTCTGCTTTAACACGTGTTTCATTAATGCAAATTGGCTGTAACGTGATTGATGAATAGATTGGATAACGCAAACTTTCTCCTGTATGGGTATAACGATTTTCTATAGCGATTTCCCTGTAATGTGATTTTCTATGACAATTTTCTACAGTGTGAGGTCACACCGGAATGCAGCTGTCATGCTATAGGAGAACTACCTGTATTATTTAAGGGCAATCTGGCTGTATAAATATGAGGAGATAGTAATCAGTGGGATGTGGGTTGTTATGGTGTTGATAACTGAAAAAGTTCGCACTAAAGTGTGAAGTCAAATTCTTATTTAAACACAATTTTCTTTTGTGCATAACAAGAGTAGCTAATGAATAGCCAGCATTGCTTTGTCAGACGGAGGTCATGCCTAACAAATTTGATGGAATTTTTTGAGGAGGTGACAACATCTGTAGATAAGGGTAGGGCAGTTGCTATCAGTCATATGAATTTTTGTAAAGCCTTTGACCAGGTCCTATATGAGACTCTGATAAAGAAGGTAAAAGCACATAGGATCCAAGATAACATGGCAAATTGCATTCAAAATTGGTTTAGTGGCAGGAGACAGAAGGTGGAGGGAGAAGGCTGTTTGTGTGATTGGAGGCTGGTTCCAGTGATGCACTACAGGGATTGGTCCTGGGCCCCTTATTGATGGTAATTAATATAGACAACATATGAGACAAAATTGGGGGGGTTGATAAACTTGTGGATAACACAATGATTGACTGGGTGGTTGACAGTGAGGAAGAAGTTTTTAGGTTATGGGGAGATGTAGGTGTGTTGATCAGATAGACAGATCAGTGGCAGATGAAATTGAACTCTGACAAATGGGAGAAGTAACAAGAGAAGGGACGATTCAATGAATACCAGGATATGAGAAAGCTCAGAGGAACAGAGGAATCTTGGGGTGCTTGTCCACAGATCCTTGAAGGTGGTAGGCCAGGTTAATAGCTTAGTTAAGAAGGCACATGGACACTTGCCTTTATGTGTCATGGCATAGATCATAATAGCTGGGAGATTATGTTGGAGCTGTACAGGGCTTTGGTTAGGTCATAGCTGGAGTACTGTGTGCAGATCCGGTCACTGCACTTCAGGAAGGATGTGATTGCACTGGAGGAGCAGCAGAGGAAAGTCACCTGGATGTTGCATGGGATGGAGCATCTTAGCCGAGAAGAGAGATTGGATATGGTCAAGTTGTTTTCTTTGGAGCAGAGAAGTTTGAGGGGAGACCTGATTGAGATGGACAAGATAATGAGGGACATGGAGAGCCTTTGATACCCACAGCCAGCCAATGTCATAGGAATGAAGCCGGTGAACCACTTTGCCATGGCCATGGACACCGGGCCCCAGCATCTGAAGTGGGATCGCAGCCCAAAGCAGGGACACCAGTGACCAGTGGCCCAGTGTGAAACAGAGGCAGCAGTAAAGGTAAAGTCGCCATAGTCCTACCAGATCATATCGCTGATTTCTCATAACACTCAGAGAGTTGGTTTAACCTGACGGTCACCATGCTTTAGTTGAGGGGAGACGTTGAGAAGAAGAATCCTTCATGGTCGTCAGCCATTGATGAAGAAAGCATAGATGTAACTGGATCCAAAAAATAAATGATTGTATTCCGGAAATCTGTGGATTTGCAATTTACACAAGTGGGGCACAGTTGTATGAATTTGATGCAACTTAATTCACCACTCAAGAAATTAAAGAAGTTATTCATATCAGGAGTAGAAATTTAGAAGACATAAGTCAATTGATTCAAATTATATCAGCAATTTGCTCATTTCTCCCCTAAAAGCTAAAAAAAAAGCAAGGGATATTGGAATAGGGGATGTGTAGTATGATACGCTCTTAGGAGAGGGAAGTGATAGATGTGAGATTTATATTTTTAAAAAATCAAAAGGTACCATCAGGGCCAATCGTAAATCTGTCCTTAGCAAAAGTTTTAACTGAGGTAGTGGCCATGGATTTAATGATAGGGGAGTTAAAAACAAAACTTAAACCAAATTTTATCAGTCAACAATAATACATAACAACCACAGGGAATGCTGGAGAAACTCATCAGATATGGCAGCATCTGTGGAGAGAAAAACAGATCTAATGTTTCAAATCCAGCATGAATCTTCTTTAGAACAGTTCTGAAGATCAGTTTTACCCAACTTGAAACATTAACTCTGTTTCTCCGTCCATAGATTCTGCCAGATCTGCTGAGTTTTTCTAACATTCCCTGTGTTTGTTCAAGATTTCCAGCATCCACATCATTTTGCTTTAATTTCAACAATAATACAAGTAAGGATAATAAAATGATGGTGAATAAAATCATGAAAGAACGGGCTGTGGCTAAGCATGGACTTCTGACAGAATTTCCACTGATAATGGGGGAGGAATTTGCTATTGATGGATTAAGAAATGTCTGTGCACACATGAACATATGTTTACAAATGTCACTTCAAAAAACCTTTTAGCAATAGGATATGTTAAAGGAACCATGCAGTATTAGACAAAATAGTTCATAAAATTTTGCTACTTCAGCCAAACTGTAAATTATCAGCTGTACTACTGTTATGGACCAGACCAGACCCCCTCAAAGTATTTTAAGAAGGTAGCTTAGACCCTAACTTCTCCTTATTTTATAGGCAAATGTAAAGTTTAGTGTTCCAAGTGCAATACAACTGATCAAACTACTCGATGTTAAACAAAACACAATTTATTTAAATACTATAGTTAAAATACAATAAAAGAAAGAGGAATTAAGGATAACTTAACTCTAATGGAAAACTTAACAGAATAATAGATACAGTAGCTACAACTAATTAACTGTTCCAATATAGTAATATCCCATAAATACACCACTTGACAAAATTCAGAAAATAGATTCGTCTCACAGATAACTCCAGCAACTCAGAAGGAAAAACATCAAGAGAAAACAGGAGACATTTACTACACTTGCAATCCTGTTGAGACTCCAACAGCAACTGCTTAAAGCCAAAAAAACTAAGAAACTAGGAATCCTGGTTTGTGAGAGGTGGCCACACCCATCCAGGCTGCTTCTATTGTTCCAAATTTATTAAAAAAAAACCCAAGGCCTCACAAACGTTTACTTTACTGGCTTTTTCAAGTAGACAGCTTAGTCTTAAAACCTCCCTGTATATATTTTTAAAAAATAGATAGGATCTTGATTATCAAGGGGGCCAAGGGTTACGGGGAGAAAGCGGGAAAATGGGGTTGAGGAATTTATCAGCCATGGTTGAATGGCGGAGCAGACTCGATGGGCCGAATGGCCTAATTTCTGCTCCTATGTCTTATGGTCTTATGGTCTTAACCTCTTAAAGCCACAGGCTGAGAATTAGTTGCAGATAGTGGGAGAATACACTCCAGATCAGGTAGCTTTTTTTTTGACAGGAATCCTCAAATTTCATCAGTAATAACTGACCAGCACTCACTTTGAACAGGGGCTACCATTAGTTTTACTTATTGTAGTACTTGAACACACTGCACACATGCAGAACAATTTTCACTAAAGCCAAAATCTCAAAAAGACTTTGGCGAGCCTGAAGATAGGTGAGGTCATCAGAAACCAGTTTCAATCCGGGAGGTGAAGCTTATCATCAGAGAGGGGGGTCTAAAAAATGGAGACAGACTGAAGAGGGAAGAATTGGGAAAGGTGCAAAATTATAATTGCACAGGATGGAAACCAGACTCTTTGAGGCTTTTTTGGTTTGGATTACAAATTGTGAAGGAGTTACAGAAAATAATGAGGAGTCAGGCATCTCTCAATCGAACTACTGTAATTAACAGAGACAACAAGGTGCAGGGCTGGATGAACACAGCAGGCCAAGCAGCATCATAGGAGCAGAGAGGCTGCTTGGCCTGCTGTGTTCATCCAGCCCTGCAACTTGTTGTCTCGGATTCTCCAGCATCTGCAGTTCCTACTATCTCTACTGTAATTAACAGTTTGCCCGATGATAGAAAGATCAGTTCTGATGGTCAAAATTTGGCCATTGGTCCATTGGACAGCCATCAAATGTGCATACTGGAGTCAAATATTAATCAGAAGGAGCTAATCAGTGGAGAAATGTGGCAATCATAGATGGAGCAAGGGAGGCCGCTGGAAAATATAAAAGCTAATGCATGTATGGGATGAGACACAGGAGGTTAGGGCCATGGATTGATATCATGAACCCTTGAAATTAGGATTTATTTCAGAGGAGCTGGGGGTCTAACAGTAGTACTCCAGAAAGCGATAAAAGGCAAGTTGAAAGACATTGTTTAACATGGACAAGAAATATAGTACAAACCAGGAAGACCACCTGGAGCAGAAGATCATGTGATTGGGAAGTCTTAGTGACCATGAACAAACTAGTTAATAAAAAATTCCAAGCAACAAAAATTACAAAGCCAGAGAGAATGTGAAGTGCACAGGGCCAATAGGGAATAAATAGGCCTCTCATATTCATGGATATAAGGAAGGCCATTAGACTTGATGGGATGCATCATACGATGTTAAAAGAAGTGACTGCAAAGAAAATTGATGCACTGTTAGTAATCTTCCAAGAATCCTCAGAATTTGGAAAAGTTCCAGACGATTACTTAAAAAGAGGAGTTTAAAAAAAGACTAGTTCGCTTAACATCTTTTACTAGGAAAATGTTAGAATCTATTATAAAGGAGATAATAGCAGAGCATTTGGGAATACATAACATGATCAAGTAGTGTTAGCATGACTTAATGAAGGGGGCATCATGCCTGGCGAATTTATTAGAATTCTTTGAGAAGGAAACAAGCAGGATAGATAAAGGGGAAGCATTGGATGTAATATGTTTGGATCTCTGGCGGTGCATGCTAAGGTGCCACATGTTGGGTTACTTACTATGATAAGACCCCATGATGTTGGAGATAATACATCAGCGTGAATAGAGGTTTGGCTAACTGATAGAAGGCTGAGAGTTGATACTAACAAAGTCATTTTCAAGATGGCAACCTGTAACTAGTGGAAGGCCACAGGGATCAGTGCTGGGCAACAATACATTACATTATACATTATTGACCTGGATAAGGAAAGTGAACATGTAATAGCCACGTTTGCGGATGACACAAAAATAAATGGGAAGGCAAGTGGTGAGGATAACACATAGAGTCTGCAGAGGGATATAGACAGGTAAGTGAGTGAGCAAAAATTTGGCAGATGAAACAAAATTTAAGAAAGTGAGAAGTTACAAATATTAGCAGGAAGAATACAGGAGCTGAATATTATTTAAATAGAGAAGAAAATATAAAACAGCAACATGTTACAGAAGAGAGGTATTTAGGAGCCCTCATGCATGAATCACTAAAAGCCTAGCATCTGAGTATAAAAGTTAATAGGAAGACAAATGGAATGTCGGTCTTTATTTCAAAGGGAATGGAGTATAAAAGTAGGGAAGGCTTTCTAAAATTATACAAGTCAATAGTTAAGTTACAACTAAATACTGTAAACAGTTTTGGTTCCCTTTTTTCAAGGAATGAAATATTGACATCAGAGGCAGTCTGATGAAGGTTCACTAGGTTGATCCCGTATTTTGGAGGATTGCCTTATGAGGAAAGATTGAGTAGTTTGGGTCTGCAGCCATCAGAGTCTAAAAGAAAGAGAGGTGATGTTATTGAAACAGACAAGATTCTTAGGAAATTTGTCTGCATAGATGTGGAAAGGTTTATTTCCTCTTATGGCAGAGTTTTGCACCAGACGGAATAATCTCAAAATAAGGGATTACACATTTAAGACAAAGATCAGGAAGAATTCCTTCTCTCACAGGGTAGTGAATCTGTGGAAATCTTTATCGCAGAGGGATGTAGAGGCTGTACTCATTAAGTACATTCAGGAATTAAGAGTTATGAGGGAAAAGGCAGGAAAGTGGAGTCAAAGATTATTGGATTGGCCATGACCCCAATGAATGGCACAGCAGATTGGATGGGACTGAATGGCCTACTTCTGTTCCTATTTCTTATGGCCTTATGGTCTTATGGTCTATGGTTCTCAAGTCATTGAACAGCTTAAGGCTGGGAACAAGATTGGGAAGGTCCATGTGATCTCCACCAGCTCAGGAGATCTCTGTGTTCACTATAGTAAAACCCAGTTAAAGCCTGAAAAAAACCAATTTCTACTTTCTTCAGCAGTTGCTGTTAGCTGTGACTAATAAATTGGAGACTTCTTATAAGTATGACCCAGCCATCCTGTGCCTGCTGCAAACCAGTGGAAGCATCCAGAGAAGGAGGACTGAGAAGCAATGTACTGATTAGTGCAAGAACTATCTCACCAAATGTGAATTCTGAATTGCTGATCCTAATTTTCCAAACTTTGCTGGACACATGGTGTGGTGCCAGAGAATATGTTATATCCTCACTCAATAAAGTATATAAGTATAACCAAGCAACTATGGGCCTGTTTAATGTCTATGATAGGGCAACTTCTAAAAATAACAATTTGCAATTAATAGTCATGTGAACAGGTGGGGGTTAATTAAGAAAAAAACAAATCACGCTTATCTAAATTGCTTGAGTTTTTTTGATGACCTGACAGAGAGCGTTGATGAGGGTAATGCGTACATGGTTGTACATGGACAATATGTTGCACATAGTCTTCCAGAAGACTTTTAATACAGCAGCACACAACAACCTTGTGAGAGAATTTAGGGGCCTGAAATAAAAGGGACAGTAGATGCAAAATTGACAGAGGTGACAGGATCACAGAGTAATGGTTAATGGATGTTTCTCCGACTGGAGCGGGGTTTATAATGGAATTCATCAGGGATCGATATCAGATTGATAAAAATGAATGACTTAGACATTGGTGTGATTTCAAAAGGGTAAATGATACAAAACCTGGAAGTATTGTAAACTAAGTGGAGAGTAATGCAGAAATCTAAAAGGATGCAGTGGTGTAGTGACAATGGGTAGAATCTTATAGGGCCCAGAATAACATGAGAAGTTCAATGAGGCCTTTGTCAACTTTGGGAGCAACTTGCTGCATTTCTCAACTACGCTCCAGGCGTCGAGATGAGATTTTCACTCGGCAGCAGCGAGGAGCCTGTTAAGGCAAATTATTGCTGTTACCAGCCTCATTATTTCGCCTCATTGATATGCTGCTCCCCACCCTGACACACCGTGAGGAAACCAGACATCGAGAGTTCCCAACATGAACGTTACAGCAGATATTCGCTGCTTGCTCTTCCGCACGCTCAGCTTGGGCACCCAACAACAATATATCCGGACACAGTCTTGGGCACTGGTCAAAAATACCCCCTTCCCACAGACGCTGGCATCTGACACCTGAAAACCTCTCAGGACCCACAATAATCCACTTGTAGGACGCTCTTGCACTTTAAGTCTGCATTTCTGCACTAGCAACAAGCAATGAAATACTGCTGCAAGGACCATTTGTGCAGAGGGACAGGCACCCAGCACAGGGATGCGACTGGGCTCCAACTTGCTTGCTGTCTTACCACTCACCCTGTGACTGCCAGGATGTTTATGCTTTGCGTGCTCAGCCATAGTACCAGGTTCACAGTACCTCATTTATGGCCAACACAAAGCCAGGAAGCTTGTCAAAAACCCTCTGTCAAGTCAAGGGGAACAGCCTTAAGTCAGAGGATCCCAATGCAGTAAGTCAAAGGTGGCCTCCAATATCAACCAAGAGGCTTGGGCACATCCATCAGCAACTTATGGTTCTCACAGTCAGGATCCTCTCCTCATAGGGTGTGAGGAGGCAAATATTAGACAGCCCAGCGCCTGTCTTGGCTCTTTTGGCCAGATTGCTGGCTGTTTTCTCTGGGATTGAGAGAAAAGGAGAGACTGAGTGAACGAACAGTGGGTGGCATAGTTCTTAGCACTGTTGCTAGGGGGAAAGGTGGTGAGGTGCTAAGGGTGAGTAAACACAGCAGAGAGGCCAGGCAGGGCTTGGAGGATGGGGTTTTGAAGTGCGCGAGAGCAAGTGAGGGAAGCTGTTGGCATGTAACAATGAGATTGGTGGCGCATGAGCCTTGATGGGAGATAGAATGAGTGTGAGGTAACGTATGGAAAACAATAGCGCTTAACCCTGCCTGACATGTGTGATTCAAAACTACACTTGGTATTGTCTCTGGTAACGAAGGCAATGTTATCACAGGGTAGTACAGTGTACTTAGCTGGTACTTTGTTAGATCTGTCCAGTTAATCCCACTTACTGGTCTATCCCCACAGCTCTCCAAATTTTCCCCTTCAAGTTAATACCAATTCCCTTTTGAAGGTTACTACAGAATCTGCCTTCACCAATCTCTCAGGCTGTACTTTCCACAACAGTTCATTGTGTGGAAAAAAAATCAAGAACCTTCTCATCTCCACTCTGATTCTTTAGCCAGTTATCATAAATTTATGTTTTCCATTTATGGACCTCCTGCTACTAGAGATAGTAATTGCCTGCATCCTCTATCAAAACCCCTCATTATTTCATACATTTCCATCAAATCTCCCCATTCTCTGCTCTAAGGACAGCAATGCAGAGTGTCTAATCTGTCCAGGTAACTGAAATCCCTCAGCTCTAACAATTTCTTTGTAAATATTCTCAGTACTGTCTCCAAGGTCTTGGCATCCATCTGAAATTGTGTCATGGAGAACTCATTCCATCATCCAATTGGGCCCTAACCAATGCCTGAAATGGGTCCAGCATAACCGTTTTTTCTTTTTACTCTATTATGCAATTTAGCCAAGGATGCCACAAGCTTTGATACAATCCATCTCAGTTCAAAAAGCTATAGATACTGCCTCCAGGTCTCTCTGCCCTTTAGTCCCTGTAAAAGTGTAAAATTTCCATTATATACCCTATCTCTCCTTATTTTTCCCTCCATCTCTTCACATGTCTCTGTAAGCATTTTCTGCCAAGTGGTTACTCAGTTCACAAGTCTATGTTTGTCCTTTTGGAGTCTATTGTCACTACTTACCACCTTGCTGAGTTTCAAGCTGGTCAGGCCACTTCTGGTCACCCTGTTATAGAAAGGATATTATTTCACTGGAGAGGGTTCAGAAGAGATTTACCAGGATGTTGCTGGGAATGAAGGGTTTGAGTTATAAGGAGAGGCTGGATTAGCTGGGACTTCTTTCACTGAAGCATAGGAGATTGAGGGGTGACCTTACAGAGGTTTATAAAATCATGAGGGGTAGAGATAAAGTGAATGGTAGGTGTCTTTTCCCTAGGGTGGGGTTTTCAAGTCTAGCGCGCATTCTTTAAAGGTGAGAAGAGAAAGTTTTATAAAAGACATGAGGGGCAATCTTTTTTTACACACAGAGTGGTTCGTGTGTGGAATGAACCGTTTAAAAGACATTTAGATAAGTACATGAATAAGAAATGTTTGGAGGGATGTGGGCCAAGTGTAGACAGGTGGGACTAGTTTAGAGACAACAAGGTGTAGAGCTGGATGAACACAGCAGGCCAAGCAGCATCACAGGAGCAGGAAGGCCGACGTTTCGGGCCT
>NC_063336.1:12323669-12331090 GCF_021869965.1 Rhincodon typus | reverse complement strand
AGGCCCGAAACGTCAGCCTCTCTGCTCCTATGATGCTGCTTGGCCTGCTGTGTTCATCCAGCCCTGCACCTTGTTGTCTCGGATTCTCCAGCATCTGCAGTTCCTACTATCTCTTAAAAATCTTTCACTTAACTTTTAAAA
Source organism: Rhincodon typus (assembly GCF_021869965.1). Lineage (NCBI taxonomy): Eukaryota > Metazoa > Chordata > Chondrichthyes > Orectolobiformes > Rhincodontidae > Rhincodon > Rhincodon typus. The sequence continues at coordinate 12,330,949 of NC_063336.1, read as the reverse complement.
TGACAAAATAGTCTCTCTCTATGGATATTACTTATCCTGTATCTTATGTAGATACTTCATTCTCCAGAAACAAGTTTGAAGCTATTCTCAGCATCTGATGACTTACTTCCTCTTCTTTTCTCACCAAATCATTTTGATACCTCTAAAAACCTTTGTGGAAATTTCTACCTGTGACCAAAGCTAGGTGAATCTTCCAGCCTCTCATATATTTTCACAAACTTGGTCCCTGCAAACCAAACACTATTCAAGCACCAATCTGTGTCAGAAACAATCAAGATATGCTCCTTTCTCTTTCTCTCTCTCTCCCTCTCCCTCGCTCTCTCTAACACACACATACACACCCTGTTTCTCTTTCTCTCTCCCTCTTTCTATCTCTCAGTTTATGGCATAGTGACTGTCTGTGAGATTCAGGGATATCTTCAGAAAAAACATGGAATCTGATCCTAACATGGCTTTCTGTGGGCTCTACTGCTCTGAAATTATAACAACGTAAATCACGTGGATTTTATATGTAGATAAAAATCTTAATTAGTTATTGCTTAGACCACCCAACTATGTCCTATTTTGAAGTTAAATTGTCCATTTGAAGCATTTCTGGAAATGAAACCTGACATTTCTAACAGCTTCCTGTAAGACCAGCAATTTACCTATAGTCAGTGCAGATGCTCCTGCCATTATCTATAGGTGTGGATCACCTTCTTCCCAGTAAAACAGGCTACAGCCCCTTTCTGTTTAACGAGTGAGCCAGCCAGGCTTGTTATCAGGCAGGATTCACAGCAGATCACATGACCTCCTTCATTCCTCAATTTTGTCCTAAATTTAAAGCTGTAATCCCAAAACATTTCAACCATAATCTTTGGATTTGTATGAGGATGGGGACTGCTGCTGGGCAACTGTCCCTCTACGCTACATACAAGTGGCAGAATGGGACCGAGTCTCTCTCAACCCTGATCACAGGACCTGTCTGTCCATTAGCTAAGGTAGCGGTAGTAATTGCTATGTAGAGGGAGGAGGATAGATCTTTTTTGTTTTTATACTTATAGGCATTGTTTGCCAGCATTTATTGCCCATCCAGAGGGCAGTTAAGAGTCAACCACATTGCTGTGGTTTGGGAACATGTTGTCAAAGGAGCCTTGGTGAGTTGCCTCTTGTAGCTAGTATATACTTAGCTTCCCTTTAATTTTCTCCCAACCCACAAGACCTAGACTCTGTAAAGCACTTTGCAAGAAATTCTACACTAATTGCACTGTTTAAATGTTCCCATATCTTCCATTGTTCTTACACTAATATCCACTCAGAAGGGCCTGTTGAATGAGTAACTTATAGTAGTCATCCAACACAACGTAGCAATGATGAGCAAGCAGCCTCATTTTAAATTCTGTAGACTCTTTTCCTCTCAGTAAGGATGGGTCCCCTGAGGATCATCTCAATCCAGCTGAGCTAAACTAACAGAGTGTGCCAGAGCTCAGACCTGAGACACGAAACTTCAGCAAGGGCATAGCAGCCTTGGAGAAGGTATTGGCATGTATTCAGGTCTTGACAGTTACATTAGTTTGAACAGAGTGAAGATGGCAATCTATTCGAATAATAAAACACTACAGAGAAGCTTTTGCCTCTGTTTGAGGGATTGGGGAATATTGTGGCACTATCTCAAAATGGGAGCTAAATCAGGAAGGATTCTTTCACATAAAGTTAAGTGACAATATAGAACTCCGTGCTGCGAAAAGGTAATGGATGTTGGGTCAATTGAAATGTTCAGGTCTGAGAGTGACAGCTTTGTATTTGGTAAGCATTTCGAAAGATCGAAGGCCAGAAAATTAAGTTACAACACAGATCAGATATCGTGAAGGAATACTCAACCCTGGTATACCTTGTTCCTTTGGGACCAGCTTGCTACCATAAAAACACTAGATGTAGGGACAGAGATAGCCTACTGAGTCTGTTCTACCATTCAATGAGATCATGGCTGATCTGGTAATCCTTAACTCCACTCTCCTGCCTTTTCCCTATAACCCTCAATTCCCTTACTGATTAAAAATCTTGAAGTGGAGGTGCTGGTGTTGGACTGGGGTGGACAAAGTCAACAGTCACACAACACCAGGTTATAGTCCAACAGGTTTATTTGAAATCACAAGCTTTTGGAGCACTGCTTCTTCATCAGGTGAAGTGACTTCAGGAGACTGTCACCTGACAAAGGAGCAGCACTCCAAAAAGCTTGTGATTTCAAATAAACCTGTTGGACTCTAACCTGGTGTCACATGACTTCTGACTTTGATTAAAAATCTATCTCAGTCTTGAATATACTTAATGGTCCAGCCTCGACAGCCCTCTGTGATAAAGACTTCACAGTTTCACTCCCCTCTGGGAGAAGAAATTCCTCCTCATCCCTATTTTGAATGGGCAACCTCCCAATCCGAGATTATACCGGGGGGAATAGATTTAGGATAGGCGGCAGAAGGTCTACAGGAGAGGTGAGGGAAGGAGCAAGTTACCACAGATGCTGGAATATGTACTGAAAACAAAAGATGCTGGAAATCACAGCAGGTCAGGCAGCATCTTTCAAGGGAGGGCAAGCTAGCGTTTCAAATCTGGATGACTCTTCAAGAGTCATCTAGACTCAAAATGTTAGCTTTACTCTCTCTCCTGTGATTTTCAGCACTTTTTTTTCATCCAGAAGATGGTGAGAATGCCTATAGGGGTGGTAAAGGCAGAAACCCTTGTAACATTTAAGAAGTATTTAGATTTGAACTTGTAATGCCAAAGCATACAAAGCATACTGGAAAATGGGATTAGCATTGTTAGTTGGCTGTTTTTGACTGGCATGATGGACTGAAAGGCCTTTTTCTGTGTGGTAGATTTCGATCACTCCTCAAGTCTGAGGGAACCTAAACTGGAGACAGCATTCCAGCTGAATCTTGTACCATTTTCGCAAAACTTTCCTACTTTTGTATTCCATTCCCTTTGAAATGAAGGCTAACATTCCATTTGCCTTCTGAACTTGTATACTGGATTTTCGTAATCCTTGGACGAGGACTCCCAAAACCCTCTGTTCTGTAAATTCTGCTTATTAAAATGGAAAGGTTGCAGAAATGATTCAGTAGGATGTTACCGAGAATGGTTAGTATGACTTATAAAGAGAAGCTGGTTGCGCTGGGACTTTTTTTCCCCTGGAGCAAAGGAGGCTGAGGGGTGATCTTACAGAGGTTTATAAAATCATGAAGGGCATAGATAAGGTGAATAGCCAAAGTCTTTTTCCCAGTGTAGGGGAGTTCAAAACTAGACACCATAGTTTAAGATGAGAGGGGAAAAATTTAAAAGGGACCTGTGGGGCAACTTTTTCACACAGAGGGTGGTGTGTATATGGAGCTGCCAGAGAAAATGGTAGAGGCGGGTACAATTATAACATTTAAAAGACATTTGGACAGGTACATGGGTAAGAAAGGTTTAAGTGGGATATGGGCAAAATGCAGGCCAATGGACTAGTTCAGTTTAGGAAACCTGGTCAGCATGGATGAGATGGGCCAAAGGGCCTTTTTCTGTGCTGTATGACGCTATAACTGTATGAGATAGTAGGAACTGCCAATGCTGGAGTCTGAGATAACAAGGTGTAGAGCTGGATGAACACAGCAGGCCAGGCAGCATCAGAGGAGCAGGAAAGCTGACGTTTTGGGTCTGGACCCTTCTTCAGAAAATGTATGACTTCTCCATTCTTCCTAGTAAAGTGAATAACCTCACACTTCCCCACATTGTATTCCATCTGCCAAACTTTTGCTCATTAATGTATATATCCATCTGCAAACTCTTTGTGTCGTTCTCACCATGTGCCTTCCCACCTATTTTTGGGTCATCCATAAATGTGGCTACAATGCATTCACTTTCTTTTTCCAAGATATTAATGTATACTGTAAATAATTGTGGACCCAGCACTGATGCCTCTGGCACTCCACTAGTTACAGGTTGTCATCCTGAAAATGCCCCCTCTATCCCAACTCTATCTTTTATTTGTTGGCCAATTCTCTATCCATGCTAATACACTAGCCCCAACACTACAGGCAAGTTCAGTAACCTAAATGTGATACCTTACCAAAAAACCTTCTGAAAATCCACTTATTATATCCTTTGCTTCCATTGTCTGTTTGTACACTTGGAAGAATGGGATGAAAAGGAAGACAAGCCAGGTCGAGCTTATCCTTAAGTGCTATCTGGTTAAGGGAGCGACTTCAATTTTTAGTTGGGGAAAGCCACGCTATCACACTAATTGCCATTAAAGTTTAAAAATTATTTGTTATCTACACTGATACATCAATTAACAGTGATCACCAATCAGGATGAATCTTTCAGAGATTTACTAAAGGATTATCCCAGTTGCAAGGACAGGATGAGGCAATCTTGCACCCCAGATGTTCGATAAGATGACAGTTGAACGGTTACATAAACTCCAGTCTGACGTTCTGTACCCTACGTTCCCCTAGTGCCTCAAAGTTATTTATCTCAGTCATAGAGTCATGGAGATGTACAGCACAGAAACAGACCCTTCGGTCCAAGTCGTCCATGCCGACCAGACATCTTAAATTAATCTAGTCTCATTTGCCAGCATTTGGCCCATGTCCCTCTAAACCCTTCCTATTCATGTACCCATCCAGACGCCTTTTAATGTTGCAATTATACCAGCCTCCATCACTTCCTCTGGCAGCTCATTCCATACATGCACTACCCTCTGTGTGAAAACGTTATCTCTTAGGTCCCTATTAAATCTTTCCCTCTCACTTTAAACCTATGCCCTCTAGTTCTGAACTCTCCCATCCAAAGAAAAAGACCTTGTCTATTCACCCTATCCATGCCCCTTATGATTTTATAAACCTCTATAAAGTCCTCCCTCAACCTTCAATGCTCCAGCGAAAATAGCACCAGTCTATTCAGCCTCCTCCTAGATCTCAAACCCTCCAACCCTGGCAACATCCTTGTCAATCTATTCTGCATCCTTTCAAGTTTAACAACATCCTTCCTGTAGCAAGGAGAAAAGAATCGAATGCAGAATTCCAAAAATGGCGTAACCAATGTCCTATACAACTGCAACATGACATTCCAACTCCTATAGTCAATGCACCGACCAATAAGGGCAAGCATGCCAAACACCTTCTTCACAACCCTGTCTACCTGTGTCTCCACCTTCAAGGAACTATGAACTGCACCTTCTGGTTCAGCAGACCCCTACCATTAAGTGCTAGCCTCCATACCATTTTGCCTTTCTCAGGCATAAGCTGGGGCTCCCACAATTGCATCCTCATCACTGAGTCAGAGTGTAATGGATTAGAGTCCCCCTCTATGACTGGAGGATATATTCCAAGCTGACACTCCTGGTACAGTACAGCAGAGAGGGTCCAAGTGTGGGATTGGGGGTGCGGGGAGGTGTGTGCCATCATTGGAAGTGGGGATCTTGGAAATTTCCCTCAACGATTCCGTTATAGTAATCTAATAAGAAGGTCAGGGGAATTCTGCATCCACTCCTGTGCTACATTTACCCTCCCGCCTGTATCATTCCTAAAGGTTATCTGGTCACAGCAGTTTGTGGGAGCTTACTGACTGTAAATTGGTTGCTGCAGTTCCTACATTCCAGTGCCTGCACTTGGAAATGACTTCCACTGGCTATAGGGAGCTTGGCTGAAGCCCTGAGCACAGCTATATAAAGCCAGCCCTTTTCCCTTCCCCTCTTAGCCACCGTCAATGCCCACTATCCACTTTGGTTACTTCAGCTCAGTCTACGCAAATCGGCCAGCTTAGGAGTACATCGACTCGCTACTTAATGACATAGAAATCCTCTTAAAATAGAGAGAGAGAGAAAAAAACTGGAGGGTCTGATTGCTTCATTGTGCTTCCAATGTAACACCAGCCAGCCCCAAAACAGAATAGGCCAGTGTGGGGCTGCCCTGGGGAATGTTCCCAGATAGAGTTCACGTTGACGGTGAGATTTCTATCTTAGAGCCAGCTCGGGCTGCGCAGGGACAGCTGGCTGGGTTCTCTCTCAGCTCTGAGCTGGGTGCGTTCTGCCACCTAGAGCTGTGTATGGTACAGAGATGGAGAGAGCGCTGCAATGCTGCCTCTCTGCCTGTCTGTGTCTCCATTACCCTCTCTCCTCTGACTGCTACTGCTGAGAGCTGAGGATTTGGATAAGGGAGCAGAAAGAGGGAGAGAGGGAGAGCGTGTGTGTGTGTGTGTCCATCTCTCTCTCTCTCTCCCAATGCATGCGTGTCTGCTTTCTTTTGACTTGCAGAGTGCAAGTGTGTGACAGTGAGCCAGGTAAGAAGGCGAACAGAGAGACTCTGAGAGATTGGGCTGTGGGGTGGAGGGGTGGGGGACCCGAAGAGGAGGTGAGGGATTGAGAGAGGGGGGAGGGGGTCAGAGAAAGGGCGTGAAAGAGACAGCGAGAGGAGGGGAAAGAAAGGAGGATAGAGAGAGAGAGAGAGAGGAAGAGTGAATTGTGGGGGAGAGGCTGGGAGAAAGAGTGACAGAAGACGAAGGAGCAAGAGAGAGTGGGAGTGTGTTTCTCGGTTTCCCTGGATTTGGGGAGGGAGCGAGGGTGCTCTGTGTATGTGTGTGTGTGTGTGTGTGTGTGTCAGTGCTCAGCATGAGGCTGAGACTTCTTCAGGGAGAATCTTCCAGGTGCGGATTTGAGTGACTCCAGACCGTTTTGACGAAGAAACGAGGAGGAAGACAGAGGAGGAGGAGAGGAAGTTGAAACAAATTCAATCCTCTACAAACTGCACCCTGGATATAAATGGAAGCTGAGTGAGAGCGAGCTCCTGCGGAGCTGAGCGCGTTTATCTTCACCGTGAGGAGAGACAGAGAAAGAGAGAAAAAGAATGAAGCTTTCAAGTGTTCCCGAGGACTGGACCTGACGGGATTTTGTGAACAGTAACTTTCTCCTTTCTCCAACCAAGACTACACAATCCTATGTCAAGGTAAGGCTGTTCTCAGCATGGTTTTGTGTTTGTTTGTGTGTGTGTGTGTGCTGGAGGATCCCCCAGGGCTGACTAGCATGGGCTGTGTAATTCCCCCACCTTGCAGTTTCATTCCCAACTACGAAACTGACAATTGCGAAGCCGGCTGTTGCATTGAAATTGGGTGACACGTGTTGTTAGCGCTAGCGCTGGTTCCTGAGAGAGAATGAAACATTTCCTGCTTTACTTTGCATCGTCCCGCGGTTCTGGGGAGACAGGACAAGCGGCTCCTCCTCCTAATCCCCCCCAGGGAGGGCTAAGGGGTAGGTAAACCAGGAGAAT
>NC_063336.1:12299384-12323659 GCF_021869965.1 Rhincodon typus | reverse complement strand
GAATGGAATATATCCCCGCTGCCTCTCTGAACTTTATAGCTGGTTCCAGGAAGAGAGGGTCCTGTGTGCTCCACATTCTCACACACACACACACACACACACACACACACACACACACATGTTGACTCTTAACTAACCAAAGAACAGCAAGGGACTGAGAAACACAAAAGGACCGAGTTCGCCTCTCTTGCTCCGCGTGTGCGCGCAAACAGGCCATTTGCTCCATCTAGATCCTAATTAGTGCCTTCTGCTCCACCCAACTCCTCACTTTATCTCCCTCCTCCCCACTTCATCCAATTCCATCCCCTGGTCTTTCACCCCTTCAGATGCTACAATTTTCCCAAATATATCTGCCTTATAATCACCTCAACTGCTCCTTACTGTTTTAACCAGCTCACCCAGTGTGAAAAAACAACTTCTGCTGAATTCCTTTCTCTTTTCTTTCCTTATTGACTATCTTATACTCTTGTATCACCCCATCTCTCCTATGACAGTGTCTGCCCTATCACCCTCCCCTCAACACTCAATAATTTCAAAGCCTATACCAGGAACACTACTCAACATTCTCCTTTCTAAGAAAGGTGTCCCAGCCTTTACATCTTTCCCGATTGCTGCTGTAGCCTTTCTGACTTGATATTGTTCCAGTAGATCTCTTTTTTCCCCCTTAACGTAGTGCTTTCGCCTGTGCCTCACAGATTTACAAGGCTGATTGCCTATAATCAGAAACAGTGAGGAAGCCTTCCCAATAAAACAAAAATATATTGCTCTTGGCTCCACGGGCTGTTAACTGTTTCAGGTCTTCTTCCAACTGCACCCTGCTTGTCACTCATATAAATTGAAGTGGATTGCAAGGAATCACAAGTAGCCTTGAGAGAAACAGTCTGCAGCTACTGGTTTTTCTGTTCCATTCTTCCTGGCAAGTCCAGAATTTATTGCCCTTCCCTAGTTGCTCTTGCAAAGGCAGGAGCAATTGATGACATTTTGGCTATCCTTATTTTCCAATCATAGAATGGAACAGTATTTTCAGCCCATCGTTCTTGCTCTGGTCTTTCCAAAGAGCTGCCTCTTCCCTGTCTGGCTGCAAGGTTTCTGGCAGTTGTTCTAATTCAGTTTAATTTCACGTCAGACTCTTCGATGAATGGGTTGACCAGGCTGTTTTATTGCAGCTGGAGAACTGACACGAGATTAAGTGTCCAGCAGAATATGCTGCCTGTCACTGTGGCTCGGGGTATCGTCACACTAAGTACGGGTGTGACTGCTTAAAACATTATACATTGATGACCCCTTACTGACAAACCCACTGTCATGTGCACATGTGCAAATGGTCTTCTGGCCCCTACACTTGCTCCTTTGGAGGCACTTTGCTGAGAATTAAATTCTCATTCAGCCCTTCAAACCTGTTCTCCCATTCAATAAAATCACTGCTGATAGTCATAGAATTGTACAGCACGAAACAGACCCTTTGGTCTGTAATTGTACCAGCCTCCACCACTTCCTTTAGCAGCTCATTCCATAGAGGCACCACCCTCTGTGTGAAAATGTTTCTCCTTAGGTCCCTTTTAAAACTTACCCCTCTCACCTTAAACCTATGCCCTCTCATTTTGGACACCGTTACCCTGGGAAAAAGACTTTGGATATTCACCCTATCCGTGGCCCTCATGATTTTATTAACCTCTACAAGGTTTCATCCAATCAATACCCTTTTGCTACTTTCACCCATACCCTTTCATCCCCTTAGCCTTCCTGCAAACATTCAATGTTTTGGCCTCCACTGCTACTCATGCAGAGAATTCAACAGGCTCTCAAGGTGGAGAAATTTCTCCTCATCTCAGTCTTACCCAGTAACCTTACACCATGACCCCTGCTTCTGGACTCCCTGGTCATTGGGAACATCCTTCCAGCATTTATCTTGTCTTTTCCTTTTAAAATTTGGTAGGCTTCTATGAGACTCCCCTCATCCTTCTAAATTCAAATTCTCCCTTTAACAATTCATCCTCTGAAGCACAAATGCAATGCATTCAGGTGCAAGAGGATGAGTGGAGGAAATGTTATTATTTAAGAACTGTCTGCTGGGTATTTTTTAAGATAATACAGACTTGTGATCTTACAGCACAGTGGGAAGCCATTCAGCCTCCTGTGCTGATACCTGTCTTTGAAAGAGCTCTCCAATTTGTCCCACTCTAAAAGCAAATAAATATGCTACAATTGAACCAGACCCCACCAACGTTTCAGGCAGTGCGATCTCAATCATTGTGACGTGTTAGTTAAATAGAATCCATCCCTGGCTCTTTTGCCTATCACTTCTGTTCTCTGGTTACTGAAAATTCTGCCAGTGCAGCTAGTTTCTCTGTAATTTCTCCCATTGAAATCCTCGTGATTTTAACTCCGAGGGCGGTGGCACCATATTACAAGTGTCTCCACAAAGGAGCTGGCAGCAAGGGAGAAATGGAGGGGTGTCCTCCCACTGCATGCTTGCTCTGGCAATGATTGTATTGTAGTCACATCAACATAGATGGGCGTGGGTAGGAAGGAGGGGCAGTGGGGGATATTGAGGGGTGTGTGCCTCTTGGGCTTTTCAGGTAGTTTTTGTTGGGATATTTGTTCGCGGGGGATGTGGGTGCCACTGACCATTTATTGCCACTCGCTAACTACCCTTGAGAAGGTGGTACAAGACTGCCTACCACTGACATGTTTTGGAGGGTAGCTTAGAGCCAGCCACCTTGCTGCGGATCTGGAGTCATGTTTTGGTTAGACAGGGGTAAGGAAGGCAGATCTCTCACCCTAAAAGATATGTGTGAAGCGGGTGGATGTTTAGACCACTCTGTGGGCTTTGTAATTAGGGTTGGATGCACACCATCCCTCAGCACCCCCGAGTCACAAAAGTTGGATAAACAAATCCTATGTGGATTTTCAGTCTTGGTCACATTGCCAGTGAAGAGACAATGCTCAAGGAGAAAAAATGATGAGCTTGAGTTCAAGAGAGGCCTCCCCCTATGGACTGGACAGTCCACAGATTGTGACAATCCAAGTTCACCATATGGGTGGGGTAGCAAATGATTTATCATTTATGATTGATTTATTAATTTATTGTCACATGTACTTGTTCCATGTATTTGTTACAAATGCAGTGAAATGTTTTGGATGTTGCCACTCTCTGGCGCCATCTAAAAACACAGGAGATAAAACAAGATGTAGAATATAAAGTTGGAAAATAAGGAACTAAAGTTAAAAGTTCAGCCGCACAGTGCTTCTTGTTAAGTGCTGAGCCGTGTGGCCTGGATCCAGGCTCTTCCACCTGGATGCTGGGACCAACGCCATCATGAAGCACTCAGCCAGCCCTGGGCCCCTTGGCCATGCCACCGCAGAGTCTCCATTCCTCGGCGCCACCTTGGCTCCACCGCTGTTGCCGTTGCCACGAGCGCGTGCTGGGCAATGCAGCCACCGCCAATGTTGCCGGGACCCGTACTGGGCCCAAACGGCCTCCCTCTTCCACTGCCGCCTCGGGGAACCCAAATTCACCTCTGAACTGCCTCGGTCGGCCTCTCCACAAGATGGTAAGTGAAATTCAAAAGATAGTAAAAAAGAAAAGCCAAGGAGAGCCGAGGAGCCCTGGGCTCGGGATCCTGAAAGCTGTTTACTCCACTGCTGCCATCTTGGGGAAAAAAACAAATGGCGTTTCAGTGAATGCAAGTGATACCCTCCTCCACTTCCCCATCTACATCCCTTGTCTGTCTGCCAGCCCCGGCTCTTCATACTCATAATTGCCCCTTCTCCACTCTTAAACCCTGCGCTTCTATCACCTCCACAACCCTTGTCCCACCACCACTCACTGCAAACTCCCCCAGTGCTCCTAACCATCTCCTTCCCCTACCGTCACTCACCTCTCTTCTGTCATCCTCCAGCTTCAGACCTCTCCCTCGCCTGGTCATATAGAATGGCGGATTCAGGCTGGAAGGTGTACTCCTGCTCCTACTTTTTTTTCAAAGAATCCCTACAATGGGGAAGCAGGCTATCCAGCCCATCAATTCTACACTGACACTCCAAAGAAAGCATCCCTCCCAGACTCATCCCCCCTCCCCACACTATCTCTGTAACCCTGCGTTTCCCATGGCCAATCACCTAACCTGTAAATCTTTGGACTGTGGGAGGAAACCGGAGCACCCAGAGGAAACCCACGCAGACATGGGGTGCAAATTCGACATGGTTAGCCACCCGAGGGTGGAATTGAACATGGGTCCCTGATACTGTCCCCTATGCTTCATTGTTTCTACCACCACCATTCTGTCCCTCCCCACAAAGGACGCAGAGGAGAAAGCAGAGATGCTTTATAACAAAACTGGACTAAAACCATTACATTGCAAAATAAAGCATTAATAGGACAGATTGCATTGTCTAGTCTTGTATCCACTTGAGGGCAGAAAATTAAGGGGTGATCTCATCGCAATGTTCAGAACGACAATTAGGGCTGATGTAATAGGCAGAGTGGAATTATTTCCTGTAATGGGAGAGTCCAGAACAAGGGAGAATAAACTCAGAATTTGACTAAGCCATTCAAGGATGACATCAGGAAACATTTCTTCACACTAAATGTGATAGAAATCCAGAACTTTTTCTTGCCAAAGGCTATTTCTGTTTGAAAAAGCCAACATAAAGATTGATTGAATTTTCATAAAGCCGAGAGGATTGATGATTATGGAACTGAGGCAAGTTGACAGAGTTGAGGTACAGATCAACCATGATCTAATTGGAAGGTGGAGCAGGGTTACAGGGCTGAATGGTCTACACTTGTTCCTACAAAAGTGTTTCTTGCATTAAGCTCACCGCTATTAATTCAATCTAACTCCCTTTCTTTAAAAAGACTTTTCTTGACGGTTTTGCCTTTGGGAACAGCACAAAATGCTTAACTAATTTTGTTTTTTGCCAGCAATTTAATAGGATTAATTTAAATAAAAATATATTTTTAAATATTCATAAGAGTTTCCAAGAGGAACCTTGAGAGAGAGAGAGAGAGAGGGAGGAGGAAAAATGCATTGTCAAATAGGATTAGATCACCTTCATTGTCACTGTGACATTTATATAGAATCTTACTGCATTTAATATTGAAAGGGAACAAGGGATCTTCACAGAATAACTTGCTGTCTTAATTCTGTGTGCACCCCATCCTTATTCCTGCAGGAAAGATTCACATCAAAATTGTGCCATTGGTTTATTTTTTTGAAGTTATTACTGTTTTTTCACCTGTGTATTGCTGTGAGATTGTTCGCTTGCAACTTCATGAATTCTATATATAACTTGTCACGGCTTGGAACTTTCCAATTCTCAGTCTGTGATTCTCCATCTATTTTACTCCCTAAGGTGGGTTAGTTTACCTCTGAGCTGGTGATGGGCCTAAGCCAACAGCATCCAATTGAATCCTGGTCAATTTTATCTCCCTGGTCGGATTTACATCCCGTCTCTCCCAGCTGCTTGCTTGTACTGGGCAGCAGGAGGTGAGAGCTGCCCCAAAACACTTTCTCCTTTAGATGGCCAGCATTTGAGGAGCTGATAAGCCGCCATCTGTCCTGGAAGATGGAGGGATCTGATTTGAAGTCAGGGAGGGTGGGGTCAGGGAGGTGGCAGGTTTCTAACTGTGGGTATGGGAGAATATGGGGGTGGGGGGGGAGTCAGGACAGAGCCACACCCTTCCAACACTACAAGACTGATTTCACTACTGAGTGTTCCATTGGCTATCAAGCTTGCTCCAGGACTCACTGAAATGGCAAAAGCTCCGGCAGAAACCCAGACTTGGGGCCTGAAGGCCCACTGCTGCTTCTTCACATCTGTCAGAGTGTGATTAAAATGCACCCTCTGGTTTTTCTCCTTGCTCCTTTAAGTGAAGGAACAAGCACAAGCGAATGCCTCAGCCACCTATACATAAAGCTATGGCAGGAGTCCGGGGCAAATGCTGAGGCAAGTTTTCAGGGGCATTTACAACCATGTGACAATACGGGAGGGATGGGGGGTGGGAGGAAGGTTGGGGGAGAGTGGCAGGATAAATTTGGTCCTTCGAGCTTACCCTGTTTTAACTCACTGTGTTTTAGTGCCCCCTCGGTGTTTCTTGTTGCTTTGCATTTCTGCCTGTCTCTCCATCTGTCTGTCTGTCTGTCTGTCTGTCTCTCTCTCTCTCTCTATTTGTGCCTCTCCCTTCCTGTTACCTCCATCTGCCTATCCCTGCTTGCCTTTCTCTCTCTCTCTCTCGTTCTCTCTCACACATCTCAATATAAATTATTTTTAGCCCACCAGCGTGTCAACACAATCCTTCCTGTGTTAACTCAGTACTGAGTACACCCTTGAAGATTTTAGTCGTGCATTTGACAGTCTTAAGAATTGCTGACTATCCTCTGTAGCAACAGTTAAACATTCCTTATCTGTACAAATCAATGAAGTAACAGATGGATTCATTATTTCTGCTGTGTTGATGATGAAATCCTGTCCCTTTTCTAGTGACCCTTGTATATTTGTGGCTTATATTTTTATTTTGCTTGTTGGCTATCAATTTCCTGAAAAATATCGATGGTACACATATTGTTTTGTATGAACCGTTGAGAAATATTCACTGTGTTGAAAGGGCTTTGCAACTGTGATTTGTGGTATTCGCAAACATTTATATTGGCATCCCTGAGTTTTCTCTCCTTCACTTAAGCAAAATTTGTTGATACCACACCCATTTTAAAGGTGACCTAAATATTCAATATGGTGAGTGGCAACAAGAGCCTGATTCTGAAGAGGACAGAAGCCTCTTTGTAGATTGAGCAGGACAGTGCCTGCCATGGGAACCAACATGAAACTGTGCTGTGCTGAATATAGCAAGTCTGCCAAATATTAGAAGACAGTCTACTGGAGATATCGTCCATTATCCTCAAAGCTGGAGGCTGCCACAAATTACATCTGAGAAAGGAGGAGCTCTTATCCTCCCTGACACCCTCATTCACTTGCTCCCATTCTCCCTCCTTCCCCATTCATCTCACACCCTCCCTCCCAAACAATATCTGGGATTCTAAGTTTTGAAATTATTAAGCACTCAGGGCTTAAATATTATTCAGATACACCATTGCGTGCAACCTTTTTGAAGATGTTAAGAACTGATTTTCATTCCACCTCCGTCTACTCAATGCCACCATCTTTATAAATTCCTCTAGCTTGATGATACTCCAAGACACTTCAATTGTAAATTCTCTCTAGTGGTCCCTTTAGCTGCCTTATTCCTAAGATCCAATATTCCCTCTGCAAATGACTTCTTCAGCCTGGTTTTGTCAAAAGGAAACCATGTTTAACCAAACTATTTGAATTCTTTGAGGAGGTAATGTGCTGTAGATAAAGGGGAACTGATGGATGTACGGTATTTAGATTTTCAGAAGGCATTTGGTAACATGCCATATCAAAGATTATGGTGGAAAACAATAGCTCATGGGAGGTAATACAGATAGAGGATTGGCCGGCTAAGTGGAAGCCGAGAGCAGACATGAATGTGTCTTGGTGATATGTCATAGTGGTGTGCCACAGGAATCACCGATGGGACTGCAATTGTTTACAATGTAAATAAGTCACACAGAGATAGGTTGAAAAGTAAGTTGTGTAGAGGGCATGAGGGTTGAAAAAAAGAGACAGCTTGGTACAGTGAAAGATATAGCAATGGAGTGTTATGTGAAATTGTCCATTTGACAGGATTTTTTTTAAAAACAAGGGATAATGTAATGGTGGAAGATTGCAGAGCTCTGAGATGCAGATGGATCTGGGGATCCCTATGTATGAATTGTAAAGAGTTTGTATGCAGGTACAACAAGTAATTAAGGAAGCTAATAGAATATTATCATTTATCATGAGGCGAATTGAGTATAAAAGTAGGGAGGCTATGATTCAATTACTAGGGAACTAATGAGATCACATCTGGCATTCTGTGTACTACATGGGTCAACTTATGTAAATTTTGAAGGCAGTCCAAAGAATGTTTACCAAATTGATATCTAGAATTGAGCGGGGTAGGGGAGGTTCACTTTGAGAAAAGTTAAGAGGCTCTAGCCTTGTATCCACTGGAACAAAAACAAAAACTAAGAAGCGGGGTCACTGAACCCGAAACGTTAACTCTGTTTTCTCTCCACTGATGCTGCCAGACCTGCTGAGTTTCTCCAGAAACTTCTGGTTTTGCTGCTGTATTCCTGGAACTGCCCTGACCTCCGAAGCTGTGGATTTAAACGCAGCAAATGAATCATCTTCATTTTGGAAAATGCAAGGATCGCCGGTCTGGTGTCAACCCTTCCAAGACTCGCTTCTCATGGATGTTTGCGAGAGCTGGACCCAGCAGGAATCTCCCATGAGAACCTTCATCTATTTGGGCAAACATTATGGTGTCACATCATTAAACCTGAACTCAACTGTGTGACTTGTTGAGTTCAATGAATATTGATTCACAGTATATCAGCAGGTCCAGATCCTCATGATATAGTGCTGCAGTGTGAATGTCTATGTCTTCTTTGAGTGGTACATTGGCAAATCAGGAAGCAACATCAAAAAGCACATGACCACTATTGTTATGAAAGTCCTGTATGGTCATCAAAGGTGAAGGAATCCTTTGCCTTGCAATGGGTCGGGAAAGAAAAAACAGAAAGCAGAAATTCAGAAGAAAGGTCACAGGACCTGAAACATGAATTTTCTGCTTTCTCATCACAGATATTGCCAGACCTGCTGAGTTTCTCCAGCAATTTCTGAATTTATTTCATATTTCAAGCGTCTGCAGTTCTTTATTTTATTTTTATAGTCAATGTCGCCGAAAGAAAATCCGAAGGGATCTTCCCTGTGGAGAAATGCTTCCTCTCATCTGAGAACCTAGAACTAGGGGCCACCATTTAAAATCCAGGCACTGCCCATTTAAAACAGTTTAGGCAAAATTCTTCCTCTCATAGGATTGTGAGTCTTTGGAAGTCTGTTTCTGGAAAGTTGGGGGAAGCAGAGTCCTAGAATATTTTTTAAGCAAAGATTGATGGACTCTTTTAGAGCAAGTTTGGTGACAGGTTATTGGGAGTAGGTGGGAAAGCAGGTTTGAGGTTCCAGTGACAGCAGCTGTGACCTTACTGAATAGCAGAGCAGATACAAGGGCCTGAGCAGCCTACTCTTGCTCCTGATTCGGATGTTTGTATAAATCTCTTAACCTTTCTGTCTCTCTCTGCTTTTGGTCACCTGTCGGTTTTGTGCCAAATCTGCTCACCAGCCTACACAAGTGAATGTATCTACTAAGAACAGCAGCAGGCTATTAAGTTTCTTGGGCCTCAGTTCAAAGAGATCATATCCAAAGATGTGCAGATTAGGTGGATTGGCCATGCTAAATTGCCCCATAGTGCCCAGGGATGTTTAGGTTAGGTGGGTTAGACATGGGCAATACAGGTGTAGGGGAATGGGTCTGGGTGGGAGGCTCTTCAAAGGGATGGTGTGGACTTGTTGGGCCGAATGGCCTGTTTCCACACTGTAGGGATTCTATGATCTTTGACCTCACTCTGGTTATCTGTCTTTGCCCCACATCCTCAAATACCTTTTGGTCTGATATTCTCAGATTTCAAGTACGCAGAGCATCAGTTGCTGTGAGTGGAAAACAGTTTTCAAACTTTTGCCACTTTTTTACGTGTATAGAATCCCTACAGTTTTGAAGAAGCAGGCCATTCAGCCCATCAAGTCCAGGTTGATCCTCTGAACAACATCCCACCCAGACTCACCCCTTCCCCTGTAACACTGCATTTACCATGGCCATCCCACCTAGCCGCACACAATGGGCAATTTACCATGGCCAACCCACCTAGCCTGCACACTATGCGCAATTTACCATGGCCAATCCACCTAAACTGCAAATCTTTAAGACTGTGGGAGGAAACCCATGCAGACATAGGGAGAATGTGCAAACTCCACACAGACAGTTGCCCGAGGGTGGAATTGAGCCCAGGTCCCTGGTGCTGTGAGGCAGCAGTGCTAACTACTGAGCCACTGTGCTGCCCTAGAACGATTGCCTATTTTCACTCCAGGAGGACCTGACTCTGCATTTTAGTCTATTTTCCTAGTCCTATCCTCCCCATAAATAGCACAATATAAGAACTGTGAGGCAATAAAATAAGGTAAGAAGAGGTGTCTGTGTTTAAGATACTGTCGTGGTCTATCACTTTGCTATTCTATTCCTCTGGATATAAAGGTCAGCATTCCATTAACCTTCTAATGGTTCTGTTTACCTATTTGTGATATTCCGATCATCTTTATACCCGGATTTTCAATTGTCTTCGAAGCCCGATTATTTCGAGCATTTCAACATTTAAGGTGTACCGCTTCTTGTTTCATTTTCGGTTCCCAGACTGTGCCTGTGTGTCATCCTGATTTTACTTCTGCCTGCTGTCTCCAGAATTGTCCCACCTTCCAACTCATTTATAATTGTCACGCTAACATTGCAACTACCACTAAGTATAGATCTCCACTCTGCTTGTCTGGACCTTTGCTCTCAGGCAACATATGCTCCCAAGTGGCCAAGGTCTGGAAAATTGCCTCTTGTGTTTCTTAATTTAACAGACCATTGATGTTAATGCTTGCGGGCTTGAAACTAAAGTTAGCAACTACTCTTAATTGCTACTAGCCAGTGTTATAACCGGAGAAAATGCCCTGAATAATGAACATTTAAACACTTGGATGACGTTACTTTGCAATCAGTCCTTTTTTTATATATATAGTTTAATCAGATAATCAGCAATTTGTACGAAGCAAACTTTAATGAGTCCAAACATAGCTTAGAAATCTGTCCTCAGGCACAGCCCAGAAACCACAAACTTTCAGCAAGTATCTTGCAGAAAAAGAGCATGCAGCTTTAAGTGTGAACCAATATTTGGTGCTGTTTTTTCACTTCTCCTGCCTCTTAATAATAGACTCTTAACAATGGGAAAACTAATTTGTAAACAGTCAGAGCTAATAGTTGGAGAACAATTTAATTTCATAGCACAGCAAAGTCTGCCTCAAAGGAACTGCAAAGCAATGAAATATGTTAAGATGAGCTGTCTATATTTATGATATTGTTAGATCAGTGCCCTGTCTTCTTCAGTACTGGAATATCTGTCCCTTTCAACCATTGTGTACTTACAGCCCAATATCCTTTATGCCCATGCTTCCTTTATAGTTAAAATATTGTTCTTTTTATCCACACTTTTCTGAATTCAATGTACATTTGCCTTTATTGGTCAGTGCATTGAGTATAGGAGTTGGGATGTCATGTTACAGCTGTACAGGATATTGGTTATGCCACTTTTGGAATACAGCCTTCAATTCTGTCTATCCTGCTATAGGAAAGATGTTGTTAAACTTGAAAGGGTTCAGAAAAGATTTACAAGGATGTTGCCGGGGTTGGAGGGTTTGAGCTATAGTAAGAGGCTGAATAGGCTGGGGCTATTTTCCTTGGAGCATCAGAGGCTGAGGGGCGGCCTTATAGAAGTTTATAAAATCATGAGAGGCATGGATAGGATGAATAGTCAAGGTCTTTTCCCCAGGATAGGGGAGTCCAAAACTAGAAGGAATAGGTGTAAGGTGAGAGGGGAAAGACTTAAAAGGGACTTAAGGGGCAACTTTTTCACATAGAGGAGGGTGCGTGTATGGAATGAACTGCCAGAGGAAGTGGTAGAGGCTGGGTACAATTACAACATTTAAAAGACATCCAGATGGGTACATGAATAGGAGGCGTTTAGAGGGATATGGGCCAAATGCTGGTAAATGGGTCTACATTAATTTAAGATATCTGGTTGGTATCGATGAGATGGACTAAAGGGTCCATTTCTGTGCTGTCCAACTCAATGATTCTACGCCTCTATCTCATTTAACCATCCTAAAGGTAAAGTCACTGTAGTTTCACTCTCTCATTAGAAGTGAGATGACTGGTGTTGGTTTAACCTGAGGGTCACCATGCCTCAAGTGAGGGAGAAGTTGAGAAGGAGAGTTCTTCATCGTAACCTCAGCCAGTGTGGGAATTGAACCTGCACTATGGGCTTCCATCCAACTGAACTAACATTCTCAGTGTCTGACCCATTTGACAACTGCACCTTCAGAGTTAATCAATTGATATTTACACAAACCTATCCCAAGTACCTCACAGCTAGACCTGAGTACTTTCTCAGTAATATTGTATGTGTCTCTGAAACTAGCAGTTTGATTACTTGACTGGGCCTTGTATAGGAGGAAGGGTGGGAGGACACTTTCAGTAATGTTCTGCCTGGAAGACAAACAAAGAACACACAGTTGAGCATGTGAAGGAATTGCAAACTGTATATTAAGGCAGAGGTAGGTATGTCAGGGATTTTACAGTGCAGGGCCTGGTTCACCACCTCCGTATTAATGTTGCTGTATTATCCATTATCAAATCAGCACATTTTCAAAGCTGCTGATGATGAAAAGGACTCTAGTTTCTGTTTCTAAATTTTCAGTGCCTGTGCATGATTTCTGGCTGTCATCGAATCTTCAGCTAGAAGCCATTGAATTCTGCCATACAGAAGGAAGTTAGTTTGTTCATTGTATCCTCGCCAGCCACTCACTGTGAGTAATCTCAAACTAGTTTCACTGCCTCCCACTTTCTGACAGTCCTAAACATTCCAGGCCTTCAGATATTTTGCCAATAATTTCCCATTTCAGATGCAGTAGATCCTGCCTCACCCACTTGTTACAAGAGCATAACAAATAGGAGCAAAAGTCGGCCCTTCAGCCTTTTTAACTCACTCCCTCATTCAGTGAGATCATGGCTGATCTTCTACCTCGATACCATTTCCCTGCACTATCCCCGTATTCTTGGTGCTTTCAATCTGTAGAAATCTATCAATCTCAGTCTCAAACCTACTGAGTGACTGATTCTCCACAGGCCTCAAAGCATCTCATGCAATGACAAATGTGCTGTGAACAGAAATGTTTCTCTCCCCATTTTCCAAGTGCTAGGTTTTAACTGACTGCAGCAAACTCTGAACTAGAGAATAGGTCTATTCATATTCAGCATGCAAAACTGTTCTAAATGTAAAAAGCGAACTCCTCTTGTGCTTCTCTGCTGCACTTGTCCTGAATCTAGTTCCAATTATTTCCTCTGCATCTTCCTGCTCGTGTGCCTCCTTCTGTGTTGTCTCTGAGGTGTGTGTATCTGTGTGTGCTCTCGGGCAATATGTCACTCTGCTTTCACTAGGCCTCTTACCTTAGGAATGCTTCTTTTGAGACCTGGCATAGAAGCATAGAAAATAGGAACAAGAGTAGACCATTCGGCCCTTCGAGCCTGTTCTGCCATTCAATATGATCATGACTGTCTGTCCAACTCAATACGTTGTTCCTACTTTCTCCCCATAACTTTTGATCCCGTTAGGTCAAACAATACCTAACTCTTTCTTGAAAATATTGGCCTCAAGTAGCCAGGAACTCCACAGGCTCACTATAGAGCCATATAGCTGTACAGCATGGAAACAGACCTTTCCGTCCAACTTGTCCATACTGACCAGATATCCTAAATTCACCTAGTCCCATTTGCCAGCATTTGGCCCATATCCCTCTAAACCCTTCCTATTCATATACCCATCCAGATGCTTTTTAAATATTGTAATTGTACCCGCTTCCACCACTTCCTCTGGCAGCTCAGTCCATACACGCACCATCCTCTGCATGAAAAAGTTGCCCCTTAGGTCCCTTTTAAATCTTCCCTCTCTTACCTTAAACCTACGCCCTCTAGTTTTGGACTCCCCTACCTTGGGGGAAAAAAAACCTTGGCTATTCAACTTATCTATGATCCTCATGATTTTCTAAACTTATATACACTCTCTCTCTGGGTAAAGGAATTTATCCTCATCTCAGTCCCAGATGGTCCACCCCTTATCCTTAGACTGTCACCTGTGGTTCTGAACACCTGATCATTTGGAACATCCTCTACCCTTTCTAGTCCTGTTGGAATTTATAGATTTCTATGAGATGCACCCCTCCGGTGAATATAGAATTAACCAACTCATCTATCTCTTTTCATGCCTCAGTCTTTCCATCCCAGGATTCAGTCTGGTAAACTATCACTCCTTCCATTGCCAGACAACCTTCCTTCGATAAGAGACCAGAACTGCGCACAATACTCCAGGTGTAGTCTTGTACAATGCCCTGTATAATTGCAGCAAGGCATCTCTGCTCCTGTAATCGAACCCCTCATGATGAAGGCCAATGTGCCACTTGCCTTCCTCACTGAGTGTCACTATACCTTATAATCAAAATCTTTTTCCTCACAGTCATTCAGTTCCTCCACTACTTTTGCTTGCCACTTGGTTATCTTGTTTGGGCAATTTGATCTCAGGGTGTGGGCATTGCTAGTAGGCGCTGCTTCTTACCAATCCTTTGTTGCCTTAGGATAGGTGGCGGTGCAGTCCACACAGTTTCCAAACTCTTCAAGAGGGGGAGTCCAGGTTTGTGACAATGAAGAAACGCTGAATATGTGTCCAAGTCTTTGAGACAGGGATGGAAAGTATCACGTAGACAGAGGTGTTTCCAGCAACTGATGCCCTCGTTTGTCTGGGTAGTAGTGCTCACTGGTTTAGGAGCTGGTGTCAAGCCTTATTTGTGCACTCATACTCTCTTGAGATAGAAACTGGGATGTTAGTCTGCTTTTGGGGATTGAGGACGGCGGGGGAGCAGGTTGCTGGAAAATGGGAATTGTTCCAATAGACTGTTACAGCATCCTATCTACTTGTCTGGGTTCTAGATTACAGACAAGAGTTGTGAGGTACCCAGCCTTTAGTTACAAACTGGCCATTTTAATCTCACTTTAAACATCATCGTGTTCATGACCGCGTAAGATGAGCGAGGCCTGTGTTCACTTTGTGTGAGCTGGAGATTTGACGATGAGAGGAAATTCACTGCAACTGTCCACTTCGGTCCATGTTTGAACCACAAACCACGACAAACTGAGCTCACGACTGACAACTGCGATGGAGGTTGTTGAGGTTGGTCGGTTCGCCAAGCTGGTTTGTTGTTCGGCAGAGGTTACTTTATCCTGCTGGGTAACATCATCAGTGCAGCCTCCAAATCTACTCCAAAACCTGCAATGGAGGTTCCCAATGCCACTCTACAAAAGCTGATGTGGAGGGAGGATATGAGATAACAAGGTGTAGAGGTGGATGAACACAGCAGGTCAAGCAGCATCAGAGGAGCAGGAAGGCTGACGTTTCGGGCCTAGGATAGATGTTTAATATGAATGCTGTGTGTAAAATCAATCCCAGTCTTGGACGACATTTAGATCAGGAGAAATATGTTCATCCAAAGAGTGGTGAGTCAGTAGGATTCTCAGATGATCAGCCATGATCATATTGAATGATTGAAGCAGGCTTAAAGGGCCAAGCGGTATACTCTTGCTCCTATCTTCAATATTTCTATGTTATACCAATGGCTAATCAGAGGGGACTAACAGGAACTTCCATTCTGACTGGGACTTGTGGCCGTGTCATTATATATAGCGATAAAAAGTAAAATGCAAAAGACCAAAATGTTTATTGTTTTGCTGGTACTAGTCCGTCTTGGCTAATTCATTGAAACAAAGACATTGTCAAGAGGTCAGGGTCATTGCTAGGGAGTTAACAGCCCAAAGGATTTATTAAAACTGGCATGGGGGTGGAGGCAGATTAACCTGCACATAGTTTGTAATAACATGTAGGGCAGAAGAACCTGAGTTAATCACTGCCTCTCTGATGTTGATTCCCACTTGCTTTCTGTTGTCAGGTTCAATAGGCTCCTGCATTGAGTTTCTTCAGCACTTACTGTTAGGACAAGATGAGAACAATGTTGACAAAATAATCAGGATGGGAAGGTTAATCAGATTTATTTGTGATTTTCTTTCACACGCGTGTGAGGGATTTTGGTATTGGGAATCGGAACTTTTCCATTATTGAAGCAACTGTTGTAAGAAACAGACGCTTCCAGATGAGATTTGGGAAACAGGTTAGCCTCAGACGAAAGCTGCCTCTCATTCTGCTCTCGTAGCACCAGCAGCACAGCTTAAGATAAATATTCCCCACTGCACCCAATGTGTTATTTATCAATTGGATTGTGATTGCAATTTAGCAGGCAGGGGGTGGAATCCACTGACTTACAGCGATAACACTAACAACTTGCATTGATATAGCATCTTTAAAGTGCCAACATTTCCCAAAGTGCTTTGCAGGGACAGTATCAAAAACTTTTGACACTGAGCCACACATTGAAGACAGAGATTGGCCAAAGGGGCAGGTTATAAAGAAATATTTTCTTTCATATATTCATGAAATGTAGGCGTCTTTGGCAAGACAAGCACCTGTTTGCCATTTCCAGTACTCAACAGAAGTGGGATGCAGAGGGAATAAATGAATGAATGTGACTCCATGTGAGATAAGATTGGAAGCAGAGATTTGAAGTACTTTTGAAAGCTTAATCACAATGCATGGAAACATGGAAATTAATTTAAAGACAACAAATTCCAAAAATTTAACAATGGCCATTTTTTTTTCTGATGTTTGGACAATGAATACTGGCCAGGAAACATGAAATAACTCTACAATTCATCTCTGATCTTTCATCTTAGGATCTCTATGTGAGCCCAAGAAGGTGGATGGGCCTTGGTTTAATGTCTCCTCTGAACAGTGTCCACTCTGATAGTGCAGCACTGGACAGTAGGCTGAGATTTTTGTGTTCAGGTTTAGAGTGGGCATTAAACTAACAATCTTCTGAGTCAGAGGTGAAACCACTGGCACAGATAATGAGCTGGCTCAGGGTGCATTGGAATGATCCAGGTAAGAGATAGCGAAAGTAGGGATGTGAGTTTCAAAAGCTGATGAGGTGAAGAAGGGAGGGAAGAAGTCAGATGATGATAAGTGGTTGTAAGTCAGGTTCCTGGTTCTGATAAGCCTGTGTGGTTTGAAACTCAGGGTCAAAAATGCAACATGTAATTTGCAAGTGCTCTGGACTCACCTTGATCTATTTTCAGGGACAAGGATGGAGTTAGTGGTGAGGGAACGGAGATTGTGGAGGGTTGGCAGAGAGGGAAGATCAGAGACAATGGTTTTGATTATTCCAATATCCAATTGGAAGAAATATATGCCCATCCAGTACTGGATGTCAAACAGTCAGATCATTCTGAAAGAGGTGGAGAACAGCTGTATACCTTAAGTGTAGAAGCTGATGTGTAGCGCGGAAGGAGGCAGTTTGATCCTTCCTGTTTGTGCTCGCTCCTTGAAAACACTATCCAATCAGCTCCAGTGTAAATACTCAGCCACTGGCAGTTGAGATCAGGATACAGTGCATAAGGGGCCTCGGTCCTTCTGTTCATTAATGGGACTGGGTGCAGTAATGATTTACAAGGTATTGCTGGGAGTGGAGGGTTTGAACTATAGGGAGAGGCTGAGTAGGCTGGGGCTATTTTCCCTGGAAAGTTGGAAGATGAGGGGTGACCTTATAGAGGTTTACAGAATCATGAGGGGCATAGATAGGGCAAACTACCAAGGTCTTTTCCCCAGGGTAGGGTAGTCCAAAACTAGAGGGCATAGATTGAGGTGAGAGCGGAAAGATTTAAAAGAGACCTCAGGGGCAACTTTAAATGCAGAGGAAATGTGTGGAATGAGCTGCCAGAGGAGGTGGTAGATTTAAAAGGCATCTGGAAGGGTACATGAATCAAAAGGTTTAGAGGGATATGGGCCAAATGCTGGCAAATGGGACTCGACTAATTTAGGATATCTGGTCGACAAGGACTAGTTGGACTGAAGGGTCTGTTTCCGTGAAGTACAGCTCTGTAACTGTATGACTGGCACCTGAATGAGTGGAAAATGTGCCTCCATTGCCCCTGGGAATATTTATCTGGGAAAACTTTGAAATAGAACTAAAGGCATCAGAAAATATTGGATCAACCTTCTGTCTCTGAAACGAGCTCAGAAGCACTTCCCACCTTCCCAGAATTAGACTGTCAACATATAATCCGGATCAGACAAGAATAGGCTAATGCTGATACTCACCTTGCTGTTGAAATAGGTCCTGCTAATGCTGTAGAATTGGAGCAATTAGTCTGCATCTTGCTGTCAGTTAGTACACACTGTCCAAGGCTGTCGGACATTTGGAGTCCTGGCGAAGAGAACTGTGTTTCCATTACCCTGACAGGCAGCAAGATCCAGTTCATAGCAATCAGCCTTTCAAACTGGCAGGGAAAGTTATTAAGTCTACCGAAACGGCATACAGGATCCACCTTCATACAAAGAGGTGGCCATTTCAGTGTTCTCAACCCTTGTAAAATTTTGTTTTTTTTTGTCTATTTCAGGAGATTTTGGAAAGAATGTTAAGACCTTTGAAAGGCTGCAGAGGACAGTTACTAGAGTAATACCAGGGATTAGATACTTTAATTGTGAGGGTCCACTATCACCAATCTTAAGCAAATTCAGTTCCCTCCATAGGGTACCAAGAAACAGCTGAAGACACCGATTACCACAAAGGCTATGGGCCCTGAACACATTCTGGCAATAGTACTGAAGACATGTGCCCCAAAAGCAGCCACACCCCAAGCCAAGCTGTTCCAGTGCATACAGTCATGGAGTCATAGAGCTTACAGCACAGAAACAGACCCTTTGGACCAACTTATTCAAGCCAACCAGACTCCAAATGTCATCTAGTCCTATTTGCCAGTATTTGGCCCATATCCCTCTGAACCCTTCCTGTTCATGGGCCTATCCAGATGTCTTTTAATTGTTACAATCATATCAGCCTCCATTACTTCCTCTGGCAGCTCGTTCCACACATGCACCACCCTGTGCGTGAAAAAAGATTAACCCTCAGGTCCTTTTTTAAATCTTTCTCCTCTCGCCTTAAACCTATGCCCTGTAGTTTTGGACTCCCCCACCCTAGGAAAAAGGACCTTGGCTATTCACCCTATACATGCCCTTCATGATTTTATAAACCTCTGGAAGATTACCCCTCAGCCTCCAATGCTCCAGGGAAAATAGCCCCAGCCTATTCAGCCTCTCCCTATAGCTCAAGCCCTCCAGTCCCAGCAATATCTTCCTAAATCTTTTTTGCACCCTTTCAAGTTTAACAGCAATTTTCCTATAGAAGGCCAATCAAAACTGTATGCAATATTCTAAAAGTGGCCTCACCAATCTCCTGTATAGCCACAACATGGCCTCCCAATTCCTACAGTCAATGCACTGACCAATGAAGGCAAGCATACCAAGTGCCTTCTTCACTATCCTGTCTACCTGTGATTCACTTTCAAGGAACTATGAACCTGCACCCCTAGGTCTCTTTGTTCAGTAACATTCCCTGGAATCCCACCTTTAACTGCACATGTCCTACCCTGGTTTGCCTTATCAAAATGCAATCACAATCATCCAAATTAAATTCCATCGGCCGCTCCTCAGCCCATATATATCTATGGGACAATGGAGAAATTTGCTCACTTATGTCCTGTCCAAGGCAGAGGCTATAGGAGGATGTTATTAAACTGGAAAGGGTGCAAACAAGATTCATGAGGATGTTGCTGGGACTGGAGGTTTTGAGTTGTAAAGAGAGGCTGGAAAGGCTGGGACTCTTTTTTCTCTCTGAAGCATAGGAGGCTGAGGAGTGACCTTATGGAGGTTTATAAATCATGAAGGGCATTGATAAGATGAATAGCCAAGGTCTTTTGCCCTGGGTAGGGGAGTCCAAAACTAGGGGGTGCAGATTTAAAGTGTGAGGGGAACGATTTAAAAGGGACCTGAAAGCAATTTTTTCAGTCAGTGTGTGGTGCCTATATGGAACGAGCTGCCAGAGGAAGTGGTAGAGGTGGGTACATTTACAACGTTAAAAAGACATTTGCATAGGTACCTGAACAGGAAAGGTTTTGAGGGATATGAGCCAAACAGAGGCAAATGGGACTAGTTCAGTTTCGGAATCCTGGTCGGCATGGATGAATTGGGCCAAAGGGTTTGTTTTCTTGCAGTATGGTTCGATGACTTTAGATACAATTTTGTCAAAAACTGCCCTAACTCTGATTCAGCAGGAAATTTATGGAAGGCGTCAGCAACAGGTCCATTAACCTGAACTTACAGAAACATAACCCGCTTGCTGACACTAAGTTTGGGTTCTGCCTGGACTTTCAGCTTCAAACTTCGTTGCAGCCTTGATCCAAATAGAAAGAAATGGGTTAAACTCCAGATGAGGGTGACTGCTTTTGAAGTTCAAGGCAACAATAGACCAAATAGGACATAATGGACAGTGGACAAAATTCAATTCAATGGGCATTACAGGGAAAGCCTTTCACTCACTGGAGTCATACCTGGGGCATAAAGGAAGATGTTTGTGATTGTTAGAGGTCAGTCACCTTAGCTCCAGGACATGTCTGTGGGAGTTCCTCAGGGCAGTATCCTAGGCCCAACCATTTTAAGCTGCTTTATCAATGACCTTCCATCATAAGATCAGAAGTAGATATTTTTGTTAATGATTGCGCAGTGTTCAGTTTCATTCACAATGCCCAATGAAGCAGTCCATGCCCATAGCCCCAGACGACGTTTCAGCTTGGATTGCCCAGTGGCATGTAGCATTTGCTCTGCATTAGTGCCAGGCAATGACAATAGAGAAAGCAGCCAGGCCACTACATGTATGATTTCTGTCGTCCCCTCCCGGGTTGTTGAACCGCCTCATGTTCTGTCAGGAAACTGGAGGCTCATTGGAAAATCCTTGCCCATTTCCAGAACTTAACTCTCATTGAGCCTAATCAGCTATTCATCTCATGAGGACAGATAGCCCTGCAGGTCCTGAAATCCCTGTCATCAGAAATGGCTGCCATCCGAAATGAGGTTGGGATCCAGAAGGCTGGGCAGGTCTAAAATTTCAACGCCTAATCTGCTTCCAGCCTCAATCTTAGGGAGCCTCAAACTTCCAGCCCTGGGTGTCCACATTGGAACTGTAGAAGACTTGCCAACTCTGCCTGGTTCCTGGAAGCTTCACCACATCACCTGAACCATGTGTCGTGATTGGTCACCAAATGTGCCTATCATAATGGAGCAACACACTGTCCAGCCAATTGAATTGTGCCTTCCTTACCTCTTCCTCCGAGCTGCAACATCTTCACAACAGAGATGGTATTACACACCTCTGGAGCAAGTGGGACTTGAACCCTGGCCTCCTTACCGAGAGGCAGGGACAATACCACACAAACCGTGTTATTTCACCTATATGCCAGCGTCTGGTGTCCCAATGATTAGGGCTGACAACTCTTGCCCACAGCCTGAAAGAATGAGTGCATGAATCTGAAATGCCAACACCAAGAGCTCATTGAGGACCTCTGTTGGCCGATGCCTGATAGCACAGCTTTAGAGGGAGGATCTTGCAAGCAATGTCTTGAAATTGTTTCAGAGCGATGGACTAAAGCTAATATACATTTCCATTGTTGGCTTTTAGAAAGAACATGTGAGTAGATCAATCTTCCATTAAAACTAGAATCTCAGACAAAAGAGGCTAAATTTACTCTCCTGCTCCCAGTGCACGTCTTGTATTGGAAATCCCTGTGCAGTAGAATTACATTGAGTACACAGAAAAGAATCAGACCATCCAGTCTGTGTTCTGTTGTTTTATGTTCTACACCGGACTCCTCCCATCCTTTTAACCTCACCTTCTTTCAACATCAGCTGCCAGATCATAAATTCCTACTGACAGTGAAGTGTGCGTGAAGAATGTAAGGTAGTTTACAGAAGAGCTTGGAATTCAAAGTGTGAATTTCTGCGTCCCTTTCTTCCTTCGCTCAGAGTCATACTTACTGTCCCGTGGTCCCATACATGGCCTGACTGCTCCTTGTTCTTTACAAGCCCTTTGGATGTTTCACTAAAGCAGGGACATTATCAGATAGACCACTCCTCGCTTGCCAGTTTGTCTCTCCCAGTCTGTTCTCCTCCAGGAATCACGGAATTACACAATGGCTACAACATCACTGGTCTCGCTAGAGATACGCATCAATCCTCACTCCTCTGCTTTGCCGTCTGTTTTCAGCTATTCATCTGACATCGTAGGCTGTCCCACAATCTGAGATAATTATCCAATTCCATCGTGAAAGCCATGATTTAATCTGCCTCCAGATCATAATCGCTCGCTGCATTTTCTTTTTTCTCCTGCATATCTCTGCTGTTTGGTCCACCATTCACTCTAAATGTATGTCCTCCCATCCCTGACCCTTCTGCTAAGGGGAACAGTTTCTCCCTCTTGTTCTGTCCAGGTCTCCTCTTGCCTCTCTCAGACCTCTCTAAGGAAAGCATCCCCAGCTTGTCTGATCTTTCCATGTGACCGAACTGCCTCTTTAAAGATTTAAAGGTGACAACGAAGGCTGGAATATTTTGCAAAGGCAGAGCAGGAAGGTCTGGCCTGCCTCTGCTGACATTCCCAGATCTGACCAGTTAACTGATGCGGACTTGGCTTCTGTCACCAAAAAGGAGGATGTCCAGCCTCTAAGAGGCTCGAATTTTCACTCCATTCTCAGCAGCGCCACCAGGCACAGTGGCCATTGCCAGGATTGCAATTACTCCTTGATAAGGCATTCACAGGGAAACGGTGCACGGGAACAGTGACGAGGAGATTTATTACTTCTCAGGGTGGTCTCTGCAAATTCCCTTGTTGGAAGGAAAAAGAGAAAAATCACCTTCAGCGACAAGGGCAAATTCTTAACCAGTCAATGAAAAACTGAGAATCAATGAATTGATAGAAACAAATGATTATAAGAAAACATTTTATCAACATTTGTAATTTAGAACTATGCTTTTCTGGCCTTTCTTTCCCTTTCCCACCTGGTATATTTGTTTCTTGTCTATTGTGGGAATTTTAAAAGGAGTAGAGTTATAAGGTAGTAAATCATGTTTTTTTTTGCCTTTGGTAAAAAGAAATGTTTAATTGAAATAAGTTGTTATTTTCTTATTCATTAATAAAAAAACTAGTGCACATTTTATTTTAACCTGAATGTGACAGCGTAATATTGGACAATTCAGTGGCTTAATCAAATTTTTTACATTTGTGACAAGACTGGAATAGTGGGCCTGGATTTCCAGCACAATACTCTGGTGAGCCATGACAATGTGTCAGGGCTTGCGTGGAACCTTGCAATAAAGAAGACATACACATAATGCACTAACTGTTTTATACACAGATCCACAGGGTGTGGAGCTGGAGTAAGTTGCAAAGGATAAATAGATAGATATTTGGTTTTGCCCAAAACTGTTAAAGCCTTCCTGAAGGTGGCAGAGCTAACCCTTGGCAGAATAAAAAGAGATCACAAAAGCCAGGCTCATTTAGTTTGCAAGCAGATTAGAAGTGGAATTGCCTACCAGGGGCTAAAATAAAGTACTGTCATAGAAGCTGGGCTTAATAGAGAGATAGGAAAGCCAAAGCACTCCAAGTAGTGAGACATTAGGATCAGTACACATTGAATTACGGTTTGAGCATAAGGAAACATGAATTTCAGAGTGAGGACAAAGATAAAGAAAGGAAGATGGAATCGAACAGGACGCAAATGGGATGGTTGGCAAAGGAAATGCAAGAGCTAGAGAGACAAAGTAAAAGAATTTAAGCTGAAAATTATACAGATATAAACCAAGACCTCAGAATCAAATAGGATTCTGGAGAAAATCCTAGTCACAATTTAAAGTCCAGTAAACTTGTACAGGTCCTACCAAACTGCAGGGTAAAGGATATGGAGGCGTTCTTTTACATGGGAATGTTTTGGCTGGAGTAAAAGTTATAACTTCACCCATAATCACAGAATGTGGTTAAATAGAACAGTCACAGGAACAAACTGTGCGTGTGTCGGTCTATCATGTGTAGTGGCCAAAGCAATGGCCAAACAAAGTCCATCACCTGAGCTCAAAGCAATACCACAGGTAGATGTCAGAATAACTGAAGCATTATTGAAAGAAAGTTCAATGGTTGTATTTGGCATGTCATCACTAAGTGAGACTGAGAAAGCAGATTGTAAGTTAAATATGTTTGCAGAAGTATCTCCCATTAAAGCTGAGACTGAAGGACTTCCAGAATCCTATTATCTTAAGCACGGATTTCTGTTGAGGAAGTGGAGATATCCTCACAAACCTGTGGACAAGGAATGGACAGTTCTTCCACCAGATTGCAATATCACGCAAATTTTGCTTGGAGATATTATAAGGAGTGCAAGAAATTCCTATGGGAGTGCATGTAGGAATATGGAGAGTTTAAGCTTGATAAACAGGTATTCTGCAGGCCAAGCAGCATCATAGGAGCAG
>NC_063336.1:12252416-12294384 GCF_021869965.1 Rhincodon typus | reverse complement strand
CCATCCCCGCCTCTTCGACCTGTTTGTTTCCTCTCCACCTATCCTCTCCTCTATCCCTCTTCTATCCGCCTCCCACTCTCTCCCTATTTATTTCAAAACCCCCTTCCCCTCCCCCTTTTCTGATGAAGGGTCTAGGCCCGAAACGTCAGCCTCTCTGCTCCTATGATGCTGCTTGGCCTGCTGTGTTCATCCAGCCCTGCACCTTGTTGTCTCTATATTAAATAGCATAGCAGATTCAAAGGGCTGAATGGCTTACTCCTGTTCCTGTTTCTTATGTCCTTCATGGCATTATCATTTTTAAGCTCAGCCAATGCTGATCTCATTCCTGTGTCCGGGATGCTGATAAATGAAAATTGGCTGTCATGTTTATCAGCACCACAACAATCCTCATTTTGCAAATGCATTCTTTGTTATTCTGAAGCACTTCTGAGAGTTAAGGAGCTTATTTGAATATGATGTTAGACAGGACATGACTATCTTTCATCCTGAGAAAACAGCAATCAAATTCAATTCGGTGCGGGTGAGCAATTTGAGTGGCTTGTGTTCGTCACCCGTAACTGATTATTGGATGGATTAAATTAACTAATTACTGAGTGCACTTCAAAACTGTACTTCATTGACTGTGAAGCACTCTGGGATGTCCAGAGGTCATGAAAGTCTCTGTGTAAATGCAAGTTTTTTGATTACTTTATTAACATTCATCTACAGGCTAGTTATAATTTTCTCATAACATATCCCTGGTGCCAGGTGAATGCGAGAGAATCTTCACAGTGATAAGCCACGTGTTGTAAATGCCTGGAGGGACTGCAAGTTTGTCTATTTTTGACACAGGACTGCCATCTCATGTAGTTATATAACTTAGTAACATTTCACCAGCAGGTATCAAAAAGCTGTTTCTGTCACTGCACAGTGTGCTGCCACTTTAAACTCGCAGAACCCGATCTCCCTCAAGTGCTGGCCATGAATAATTCAACTATTGAACAGCTCAAATCAAACTTTGCTTATTGGCAGGCAAATGTTTCTGTGACTTGTGTTTAATGTTACAAAACCTGCCCGGACCTAGGATGGCCCCAGGTGGATGTGATCTGCACTGATGTGGCTGACTTTCATTTGGAGTGCCAGTGCGGGGAAGGGTTCAGAGGCTCGGCATTTGTAACCAGTTTGGAAGGGGTAGAGGACAAATGCATTTGCCACGCAAATGAGAGCTTTCACAGTCACGAGATGTCGCAAGGCTTTTGAATTCTGGATCACTCCATTCAAACACAAATAGATGGTTTTCTTGCTGAAATCAGATGGGTGCATTCGTGGCTGGTCTCAGCAGGCAGACCCTCAATGAATGGCCTCCATTGACTACTCCCCTGATCATGGAATCAGAGATTTGTTAAGGAGCAGAAGGAGGTCATTTGGCCCATTCTGCCTGCACTGGCTTGTTAAAGGAGCATTATTATCTGGTATAACAAGGTGTAGAGCTGGATGAACACAGCAGGCCAAGCAGGCCTTCAGGAAAAGAAGGGTTCAGACCCGAAATGTCAGCTTTCCTGCTCCTCTGATGCTGCTTGGCCTGCTGTGTTCATCCAGCTCTACACCTTGTTATCTCGGATTCTCCAGTGTCGGCAGTTCCCACTATCTCTGAATCATTATGATTTGGTGCCTGCTTTATTCCCCCATACCCTTGCACACTATTTTTTATCCAAATAATCACCCCATGTCTTCTTGAACGCCTCAATTAAACCTGCCTCCACCACGTTTCCAGGCAACGTATTGCCACAATACCCCAATTATTAATATCCTCACTTCACAGTTGTTTCTGTTGCAGATCACTTGAAATCAGTGCCCTCTTGATCCTGTTCCTGTTACAAGTAAGAACAGTTTCCCCCTACCTATTTCCCCCTCCCTCAATCAATTTGCCTTCCTCTCTCCAAGGAGGGCAGTCCCAACTTCTCAATCTATCCTCATCCTGAAGTTCCTTATCCCTGTATCCATTCTTGTAAACTGTTTCTGCACTTTCTCCAATGCATTCATATCTTTCCTATAACGTGGTGCCAAGAACTGTATGTAGGGTTACAGCTGAGGCCTAACAAGTGTCTTGGACCAATTCAACATCACCTCATACTCTATGTCCTGATTAATAAAAGCAGAGGATGTTGCATGTTTTCCTTACTGTCCTTCTTCTCCCTGTCCTGCCACTTTCAGTGATCTGTGCAGATATACGCACAGATCCATCTGAACCATCCTTAGAACCGTCCTCTATTTTACATTGTCTTTCAATGTTCTTCCCACCAAAATGCATCACCTGACACTTCTCTGTATTCATTTGTCACCTATCCACCCACTCCACCAACATGTCTATGTCCTTCTGGAGTTCTACAATGTCTTCCTCAGTTTATAATTCTTCCAGTTCTTCTAATGTGTTAATCTCGGCTCTCTAGGCAGCAGTCTTGCTTCTGAGTCAGAAAGTTGTGGGTTTAAGTCTCACTCAGAAACATAAATTAACCCGAAAACTCCACACCAGTGTAGTATTCTCTAGTCAGGGGTGTTTCCTTCCAATTGCATTATTAATCCCTGACTGTCCCCAAAATTGGCACTAAAGATCTTTTGGTACTAATTTAGAAATCAGAAGAATTCTCCTGACTAGTATTTATTCTTCAATCAAAGACATAAAAAGAGCAGATTGTCTGGTTGTCACTATCATTGCTGTTAATGGGAATTTTCTGCGTGCAAATTGATTGTTGCACTTTAGACGTGACTACATTTCAACATTATTTAATTGGCTCTGGGGACACGCTGGGGATCCATTGAGGTGAACTTTTCAAAGTTAATATATCTGCCTTTTACAATCAAAGCTGCCAATGTAAATCTGCTACACTGTCATTTCATTGCGTCCTCCGCCCTGATTAAGCTATGATGTCCCTGTTTTGTCTTGAACAAGATCAAAAACAAAGAACAAAACAACAAAGGCTCTCCAGCCCCTCAAGCCTGTGCCAACACATTTTGCCCTTCCATATTAAAACTGTCTTCACTTACAGGATCGTATCCCTCTATTCCCTTCCTATTCATGTATTTGGCCAGGTGCTTCTTGAAAGCTGCTATTGTGTCTGCTTCCACCACCTCCTCTGGCAGCATGTTCCAGGCACTCACCACCCTTAGTGTGAAAAACCTTGCCTCGGTAATCTCTTTTAAACTCCCCCCTCCCCAGCACCTTGAACCTGTGCCCCTTAGTAATTGATCCCTCCAGCCTGGGAAAAAGCCTTGTACTTTCCAGGCTATCCATGCCATTCATAATCGTCTATCAGGTCATCCCTCAACCTCCTGCATTTCAATAAAAACAAACCCAGTCTATCCAATCTTTCTTCATAGCTAAAATCCCACATACCATGCAACATTCTGGTAAACCTTTTCTGTACCCTCTCCAAAGCGTCCACATCCATCTGGTAGTGCGATGACCGGAGATAACAAGGTGTAGAGCTGGATGAACACAGCAGGCCAAGCAGCATCAGAGGAGCAGGAAAACTGACGTTTCGGTGACCAGAGCTGTCTTTCCCAGCTTTCCCCACATTTGTACTTCAGGGCAACCCCCCTAGTTGCAAATTGCCACACTACTGTGCCTGTTTTGACTGAGCTATGCAGAGATGTAGAAGCAACATGACCTCCAGCTGAGATCCCATGGATTGCCAGGAGTGGGTTCATGGACATCAGAGGCATCTTTGGCACAGGGTTTTTGGAAAGGATTTAACGGTGCATCGCAATTGTTAGACACCTACTCTGCTCTTCATTGAGACATTTTGATGGGGGTCCTTCAAAAAGGCACTTTGTGTAGTTAAGGAACTTTGCAGAATGGAATGCCTAAAGGAAGGACTATATAACATCAGAATTGTCATCCACGCCTTAGCATTCTGAATGCAGGCCAATTCACTGCCATGCTCTATGCCTGCTGTACTCTTGAGAAATGAAGTATACGTGTAGCATTTGAGTTTGGCTGACAAAACAGACATGTTGTCTGTCTTGCGCTCGGCTGTACAGAATCGCAAGGATACCAAATCTCTAAGACAACAGCAATTTTTTACTGCATGAGAAGAGGGTGCTGTCTGGTGAAGGCGTCGCCATGGAGAATGCACCAGAGAATTATTTGCGCTCCAACCAAATTTCTGTCTGCACAAGCTGTTCTGTCTGATTAAGATTTTTTTTCCCAGGTCACTGTGTCTTGCTTTCAGAATTAATTGACTTCAAAGGGATTTCAGTGAGACATGTTTAGTACGTATTTTGGGACTGATGTTGCATTTAGGGCAGGCTGCGAAACAGACTGCAGGCTGGTTTCTCTGTAGAGTGTGCTGACTGAAGTCTTTGAATCTTTCAGACAATCCTGCAGCTTCTGTGACCATTTAGTTTGGTAGCATCAGGTCGTTGAGAAATGATCAGATCTATTGACTTCAATTTAAAACCCGAGAACACCGATCAGTCAAAGGACCAGATGGGAGACAGGCAGAATGTCTGTCCCTCAAAAGTATTATGGTCTGGAACCCTGAATGGAAGCAATTTGATGAGTCAGTGGAATTTACTGGATAGCATCTGCAAAGAGCTAGTGCAGGGAAAGTGGACTTGAACAGCTTTTTTCTAACGTAATGGATGATACTTTGAACTTCCTGTGGTAGGACTTGAACTCATGTCCTCCAACTAATTGTTAATCTGTTCATCTCTCAGCCACCACATTTACCCACGACTTCTAACCCTCTTTCTTCCCACCAGAAGTTCCGCCAATATACTGCCAATGAGGCACCAGGGGATCAGGGAGCACCCATGAGAATTTCAACTTTGTCACAGTCATGTAAATTTCTGGAATTGAAAGTAAGGCATCCTTCTGCCTGAAAAAGATTTTGCAAAAGCCAAGGACTCCAAAGAATGTCTCTTCTGATTAGTATTGATCCCTTTTCAAACAATAGCATAGGTCTTTCTGTGTTTTTTTAACATTTGCCTTTTATTTCGTGATCTCATCTCTTTTCTGGGGACTCTGTGACACTGGGTTGAAATGGGAACTTTAATAACTTTTGCATCCACTCTCCTACATTCCCCATGTTCCCAGGCAGATTCCTGTTTTGTTGCATGTATTGTTTTTCCCAACATTCTTCATCAGCAAACCCTGGGCATATTTTCCCAACATGTGAAGCCCCGAGTGCTGGGAATGTTTGCCATGAAATAGTGGGATCCCATTGTAGATTTCTCCTCAAAATAACATTTTACTGGGAATATCATTGCATAGCTGTGAATGTTGAGACCATAGAGAAGTGGAAAGGCAAATTTGATGTGTTGGGAACTTGGGAGTCAATGTCAAAATAAACCAACAAGAACAGGGATACTTACTAAAGGGTTGAGTGGAAAAGTCATAATGTTGTACACAAAGTGGATGATTTGAGGCAGGGCAGAAATCAATAATATAAGAGCCTTAGAAAGGGATCAGAAGTGGCTTATCAGTGGATCCCTCAGGAGGAGGAAAAGAACTTGGAAAAACTGTAACCGTTTCCTTGGAAGAGAAGATAATGAGATGAGGTATAATGTGGATAAATGTGAGGTTATCTACCTTTGAACAAGAAGATGAAGGCAGATTATTAGATGAATGGCAATAGATTGGGAAAGGGGAAGGTGCAACAAGACCTGGGTTTCCTTGCACACCAGTTCCTGAAAGTAAGCACCAACCCTAATTCTCCAGTGTGTGAAAAGATAACCAATAAATAATTACAGCAACTTCAAACTTTGGAAAGGTGCAGAAGTAATAGGGTTGTTGTCATGGGTGACTTCAACTTCCCTAATATCGACTAGAGCCTCCTAAATACAAATAGTTTGGATGGAGCAGATTTTGTCAGGTGTGTCCTGGCTCAATATGTAGATAGGCCAACTAGAGGGACGCCATATTGGATTTGGTGCTTGGCAACGAACCACACCAGATCTCTCAGTGGGAGAACATTTCGGTGAAAGTGATCATAACTCC
This sequence comes from Rhincodon typus, assembly GCF_021869965.1. Classification (NCBI taxonomy): domain Eukaryota; kingdom Metazoa; phylum Chordata; class Chondrichthyes; order Orectolobiformes; family Rhincodontidae; genus Rhincodon; species Rhincodon typus. The sequence continues at coordinate 12,288,404 of NC_063336.1, read as the reverse complement.
CTGACTTTACTATAGTCATGGAGAGGGATAGGAGCAGGCTATCTGGGAAAGTATTTAATTGGGGGAGGGGGAATTATCATGCTATTAGGCAGGAACTGTGGAGCATAAATTGGGAATAGATGTTCTCAGGGAAATGCACAATAGAAATGTGGAGGTTGTTCAGGGAGCACTTGCTGCGAGTGCAGGATAGGTTTGTCCCACTGAGGTAAGGAAGGGATGATAAGGTGAAGGAACCTTGGATGACAAGACATGTGGAACATCTAGTCAAGAGGAAGAAGGAAGCTTACTTAAGGCTGAGGAAGCAAGGATCGGACAGGGCTCTAGAGGGCTACAAGGTAGCCAGGAAAGAACTGAAGAATGGACTTAGAAGAGCTAGAAGGGAGCATGAAAAAGCCTTGTTAGGCAAGATTATGGAAAACCCCAAGGTATTCTATGCTTATGTGAGGAACAAGAGGAAGGCCAGAGTGAGCATAGGGCCGATCAGGAATAGTGGGGGGAGCTTGTGCCTGGAGTTGGAGAAGGTAGGGGATGTCCTTAATGAATACTTTGCTTCAGTATTCACTAGCGAGAGGGACGTTTTAGTTTGTGAGGACAGTGTGAAACAGGCTGAGGTGCTCGAAAAAACATGAGGATAGTTAAGTACCCCGGGCCAGATGGGATATACCCAAAGTTTTACAGGAAGCGAGGGAAGAGATTGCTGCGCCTTTGGTGTTGATCTTTTCATCCTCACTGTCCACTGGAGTAGTACCAAATGATTGGAGGGTGGCAAATGTTATCCCCTTGTTCAAGAAAGGGAATAAGGATAACCCTGGGAATTACAGACCAGTCAGTCTTACTTCTGTGGTGGGAAAATTATTGGAGGGGATTCTGAGAGATAGTATTTATGATTATTTGGAAAAGCACAGTTTGATTAGAGATAGTCAGCATGGCTTTGTGAGGGGCAGTCATGTCTCACAAGCTTTATTGAATACTTTGAGGATGTGACAAAACACATTGATGAAGGTGGAACAGTAGAATTGGTGTATATGGATTTTAGCAAGGCATTTGATAAGGTTCCCCATGATAGGCTCATTCAGAAAGTAAGGAGGCATGGGATTCAGGGAAATGTGGTTGTCTGGATACAGAATTGGCTGTCCAATAGAAGACAGAGGTGGTAGTAAATGGAAAGTATTCAGCCTGGAGCTCACCAGTGGTGTTCCGCAGGGATCTGTTCTGGGACCTCTACTCTTTGTGATCTTTATAAATGACTTGTATGAGGAAGTAGAAGGGTGGCTTAGTAACTTTGCTGATGACACAAACGTTGGTAGAGTTGTAGATAGTGTAGAGAGCTGTTGTAGGTTGCAATGGGACACTGGCAAGATGCAGAGCTGGGCAACGAAGTGGCAGATGGAATTCAATCTGGAAAAGAGTGAAGTGATTCATTTTGAAAGGTTGAATTTGAATGCTGAATACAGGGTTAATGGCAGGATTCTTGGCTGTGTGGAGGAACAGAGAGATCTTGGGGTCCACATCCATAGATCCCTCAAAGTTGCCACCCAAGCTGATAGGGTTGTTAAGAAGGCGTATGGTGTGTTGGCTTTCATTGGCAGGGGAATTGAGTTTAAGAGCTGCGAGGTTATGCTGCAGTTCTATAAAACGCTGGAATATTGTATTTAGTTCTGGTTGCCTCATTATAGGAAAGATATGGAAGCTTTAGAGACAGTGCAGAGGAGGTTTACCAGCATGCTGCCTGGACTGGAGGGCAGGTCTTATGAGGAAAGGTTGAGGGAGCTAAGGCTTTTCTCATTGGAGCGAAGAAAGATGAAAGGTGACTTGATAGAGGTGTACAAGATGATGAGAGGCATAGATAGAGTGGATAACCAGAGACGTTTTCCCAGGGCAGAAATAGCTTTCAGGTGACAGCATAATTTTAAGGTGATTGGAGGAAGGTCTAGGAGAGATGTCAGAGGTAGGTTCTTTACACAGAGAATGATGGGTGCGTGGAATGCGCTGCCGGTGGTGGTAGTGGAGTCAGATACATTAGAGACATTTAAGTGACTCTTGGATAGGCACATGGATGATAGTAAAATGAAGGGTATGCAGGTTAGTTTGATCTTAGAATAGGGTAATAGGCTGGCACAACATCGTGGGCCGAAGGGGCTGTACTGTGCTGTACTGTTCTACGTTCTATGTTCAAACAGCCCAGTGCATTTTGATGTCAAGTCAGTTGGTGAGGAATTTCTGTAACACAGATTGGAGTGGAGCAGATCAACTCAGAGAGCATTTTCAACATTACTGCATTTACTACATGTGTTGACTTCTAAGAGTCGCTGTCTAACTTAGTGTGTCTGAACAGGTTAAATAAAAATAGTTGCAATGTTAGTTTTACACCCTGAATCACTTCTCGTACAAACTTACCTTCAGCTGCCTAAGTTGTAATTCTGGAATGACGACCTTCAATTTCTCCACTTTTCTCCCCTCCTTTCTCTCCCTCTTCCACCAAGTTATTGGCTACCTTAACCATGACTTCTTTATGGCACATTTTGTTCTGTAACTCATCTGAGAAGCATTTTGGGATGTTGTTACTAATATTGCTATTGTTAAGGCTCACTGGCATCATATGTTGCAGATCGAGCCCCACTATTCCTGGAGTCATCACAAAAGTTAAAGATTTTATACAGTACACAACTTTCCCCAGTTTACCTGATTTCCACACCCAGATTGATAGAAAGCACATTTCTGTATGAAGCAAGAATCACTATTTATTTCAATTAATGAGACAGACAGGACAGCAGTTATAAACAATCAGCCTATACTGCCAATTCAAACTGTAGTTTCTGTATAAACACCCCCCTACGCACACAGAGACGGACAAACAGATGGGGTTAAATAGATTATGGACAGAAGGGAAAAACTGGAAAGACAGTTCAGTAGTCTCTCTTGCCAGATACCGTTGTTGAGATGACCTTTACAGTTTCTCCTCTGGATAGCATGTTGCTTCTGTTATCTTCCTTTGGATGCTTCCACTGGTTGGTGAGAGACGCAAGGTGGCCGATTCACTCGTAAAATGTTCCTGACTTGCCAGTGAAAAGTCACAGCTTACTACAACTGTTGCCAGAAAGACAGTGATTTACAGTGATTTTTGACTGCAAAGGACTGAGAGATGACTTTTGAGCGGGACAAAAACTGAACACTTCTTTCTCTCTCTGTCTCTCTCTCTCTCTCTCTGACTGTAACCTATTCCCAGCTCCAAGCTGCTTAGTTACCTGAGAACCAATCACTCAGTTGTTGGCAGGCACAAAGGTAACTGGTCACTCATCCATAGACTCAAACAACTTCTTGTTGCCAGCAAATGTACCTACTTTGCTACAAATCACTTGCATTCTAAACTTCAATTCCTGTTTGTTCAAACAGGTGTTTGCAAGATGTTTGCTGTCAGGTGTCAGGTAACTGGTTTTTCAAAACTGCAGCCACTCTTTCAAACACTTTGTTTTGAAACACCTTCTTCACATCTTAGTCTACCGTTTTTAAAAATATAAAATTTAAAAGTCACTGTCCTTACAGTGAGCTGTTGTATTTGTCACTAAATTTTACTTGTCAATGTGCCTGCGTAAAATTTGCTGTTCCAACCTGTATCTATAACTGTCCTGCCAGAAAATTAGGGTTAAAATTACCTCCTTCAAATGTCACTTTGAGTAACAATGAAGTCAGACTGTGTAGTGATCCCCTGATTCATTTGGATCTTTCCACCACCTATTGCTTTCCACGAGCTGAATTTTCCATTGATGGTCATATTATGTTATTGGAGCTCCTTATGTGAAGTTATTTTAATTTAGAATGCCATTGGCACCTTTATGTTGAGGGAGGCCCTTGTAGCAGTTGTGGTTTGGAATGAACTGAATCTATCAAGCTCATTTTTGGTCACGTGATGGATAAGGTGCTCAAATTCTGGTGGATCTGTTCCTGGGCTCAGTTAAATCAGCGACCCATTGTTCCCAGAACATTGACAATGCCACCTCTGATGGCTTGGCTATGTTTTGAGATGTTGCCTTTGATGATTTTTGTTTAAGTCTGATACTGTTCCTGCAAAGCGACTCGGAACCATTTGCTAGAGTAAAGACGCAATGTGAAACAAGTCGCTGTTGTTGCCTGGGCAACCATGCAAAACAGACATGCAACACCTACTCAAAAGATTCTATGACTGATGGGTATTGGATGTGATTGACTCCTTCCTTCAATTCCCTGTGCTTTAAGGCGATATTTCTCTATTGTTTGCAGATTACTTTTGATTATCTACGTGTGGCTGCTGTTAGTGGCACTTTTTTCATTTTATTGAAGAGATGTGGAGACTGTTTTGGAGACTTTGAAGGCATTACAGGGCTTGTTTTTCTAATGTCTTTTCAATAAGGCGGCATTTTTGTATCATCCAGCACTTCCCTTCTTCGCTGCTTTTGAAAATTCTCTCTATTCACTGTTCAAACCATCATCTGTTCCTTTGCGATAAGATTTTCCTGACAAAGGTACAGGTGATGGCTTGAGCACTGAATGGCAGGGTATAAGGAGAAGTCCGGAGATTGGCACGAGGTGATGATGCTCATTTGAAGATCCAGTGCGGGCACGAAGGGCTGAAGGGCCTTTATGTGCACCGTCGGACGTCTGTGATTCTGTGAGACAGTTAATAACTTTGTTAACTTTACACCCCGCCTCATTAATATGTAACTTCCTATCCCACCAACCGATACCTAAATCCTGAGATTTCTCAATATTAAAGTCAGAGCGGGTACCTGGTGACTTGAACTCACTGTTTTGCTGTAAGCGACTTCCATATTGGACATGGCACACCAACATTGCAGGATGCACACCATGAGTGCCAGCCACACACACCCCGTTTCTGTAGACAATGGCGTCCATCATGTGCCAGCCTCTAAGAACCGATAAGGCATGTCTCCAATCCACTTACAGGTCACTTCAATGTTGCAACTTTGAGCGTCATTGTACTGTGATGCTGCAAGGCCACTTTGTGCTCAGGGACACACGGACCCCTCAACACAACGAATGGACCTTAAGGCTACATCACCAGGCTGTTAACTCACAGCCATAATGCTCACTGATTCTGAGTCTACCTGGATGTTCACAGCTTTCCTGTCTTGCCTCGTCTGTCTGTACTTTACACCTCAGCCAGAGATACCAGGCTCACAGTACTGTTGTATTACCTTGTCCTTGTTGTATTACCTTGTCCATAAGCCAGGAAGCATATGATCATAGAAACATACAGTACAGGAGGCACCCTTTGGCCATTCGAGTCTGTAGCACCAAAAATATATGGTTACCTGCACTCATCCCAATCTCTCGCACTAGGGCCATAATCTTGAATAGTTCAGGTTCTGAAGAAGAGTGACTGGACCTGAAATGTTAACTCTGTTTTCTCTTCACAGATGCTGCTAGGCCTGCTGAGTTTTATTTTCCAGCAGTTTCTGATTTCCAGCATCCACAGTTCCTTCTTTTTTGTTCTCCCCATAGTCTTGAGCTTGTTATGGTTGTCTACAGTCCCCCTGTCAGGCCACTCTTTGATCAGGGTGACCCACAACAGTTCATCAAAGCAGCCTTAGGATACCAGGCCCAAAGGGCTTGGACACGCTCAGTTGGCCACTCAGGGAAGTCCTAGTCAGGGTCCTTTCCACATAGAGGCTGCAGAGTTGAATGTCGAGCAGCCCACCACCCATCTTCTTGTCTTATTGGGTGCTGTTCTCCTCCTGGGAATGCGCTACAGACGTAGATGAAGAGAGGTGAAAGTGGGTGGCACAGCTGTTACTGGTGGTGAGGTGAAGAATTTCTCCCGAGCAAGCGAGCAGGCACCACAGATGCTGTTAATGGTATGCAGGCTTAGTGCTGCTGGAGGCGGATGTGAGTGAAGGGAGGTGTTGCAGGCAATAGTGAGAGAGCTAGGGCATGCACCTTGCTGAGAGTTGGGTGTAGTAACAGAGATAGTGAGAGTGAGGTCATGGAGAGAAGATAGTGATACTTATGCGAGCTGAGTGGAAAAGGTCATTGACCATTTTCCTTCCCTTGTTGGGCATTCCTCCAGCCAGTTGAAACTGCACTGACCCCAGGGGGCAGCCTTGGAACAGGTTGGTATGGTCTAGTGTCCTGACCTACTCTGCTCAGGGTTGAGAATGCTCTGTGTTTGTACCACTCTGACCACCAGGACCTACCAACCAATTGGCGCCTAGTTTCCATGTCTGGGGGTAAATATAAGGAACTGTGGAGGGCTCCAGACTGACCATCTTTGTGAAGAGGGCACAACGACCTTTTAAAGATGGCTCCCGTGCCAGGGATCCTAGTCAATTCAGTAATGTGCCAGCATCAGCGAATTGTTCCTGGAACTGCAAGTGGTACAGTTGAGCTAGAATTGGGTGAGGGGGCCGTTGTAAGGGGGAAGGGTAACTTGTTAATGAGGTGATTTTTTTTTCTTTATTCATTCACAGGATGAGGGCATCGCTGGCTAGGCAGCATTTATTGCTCAACCCTAATTACCCAGGGGGCAGTTAAGAGTCAACCACATTGCTGTGGGTCTGGAGTCACATGTAGGCCAGACCAGGTAAGGATGGCTGTTTCCTTCCCTAAAGGGGATTAGTGAACCAAATGGGTTTTACCAACAATCGGCAATGGATATACGGTCATTGTTAGACTCTTAATTCCAGATATTTATTGAATTCAAATTCCACCATCTGCTGTGACAGGATTCAAACCCAGGTCCCCAGAATGTTGTCTGGACTCTGGATTAACAGTTCAGCGATAATACCACTCAGCCATCACCTCCTCTCAAAGTTTGATAAGATTAGGTGATAATCTAGGCCTCGCAGTGAGAAACCCTACATGAAATTTGACCAAACTGAAGCTCAGCCACAAGAAAGCGTAAGATTCGAATCCATGTAACCATGGTTGATTGCTGTGAAAACCCATCTAGATCACCATTGTTGTTCAGGTACAGAACTCTACCATCCTTACCTGGGCTGGCCTACATGTGACTCCAGACCCACAGCAATGTAATGAACTCTTAACTGTCCATTGGGCAATTAGGGTTTGTCAATAAAACCCACCTTGATGAAATAGACAGTGGATACACCGAGTACCATCACTTTCTATTTTTATTACAGAATTGTTTTCTGATTTTTCTCTTTCTATCTTACCTCAAGTGTTTCTCTTCGCTCACTTTGTTTCCAGGCCCATCTGGGTTATCTGCAGTTGAGAGGACTCACAGCCTGCTCCAATATCCCACTGAGCTCATTTCTGACGAGCCAAAAAGATTCTCTTTGCAGTTTTTCCTCCCCTTTTGGCGAGGTGCCTCGGCCTCTGACTATCGGTTTGTCATATGGCTACGAGGGAGATTATTCACAGCTCGGCAAGTGGGGAGAACAGCAGCTGAGAGCGAGCTGTCAGCCGGAGCTTGTCAGTTGACTAAAAGGTAGTACCAACACATGTGGCCCACTTAGATGCCAGCACCAGCTCCTGTCATTTCCCCTCTCATGGCTGGTGCACTGTATGAGTCTCAGTGCCCATCCCGACCTTTCACATCTCACTGGAATCTGTCGAATAACATTTTAAAGAATATAAGCGGGGACATGTGGTTTTTCCTATTGACCCTGCTGTATTTTGATATGGATTGTATTCACAATTTCAAACCCACTGGCCCAATCCCTTTAGCACAGCAAACAACATTTGGTTTATTCTTGCGAGGGCTTAGTCGCCAGTTAATGTGGAAAGTTTGGTTCGTTACAGCATAAAAACCCACTCGGCCTCACGTCAAGTGTCACTCCACCAAATCTTTGGCTCACACGTTGCCAAAAAAAGCCATCAGCTTGAACCCAATGTTTGTAGGGGCTAGCTATGTAAATGCAGAGCCTACGAGAGCAGGTCAGAGGTTAGGAATCTTGCAGTGAGTAACTCACCTCCTGACTCCCCGAAGCCTGTCCCCCATCTGCAAGGCACAAGTCAGGAGTGTGATGGAATACTCCCCACTTGCCCGAATGGGTGCAGCTCCAACAACACTCAAGAAGCTTGGCATCATCTGGGAAAAAGCACCCCATTTGATTGGCACCACATCCACAAACATCCATTCCCTCCACCACCGACACTCAGTAGCAGTAGGGTGTGTTATCTAAAAGGTGCACTGCAGAATTTTACCAAAGAGCCTCAGACAGCACCTTCCAAACCCACTGCCACTTCCATCTTGAAGGACAAGGGCAGTGGATACAGGGGAACACCACCACTTGCAAGTTCTCCTCCAAGCCACTCCCCATTCCGATTGGAAAAATCCTGGAATTCTGTCCCTAACAGCAATGTGAGCCTGTCTACAGCAAGTTGACTACAGGGGGGTTAAAGAAGGCAGCTTACCACCACCTTCTCCAGGGCACCTGGAAATGAGAAATCAATGCTGGTCTCGACAAAATGTCAACATTCACTGAGTGAGTAGAAACATTTAGAGAAGTCATGAAAAGAATTGAACTCTGTCAAATTGTCCTTACAATATTAATGAGGTGGCGTAGTGATAATGTTAATGGACTAATAATAAAGAACCTCAGGCTAATGTCTGTGGACCTGGGTTCAAATCCTACATTGGCAGGTGGTGAAATTTTAATTCAATAAATAGTTAGAATAAGAATGTAGGCCTAGTCATGACTATGTCACCTTATTTGTATTTTTTCAGAAAAAGAAATCATCTGGTTCACTATTGACCTTTCGAGAAGGAGATCTGTCTTCCTTACCTGGTCTGGCCGACATGTAATTCCAGACCAACTGCAATGTGTTTATCTCTTAACTGCCCTCTGGGCACTTGGGCAATATATTTTGGCCTAGACCATGACATCCACGTCACACAAATAAATTTTAAAATCCTGTAACAAATATCTTGCTTGTCCACCACTGAGCAGTTTCCACTTTTGAGTCTTGTTACTTCCATTGACTGGAACTTCTGCTTGACATACCCTGGTCATGGACAGAGTCTTTTGTTTTTATGATCTAAGTATTTTTCTGTGTGACGGGTGTATATTCTCTTACCCTCAGTGTGCTTTCTCAATTTGAATAATTCCAGCCACAGTCTTTGTGCATTTAAAAATAAAGATTATGTCATACCTTACGTGTTCCTTTCACAACATCTCACAAATTCTACTGCAGACATAAAGATTAGATACAGATTTACAAAAAAAACCAAGTTGTAATGATTTCAGTCTCTTTTGTGGAAGTTTGCAGATTCTTAGCTGAGTTGATGCTTTCACTGCAGTGAAAGTCTGGTAAGAGCAGAGGATTCTCAGCAAACTATGACATTTCTTGTAACTGAATTGCCTTGGTGATTGATTCTCAGGTGAACCTGAAGTCAGAATAGCTGTGGGAAGAATCCTTCTCTTAATTACAAGATAAAAGATCCTTCTTCCAAACAAAAAAAAGTAATTGTTTTGGCTTACACAATTTGTATTTTAGCCCTTCTCACTTTGAGAGTTTTTACGATAGCTAGGTGTATTGTAACTGAATGAGCCATTAACTCCAAGCCTGCGCTGATCCAGATCCTCTATCTAAACCTGTTGCCTATTTTCCAAGGATCTGTATCCCTCTGCTCCCTGCCCATTCATGTATCTGTCTAGATACATCTTAAATGACGCTATCGTGCCCGCCTCTACCGCCTCTGCTGGCAACGCGTTCGAGGCACCCACCACCCTCTGTGTAAAGAACTTTCCACTCATATCTCCCTTAAACTTTTCCCCTCTCACCTTGAAATCGTGACCCCTAGTAATTGAGTCCCCCACTCTGGGAAAAAGCTTCTTGCTATCCCCCCTGTCTATACCTTTCATGATTTTGTAGACCTCAATCAGGTCCCCCTCAACCCCTGTCTTTCCAATGTAAATAATGCTAATCTACTCAACCTCTCTTCATAGCTAGCGCCCTCCATACCAGGCAACATCCTGGTGAACCTCCTCTGCACCCTCTCCAAAGCATCCACATCCTTTTGGTAAAGTGGCGACCAGAACTGTACGCAGTATTCCAAATGTGGTCGAACCAAAGTCCTATACAACTGTAACATGACCTGCCAACTCTTGTACTCAATACCCCGTCCGATGAATGAAAGCATGCCGTATGCCTTCTTGACCACTCTATCGACCTGCGTTGCCACCTTCAGGGTACAATGGACCTGAACACCCAGATCTCTCTGTGCATCAATTTTCCCCAGGGCTTTTCCATTTACCGTATAGTTCGCTCTTGAATTGGATCTTCCAAAATGCATCACCTCGCATTTGCCTGGATTGAACTCCATCTGCCATTTCTCCACCCAACTGTCCAATCTATCTATATTTTGCTGCATTCTCCGACAGTCCCCTTCACTATCTGCTATTCCACCAATCTTAGTGTCGTCTGCAAACTTGCTAATCAGACCATCTATACTTTCCTCCAGATCATTTATGTATAACACAAACAACAGTGATCCCAACACGGATCCCTGTGGACACCACTGGTCACAGTTCTCCATTTTGAGAAACTCCCTTCCATTACAACTCTCTGTCTCCTGTTGCCCAGGCAGTTCTCTATCCATCTAGCTAGTACACCATGGACCCCATGCGACTTCACTTTCTCCATCAGCCTACCATGGGGAACCTTATCAAACACCTTACTGAAGTCCATGTATATGACATCTACAGCCCTTCCCTCATCTATCAACTTTGTCACTTCCTCAAAGAATTCTATCTGTGACAAGGATGCAGAGATCCTTCAACATGATTTCGACAGGTTGGGTGAGTGGGCAAATTAATGGCAGATGCTGTATAATTTGGATAAATGTGAGGTTATTCACTTTGGAAGTAAAATCAAGAAGGCAGTTTACTACCCGAATGGCTGTAAATTGGGAGAGGGGAGTGTACAGCAGGACCTGGGTGTCCTTGTGCACCAGTTGCTGAAGGTAAGCATGCAGATGGTAAAGAAGGCAAATGGTATGTTGGCCTTCATTGCGAGAGGTTTCGAGTACAGGAGCAGGGATGTGTTGTTGCAGTTATACAGGGCCTTGGTGAGACTACACCTGGAATATTGTGTGTAGTTTTGGTCTCCCTTTCTGAGGAAGGATGCTCTTGCTCTCGAGGGAGGGCAGCGAAGGTTTACCAGGCTGATTCCAGGGATAGTGGGACTGACGTACGAGGAGAGATTGACTAGGTTGAGATTGTTTTCGCTAGAGTTCAGACGAATGAGGGGGGATCTCATAGAGACTTATAAAATTCTAACAGGACTGGACAGGGTAGATGCAGGGAGGATATTCCCGATGGTGGGTGTGTTCAGAACCAGGGGTCACAGGCTGAGGCTTCGGGGTAGACCATTTAGGACGGAGATGAGGAGACATTCCTTCACCCAAAGAGTGGTGAGTCTGTGGAATTCATTACCACAGGAAGCAGTTGATGCCAAAACATTGAATTTATTCAAGAGCCGACTAGATATAGCACTTGGGGTGAATGGGATTAAAGGTTATGGGAGAAAGCAGGATTAGGCTATTGAGTTGGACGATCAGCCACGATTGTGATGAATAGTGGAGCAGTTTCGAAGGGCTGAATGGCATCCTCCTGCTCCTATCCTCTGTGTTTCTTTGTTTCTATGTTTCAGTGTGAGTTGAACAAGTTGAGTGAGCGGGAAAATACACGACAGATTACTAAAATGCGGATGAATGTGAGGTAACCCACTTTGGTGACAAGAACAGGAAAGGCAGATTATTATCTGAACAGTGATAGATTGGGAGGCACAGTGAGACCTGGGTGTCCTTGTCCACCAGTCACTACAATTAGCAGGCAAGAGCAGCAGGAAGTGAAGAAAGTAAATGATATGCTGGTCTACATGGCAAGTACAGGAGCGGGGATGTTTATCTGCACTTGTACAGGTCAGACCCCACCTGGAGTATTGTGTGCAATTTTAGTCTCCTCATTTGAGCAAGGATGGTTCTGGCTATGGAAGGAATGTAACAAAGGTTTGCCAGACCAATTCCTGGAATGGCAGGACTGACATATGAAGAGAGACTGGATCAGTTAGAACTATGTTCACTGGAGTTTAGGAGAATGAGAGGGTATCCCATAGAAACTAATAAAATCCTAACAGGGTAAATGTAGGAAGGTTGTTCCCCAAAGTCTGGGGAGCCCAGAACAAGTGATCGCAGTCTAAGGGTATCGGCCAGGCCATTTAAGAAAATGTCTTCACCCAGGGGATAGTGAGCCTGCGGAATTCTCCGCCACAGAAAGTGTTGAGGTTAAAATATTGCATGTTTTCAAGAAGGAATTAAATGTAGTTCTTAGGGCTGAAGGGATAAAAGGGGTACAGTGGCTCAGTGGTTAGCAGTGCTGCCTCACAGTGCCAGGGACCTGGGTTCGATTCCACCCTCAGATGACAGTCTGTGTGGAGTTTGCACATTCTCCCTGTGTCTGTGTGGGTTTCCTCCAGGTGCTCTGGTTTTCTCCCACAGTCCAAAGATGTGTAGGTTAGGTGGATTGGCTGTGCTAAATTGCCCATAGTGTTCAGGGATGCCTAGATAAGGGGGATGGGTCTGGATGGGATGTTCTGAGGGTCAGTGTGGACTTGTTGGGCCAAAGGGCCTGTTTCCACACTGTAGGGATTCTATGATGAAATAAGAGAAAGCAAGAACAGGGCACTTGAGTTTGATAATCAGCCATGATCATATTGAATTGTGGAACAGGCTCATAGAACTGAATAGCTTACTCCTGTCATTATTTTCTATGTTCTGTCATGCAGCCTCAGTCTCATCTTCAAAGGCTTCATTTTTGGGTCACCATGCTGAGCAACCTTGCACACATCTGTGAAGCACGTGCAGTTCAATGAAAATCTGGTTCTCATGTGAATTCATTCACATTTAGCTGATGTTCACAATCAGAAATCAATTACCATATTTAAAACTGACAGTGCCAACCTATTGATGACTTGATTTATTGCTGTCAAATGTACCTAGATACAGTAAAAATTTTTATTTTTTGTACCATGCAGGCAGATCGTACCATACAAATTGCATCAGGGTAGCACAACAGAGTGCAGAATACAGTGTTACAGCTGTAGAGAAGGTGTAGAGAGAGAGAGAGAGGGAGAAAGATTTGAGAGTTCTGTACAAAAGTCTGATAACAGTGGTGAAGAAGCTGTTCTTGAATCTATTTGTACATGTATTCAAACTTTAATGTCCTCTGCCCAATGAAAGAAGGTGGAAGAGAGTATAACTGAGGTGAAAGTGGTCTTTGATTATGGGTCTAGACCTGAAACGTCAGCGTTCCTGCTCCCCTGAAGCTGCTTGGCCTGCTGTGTTCATCCAGCTCTGCACCTTGTTATCTCAGATTCTCCAGCATCGGCAGTTCCTACTATCTTTGATTATATTGGTTGCTTTCTTGAAGCAGTGGGAAGTATGGATGGAGTCAAGGGAAGGGAGGCTAGTTTGCATGATGGACTGGACTGTGTTCACCATTCTCTGTAGTTTCTTGCTGGTCCTGGGACGAGCAGTTGCCTTACCAAGCTGTGATCCATCTGGATAGAATGCTTTCTATGGTGCATATATAAAAATTGGTAAGACCCATTGTGGACATGCTGAATTTCCTTAGCCTCCTGGGGAAGTAGAGATGTTGTGCTTTCCTGCCTGTCAATGTGGGTGGGCGAGGACAGATTGTCAGTGATCCTCACTCGCAGGAACTTGACGCTGTCAACCATCTCCACCTCAGCTTCGTTGATTCATGAGAATCATGAGCTGACACATGTCCAACTGCTATCTTTATAAGATTGCTTTGCTTCTTTCGAACTAAACACTTGTGCACCAAAGTGATTCAACTTCTTTCAGCCAGCTTTCCCATGCATTCTTTTCCTTTGTATAATATTCTCCACAATATTCACAACCTGTCTTCTGGCTTTGATTTTTTTGTTGGCCCTTATGGAATTTTTTTTCTTTTTTTCTTCCAAGATGTTGTTGTTCTTTGACCTGGAATGTCTCTCATCATTAAGTAAGAGCTTCTCCGTTCTCCTGTTAATATACTTACCCTAATGACCGACAACATTGCAAGACAACAAGGTGCAGGGCTGGATGAACACAGCAGGCCAAGCAGCATCATAGGAGCAGAGAGGCTGACGTTTCGGGCCGAGACCCTTCATCAGAAAAGGGGGAGGGGAAGGGGGTTTTGAAATAAATAGGGAGAGAGTGGGAGGCGGATAGAAGAGGGATAGAGCAGAGGATAGGTGGAGAGGAAACAAACAGGTCGAAGAGGCGGGGATGGAGCCAGTAAAGGTGAGTGTAGGTAGGGACTTAGGAAGGGGATAGGTCAGTCCAGGGAGGACGGACAGGTCAAGGGGGCAGGATGAGGTTGGTCGGTAGGAGATGGAGGTGCGGCTTGAGGTGGGAGGAGGGGATAGGTGGGAGGAAGAACAGGTTAGGGAGGCTGGTTTTGGGATGCGGTAGGGGGAGGGGAGATTTTGAAACTTGTGAAATCCACATTGATACCATTGGGCTGCAGGGTTCCCAAGCGGAATATGAGTTGCTGTTCCTGCAACCTTCGGGTGGCATCGTTGTGGCACTGCAGGAGGCCCAGGATGGACATGTCGTCTGAGGAATGGGAGGGGGAGTTGAAATGATTCGCGACTGGGAGGTGCAGTTGTTTATTGCGAACCGAGCGTAGGTGTTCTGCAAAGCGGTCCCCGAGTCTCCGCTTGGTTTCCCCTATGTAGAGGAAGCCACACCGGGTACAGCGGATGCAGTATACCACATTGGCAGATGTGCAGGTGAACATCTGCTTGATGTGGAAAGTCTTCTTGGGGCCTGGGATGGGGGTGAGGGAGGAGGTATGGGGGCAGGTGTAGCACTTCCTGCGGTTGCAGGGAAAAGTGCCGGGTGTGGTGGAGCTGGAGGGGAGTGTGGAGCGGACAAGGGAGTCACGGAGAGAGTTGTCCCTCCGGAAAGCAGATAAGGGTGGGGAGGGAAAGATGTCTTTGGTGGTGGGGTCGGATTGCAGATGGCGGAAGTGTCGGAGGATGATGCGTTGGATCCGGAGGTTGGTGGGGTGGTACGTGAGGACGAGGGGGATTCTTTTTTGGTTTTTATTGCGTGGACGGGGTGTGAGGGATGAGGTGCGGGAGATGTGGGAGACACGGTTGAGGGCGTTCTCGACCACCGAGGAGGGGAAGTTATGGTCCTTGAAAAACTGAGATGTATGGGAGTGGAATGCCTCATCCTGGGAGTAGATGCGGTGGAGGCGAAGGAATTGGGAATAGGGGATAGCATTTTTGCAGGAAGGTGGGTAGGAGGAGGAGTATTCTAGGTAGCTGTGGGCTTGAAATGAATATCGGTTTCTAGGTGGTTGCCTGATATGGAGACAGAGAGGTCCAGGAAGGGGAGAGAGGTGTTAGAGATGGTCCAGGTAAACTTAAGGTTGGGGTGGAAGGTGTTAGTGAAGTGTATGAACTGTTCGAGCTCTTCGTGGGAGCACGAGGCGGCGCCGATACAGTCATCAATGTAACGGAGGAAGAGGTGGGGTTTAGGGCCGGTGTAGGTACGGAAGAGGGATTGTTCCACGTAACCTACAAAGAGGCAGGCGTAGCTTGGGCCCATGCGGGTACCCATGGCTACCCCCTTTGTCTGTAGGAAGTGGGAGGAATTGAAAGAGAAGTTGTTGAGTGTGAGGACGAATTCGGCTAAGCGGATGAGGGTATCAGTGGACAACATTGCAACTCATGTTTTTTGAGTGTAATTTTCTTCTCTTTCAGCAGACATTCTTTCA
The DNA here is from genome assembly GCF_021869965.1 of Rhincodon typus. Taxonomy (NCBI): domain Eukaryota; kingdom Metazoa; phylum Chordata; class Chondrichthyes; order Orectolobiformes; family Rhincodontidae; genus Rhincodon; species Rhincodon typus. The sequence goes on along the minus strand of NC_063336.1, from coordinate 12,272,649 downwards.
CAGTCGAATCTGCTGAACATGGTCTTATCCCTCATAAATTAACCCTTCCATTGCCCAGACTGTCAGGATTCAGCTAGGTGTGTCAATGTGCCCCCATATACTGATCAATAGTTTCCTCCCTTTTAGCCCTAATGTTGAACACATCAATATCATTGATAAAAGATTCACTGTATGTCTTGTAAGCTTTTAAATTCTCTCCTGCCCCTCAACAAGGTTTAGGTTGGAAATCGTTTTCCCCAGTGCTGTTGTTAAGACTGCTACTGTTGTTTGCTCAGTCCTTTAACTCCATCGTATTCCATTGTCTTGCCAGACAATCGAAAATAAAATCTAATATTGTCTCAATTCTCCTTTCATTTCCACACCAGCAGGCTGTGTAAAATTCACAGCCATTCAGTCTAACCCAGCATTTCAACTTGTGTCGACAGTTCTAATTCTTCCTTGCATTTCTTTTTTATTTAAAGTTGTTGTCTCTCCTATAGCTCTGAAAATGTACTCAAACTTAGCTTCACATTTCTGGCACCCTGTTTCAGCAATGTATTTAATGGCCATCACAAATGAAACTTTAATGCAGAGCTAGAAGTCACACAATTACGGTCAGCTAGTACTGAGTACAAATGCATTTCTTCAGCGTCACTACTCACACCATAGACCCAGAAGGTCAGGTGTCCAAGAGACACTCCAGTAAGTTGGGAAGGTGCCCTCGGGAGCATCACACTGGCCATCCTTTGGATGAGCCATTAAAGCATGGCTCTATCTGCACTCTCACAATCCCATAGCACTGTTAAAAAAGCAACGGTAGAGTTCTAACTGATGTGCAGAACGTCAACCAGCACCGACAAAAGACCGAATATTTGGTTCCCATCGTTGTTGTTTGAGGAATCTTGCTGTGCACTAATTACTTTCCCAGTTTCCTCATTATAACAGTAAGTATACTTCATTTGCCGTGAAGTGCTCTGGGAAGTGCCTGAAGTTATGAAAGGTGCTTTATGAATGCATGTGGTATTTTTAATTGAGGGAGTGCCTCATGAGTCCACACCGCCGATGTTAAAGCCTCGTTTCCAAGCAGAGAATTGAACATTGAGAAAATTGACCTTTTTTTTTAAATCCTGCTGGAGCCTCAACCAACCTAATCATTGTCCTCACTTCCAGCCTTACAACTCTCCAAGGTTTTGTTGTTCCTATAGTTTTCGCCTTGCACATCCTGCACTCCTTCCGTCCTGTTGGAGGTCATACCTTGTGCTATCAATATCCTAAATGCTAAAATTATTCTTGCAAACATTTCTGTTCCTCCTCCTCTCCCTAAAGGTGTTGCGTTTTGGCCAGACCCGTTTTGTTATTTCGCTAACCATGAATGAAGCAACTGAAAGATGCTGTTGTAACGGAAGTTGTACTTTGAGATTCTCTATTGGCAATGTAAACCAGAAAAAATACCTGCAACATTTATTGAAAATGGAAGGAAAGGGAAAGCAGGAAATGGTGCTGAGTGATACTGGTTTGAAACTGCAATCTAAAGCTTCGCTGGCAACCAGATTCTGACCTAATTAAAACTTCTTTAACGTGTGGAAGTGATGACGTACCGCCGCTGCATTTTCCCGCACCAACTTGATAAATGACAGTGAGAGTTCACCAGGATATTAGATATAGTTTGCAGCATTGCCAGCCTACATGTTAGCTGTGATTGTTTAACTACTCAAAGTCAAGATTTGAAAGGATGCTGAATTTTCATGAGGAGAGGTAATAGGTTCTGTTGAAAACATGATCCTAATTTCTCCTAAAAAAGAAAACATCACTCATGAAATTTTGACAAATCCCCAGTTTGGCTTCATGTATATCTGTATCAGAAATGCATCAATTAACTTTAAATATTGAGAATTTCTCTGCAACTTCTTAGAGTTTCATAGTTAGATAGGATCACATATTCCAACCAGTGCTCAGAGACTGGGTGAAGCCAAAATTATGTATTAGTTATACATACTATCATATGTGTTATCACATGGGGCCATAGCAGCACTAAATGAGGCCATTCAGCCTTTTGAGTTCAAACTGTCTCACTATGGAACATTCCCGTCCAATTTCTCATCTCTCCACCCCACCCTAAATGTTTATTTCTCCCTGTACTTGTCCAATGTCCGTTTGAGATCGTTAGCACTGGTAGGTGCTGACAAACCAGTGGTAAGCGGGAAGTTGTAGCAGGCAGTGATGAAGGCAAATTGGTTTTCATAGCAAGAGGTTTTGAGTACAGGAGGATAGACGTTTTGAGGAGGAGGACACAGAGATCTAGACAAGTGGAACGAATAGGCAAAGGCATGGCAGAAGAAGCATAATGAAACTAAACTGGGGATTTGTTGAGCTATTAAGATCTCACGAGTGAATTGTTTTTCTCGAAGAACTTATGATCGCGGTTAGAACAGAACAGTGTGAGACCCCGGAATCTCTTCTTGTAAAAATTAGGTTATCCAACTTGATGGCAAAAACAGCAAGGCAGATTATTATCTGGATGGAAATATGTTGGGAAAGAGGGGAGATGAAACAAGACCTGGATGTCCTTGTACACCAGTCACTGAAAGCAGACATTAAAGTGCGGCTGGAGGTGAACAAGGCAAATGCCTGTTGGCCTTCACAGTGAAAGGATTCAAGTACAGGAGCAAGGATGTCTTGCTATTTTTGGTAAGACTGTACCTAGGCTATTGTCTAGAGTTTTGGTCTCCTTACCCGAGGAAGGATGTTCCAGCTATGGAGGGAATGCAGGGCTGCGATCATTGATTTGTCTGGCTGTGATTTTTTTGACCATCTAAATGGCATTGCACTTTTGAGAGGGTTGTTGTTCAATTTTCTTCTTTGGGCAATTGCTCAGCAGATCCCCAACTAAGACCACGGTGGCATAGCAGAGTTGAGCCGTAACATTTGGCGGATGTCAGGGTTAGGGGAGATACAACACCCCCCAGTATTGGGAACAGTGTATGGCCCAAAAATATTCCATTCAGTTAAACCCAGTGCCATTTAAGGCTGAAGATTTACAAGGTGCTGAACATTTTACATTGGATGGGCTCCAGCTCCAATTATTCATTCAAAATGTATCTTTTTCTAATCTATTTTTGGTACGCTGGTAGTCAGGCTTTATCCCAGGTATCATGGAAATAAGATTTACAAGAGACTATTTGCTTCCAAAACCAAAGAATTCTCAATGACTTGGTTGAACCAAATAGTGAGGTAGTGAGAAAGAACAAAGAACATAGAACGAAGAAAATTACAGCACAGGAACAGGCCCTTCGGCCCTCCAAGCCTGCGCCGATCCAGATCCTCTATCTAAACCCGTTGCCTATTTTCCAAGGATCTGTATCCCTCTGCTTCCTGCCCATTCATGTATCTGTCTAGATACATCTTAAATGACGCTATCGTGCCTGCCTCTACCACCTCCACTGGCAACATGTTCCAGGCACCCGCCACTCTCTGTGTAAAGAACTTCCCACGCATATCCCCCTTAAACTTTTCCCCTCTCACCTTGAAATTGTGACCCTTAGTAATTGAGTCCCCCACTCTGGGAAAAAGTTTCTTGCTATCCACCCTGTCTCTACCTCTCATGATTTTGTAGACCTCAATCAGAGAGCTAGATAGAATCTCTGAATTTTAGATTGGTTACAGCAAAAACGAAAGAGGTCTTACAGCCCACTTGTCTGTGCCAATGTGGCTCCCTGCACCAGCTAGATGTGCCCCTTTGATTCTCGATCTGGGCTGGTCTAGCTGATTGCATCCTGGAAAAGCAAGTTGGTCACTGATCTGCATTTAGTCTCACCTGCTGTTGAGTCAGAAGGTTGTGACTTTAAGGTCCACTCAGAAGACTTGTGCTCAAAGTTTCAGCTGACACTTTGGTGGACAACTGCACTGTCAGAGAGGCTGTCCATTCAATGAGATGTTGAACAGGAAGTACGCCTGCCTCCTCAGTCGAATCATAAAATTTCCCACGTTGCTATTTTAATGACAAGCAGAGACCATTCTCCTGTCCAAAATTTCTCCCCTCAAGTAGCATCACTCTAAAAGAACTAAGAGACCATAATTTGCACAGATTGGCTACCCCATCTCCTGTTTTCTGAAGACTGACTACATTGTAGAGTGCACATTGCTGGATGTAAAGTTTTCTGGGAAAGAATGTGAAGAGACGAGTCTTTGATTTTATTCCAATGTCACCGGGCAATGGATGGAGGGGATGATCAGGGTTAAAGTTTGGCCGTTCATATTTCTGGTGGCTTGCCTGTCTCATCCAACGCTGTTTCAAACTGATTTGTGTGAATTAATCCCAGTCGTGGTGGCCGTTTCAGGAGTTTCGCTGTCATGGCAGTGGTTTTCAAAGCAAAGATAAACACATCAAAGCCCACTTGTTGCCAGTAGCAACGTATCCTCTTCCCAGTATCCAAGGTGGCAGCATGCCACTGTGGCATATAGCCTCTGGAAAAATGAAATGGCTGATTTCAGATTGAGACACTCTAGCATGTGGGAATCAGCACTGGGGAGAAGCCCTGGGTTACCTTGGTGACGATGCTCCTTGAGCTCCCACAGGGCCTTGCCAGGCAGACACAGCCAATGAGATCTTCTGCCTCAAACAATTTAGCAGTGAGCGATGCCAGGCTCCACGGGGGTTGTCAGGTTCTACCTTGCTTCCTGTGCTTATTACAGTAAGATTAACATTAGCAGAAATAGTCCCTGCTGAATAATTAATTGCAGCAGCAGCTGGTAACCCCCTTTGTTAACACTTAGTGCCTCAGTGATGACAATCCGCAGTAAAACATAATAAACCGACACTGCTCATTGAGGCTGATTTCCATCTGCTTTAGAAAGGCAGCACAGAAAGAGACCATTCTGCCCATCGTTACAGTGCCAGCATTTTGGTCCCTACCTACCCCAGAGCCCTGCGGCTCTCCCCTCTTCAAGTTTTCACCTAATTAGCTTCCGTAAGTTCATCTTGAATCAGCTTCCATCGTCCTTGCAAATAGCACATTCCAGCTCACGACAGCTCATGGTACTTTCTTGTCATGTCATGTCTGACTTTTATTCCAGAAACTTTTCAATCAATGTCCTCTGATTAGCAAACCTTCTGTCAGCGGTCATGTTCTCTTTATTTATTCTGTCAAAACCGTGTGTGATATGGCTGGGATTTCAGTGCTGTTTGTATGGACCAATGGGTTTGAGCGTGAATTGATCAATCACTGAGATGCTACTGGGGTCAGCTCATGGTTGGCACCCCTCCAGGACTGGCCTGGAACTTCCAAGAATTAAGTGCAAACCAGTAAAGCTGCAGAGAAAGAATCACACCCTTAAATGCATTCTCCTTCATTTTCTTTGAACACTTGAGCAAAAATATCGGAAGGTGGGAAAATTCACTTTGACTGATAGTCAGGAATCATCCAATTGGGTAAAGGTGAGCCTGCCACGGATCAATCTGTGATGCACCGTAACAATGGGTGCCAAGAGATCAATGATGCCCCCTTGGATGATGGGATGGTTGGAAATGGCGGAGTCATGTGATGATGCCTCCAAAAACATATCAAACCATTATTAGTTATCTTATTTCGTTGGATGGTAACTCCAAAGGAGTATTCAGTGTCCTCCAGTGCATATTTTAAATTAATAGATTGAAATTAGGACAGATTGAAGAAGTTGGGATTGTTCTCCCTGGAGAGAAGAAGGCTAAGAGGAGATCTGATAGCGGTTTTCAAAATCATGAGTGGGCTGGAGACGGTAGGTAAGGAGAGACTGTTCCTGCTTGGAAAAGTAACAAGGATGATAGGGCATAGACTTAAAGTGATGTGCAAAAGAAGCAAGGGCAACCTGAGGAAAAATACCTTTTTCACATAACAAGTGGTTGGGGCACAGGATGCACTGCCTGGAAATGTGATGGAGGCCAGCTTCAATTAAAGCATTCAAAAAGGGCAAATGGATGTTTATGTGGATAGTAATGGTGCACACAGCGATATGGGGAAAAGGCAGGAGGTTAGCACGAGATAACAGAGCTGGAGCAGACACAATGGGTTGAATGGCCTCTTTCTACACTGTAACAATTCTGTAATTCTATGAAAAATAGTATTTTTGTTTTTTTTTTCATTTCAGTAGGAGTGTAGGAATGTTTTGTGAATGCTGATTCTGTGCTCGGCCAGGTAAGAGAAGAGATGATCACTAACAAAATATTCCAAGGCAAGGCACTGGTCTTCCTCTGCATTCCAAACTCTGTACCTCATATCCCAAGTGGGTTTGCCAACTCCAGTAGGAGTCCCCCTTTGGAGGTTTGATCAGGTGACGTATTGATGATGTCTGACCATGTGAGATCTGATCACATGACAGCTGGGTTGATTCCACGCCTGGGTTGATTGTCCCATGTATTTTACTCATAGCTGGATGGGTCTTCCGGAACCCTTAGTCCTGGGAAACTGAACTCCAATGGGGGAAGGATTAACATACTAAAATTAGGGACTGTCAAGGACCAGCCATTCCACTGAGTCTACCCCAGTTGGCTGGATGATTGGTTATGATGCACAGTGTTGTCAACAGTTTGGTTTCTAGTCCTGCACTGGGTGAAGTTTCTCTCCTTCTCAACCTCTCTCTTCAGGTTAAACCACCACTTGTTGTTTCTCTGTAATAAGAGAGCTGCCCTATGTTTTGTTAGGCCTATGGTAGCTTTACCTTCTCCCCATGAATTAATCCACTGTCAACCAGTCCCCCCGCAGAACTTACAGTCACAGAGTCATGGAACTGTACACTCGGAAACAGATCCTTCCATCCAACTCATCCATGCTGACCAGGTTTGCTAAATTAATCTAGTCTCATTTGCCAGCATTTGGCCCATATCCCTCTAAACCCTTCCTGTTCAGATACCCATCCAGATGCCTTTTAAATGTTGTCATCGTGCCAGCCTCAACTACTTTCTCTGGCAGCTCATACCATACACGCACCACCCCCACCATGAAAAAAATACCCTTTAGGTCTCTTTTATAGCTTTCCCCTCACTTTAAACCTATGCCCTCTAGTTTTGGACTCCCTTATCCCAGTAAAAAGACCCTATCTATGCCGCTCATGATTTTATAAATCTCCATAAGGTCATCCCTCAGCCTCCAAAGCTCCAGCGAAAATAGCCCCAGCCTATTCAGCCTCCCCTTATAACTCAAACCCTCCAATCCCAAAAACATCCTTGTAAATCTTTTCTGCAGCGTTTCAAGTTTAGCAAGATCTTTCCTATAGAAGAGAGACCAGAACTGAATGCAGTGTTCCAAAAGTGGCCTAACCAATGTCCTGTACAGCCTCGATGTGGCACTCGTCGCCATCATCATCAGATGTGTGAAGTTTGCTGGTGACACCAAGTACAACAGTAAGTTGTCAAGAGAGTATAAACAGCCTATATGCAAACATGCAAAACATACAAATGTGGAACAAGAGTAGGCCATTCAGCCCCTCATCCTTACTCTGCCTTTCAATAACATATAGCTGATCTGACTGTTGCTTCAACTCCATATTCTTATCTACCTCCAGTAGGCTTTGTCTCCCTGTTTAGTCAAGAATCTATTTACCATTGTTTTAAAATTATTTCTCCACAATTCTCGGGCAAAGAGATTTCCATAGAGACAAAAGCCTCTCAGAGATACAAGTCGGTCCTCATTCCCATCTTAAATGGATGACCCTTCATTTTTAAACTGTCTCCTTGAGTTGTAATCTCCATCAAGAAGCAGCATGGTAACGTAGCTCTGTCAAACCCTCTCAGGATTTCATTCATCTCAACAAGGTCCTCTCGTATTCTTCTAAATGCCAATGGCTGTGGGCCTAAATATTCTTCACAAGATACCTCCCACCCCCTGCACCCCAATCCTCAATATCAGTTGAGTGAACGTTCTCTGAATTGCGTCTAATGTTTTAATGTCTTGTACTCAACACTCCAGATTTGGTCTCACCAACCCCAATCGCTTAATCTGAAATTATGTCCCTGTTTCTAGATTCATGAAGTGGTTGAGGAAACATCTTATCCACATCCACTCTGTCACAACCACTGAGAATGTTGCAAGTTACAACGAGATCACCTTTCATTGTAAGAATTTTGCAAGTTAAATTGAGATCACCTTTCATTCTTTGAAACTCTGAAGAATGCAGGCCCAGTTTCCTCAATCTGTCTTCATAAAACGCTCCTGTCATCCCAGGGATTAATCCAGTGAAGGAGAAAATTGTGCAAATGCTGGAATATGTACTGAAAACAAAAAATGCTGGAAATCACAGCAAGTCAGGAGCAAACTAACATTCTGAGTCTAGATGACCCATCATCAGAGCTCTTTGAACAAAAACACTTCCCAATCTTAGACTATTTCGGAAATATTGCCTTCTGCAAATCAAAGGACTGTGCATCCTTAGGTTCTCCTTTATCCACATTGTGTGTTACTTCCTCAAAAAAAAAGCTCTGATAGGTAACAAAGGGACATAGAATGTCCAGCTGAGGGCACAAGGACAACAAAAATAAGTAGCACAGCATTTGAATGAAGACAGAGTGCAGAACTTTATGAATGAGGGATCTGGGTGCCTTAGTATGTGATTCAAAAAGTATTAACATGTAGGTACAGCAAGTAATTAGGAAGGCAAATGGAATGTTGTTGGTTTATAACATACTGTGCAAATGGACATGCTGGGTGACCAAGGAGGGGAGAGTGGGGACGTATATTTGTAGACAAGAGGTTCATGTGACAAAAACCTCCAATAATATCTGCAATCAGATTTTGCAAAACTCGACTATTCCTCCTCCCCTTGGAAATACTCTAGAAATCCTGAGATAACATAAAGAAGTAGGAATTTTGAAATCATAGGTACACATTCTATCTTGTTCTGCCTCTGGAAATCTAGGAACCAAAGCAGAGTTACCATTGGCCCCAGTGTCTGGGAATGGGTCACCTCGAAGGATCATGGAAATGTATTGTCCTCCTCTTGCTGCTGTGTTAATGACCTGTGTTAGATTCGCCTAATGGTCTTGTCTGTTTGAACACATGAAGCAATACTGACCATGTAGTTAAAACCCTGGGTTTCTTGTGAATTTTCCTGATGTTCTCTCTGGGGGCAAAAGATTGAGGTCCTAAAGCAATGAGGCAAATTACACTTTTTGAAGTCATTGATCTTATATCTTCAGGGGTTCTGTTGACCTTCCCCACTGAAAGAAACCATTTGGTGATTAGACCATTGGGCCATAAGAACAGAAGTAGGCTGTTCAGCCCAGGAATCTGCTTTGCCATTCAATGAGATCATGGTTAATCTGATAAACCACAGCTCCACTTTACTGCCTTTACATACACAAGGGGAAGCAACCTCTCTGCACCAATCCTGTCAGGTTCCCAAAGAATCTTATCTTGGTTCAATAGGGTCACCTCTCATTCTTCTAAACTTCAATGAGTACAGACCCAATAAAGACATATCTTGTATCAACCCAGTGAACCTTCTCTAGTCTGCCTCCAAAGCCAATATAGCCTTCCTTTTTTTTTAGATAAGAGGTCCAGAACAGCTCACAGTATTGCAGTTGTGGTCTAACTAGTGCCTTGTATAGTTTTAGTGAGACCTCCCTACTTTTAGACTTCACTTCTAATGCTCTATGCTCAACCATCTTCAGCTGCTTCATCAATGACCATCCCTCCATCGTAAGGTTAGAAGTGGGGATGTTCACTGTTGATTTCACAATGTTCACTACCGTTCATAACTCCTTAAATACTGAAGCAGTCCATGTTCAAATGCAACAAGATCTGGACAATATCAAGGCTTGGGCTGACAAATCACAAGTAAAATTTGCACCAGCAAATGTCAGGTAATGACCATCTCCAGTAAAAGATTATTTCGCCACCATCCCACGATATTCAATCGTGTTCCCACTATCAATATCCTGGGGGTTACCATTGATTAGAAACAGAACTGGATTCACCACATAAACACAGTGGCTACAAGAGTAGGTCAGAGGTTAGGGATACCATGGCGAATAGCTCCCCTCCTGACACCCCAAAGCCTATCCACCACCTACAAAACACAAGTCAGGAGTGTAATGGAATACTCCCCATTTGCCTGGATGGGTGCAGCTCCACCATCCAAGAAAAAGCAGCCAACTTTATTGTATCACATTCATAAACATCCACTCCCTCCACCACCGACGCTCAATAGCAGCAATGTGTATTACCTACAAGCTGCGCTGCAGAAATTCACCAAAGATCCTCAGATAGTACATTCCACACCCATGACCACTTCCATTAAGAAGGACAAGGGTAGCAGATACATGGGAACACCACCAGCTCCAAGTTGCCCTCCAAGCCACTCACCATCCTGACTTGGAAATATATCACCATTCCTTCACTGTTGCTGGGTCAAATTCCTGGAATACCTTCCCTAATAGCATTGTGGGTCAACCTACAGGAGGTGAACTGCAATGGTTCGAGAAGGCAGCTCACCACCACCTTCTCAAGGCCAACTAGGGACGGGCAATAAAGGCTGGCCAGCCAGCAACATCCACATCCCATGAGTGAATTTTAAAAGATCGCTTTGAAATAAAGGCCAATATTCCATTTGCTTTCCTTATTAAATGCAGAATTTGGATGTTAGCTTTTGTAGCATATGCACAAGGACAGCCAAATCCCCCTGTCCTGTAGCTTTCTGGAGGATCATGGCCAACAGTGTCTGGTACCCTATTACCAAATCGAGCCTGGCGGCTTTTCTCAGGGGAAGGATGGCTCTCTATGCCAAACTTCCATCAAAGTTACAACAGCCAGTCAGCATAAGAGCTCCAAAAAAAATGCACAGCATCATAATCCTAATGGTAAGACTAAGCAGAGTCAATGGGATACGCAGTTCCCCAACAGGCCTTGTCCTCACTCTGCCTCAGAGAGAGTAGTGACAATTTGGAACTCCCTCTTCCTGGAAAGGTTTTGAGGCTAAGATTCCATCGGGAGCGTCAATTTTGAGATTTTCCTTTGGCAAGGGGAATGGAACTAAAGCAGGGAAATGGAGCAAAATCTGAAATTGCTGGAGAAACTCAGCAGGTCTGATAGGATCTATAGAGAGAAAGCAGTGTTAACATTTTGAGCCCAGTGACCCTTCATTAGAACTGAAGGACAAGGAAATGGTGTTAAGGTACAGATCTAACTGAATGGTCGAGCAGGCATAATGGGCTGAATGGCCGCCTCCTATTTGTATGGCAGAGATCATGAAGACAGTGATGGTGAAAATAACTCCCTTTGAACTATCTCAGTAAAGAGACAAATAAATAGACACTTGGTTAGGCATGAAGGCTCCTGTTGAATCACAGTACAGCACTGCTTGATCAGAAGGCTACCACCACAGGGGGAAAGAAAGAAAACAAATTTGAAAATGGAAATAGAACTGACAATGTCATCTTTCCCAGAATGCACTGTATCAAAGGGACGGCACAGTATCCTCCCACTGCAAGAAGTGACAAAATGAAACCGCATAACACATTGTGGCATGTGGCTATAAACATTTGTCGGAAGATTATAACACTTGGCAAAAGATTTCATCAGCGAGCAAGCGATTGAGATTTACAGCTTTCTTTTTGTTGCAATGTCTTTGGCTCCAGTTCCTTTTGAAACTGCACTGATTTTTGTTACTGCAGAAATGGAAAGGATTAATGCGAGGCCAGACATTTCAAGACTTCTTTTCTCTAACTTTCTACCGTCAACTGGGTGTGGGCAACAGAAGCAAACTTGGGTCGATGGTTCTGCCATGCGGTTTTCACTAGTCGATAGGTATTCACAGGATGTGAGCAACACTGGCAAGGCTAATATTTTTTGAGCATCCCTAGTTGCCCTGGAGAAGGTGGTGGTGAGCTGCCTCCTTGTGCCACTGAAGTGTGTGGGACTACAAGAACACCTTCAGTGATGTTCAGAAATTCCAGGGTTTGAATCAGTAACAGTGAAGAAATTGCAATATAAATCCAGGTCAAGCTAATGCATAATGGGATACCTGACCGAATTTGAGAATTAGGCTTTCCATAGAAGTGGTAGGGTGCAGTCCAGTGAAGGAAATTCCCTAGATCATGTTACCTGCCATCCCCTCCTGAAGCCAATGATGCCAATATGGTTTATGGTGCCTTCACACTGAGTCTAAACTGAATGTTCAGTTCAGCTCTCTTCTATTTTGGGTTAAAGTGTTCAGGGTCTGCTCTGCTGCTAGCCATCCATAAGGCCTACCCCGACTGGCTCCCGGCAGGCATGTGGAAATAGGCATAGACAGTTTTCCTTCCAGTTTTCGTCTTGCCCTCCCTCCAATATGACGGTTCAGTGGTTAACACAGCTGCCACGTAGCGCCAGGAACCCGGGTTCGATTCCACCCTCGGGCGACTGTCTGTGTGAAGTTTGCACATTCTCCCCGTGTCTGCGTGGATTTCCTCTGGTTTCCTCCCACAGTCCAAGGATGCGCTGGCTAGGTGGATTGACCGTGCTAAATTGCCCATAGTGTTCAGGGGTGTGTAGATTAGGTGGGCCATATGGGGATAGGTCTGGGTGGGAGGCTCCAAGGGCCATTGTAGACTTGTTGGGCTGAAGGGCCTGTTTCCACACCGTAGGGATTCTATGATTCCATGATCCAACATGTTGCCTCCTTTCAGCAACAACAATTACATTTAGAGGATGTCCATAAAACAGTAGGATATCCTAGGGCCACATAATCATCTGATTGCAACCTCAGATCCACATTCCCACCTACCCCCTAATAACCTTTCACCCCATGCTTAGCAAAGTCTATGCATTAGTGTCTTAGCAGTCTTAAAGGGCTCTGTTTCCATCAGATTTTCAGCGAGAATGTTCCAAAGACTCAAGGTCCTCTCAGAGAAAAACATTGCCCCTTATCCCTGTTTAAAATGGGTGACCTATTATGTTTAAACAGTAGCCCTTCGTTAGAGATTCTCCCAAAAGAGGAAACATTTTCTCCACATCCAAACTGTAAAGACCCTTCAGGATATTGTTTTTCAATGAAGTTGAAGTTTACTCTTCCGAGCTTCAACAGAGACAAGTCTAGTTTGTTCAACATTTCCTCGTGAGGCAATCTACTCATTCTCAGAAATAAACTTGGGGAACTTCTCTGAAGTGCTTCCTTAAATGAGGTGAACCCTCCAAATGGCGATTCATCAGTGCCCCGTATAACTGAAACATAAGCTTCCTGCTTTAATATTCAATTGCCCATGAAATAAGTGATAACATTATGTTAGCTTCTCTCATTACTGACTGTATCTGCATACTAACCTTTTGTGAAACATGCACTAGGACAGCCAGATCCCTCTGCATCTCAAAGCTTTGCAACTTCTTATCATTTTTATGTTGTGCTTCTACAGTCTTCTTTCTGCCATAATGGAAAATTTCACACATTGTACACCTTTTGACAGACCTTTGCACATTCACTCAACCTGTCTCTAACTCTCAGCAGCATCCTTATGTACTCTCTGCAACTTACTTTCTGATCTATTCTGTCTCATTGGCAACATATCTCTGTCCCTTCATTAAGATATTTTCTCATCAACCTTTACAGAGATGTTATTACATATCTCTGAAGCATGTGGGACTTGAACGTGGGCCTCCCGGCTCAGAGACAGGGACACAACCATGGCACCACAACAGCCCCTTCTGTCCCTTCAAGTAATTTATATAAATTGTAAAACCAAAACCAATTGTTACATCCTGTCAACCTAGAAATGATTAAACCATGCCTGCTTGCTGCTTCCTGTTAACCAGCCAATTTCTATCCTTGCCAATATGCTACTTCATACACCATGACCTTTTGTTTTCGGCAATGACTTTTTTGTAATAGCCTTATGTGGCAACGTTTCAAATGCTTTCTGGAGATCTAAGTACTGTATATTCACCAGGTCCCCTTCATTCACAGCACTGATTCCTTCCTCAAAGATTGCCAAAACATGCTTTTCCCTTTCACTGTTCCATTTCAGCTCTGCCTAATGACCTTGAACATACCTAAATGTCTTGCCATCACACCTTTACAAACAGTTGCTTACTTTCTCCACGTGACAAATGTTAACTGACCTGTAGTTTTCTGTTTTCTGTCTCCTTCCCTTTTTGAGTAAAGGAGTTAACATTTGCTGTCTTCCGGTCAAATGAAATTTTTCCCGAATCAAGGGATTTATGGAAAAATGAAACCAACGCATTAATCATTTCATTAGCCGCATCTTTCAAGATGTGAAGATGAAGTCCATCAGGATCCCAGCACTTGTCAACCCACAGCTCCAACAATTTACTCAGTACAGCTTCCCTGGTATCTGTGATTTCCCTGAGTATTTTTAATAGAATCCCTACAGGGTGAAAGGAGGCCACTTGGCCCATCAATCCATACCAACCATCCATAGAGAATTCTATCCAGACCCAACCCCGTGCCCTATAACCCTGCATTTCCCATGGCCAATCCACCTGACCTGTACATCTCTGGGCACAATGGGGTAATTTAGCACAGCTAATCCACCCAACCTGCACATCTTTGGAATGTGGGAAGAAATCTCCGCAGATACAGGGAGAATATGCAAACTCCACACAGACAGCCTCCTGAGGCTGGAATTGAATGTGGGTCCCTGGTGCCGTGAGGCAGCAGTGCTAATCACTGAACCACCATGCCATTTCATGATTTATAGCTGCTTCTTGTATTCTCTCTGGTGAAGTCTAGTGCAAAATACCTGTTCAATTAATCTGCCAGCTGTTTACTTTTCATTATTAATTCTCTGGCCTGACTTTAAATAGGACCAATGCTAACTTTGTTTGCTGTTTTCTTTATTACATATTTATAGAAACACTCACTGTCTGTATTACTTATATTCTAATTATTTATTTCTTAGTGATGTTTTGGTCATTCATTATTAAAAAGTATTTAAATTTTAAAATACTTGCCACCTTCCTTTGCACTATTATATGTCTTTTCTTTTAATTTGATCGCAACTGTAGCCTCTCAGGTTAACCTGGGTCTACCCCTTAGAATTATCCAGTCAAAAACAAGTACAGCAAGGATAGAAAGAGCCAGCCTTCAGTAACTAAGGAAATAAAGGAAGGCATCCAATTAAAAGCTCAGGTTTACAAAGTCACCAAGGGTAATGGGAAACAGGAAGATTGGGAAATCTTTAAAAAGCAACAAAGAGCTATGAGGCAAGCAATAAAGAAAGGAAGACAGATTATGAATGCAAACTAGCACAGAATATAAAATCAGATAGGAAAAGTTTTTATAAATATTTAAAAATGGAAAATGGTGGCTAAAGTGGACATAGGTCCCTTGGGAGGATGGGAATTAATATTGGGTAATGCTGAGATAGTCAAGGCTTTGAATGACTATTTTGTGTCAGTCTTCACACTGAAAGATGTGCCTAACATGCCAAAGAATGATGTTAAGGATACGATGGGATGTAAGGACCTCAATTTAATTGTTATCACTAAAGGGGTAGTGCTGCACAAACTAGAGGGTCTAAAGGTGGATAAGTCCCCTGGTCCTGATGGAATACATCCCAGGGAGCCAAAAGAAATGGCGGAAGTTATAGTAGATGCATTAATGGTAATTTACCAAAATTCACTGGACTCTGGGCAGGTCTCAATGAACTGGAAGACAGCGAATGTCATGTCGCTTTAAAAAAGGATGTAGGCAAAAGACAGGTAACTACAGGCCAGTTAGCTTAATGTCTGTGTTGGTAAAATGCTTGAGTCTATCATTAAGGAAGAAATAGCGAGACATCTAGATGGAAAGGGTTCCATCAGGCAGATGCAGCATGGATTCAGGAAGGGAAGGTCGTGTTTGACAAACGTACTGGAGTTCTTTGAGGATATAACAATCGCGGTGGATAGAGGGGAACAGATGAATGTTGTGTACTTGGATTTCTAGAAGGCATTTGATAAGGTACCGCATCAAAGACTCATCCATAAGATAAAACTGCATGGATTTGCGGGGAGTGTATTAGCATGGATAGAGGACTGGTTAACCAATAGAAGGCAGAGAGTTGGAATAAATGGGTGTTTCTCTGGTTGGAGATCAGTGTTGAATGTAGTGCCGCAGGAGTTGGTGTTGGGGCTGCAACTGTTCATGATATATATATGAATGATTTGAAAGAGGAGACCGAGTGTAACGTATCTAAGTTTGTTGATGACACTAAATTGAGTGGAAAGACAAGCAGTGCAGAGGATGTGGAGAGTCTGCAGAGAGATTTAGATGGGTTAAGTGATTGGGCAAAGGTCTGGCAGATGGAATACAATGTTGGTAAATTTGAGGTCATCCACTTTGGAAGTAAAAATAGTAGATCAGGTTATTATTTAAATGGTGAAAGATTGCAGCATGCAGTTGTGCAGAGAGACCTAGGACTGTTTGTATATGAATTGCTAAAAGTTGGTTTACAGGTGCAACAGATGATGAGGAAGGCAAACAGAATGTTGGCTTTCGTTGTTGGAGGGATTGATTTTAAGAGCAGGGAGGGTCTGCTACAATTTACAAGGTGCTGGTGAGGCCATACCTGGAATATTGTGCGTAGTTCTGGTCTCTGTACTGGAGGAGGGATATACTTGCTTTGGAGGCGATGCAGAGGAGGTTCACCAGGCTGATTCCGGAGATGAGGGAGTTACCCTATGAGGAGAGGTACAGCCGCCTGGGACTGTACCCGCTAGAATTTAGAAGAATGAGAGGGGATCTTATGGAAACATATAAAATTATCAAAGGGATAGATAAGATAGAGGCAGACAAGTTGTTTCCTCTGATGGGAGAGACTAGGACTAGGGGACATAGCCTCAAGATTAGGGGGAGTAGATTTAGGACAGAGATGAGGAGGAACTGCTTCTCCCAGAGAGTGATGAATCTATGGAATTCTCTGTAGAGGTACCTTCATTAAATATATTTAAGACACAATTGGATAGATTTTTGCATGGTCGGGGGATTAAGGGTTATGGGGATAATGCAGGTGGGAGGAGCTGAGACCACGAATAAATCAGCCATGATCTTATTGAATGGCAGAGCAGGCTTGAAAGGCCGAATGGCCTATTCCTGCTTCTATCTCTTTTGAAGTTATAAGATATATTCCATTGTATGTTCTGTGTATTGAGAAATATCCCCTTCAATGTTTGCCACCACAACTCTTATTAACTTATCCTTTGATGTAATTTGACAATTGACTTTAGCCAGCTCTGCTCTCATGCCCTCTTTATTGTCCTTATATTTTTGAAAGATTAGTCTTGGATTCACTCCTCTCTCCCTCACAGTGAATGTAAAATTCATTCATATTTTGGTCACTGCTACCTACAGGCATCTTCACAATAAGATTACGAATTAATCCTCTTTTACAAGTTGCTAAAAGGAGGCGGGAAATTGAAGCTTTGTGTCTTGCACCCTTCAGGGGTATGTTGCAAGAAACAGACTTGTTAAAAGGGACCCCATTTTATACAGCATGAGAGGAGGGTGCTGATTGGTCCAGCCATCGTTGGCATGGAGATGCAGCAAGAGCAATCAATTGCCAGTCTTAATTCTCAGACCATGCAGGTAATTTCTGAATGGCCATGGTGTTGCCATAGGGATGCGGCAGAGATTGGCTGTTGCCATGGTATTTTTTTCTAAAAGGCACAATGAATGTACAAGTTACTTTTGACTACATTGAACAGGGTATTACTATATTTACAAACATAAGCTTTTGCATATTCAAATGCATCATGCTGTCAGACCAACTCGTGGTCTTAAATTGCTTTGGAGTGCAACTGTTACCACAGTCTGGATTATTCAATAAATGATTTCCAACAGTAGGATCACTTGTAATATACTTTTCTGAGGCTTACAATCATGAGCTGATTGAATGTGATCAGCATGTTGCCTGCCGCAAATGATGGATAGAACATGTTGTCAGGTATGGTCACTGGGACACATGACCTACAGACTTGTCTTTACACCTGCACTGAACCTCCCATATCACATTACTCATTTGTATGGTGGACAAAATTGGTTTGAAGGAAGCGTCCTGTAAGTGGAAATAATTACAGGTGGATACACCAAATAGTAGCAGCATGAGACAGCTATTGTTGAACAACAGCTGTTGTTGACATTCTTAAAACAACTTTCTCTTCCAGGGTAATCTGAGGAAAACTGGCCACCAGTCAGTGTGAATGGCGGTGGACGTAGGCCTTTTCTTTAGGTTTTACAATGTACGGTGAGTGGTGATATGATCAGTGTGTCCACCATCGTGAAGGATGGTGTTGGATATACCCTATCTCAACATCAAACTTAGCAGAGTTAGAGGCAACAAAAACTGCAGAGGCTGGAATCCAAGGTAGACAAACAGGGGGCTGGAAGAACACAGCAGGCCAGGCACCATCTGGAGGAAAGGAGCAGTCAACATTTTGGGTATGACCCTTCTTCAGGACTTCAAAGTTAGCAGATAGCTGTGAACCTATTCACAATGTTGCCAATAAGATTGACCTTGTCGGAAGTAGGGCTGCAGGAATCCCCTCGTGTATATTAACGAGCGCATTAATAAAATCATTATTCGCTAACAGAGCCACCACTCCTAGTTTCCTGTCCTTCCTAAATGTTCAATATTATTGTCCTAATCCATGTCATTCTGCAGCCATGTTGTAAGTATATATTTCAGTTTGTGCTCTCAAATTCATCTGCTTTGTCTCAAATATTACATGCGTCCTTTTATTCTTTTTAAAACTTCTGTTAGTTTACTCTCAGAATTATAGTCTTTACCCCTTCCTGTCATGCTCTGTTTATAGTTTCTTGTATTAGCGCCTTCCTCTTTGAACTTGACAATGTTCTTTGATTTATCAAATTTCCCCAGTTATGAGCGCTAGCCCTCAGTATTTAAAATCCTTTCTACTTCCTTATTAAGAATGCTGGCAAGGTTCAGGGGGAGATTGTCCCATCAGGACGGATCGCATTTTCCCCAGTATTGGTGCCGGTGCCCCACAAAATGGAACCCATTTCGACCACATTAGTTTTTGAGCTATGCATTCATCTTTCCAAGCTGACTCGCCCTGCAGCAATTTGTACATGGCTCAAGTGATAATCCAGGGAATATGGGTTTTTAGGTTCTGCTGTTTAATTTGATGCCTAGCTCCTCATATTAACAATACAGAATCTCTTTTTTAATCCTGCCTATGTCATGTACCTATAGGCCATAATGCCTGGATTGTACACCTCCCACTGTATATTATCCCAAGCTCTGGGTAGAATTGTCTCAGCCACTCAATGATATGGGCAATGCTGCGAAATTTGGGAGAATCATGTGGGACAGACAGCAAAAAGCTTCTCTATGTTGAGAGCAAGAAGTCCCATTTTACAAACAAGTGTTGAATGACAAGATGATATTCTCACTAGTGACAGGCGAGGGACTTACCTGCACACATTAGCATGGATTCACATCCATACTGTTACCTAATCTCACCTCATTGATATGCAGTTTTCCATTCTCCCAGCCACTGGATAGAAATCAGACAATTTGGCACGGTGACTCAGTGGTTAGCACTGCTACCTCACAGCACCAGGGAACCGGGTTTGATTCCACCCTCAAGCAGCTGTCTGTGTGGAGTTTGCACATTCTTCCTGTCTCTGCGTGGGTTCCCTCTGGGTGCTCGGGTTTCCTCCCACAGTCCAAAGGTGTGCAAGCTAGGTCGATTAGCCATGGGAAATGCAAGTTTACGGGAATGGGTAAGGAGGTAGGTCTGGGTGGGATGTTCTTCAGAAGGTTGGTGTGGACTTGATAGGCCGAATGGTCCGCTTCCATACTGTAGGGATTCTATGAATTACAGACAGGAAGCTCAGAGTGGTAACTTGATGATTCCAGCACACGGCTTGCTCCATCAGGCTGCTATCTTGGACACCAGGCACCAATATTTCTGGGCATGCTCCATGGATAGTGAATGCACACGCACACACACATGCACACACACACTTACAGAGACACACAGACTCTCACACACACTCACACACCCACACACACACACACACTTACAGAGACACACAGACTCTCACACACACTCACACACCCACACACACTCACACACACACACACTTAGAGAGACACACAGACTCTCACACACACTCACACACCCACACACACTCACACACACACACACTTACAGAGACACACAGACTCTCACACACACTCACACACCCACACACACACACACACACACACTCACACTCACTCACACACACATGCACACACACTTACAGAGACACACACACTCTCACACACACTCACACACACACACAC
>NC_063336.1:12182889-12252316 GCF_021869965.1 Rhincodon typus | reverse complement strand
ACACACACACACACACACACACACACACACACAGAGACACACACACAGAGACACACACACACCGCCTCGGACCTCCAGGTGTCCAGCAGCGTGGCAGGTGACAATTTCCTCTCCCTGATATAATTTGGACAATTGACACAAACCGCAGGGTAGCTACTGACTGCCAGCCTTTGACAAGGTACCTGGAAGGCAAAGCCAGTGCTTCATGTGCCAGGAAATGAAGTCGGAGAGAAAATGAAGAGCTCAAGTAGTGATGGATAAATCAACAAAGGCAAGTGAATACAAGGTAGCTCATAACCTGCGAACAACCCAACTAACTTCAATCAAAGAAACATGTTTAATGTTCTGGTGTGAAGAAACAGAGAATCAGATTTGTGCATAGCAATCTCCCACAAGCCACAAGGCAAATAACTAAATCATTTTTCTGACATTGATGGCAGTTGCTGTAAGGTGAGAAGCTTGAGTGCAGTGAGCAGTCCCACAGTTTTCAGGTCAGACATAAAAATGAATTTCAGTAAAATGTGACATGATAAAGGGTCAATTTTGTCAGTGAGGATACTGGAAGATGACAGAGCATCCAAAGTGCAGTCACTCATACATTATCTCAATGGGCTTATGATCAGGCATAAGGAGTAAGGTCATCGGCAATGAGACAATATCACAGGGTTTTTGATTGCTTCAAAGAAAGCCAGTTACACTCCACTGAAAAGATTTTTTAAAATGTTACCCCTCAATGCATTAAACCTGAACAATAATAGCTCATGAGTTAATATAGCTAATCAAACAGAAAGCTACTGAGTGGTGGTGCCAGCAAAGGTGGTATTACAGTCTTACAGTTTGCTCTTCGTTGTTACAGTGCTCCTTCTAACAACAGCATGCCAGTGTAGGAGTTCGCTATATTCAGTGCACTGACTCAGTGTTCTTGCCTTACACCGAGTCACTACTGAAGCAATCAAAAGAATTCAAATCAGTCGCTCAGTGCTACATCTGGCCTAGTACGTCATGTAAAAGAGTTGCTAATTGGTGCCTGAGGAAGTGACAGAACATTTCTTCCAAAAAATTCGACATTGTTTTTAATATCCTTGTTAATATGGAAAGAGCAAGAGACCAAATGAGGTAGTTGAATGCTGTGTATTCATTGCCCACAGAAAGGAGGATTGGTGGACTTGAGGTATTACAATGGCCTTTTTTCAGTCAAAGCATGTTGAAATGGATGCCTTCGATTAATTTTAAGATCAAGAACGCATATTTTGGAACTATCTGTTCTAAATTTTGGCTTCTTGCTTCAGGCAGCAATTTCTCAGAGATGCAAATGCATACTGACTGTCTTGACCCAAATCCCAAGAAAGGGGCTTTGATGTCCAATACAATGCTGCCATTCTCAATAAATCTCTACTGGCTTGGTGATAAACTAAACAACAAATTACATTCCACTATAAGGCATGCCAAAGCAATTTAAGAAAAAAAAACATAAAATAGAACTGTGTCTATGTCTATTGAGACGTCATAGTTTTAGGATAAGGGGCAATAGATGTTAAGTAGAGATGAGGAGAAGTTAGTTTTCTCAAAGGGTCCTGAACCTGCGGCATTGGCTGTCCCAAAGTCTGGTAGTGGAACAGGTTGAAGGGGCAGAATTGCCTACTCCTGCTCCCGGTTCTTACGCGCTGTTGAAAACTTATTTAGGAATGTGGGTATCGCTAGTTGGGCCAGCATTAATTGCGCATGCCTAATTTCCTTTCAAAAGGTGGTGGTGACCCATTTTCTTGAAACGCAGACATCTGTGTGCTGTAGGTTGACCCAGAATGCTCTGAGGGAGGCAATTCCAGGATTTTGACCCAGCAACAGTGAAGGAACGGTGATATATTTTCAAGTCAGGATGGTGAGTGACTTGGAAGGAACTTGGAGGTGGTGGTGTTCCCATGTATCTGCCGTCCCTTGTCTTTCCAGATTGTCGTGTGTTTGGAAGGTGCTGTCTAATGATCTTTGAATGGTGAATTTCTGCAGTGTAGCGTGTACACACTGCTGTGACTCAGTGTTGGTGGCGGAGAGTGTGAATGTTTGAAGATGTGGTTGCATTGTCCTGGATGGAGTCAAGTTTCTTGAGTGCTGTTGGAGCTGCAATCATCCAGGCAAGTACAGAATATTCCATCACTCTCCTGACTTAGGACTTGTAGATACTGGACAGGCTTTGGGGAGTCAGGAGATCAACAGAGTTCCTTGAGTCAGAACTACTCTTATAACCATATTATTATGTGGCTGATCTATTTATACAGTATCTTTCATGACCTCAGAACAACCCAGTATGGCTTGCAGCCAATTAAAGTATGTTTTGAAGTATTATTGGTCAACATTATTATTATTAGTGTTGTGCTACGGGAAAATTGACTGCCTGTTAGTGCACAGCAAGCTCCCATAACCAACATCATGAAAATGTTTTTATGATTTTGTTTCAGGGATTAACTTTGACTGGGACACCCACGTGTACGCATCTGCCCTATTTTGAATAATGCCTTGGGATCTCAGGTGCCCACCTGATAGGGCCTTGATAGGAAGATAGGGACTTGTTTTAATGTCAAAAGTGGCACCTCTGATGCTGGCATAATCCATCAGTACTGTAATTGATTTTGGACTTTTGTCACTGGTGTGTCTTGGAGGGGCAACCAATTAAGACGTGACTGATTCATCTTTGGTGGTAACAACTAACTTAGTGTGAAGATTCGACAGCTCTGTCCCATTCCGGGTATTGTAATCAGTTCAAGACCAGTCCCACAAGGCTCGAATAAATTCCACTGATAATACACACTGAGTTGTTGCAGCCAGATGTCCAGTCAGATAAATGTTCGCTGAAGGAGGCGGGGGAATGGGGTATTAACCTATATACACTAAATCCTTACTAATGAGGATAAGTGTAGATCAGAGTCACAAGTCGGAAGTAATCCAAACTGGTTTGGTTTGACTGGCCTGCACAGACACTTAGGCTTCTATAACCTTGCTGCTCGATACACCCTGAGACTTTTAGCCTTTCAAACTTGCTTAGAATAGATAGATGGTATTGAATTGACTTTTCTCGTATTCATACAATGCCTCATTATTAAAGAGAGGCAGTTAAAAGTAGATGGATAGCAATCAGTGCACAGAGAGCAGACAGACAACCAGATAAATAAACAGACTAAGCTGCCATGTTTATGGTGCTTTATCATGTTACTTGGGTAGAAACAAATAGATAGGTAAAGTCATACAGAGAGAGGATAAATGCACGCTTCGCAGCTCCTCGTTGCTGCCTTATGTCTCAAATTGTATGATTAAAGCAACAAAATTCAGAATTTGACAATTTAATGTACCATATGTTTGGTGTTTTTGTGAGAGATGTGTTTTCATATGTGGGTTCTCCTATGCATGGGTGTGTTTGTACACGGACATAGGCACACACATATGTGATCAGCACCAGTATGAACACATCTCATTGCTCTGTGCGTGCTTGTATGGCACGACTAAGTGTTTCATGTTTGCACGTGTACATATAGTGTGTGCATGTATAGTACACATGTGGGAAATGTGTCCATTGGCATGTGTTCACGTGTCAGCATGCATGTTAACTTAAAGGAGATTTGTTTTTAATGGCAGATTAAACTGCAGACGTATTAGTATTAGCTCACTTGGAGACTGCAAGACTATGCAAAGCAGTTTATTGCTGTTTTGACACGTAACGTTCCAATTACTGTAGTTTGATAGACTCCACTTGTGAAGCGTAAGTAATCTTGATTGAATCTACAGAATAAAATTAAAGAGCGCTGCTTTCTTTCTGTCATTCTTCCCCTCTTTGTCTCCCCGTATTATTTTTGAAGTGGCACCACATGAACACTCTATGATGATTGTTGTTCTTTAGCACTGCAAAATTCTATACTTCTACATTTGTTGATTTCTCACCATGGTCTGATTCATCTCTAATTCAAACTGCACGTGTACCATCCTGTTTTTTTTAATGTAAATGCCTTTGGTTTTTCTATTCCTGCTAGTCAGTTTGACGGTGAAAGCCACAACAGGCCTTGGGCTCGTTGTGTTTTCAGGCAGGTAAGTTGTAGTGTGTGGCCTGGTCACATTGGTGGGGCTTCCAGGATAGTCTTTGTGACATTGTTGAACATGGAACTAGGAAAACAGAGAGAGCAAATCCAATCAAGTTGAAACTTTCTTCCAGCAGCTTTCATGACAGATAGGTAAAGTCAGAAACAGAGAAAGAGATCAGAAAGACTGTGAGATACATAGATAGATAGAGATATAAATATATATATTATAGAGAGAGCCGGATATATGTAGAGAAAGAGAGATAGAGAGAGAAAGATAGAGAGATAGAAAGAAAGAAAGAGAGAGAAAGAGACAGAGAAATAGAGATAGACAGATAGAGAGATAGAAAGAAAGAAAAAGAAAGAAAGAAAAAGAGAGAGAGAGAAAGAAAGAGAGAAAGAAAGAGAGAAAAAGAGAAAGAACGAAAGAGAGAAAGAAGGAAGGAAAGAAAGAAGGAAAGAAAGAGAAAGGAAGAGAGAAAGAAAGAAAGAAGGAAAGAAAGAAAAAGAAAGAAAGAAAGAGAAAGAGAGAGAGATAAAAAGAAAGATAGAAAGAAAGTTAGAAAGAAAGAAAGAACAGAGCTAATATGCCAGGTCTGGTGACACCACCAGACCCGGCACATTAACTGTGATTTGGCGTCACAGATGCTGCCATACCTGCTGAGCTTTCCCACCAATGTTTGTTTTTGTTCCTGCTTTAAAGCATCTGCAGTTCTTTTGGTTTTTAAATAGATCGATAGACAGATAGAGAGATAGACAAAGAGAAATGCACAGACCTCCATTTATTGTTTCATACCTTCATCAAATCAACATTTAACAGTCACATTTCTGAAAGCTGCATTGGTTACATGATTTCTTCACTTTTGTCAAGTATGCTGTATAGTTTCTATGGCTCCTTGTATGAAAAATTGCTTTCTGATGCCATTCCTGAATGATGACATTTCGTTGGATAGAATTTTATAGGGGCTTAAGCAATGTAGGGCAGAGTGAGATATTTGGTAGAATCAGACAGGAAGTCTGGCAAGGTCCGTCTTGATGTCGCAAGTTACTCGTTGCATCTTTTAAGCATCTGCCAAGCAACAAGGCGCATTTCTATCTAGGCAGTAAAGAGTGGGGAATTATAGTTTGATAAATGCTTTGTTAACAGCACAATTCGCCTTATTAATATTCAGCTTCCTATCCTATCAAATGTGCCAAACAACCTCGACTTTGATAATCCTCGAAGTGAGAGTCAGAGCAGCTTCAGCTCGCTATCAGCTGCAGGGAGCCTCCACGCTGATCAGCACCAGATAGCAACTCAGGGCATGATCCGAAGGTGCCAGCTGCATGCATACCCCATCCACAGACGTTGGCATCTGACATTTGCCAAGCTCTTACGACTATTATGGCACCTCTCTGATCCACTTGGGGGCTGCTTGGGAAGCTCAGGCCTGCATTGCATGGGCACTTTGTACACACGCTCACATGATCGGACGAGGTCACATGTCAGGGCTGCTCACTTGCTCCCTTAGCACTCACTCTCATCGCACCTTGATGCTTGCGCCATCCAAGCCTTGTCTTACTTTGCCAGTTGGTGTTGCCACACCATCAGACGGCTTGCCTTGCTGGGCAGCAGCTGTCCCTCTTGCTGTATGGCAGCATGTTACATCAATCTCACATCTGCTCTGTGTGCCAGCAGTTCTGGTCTCCTTACTTGAGAAAGGCTGTACTGGCGCTGGAGGGGGTGCAGAGGAGGTTCGCTAGGTTGATTCCAGAGTTGAGGGGGTTGGCTTATGAGGAGAGATTGAGTAGACTGGGACTATACACATTGGAATTTAGAAGAATGAGAGGGACAATCTTATGGAAACATATAAAACTAGGAAGGGAATAGATAAGATAGAAGCAGAGAGGCTGTTTCCACTGGTGGGTGAAACTAGATCTTGGGGGCATAACCTCAAAATAAGGGGGACCAGATTTAGGACGGAGCTGAGGAGGAATGTCTTCACCCAAGGATTGTGAATCTGTGGAATTCCCCGACCAGAGAAACAGTTGAGGCTTCCTCATTGAATTATTTTAAGGCAAAGATAGATAGAGTTTTGAACAGTAAAGGAATTAAGGGTAACGGTGAGTGGGTGGGTAAGATCAGCCGTGATCTTATTGAATGGCAGAGCAGGTTCAATGGGCCAGATGGCCTACTCCTGCTGCTGTTTCTTATGTTCTTAAAAGTAGGCAGCTATGTCTCAAAGCCTTAGGGGAACAACCCCATTAAAGTTGTTTTGGAGTCAAGGGCAGAATGCTAAACGTCTGTGCCTCTGCAGACCAGGGACTGGGGCACTGTCAGTCCTGAGGACCCACAGAGGACAATTTTGGGGGTAGGCTACGTTCAGTCACCAGGTTTGGCTACAGAAACTAAGGGGATGAGGGGATAAATGAAGAATCTGCTGTGGCTGGGAGGAGACTCAAGAACCTATTGTTCAGGGTTGAGGGTCGCAGGCTGGGAGGAGGGGGAGATGGTAGTTGTGAAGTATTTGTAAAAGGGGGATTATGGTAACGCATGGCTGGGAAGGGAGTCATGCAGGAGGGGTGTCTGTCCATGGTTAGGATCGCCCTGGCTTCAGGCTGCGGCGGGGGGAGGGGGTATCAGTGAATGGTCGCACCCAGCTGGGTCACCCCATATGTCAGATGTTGGAAATGGGGCAGGTTCAGAATCGCATCGATGGCTTGGTTGTAGAGACAAGCAGTGACTAGTGAGTACAACAGGTATTGGTACTTGGAGCCCAGCTATTCACAGGATATGTTAATGATTTAGATGAGGGAACTAAATGTAACATCTCAAAACTTGCAGATGAAACAAAGTCTAGTGGAAGGGTGAGCTTTGAGGAGGATGCAGAGGTGCTACTGTGAGATTTGGACAGGCTGAGTGAGTGGGCAGATGTATGGCAGATGCAGTATAATGTGGATAAGTGTGAGGTTATCCACTTTTGTAGCAAAAATAGGAAGGTACATCATTATTTGGCTGTAAATTGAGAGAATGTTCAACGAGATCTAAGACACCCCATGAACCCAGGTACAGCAGGCAGTAAGGAGGACAAACGACATGTTGGCCTTCATAGTGAGAGGATTCAAGTACAGGATTGATGCATTTATATAGGGCATTGGTGAGACCACACTGGAATATTGTGTGCAGTTTTGTTCTCCTTATCTGAGTTCTTGCAAAAGGGGAGTGCAGCGAAGGCTTACTAAATTGACTCCTGGGATGGCAGGACTAACGCATGGGGAGAGATTGAGTTGATTAGGATTTTATTCACTGGAGTTTAGAAGAATGAGGGGTGGACCTGTGACATTCTAACAGGCAGGTGAGATGCAGGAAGGAAGTTCTTGGTGGTGAGGGATAAAGCTTTCAGAATGGAAATGAAGAGAAATTCCTTCAGCAGTGGGACTGTGGAATTCACTACCATAGAAAGTGGCTGAGGGCAAAACATTATGTATTTTCAAAAAGGAGATAGATGTAGTTGTTGTGGCTGAAGGGTTCAATGGATATTGGGGAGGGTGGGATTAGGTGCTGAGTCAGATGATCAGCCACAATCATGCCAAATGGTGGAACAGGCATGAGGGGATGAATGGCCTATTCTTCCCCTATCTTCTTCTATGTTCCTATTGTAAAAGTTATAGCGTTCAGGTCGGTGCAAGCTCCAATGAAAGGTAATCAAACTGGACAGTTAACTCTGTTTATCTCATTGCATTCTGCATGACCTGCCAAGTACTTTCAGCAGCTTTTGTTCTTTTTAAGTTTACATGTCTCTTCTTCAACTTGACTTTTCCTTCCTATGAGTTGGCAACACAGTCATTGTGTGTGCCTTCAGTCTGCAATTGAGTACTGAAGCTGTTGAGGATGAGTTTCTGGGCTGTGTCAGGGATGGTTTTCTACAGCAGTTTGTTGAGGAACTGATGAGAGCACAGGCTGTTTTTGATCAAGTATTATGTGATGGCAAAGGGCTAATTAACAACATTGTTGCACAAGCACTTTTAGGGATGAGTGACCATAACATGATCAAATTTTACATTATATTTGAAAGGAGGTAATTCAATCTGAAGAAAAGGTTATAAATTTGAATAAAGAATCTTATGAAGGCAGGAATTAGCTGAGGTGGATTAGGAAAATACATTAAAGGGCATAAATTTACATAGATTTAAGAGGAGAGCAAGAGGTAAGTGGAGACCTGTAAGCCTTACATCAGTTATTGGGAAAATGTTAGAATCCAATTTGATTTGATTTGTTGTTGATTTGATTTATTGTTGTCACATGTACCAAAGTGCAGTGAAAACTTTTGTGAGCAGTACAGGCAGATCATAGCAAACAAGGACATACAAATCATGGGGTACACAGATAGAGTGAGCCATGCTGTGGTTTGTGTCGAGGTTCACCCCGAGCAGGTCCATGATGCAGGACTCTGTGCTCTAAGGTCAGTCCCCAGGATGCACACGGAGACCAACAGTGACTGCACCTGGAGAACCATCAACTCGGTGAAAGATTGCCCCTTTGGTCTGCCTGAAACATGTTGGTCTTCCAGAACGAGGAGTTGACCCTGACCGAGTGTTCCAGACTGGCACATTCCAAGGTCCAGGACCATGTCCTGAGGGACACACTAAAACCTGGGGCAGCTGCCATCAAGGCCCAGTCTGAGGTCTTCATGCTGAAGGTAAATAGGGGCCCATTCAGTTATTGGACCCTCCTAGTGCCTCAAATATATGTAAATATTAGTCCTGTATATGTAAGAGAGGTATTTGGCTTTTTAGATCGAGTCAAAGTCTAATGTTTTGTTTATTTACTTGAAATGCAAATGTACAGAACAGAACTGCTTTTGTGACAATGTACATATACTTGAAGACTTTTTATGAATTAAGCATATTTTTGAAATCTCAAAAAACATACAAAATTACAGCTGCATAGGAGGTGCACAAAGCAAGATCAACATTAGCACGGTCAATATTTTTGAAGTTAGAGAGGTTCATTCAGCAGTTTATTAACAGCAGGGAAGAAGCTGTTCTTGAACCTGTTGGTGCGTGTGTTCAAGCTTCTGTAACTCCTGCTCCATTATAAAGGATACAATGTCTAGGTCACTTGGATGATAATGATCTTCTTACGTTCCCTGTCACCACCTCAGGCTCACCATTGACCCCTAGTCCAGCAGCAGCTAGTGATTATAACGAACATGACCTTCTCCACTGTCAGATCACATGTATTAGCCAAGGCATGACTGTCCTTCATCTTGCGAATCCTTTGCTCCCATTTATTTCCCTTGTCCCATTGGATACCGCAGTGCTATTCCTGCTAAAGACTGACCTATGAACTCGGACATGAATTATGGGGGGAGGGGGAGACACAACACAGGATCAGAGGTGGTTGTAGGGTGGTCTAACCCTGATCATCTCAGGGCAGCAAAAGTGAAACCCAAGCCTGTTGACCTGAGATGTTTGAGTGTTGTAAAGGACCCAGAAAAGGCTGCTGCTTTACAGCACAGAAAGGGTGAGGATAAATGTTTCCACCTGAAATGACTTGTCTTCCATTCACTGCACAGGACTCTCCAATTTGATATTGGTGTTTCAGTTTAAGGCTGATTTTCGGCTTGAGCAGTCATGGCAAGAACACGGTCTGCAAAGTGGTACAGGTCCCATTCATTGATTTCCTTCTTCATCCATCATATAAGGACAGCAAATCACAGACTGACAAGGTGTAATTCCCTGATATGTTCACTGAGCCTGTACAAGGCACAGTTCCCCTTTACATTTTACTGCTGATTGTCCTCAGCACTCAGCAGAGAAATGATTCCTCTTCATCACAATCAGAGGCAGAATAACAAGCCACATCAGGAGAAGATTTCTCCTGTTATTTGTATTGTTCTGTCTCCTCTTCAATTTCTCATGGTTTCCCTGTAGGTCAACAAGAGGGGAACTGGGACAGGCAATGTAAAAGGAGAAATGAGACTGTATTAAGGCTTTGATGAATGCTCAATGCCATGGTTACATTTAGAGTCATACATAGAGCACAGAAGGAGGCCTTTGGGCCCAATGTGCCTGTGGCAACTGTTTGATAAAATGCCCAACTATTCCTCCTTCCCAGTTCTTTCTTTTTGAGTTTCTGGAATTGAGAGTGAATCTATTTCCAGGACTGTTTTCAAGCAATACATTCCGGATTGTAAAGACCCTCGTTTTAAAATGAAATCTCCTCATCTCCACCTCGTCGTTTTGCCAGCTTTCACAATACGTTTATAATTGAAACTGTTCCATTAATCTTTAATGCTGCTGTCAGAGGGTTCCTCACTCCGTGGAAATTGCTGATGTGCCGAAGCCTTTCACGGACTCAAAATCTGCCTGTGATGCGCTTTTCACCCCAAACGACAGGTTCATTTTATGTGAAAGTGAAAACATTTCACTGGCACTCTGAACTTCCATGGGAGTTATCCACATCTCCACATGAGGCTGGTGTAGGGTTTGGCTGAAACGTCATCTCTCCACTCCCCTCACAATAAATGACATAAGGCTATAAGATGTAGGAGTAGAAGTAGGCCATTCAGCCCGTCGAGTCTGCTCTCCCATGCAATGAGACCATGGCTGAGCTGATAATCCTCAACTCCACTTTCCTTCTATTTCCCCATAACCGTTCCTGATCAAAAATCTATCTCAGCTGAATATACTAAATTGTCCAGCCCTCTACAGTAAAGAATTCCATAGATTCACTACCCTCTGAAAGAAGAAATTCCTCCTCCCCATCTCTACCCTCACTGAGTGACCCCTTACTCTCAGATTATGGGCTCTGGTCCTCAACTTTCCTGCAAAAGAAACAACTTCTTTGCATCCACTGTATCAAGCCCCCTGAGAATCTTATATGTTTCATTCTTCTAAACTGCAATGAGCACAAGCCTAACCTCTCCTCATAAAAGAGAGTCCCTCCATTCCTGGTAACAGTCTAGTAAAACCTTTTCTGGACTGCCTGCAATACTGGTGTATCTTTCCTTGGATAACATGAAAATGATGCAGCTCTCTGGAATTCTATTTGATATCCCATTAATCTTACAGCAAGAGATTGAGAGAACTCCCAGGGCCATGTGTTCGAGCAGAGGAACATTTGACTGGGTGTCTCGTGGGCAAGCTATCCTCTTCACCTGAGATTCTTCTATTTGCTGTGGGGTAATGCAGCCAAACCCAGGAATAGGGTGATCTCAGAATACCTGTGATGTGCAATCTTGTTATCAGTATACTACAGCATGTTCAGATTGGAAACAATGAGAGTCCAGAATGCAGTTGTGCCCTGGAACTATACAGTCCCTACAAACGTTTGGCATTTTTTTCACTGGAATATAAGAAATAGGACGAGTCAAAATACAGAAGGGAGGTGTAGGGCTTGGTGATGTGGTGCAATGAAAACAATCTGTCTGTCAACGTCGGCAAATCTAAAGAACTGACCATCAACTTCAGAAAGAAAGGAGGAGAACACATTCCCATCTACATCAACAGAACTGAGGTTGAGAGGGTGAAGAGCATCAAGTTCCTCGGAGTGATGATAACCGACGACTTGTTCTGGACTTCCCACGTAGATGCAACAGTCAAGAAGGCACAACAACGCCTCTTCTTCCTCAGGCAGCTCAGGAAATTTGACACGTCCATAAGGTCCCCCACCAACTTCTACAGATGCACCATTGAAAGCATACTGTGCGGGAGCATAACGGCCTGATACAGCAACTGCTCTGCCCAAGACCATAAGAAACTACAGGAGGTGGTGTGCACAGCCCAGACCATCATGGAGGCCAACCTTCCATCCATGGACTCTATTTACACAGTTCACTGCCATAGAAGAGTGGCCAACATCATCAAAGACCGAGCGGACTATGGTAATCACCACCCACAACCTCTTCCATCAGGTGGAAGATACAGAAGCCTGAACACACGCACAAGCAGGTTCAGGAACAGTTTCTTTCCAGCTGTTATCAGGCTGCTGAGTGGACTCTAGCCTCAAATATTGCAACTTGCAATGTAACCTGTATGCCCCTAAGTCTTTCTGATCTGTACATCCCTTGCTTGCTGTGATCTGCCTATACCGCTCGTAAACAAGGCTTTTCACTGTCTTTCAGTACATGTGACAATAAGATCAATCAATCAAACAGTCAGGAACAGCTCCCTTGAGTGCATTCTCTGCTCTTCAATGACTCATTACCTCAGTTTCACCTTCCCATACCTTCCCCGTATCCTGTGACATCCAAAAAGCTCTTGCTGTCCGACTTGAATTTAATTAATAACTGAGCATCCTTAACTCGGCACGGTAGAGACTTCTCAATGTTGCAACCTTTAGAAATGAGAATCCTTCCTTTATCGCAGTATCTTATTCTGAGATTGTTAGCCTTATGTTCCAAACTCCACAGTGAGAGGAAACCTTTTATCAGCATCTAGCCTGTCAGTTCCCTTAAGGTCTTGATAAGTTTCAATGAAATGTTTTCCTCAGAGCAGAGAAGGCTGATGGTGGTGGGTGGGGGGTTTGGAGTGGGTGTGGAGGTGTTGCTTGATTGAGTTGTACAGGAGAATAGATAGGATGGATTGTAAGAATCTTTTTTTTTCCCTTTTGTAGAGGATTCAATAACGAAGGGACACCAATTCAAGTTAAGGACCAGGATGTTTTGACAAGATTTTGAGGAAAAGTTTTTTTCTACCCAGAGGATGGCATGTAACTAGAACATTCTGTTTAAAAGGGTGGTACAGGAAGAAATCCTCAAGTCATTTGAAAAAGTATTTAGATATACAATTGAAGCACCATCACATAAAAATCTTCAGGCCCAATTGCTGGAAAATGGGATTTGAATAGACAAGACACTGATGACCGGCATGGACACATTGGGCCAAATGGCCTTTGTCTGCGCTCTAAAAATCTCTATGAGTCTATAAAATCATTGTTCATTGGTCTATATTTCAGGGAATATAGGTCTAGTCTACCCTGATCCTTGCTCCCAGAAATCAACTTAGTGAATCGTTGTTGCACTTCCTCAAAAGTAAGTTTATCTTTCCTTAACTACAGACAGCGTAAGGTCTTTACAAAGCTCCTCTGTTGGTAACATGTTTTTGTTAATGAATTGAATTTGTGTTTGTATGTTTAAGTTGTATTGAAAGGAATTTGGCAGCAGACACAGGGACACAGGAGTTACAAGCAATAGGAAGAAGCTATTAGATCTGCTGAGCCTGCTTAATTTCAGAACAAAGAACAATACAGCACAGGAACAGGCCCTTCGGCCCTCCAAACCTGTGCTGACACATTTTGGCCTTCTATGCTGAAACTATCTTCACTTCCAGGATCCATATCCCTCTATTCCCTTCGTATTCATTTATTCGTCCAGGTGCTGCTATTCTGTCTGCTTCCACCAGCTCCTCTGGCAGTGTGTTCCATCTGAAATGCTTTCTCATCATATCTTCCAGTCGCTTCTCTACCCGGATGTAGATCTCTTGAATCCAATTATGTTTACCACTTCAATACTCTTGGGATGAAAGTGTGTTCAGCATTTGAGTCCTCTATCAAATGAATTGACCCAGCTTCATCAGTATCCTTTACCGCATGATAAGGACATGAGTGCATGACAAATAGGAGCAGGGGATTATTTTCATAGGCTGCTTGGCCAAGTTAATACCATTGTGATAATAAAAACAAAGAACAGTGGATGCAGGAGATAACACAGTGTGGAGCTGGAGGAACACTGCAGGCAGAAAATTTTCTGAAGAAGCATCCCGACCAGAAACATCAAACTTTCCTGTTCCTCTGATGCTGCCTGGCCTGCTGTGTTCTCCAAGTCCACGCTGTGTTACCTCTGACTCCAGCATCTGCAGTTCTTGCTATCTCACAGTGGATGCAGGAAATCTGAAACAAGAATGGAAAACGCTGGAGAATCTCAGCAGGCCTGGCAGCATCTGTAGACAGAGAAACAGAGCTAGCATTCTGAGTCCAATGACCCTTCATCAGAACTGAAAATAGCTGGGGAAGGATGGTCTTTATGCTGGTGGAGGGGGGAGTCAGGGGTTGAGGTAGTAAATAGAATACACAGAAATTGAACCCAGAAAGAGAGAGAGATAGTCAAACAAAAAGATTGCTGATGATGAGCAGAGTGAGAGAGAAAAGCTGGGTAGGGTAATAGTAAGACGGTGAGAACTCCCCGATGCTGGAGTCAGCGGTAACACAGTGTGCAGCTGGAGGAACATAGCAGGCCAGGCAGCATCAGAGGAGCAGGAAAGTTAACATTTTGGGTTGGGACCCTTCTTCAGAAATGGGGACGGGAAAGAGATAAATAGAGAGAAGAGGGATGGGGCTGGGGAAGGTAGGTGGGATGGTGATAGGTGAGTGCAGGTAGGCAGTGTTTGGGACTGGTCAGTGAGGTGGGAGGGGCGGATAGGTAGGAGAGAAGATGGACAGGTTGCGTCAGGTCAAGGAGGCGGGGATGAGAGGGAGGGTTGGTCATGGGATGAGGCCAGGGGTGGGGAGATTTTGAAACTAGTAAAGTCCACATTTAGGCCATCGGGCTGTAGACTCCCAAGGTGGAATATGAGGTGCTGCTCCTCCAGTTCCCGGGTGGCATCACTGTGACACTGGAGGAGGCCCAGGATGGACATGTCACCCATGGAGTGGGAGGGGAAGTTGAAATGGTTGTTGGTGTTGTCTTTTGTAGCGAACAGTATATTGAGAAGAGTGAATGGTTAAAAATGTGTTGGCTGTGCTGGGAGCAGTCCTTACAAAACAGGACCTAAGGGTGTGAGGAGAAAGTGATAAACATAGAGAAGGGTGCTAATTTATGAAATTGTTAAACTCATTGTTGAGTCCTGAGGGCTGTAAGATACTGAGACAGAAGACGTGGTATGGTTCCTCCAGTGCGCGTTGAGCCTCGCTGGAGCCCTGAGACTTGGAACGCGAAGTTGGGAAGTGTTGAAGTGACAGGCAATTAGAAGCTCCGGATTAATTCTGAGGAGAGAGTGAAGGTGCAGTCACCCCAATGTGATAGCATCATGGCTGACCTTGGGCTTCAAATCCACTTTCTTGCATGCCCCTCATCTCCCTGAGAGATAATAATCCCAGCCTTAAATAAAAATGGAGCATCCACCACCCTTTAGGGTAGAGATTTCCGATGATTTGCCTACCTTTGAATGAAGAACTTTTAATCTCAGTGCTAAATGATTAGTCTCTAATTCAGAAACTGCAGTCCCTAATTCTTGGTCCCCTGGACAGGGGAAACAGCATATCAGCGTCCACTCTGTCAAGCCTTTTCAAAATTTTGTAAGTTTCAATGCGATCACCTCTCAATCTTTTAAACTGCAGAAAATGGTGACCCAGTTGAATCAGTGTCCCATCATAGGACAACACTCTCATTCCATGGATCAATCTTGTGAACATTCACTGTGCTCCCTTCAGTTCAAGTATGTCTTTCCTTATATATTGGAGACTAAAACTGTACACAGCATGCCAGATCTGGTCTCGCCAAAAGCCTATACAGCTATGGCAACATTTCTTAATTATTATCCCATTGTAATAAAGGCCAATATGCCATTTGCTGACTGAACTGCTTGCTGCATCTGCACCTGATCTTTTTTTCTATCCTTTGTACGAGTACACCCAGATCTCTCTGAATATTCACTTACAAGTTTACAAAGTTCACACCTTTCTGCTTCTCTGTTCTTATAACCAAAGACAATGAACTGCACTTTCCCCACATTATCCTCCATTTGCCGTCTTGTTGACCACTTACATAATTTATTTTTATCGCTTTGCTGCTACTTTGGGTCCTCACACTTTGCATTTAATACTGTCAACAAACTTAAATGCATTATTTTGTGTTTTGTCATCTAACTCATTAATATACATTGTAAATAGCTAATGCCCCAGAACTGAGATTGTAGTATTTATAGCCTGCCAACTTGATAATGCTCATTTATCCCCTACTCTCTGTTTACTCTCTATTAATCAATCTTCTATCCGTGCTAATATATCATTTGATTTATTTATGCCACTATATTGCTTCATAGATAACCACACTGTAAACAGTACCCATTTAAAATGTTCCCACACTGTAGAAGGCAATGGTTTGGCAATGCAATCGATGATGCCACAAAGCATGCCTACAACTATCTGCCAGACTGTGTATTATCTGATAGCAAGGAGTTTGTCCTTGCATATAGTTTCAATTTTGTTGCCTTCACTCAGGTAAAGATATGTTGCCATTGTCTTAACAAACCATTGAGCTGTTCTCTCATTAGAGAGACAGTGAGAGAGAGAGAGAGATGAGCGGCGGTTGTTTAACCTGAGGGTCCCAATACTTCAGTTGAGGGGAGAGGTAGAAGAAGGGGAATATTCCATAGCAACCTCAGTTGTTGCAGGATTTGAACCCACACTGTTACCATGACAAACCAGCTAAATGATCCCTCTATACATCAAATGGGAATGTTAGTTTGCTGAGTTCACGCTCAGCTATTTCGCCATAAACCATATCGATAGGGTTCACCCTCACGCCCGTGAATTATTGGCTGCCCAAGAAACACAAAAGTTTTTATGCCAAATCTTATTTATAACCTTGTCTGGACAACATGAACTGGCCAAACAGTTGGATGAATAGCCACAACCAATTTGCAGCTGTTTTCCAATTGCATGGTTAAGGATTTCTTCATCTTTGATGACCATACAGGACTTGCATATCAATAACAATGCAGTTCCCACGTGCTCATTGGATTTGGCTTCCTGATTCACCAATGTACCACTTCAAAAAAACATAGACATTCACACTGCAGCACCATATCATGGGAATCTGGACGTGCTAATATGGCATGTATCAGTATTCATTGAACTCATGAACTCAGCAACTTGCACAGTTGAGTTCAATTTAAGTGACACCATGAATGCCCAAGTAGATGGAGGTTCTCATGGGATCTCTGCTAGGTCCAGCTCTCACAAGTACCTGTATTGGATTCCATGAGAAACAAGTCTTGGATGGTTTGACACCTGACCTGCGATCCTTATATTTTCTGAATTGATGATGGTCCA
This sequence comes from Rhincodon typus, assembly GCF_021869965.1. Taxonomy (NCBI): domain Eukaryota; kingdom Metazoa; phylum Chordata; class Chondrichthyes; order Orectolobiformes; family Rhincodontidae; genus Rhincodon; species Rhincodon typus. Next base: position 12,235,219 of record NC_063336.1, on the reverse strand, counting down.
TTTGCTGCATTTAAATCCGCAGCTGCAGAGGTCAGGGTGGTTTCAGGAAAACAGTCAACTCAAAAGAAAAAGTTAGTTTGTGGGACTTCCAAACCAGGAGAGTTTGGTGAGAAATCTGCAGGATACTGGAACTGAGAAAGCTTAGGCTCAAGGAGTTGTGGAAGAGATCACGATGGCAGATTTTGAAAAGACTCATGAAATTGTTTCCACACTTCATGGCAAGAAACTTTCAGAACTCAGTTAATTAGAGCCCAAAGGAGTGGAGAGATAGGATATACTTTCTCAGGATTGAAATCCTTGTAAATTGATGGTACTGGGAAATAAGTTGAAAACTATGTTTTGCTGTGTATTTTAAGAACTTTCCAAATGGTCATCTATATCTAGTTAGCTTGTGTTCTTTTTGTTTTCATCTTTTGTGTAACAAATTTATGTTCTCTTGTTAAAGGAAATCTGCAGCCTCATGTCTCAGTGACTGGCCACCATATTAACTAACCAAACAAAAAGCAACATATGATATACCAAGCCAGATTTTATTTTGGGATCTGACCTGTCCCATAATACCATCAGTTGAGAGCTTAACACGAATAGACTAATACATAAGCTGTGTCAGGGAGTTGTGGTGGGTGACAGCGACTGGAGAAGATGTTGGAGGCAATACTGAGAGTGGTAGAGCATGACCCTTGCTGGGAAGTGAGTGCAGTAGCAGAGATAGAGTGAGTGGGAGGGATCAGAGAGAAAATGGTTGCAACTTACACTGGCAGACTGCAAAAGGTCTATGACCTTCTTCCTGCAGTGCTGGGTATTCCTCAGAATGGCAGAGACCAATTTAATCCAGAACCCTGCCTGCAAAGTCTGCCCCCTGTCTGCCACTTCCGGGGAAAATGTCACAATCCATGCAGAGTGACAGTCCTTATCTGACTACATCACTAGCAATGACCCTGATGAACTCTGGAATACCTGCCAAGTGGCGAGTTCCGAAAACAGCATGTGGTAAGGCAGGGTGTAAATCGGAGGTGAGAGACACTTTAAGAGCTAAGATAAGTAATTAATGAGGAGAGTTTTGTAAGATAGGATGAGAAAACTCACCGTGGTCGTGATGAAAAGCTCTCTCAAACTCAGACTGAGTCAAAACGTGGTGATGTTCAGCCCATAGTTCCCAGTTTTCTTTTTCCTTATATTCTTGAATAATGATTTAAATTTACTGTTTCAGAATCTAGACAAGGTTAAAATACATAACAGCTCATCCACTACATCTATAATTAAAACCCCCAGTACATTCGTCTTCAGGTCCTGGGGATTGGTCAGACCTTACTTCCTTGAGTTTATGTTTTTAGTCTGCTGATACTAAAGTAATTTTCTCACCCTTATTAGCCTCTAAGTTACTACTAATTTCTGCTCTTAAATGTTTGTCTTCTCCTGGGAAGACAGACAAACAATATTTGTTCAATGTCCCTACCATTTTCTCATATCCCATCTTAATTTCTCTAGTCTCTGCTTCCAAGTAACCAATGTTTTAATTAAAGTTACTTCCTTTTTTTTATTTACTTGTTAAAGCTATTACAATCTGTTTTTTATATTTCTGGTTAGTTTTCCCTCATAATCCATTTTTCTCCCTTATCTGTAAATGTTTCGGTGGAATACTTAATTGAGATCTAAGCCACTGCCAATCTTCATGCTTTCTGCCGTTTCTTTTCTCTTAATTGATGCATTAATCTCAATTGTAAGCCAGGTTTTAGTTTTTCACAGGAATGTATTTTTGTTGAACATTTTGAATTACGTCTTGAAATATTTCTTACTCTTTTTGTTCTGAACTGTTCCTCTACTCTATTTATCCAATCAACCTTAAGCAGCTCTTCCCTCAGACCTTTTTTTCATTTTAGTTTAGATTCTTGGTTGGGTTGAAGTATATCACATTCAGACTTGGTGTGGAATTCAGTTGAAGTATGATCACTGAAAGCAGGAACTGCAGATGCTGGAGAAACTGAGATAACAAGGTGTAGAGCTGGATGAACACAGCAGGCCAAGCAGCATCAGAGGAGCAGGAAGGCTGACGTTTCGGGCCTAGACCCTTCTTCAGAAAAAAGGAGGGTCTAGGCCCGAAACGTCAGACTTCCTGCTCCGCTGATGAAGTATGATCACTGTTTGCTCGTGGATATTACAACACTAACAATTAATCCTGGCTGAATGCACAACTCTTTATCCTGATTTCACTCCATAGCCACTTGCTACAGGAGTCTGTCATGAAAATGTGCTATGGACTCAGCCCCCAGGCCACGTTTACAAATTTGATTGTTCCAGTCAATATGAAAATTAAAATGACCCACATTTATGATATTGCCTTTGTTGCAGACTCCAACTTTTTTTAATGATCTGTCAACATTATAATTGTTGTTGGAGAACCCATAAGCTACTCTCATCAGCATTTTCTGACCCTTGGTATTCGTAATGTCCATTTATTGCCATTCTACCTCCTGATATTCTAAGCCAAGATCCTTTCTCACTAATGAATTAATGTCATTCTTTGCTATCAGATCTCCCCCTCGCTACTTTATATTCTGCCTTTTTCCTTTAAAATGTTGGATACCGTGGAATATTTATTTTCTAACTCTGGTCACCTTGTCTCTGTCATGGTGATGAGATGTATTTGTCCATGAGTTCATCTATGTTATGAGAGATGCTTCATGCATTCAGATAAAGTGACATCAATTTTTTTTTCCCTCCTACTAATTGCTGCATGGACCTTAGTCTCTGATGCATTATTACTGTTGAACTCTATACCACTTCCTGTTCTACTCAGCTTCTCTTTTCATACAATAATATACTTTTCTATTGCCTCAGCTTTGATCATTGGATTTCTAAATCCTCATTCACCCAACTCCCCTTCCCTCGTGGTTTAAATCTATTTTACTCTATTCTAGTCATATGTGCTCATGTTCCCTGATGTTTGTTCACTCTATTCCTTCCCATCACACTCTGGTCACCATTGCATTTATCAGTATCTTGCACTAAAGGCTTAACCTTTCATTTTTCCTTTGCAAATCTCCCCTCAACACATGAGGTCACAAACTCCAATATTACTGCGTGATAAAGATGTGGTGAGCTGCCTTCCTGAACCACTGGAGTGCTTGGGCCACCCATTGTGCTGATAGGAAGAATTTGGATCCAGTGACATTGAAGGATTGGCAATATACTTCCAAGTCAGGATGATTTGTAGTCTGGAGGGATTTTACAGATGGTGAATTGCCAGTGGTAGAGGTTGTGGAAAGTGCTGTTGACTGACTAGTGAAGCCCTCATTCTATAAAATGAATATTTAAAAAAGCATGGAGCTGAGATGATTAACTTCAATAAACTACAACTATCTTGATTTGTGCCAGGTATGACTCCAACCAGTGGTGAAGTGTTCCATGATGCCACACTTGGTCAAATGCTGCCTAGATATCAAGGACAGTTACTTCTACTTCCTCTCTAGTGTTCAACTCGTTCGTAAATTGTTTTCTTTTGACCTGTTGAAAATGAGACTTGCAACTGAATTGTTTGTCTATACAGACTTGTACAGTTTTTATACACAAAGTAATGGAGGGAGGTGGTTGGTTGAACTAATAATGAGAAAAAGTACTTTTATTTGTGCAACAAAATCAGAAATTGCCGGAAAAACTCAGTAGGTGTGGTAGCATCTGTGAAGAGAGAAACAGAGTTAAGATTTTAATCCGTTAATCCTTCTTCAGAACAGTGAGATCCTTCTGTAGAAGGGTCATTGGACCTGAAACGTCAACTATGCTTTCTCTCCACAGATGCTGCCAGATCTATTCAGTTTCTCCAGCAATTTCTGTTTTTGTTTCTGATTTCCAGCATCTGCAGTTCTTTGTTTTTTTTTGTTATTTATGTATTATCTTTCATGTCATCAGGTTCTGAAAATGCACTTTGCAGCCAACGGAATAATTTTAAAGCATAGTTGTATAGTCAGAGACGGTGCAGAAGAGGTTCACCAGGATTTTGCCTGGTCTGGAGGGTTTCAGTTGTGTGGAAAGGTCGGATAAACTCGGATTGTTCTCACTGGAAGAATGGAGCCTGAGGGGTGACCTGGTAGAAGTCTACAAAATTATGAGAGGTATAGATGGAGTGGATAATCCCAGGGTGGATAGGTCATCAGCACGAGGGCACAAGTTCAAGATAGGAGGGGGAATGTTTACAAGAGAAGTGCAGGAAAAAGTTTTCACATAGAGGGTGGTGGGTGCCTGGAACACACTGCCAGTGGAGGTGGTAGAAGTGGGCACATTAGCAACGTTTAAGGCATATCTGGATAGTCACAAGAACAGGAGGTGAACAGAGGGATAGAAACCACACATAGGCAGTAGGTAGCGAGTCTAAATCAGCACAAGCTTGGTGAGCCGTAGGACCTGTATTGTAATTTAGGAAATGCAGCAACAATTGGACACAGCAAGCTCACTTTGACAACAGTAAGGCAACTCTAATCATAATTGTAGAGTGGTAAATTTTCACCAGTGTAATTTCACACACTGTTACACAATTGTGTGATGGATATTCTTATCTCCGTGCTAGAGGACAGACAGGACCTCCGTTCGTAAGTTCCATCCAAAATGCATCACTTCTGAAACTGCAGTGCTTGCTCAGTATGACACTGGAGTGTCAATATACAGTCTGTGTTTAAATCTCTGGAGTGGGGCTATAACTCATTACCTTATGACTCAGAAGGCACGTATGTTACTCACTGACACATTGCTGTTACTCAGTGACTTTTATAACAGAAACTGTTAAACAAAAACCAAGCAGGATGGCATGCTGGGATCAGCACCAGGAAGATACCATGCAGGACTACTCACTGCCAAACAGCATAAGCGCAAGTGATAGACAGAGCTAAGCGATCCCACAACCAAGGGATCAGATCTGAGCCTTGCAGTCCTGCCACATGCAGTTGTGAATATTGGTGGACAATTAAACAACTGCCTGCTAGGAGCAGGCTTCACAAATATTCTCATCCTTAGTGATGGAAGAGCCCAGCACATCAGTGCAAAAGAGAAGGCTGAAGACTTTGCAGCAATCTTTAGCCAGAAGTGCTAATGGATGATCCATCTCCACCTCCTCCAGTGGTCTGCAGCATTACAGGCACTAGTCTTTAGCCAATTTGATTCATTCCAGGTCATAAAGTCAAGCAATTGAAGGCACTTCATACTGCAAAGACTTTGGGCCCTCACAGTATTCCATCAATATTACTTGTGCTCTGGAACGTGCTGCTCCCCTAGCCAAGCTGTTCCAGTACAGTTATAACACTGGTATCTACCCGACAATATCGAAAATTGCCCACATATGTCCTGTACACAAAAAGCAGGACAAATCCAACCCGGCCAATTACCGCCCCATCAGTCTATTCTCGATCATCAGTAAAGTGATGGAAGGTGTTCTCCAACACTGTTATCGAGCAGCACCTGCTCAGCAATAACCTGCTCAGTGATGCCCAGTTTGGGTTCCGCCAGGGCCACTCAGCTCCTGACCTCATTACAGCCTTGGTTCAAACATGGACAAAAGAGCTGAATTCCAGAGGTGAGATGAGAGTGACAGCCCTTGACATCAAGGCTGCATTCGACTGAGTGAGGCATCAATGAGCCCCAGCAAAACTGGAATCAATGGGAATCTGGGGGGCAAACTCTCTGCTGGTTGGAGCCATACCTGACACATAGGAAGATGATTGTGGTTGTTGGAGGTCAGTCATCTCAGCTCCAGGACATCTCTGCAGGAGTTCCTCAGGGTAGTGTCCCGGGCCCAACCATCTTCAGCTGCTTCATCAATGACCTACCCTCCATCATAAGGTCAGAAGTTGGGATGTTTGCCAATAACTGCACAATGCTCAGCACCATTCGTGTCTCCTCAGATACTAAGGTAGTCCATCTTCAAATGTAACAAGATCCTGACACTATCCAGTCTTGGGGTGACAAGTGGCAAATAACATCCACACCACACAAATACCAGACTATGACTATCTTCAATAAGAGACAATCTAACCATCACCCTTGACATTCAATAGTGTTACCATCAATGAATCCCCCACTATCAACATCCTTGGGGTTACCATTGACAAGAAACTCAATTGGACCTATCATGTAAACACAGTGGCTACGAGAGCAGGGCAGAAGCTAAGAATACTGCAGCAAGTAACTTACCTCCTAACTCCCACAGCCTGTCCATCATTTACAAAGCATAGGTCTGATGGAATACTCCCCATTTGCATGGATGAGTGCAGCCCCAACAACACTCAAGAAGCTTGACACCGCCCAGGACAAAGCAGGTTGCTTAATTGGCATAATATCCACAAGCATCCATTCCATTCACTATCAACGCTCAATAGCAGCAATGTGTACTGTCTACAAGATGTACTGCAGAACTTCACCAAAGATCCTTAGACATCATCGAAACCCACAACCACTTCCATCTAGAAGGGCAAGGGCAGCAGATACATGGGAACACCACCTGTAAGTTCCCTTCCAACCCACTCACCATCCTGATTCAAATGTGTATTGCTGTTGCTTTATTGTTGCTGGGTCACAATCCTGGAATTCCCACCTTAAGAACATTGAGGGTCAACGAACAGCACATAGTCTGCAAAGGTTCAAAAAGGCAGCTCACCACCACCTTCTCAAGGAAAACTAGGGACAGGTAATAAGCGCTGGCCCAGCCAGCGATGTCCATGTCTCATGAGTGAATAAAATAATAAAATTCAGCAAACTGAAACCGTGGGACCTAATGGCTCATAATCGTCTACTGTTAACAGAATGATGAAATTGCATTAATATTCTAACATTTTAGTGTAGATTTGTAGCTCGGGTTGTGGATGTTATGGTTGGTTGGCTTGCCGAGCTGGTTCATTGTTTTTCCACAGATGTTTCATTACCCTGCTAGGTAACATCATCAGTGCAGCCTCCGATGAAGCGCCGTTGTGTTTTCCTGCCTGTTATTTAAACTCTGGCATCTGTTGAGCTGGATTATCTCACTTCCGGTTTTCCTTCGCAGTGGAGTATATGTGGGGTCTAGCTCTATGTGTTTGTTGATGGCTTTCTTCGTGAAGTACCAGGCTTCTAGGGTTTCCTGTGCTTGTCTCTGCTATGCTTGTCCCAGGATCTTGGTGTTGTCCCACTCGAATTGGCCGTGTCTTTTTGTAGCCAATTGATGTTTGTGTACCCTTGTTGTTAATTTCCTTCCTGTTTGTCCAATTGTAGTGTTTGTCATATTCTCTGCAGGGAATCTTGTATATGACATTGGTCCTGTCCATAGTGGGTAGGGGTCTTTCCTTCTGGTGAGCAGTTGTTGTAGGGTTGAGGTGGGTTTGTGTGCTACTCTGATGTCCGGTGGTCGTAGGAGTCTTGTGGTTAGTTCAGATGTGTTCCTGATGTAAGGTAGCATGGTGAGTGTGAGACATGGCTAGCTTGCATTAATATTCTCTGAGATGTTGGACAGACTGCATATCGGGCTCTAAGGAATCTGAAAGTGCAGAGAATAAGCCAAGCAAATGATTTGGTGGCCTGTCTCCAGTAACCAGCCAAAGTAAATTGCCAGGAGCTGCTCCAAGTATGCAACTGAGCAGAAGAAAGAAAATGTTTTGTCTGTGATTAGCACTGCTCCTGTTCTGCCAAAGAATTTCACAGAAGGAGGGATCTAACCTGTTCACAATGAAAGGTTGTGTGTTTCATAAAATAAAGGCTTCATGGCTGAAACTGGAGGTACATTTACTGGTCAGTCTCTCCCAAAAATCATTACAGCCCAGAGTATAGGATGCAACATGACAGAATATGCAGACCATTCAGCCCCTCAAATCCAAAGAGTGTGAGGTTCACGATGTCCACATCAACTCTTTTCTGGAGGAAGCTAAACTAGTCTGAAACTAAAGACCAGTCTTGCTGCCTTGTTCTCTCTCTCTCTCCACCTTTATCTTTTATCTTCTGCTGCTTCGCATAGTTTGTCTATTTCCCTTAAAAGTTACAAAAGATGGGCAATAAATGTTGGCCAGCCAGTGATGCCAATGTCTCACAAGTTAATAAAAAAAAGTATCTGCCTTATCCATGCCCAGTGTCAAATCAGCTTTCACAATTCTCCAGGTACAGTACTTTCTCTTCATATTACTCCTCAGTTTTGTAAATCCGTGTCTCTTGATCAACCAGAGAAAAATGCATTTTCCCATTCACTCATTAGAAAAAAATTACCTGTTAAATCTGGTCTTTGTCACTACTCTTTTGTAAATAATTGCAGTATATTATATTTCTTCTTTTATTTGTTATGTCCCGTCCTTTGCATTATTTTCCCCTTAGCTTTAATCACCCTCTTCAATAGTGAACACAAAAAGATACATGGTACACTAACTGCTGCCAGAGCAATGTTTTGTCTGACTACATCATTACCTCTTTAATCTATGCTCCTCTTGTAAAGTCCACAATTCTATTATCCTGTGGTTGCAAACACCTGCCCTCCCACTTCCAAAGACGCCTAGAAAAAAGAATACAATCTTTTGCAGAAGTACTAAATCAGGACCAGTTTTTTTTTCACAGATTAATGAAAGGACATAAAGTAGTGTAATACTTTTGAGGTTCCTCTAACAAAATGAATTGTCCTGTGTTTTATACTTTCAATGAGTCACAGTGCACCATTTACATTACAAATTTAGCGGGGAGGCAATGGCATGTTGGTATTATCACTGGAGTATTAATCCATAGATCCAATTAATTGGTGACCTGGGCTTCAATCCCACTATGGCAGGTTTAAATTCAATAAAAACCAGGAATTAAGAGTCTAATGATGATAATTGTCATCTGGTTCACTGAGGTCCTTTAGGGATGGAAATCTGCCATCCTTACCTGGTCTGGCCTATGTATGACTCAGACCCACAACAATGTGGTTGACTCTGATCTGCCCTCTGGGCAATTAGGGATGGGCAATAAATGCTGCCGAGCCAGCGATGCCCTCATACCATGATGGAATTAAGCAAAAACCCCGAGGCATGTTATAATGTATTAGACATGTTAAACAGCCTGAAGCAGCAGTGATAGAGACTAGATGGATTATATTTGTTTTCCATTGAACATTATCTGTAAATAGCCTTATGTCCAAATAAAGAATCCACATCATTGTTTCTGCAATTCTTCTTTGCACTGAACAAATTTACACCAAAGAAGAACATAACATGGTGAGTGTCACAGATTTGTACATTGCGGAAACACCCTTCGGCTCAACTTGTCCATGCCGACCAGATATCCTAAATTAATCTTGTCCCATTTGCCAGCATTTGGCCCATATCCCTCTAATCCCTTCCTATTCATGTACCCATCCAGATACTCTTTAAATGTACCCGCCTCCACCACTTCCTCTGGCAGCTCATTCCATACACGCAACACCCTCTGCATGAAAAAGTTGCCCTTTAGGACCTTTTTAAAACTTTCCCTTCTCGCCTTAAATTAAACCCTCTAGTTTTGGACTCCCCTACCCTGGGAAAAAGACCTTAACTATTCACCCTATCCATACCTCTCATTATGTTATGAACCTCTATAAGGTCACCCCTCAGCCTCCAATTCGAGGGAAAATAGCCCCAGTCTATTCAGCCTCTCCCTGTGGCTCAAACCCTCCAACCCCGACAGCATCCTTATGAATCTTTTCTGCACCCTTTCAAATTTAACAACACCCTTCCTATTATATATATCGTACAGTTTAAGAAGAAACATAACTTAAATAGCAAAGTCTGGAATAAGACCACTTTAACTAGAACTCAAAAACAAGATAAACGTCTGTTGCTACTGAAGCTAAGCTCTATAGACTGTGCTGAGAAGAAGAATTATCCACTAAAAGTTCCTACAGAAACCTATAATTTCTTTACTGTTTTCCTTCACTTTGGAAGCATACAGTCAATTTCCTGTTTAAACTAGTTATGTGTGAACAGTTAAATTGAGAGAATAAAAAATCAGTGCTCAACAGCGTCATCATTTCAGTCAAGTAATAATCTATGATTGGCTGATGTAGTGGCCACTAAAGGAAATGCAGTTGTGAGCTAAGTTGCCTTTAATCGAGCTGGAAGCAAAAGTTGTTATTACTCCAGATAGCATTAAAAATCCAGCAAAAAGTGATTAAAAAGTTCCCACAAAATTTCTGACACTCAACTGAAAAGGAAAGGGTCTGAATTTATTTTGTTTTCAGAAGAAATTGAGCTGCGTTTTCTGGATCTCAATATTTCTGAACCAGATAAACAAACCAATAAAACTGATATTGTTACAGGCAATATATGATTCTACAGAGTAAATACATCAGGTCTATCTGACCTTCATGTGAAAAATGCATAAAAATTATGATCAATACTTAAAGGATCAATTACAAGTGAAGAACAGCTCCCTGATTTGAACTTATATCTCCACAACCAACAGAGAGCATTGATTAATACTTAGGAAATGCATAGATAAGGGCAGGATAGCGACTTTACAGCAGCAGAGCTAGCCACTAGAATAATCAAGCTCTTGATGACATTGATCCCACTAGAAGTGTTTCACACGGACCTTGTGAACCCATCCTAATGCTACAATGTGATGAAGCAGATGCAAGCACAAAGCCAAACTGATCGGTGGACAAGGCCTGCAGGCTCTGTGTAATTCTTTCACCATTGATTTGACAGTCAATACAGGCAACTCTGGTAAGCAGTGTGGATGGTGCAATCCTTTACATGCATCTAGAAAATGCCCGGCTGTTAATGCTATACGTAAGGCATGTGGCGCCAGAGAACATTGGAAATACCACTTCAGAAAGCAATGATAAAAATAAGTGGTTCCACACCGTGAGAAGCCGCAAGTAGAGGCCGGACAGTTACAGCATTCTGAGCAACGCTGTCAGATAATGAAAAAGACCCAGACCATTGAAACTCAAAGTGAGCCAACATTCAACAACATGTACATCAAAGGATGCACTGACACAGTGATACTAACAGAAGCCTATGTCATCATCAAAATTATATTCCCATTGATGAAGAGTCAGCATAGACTCTGTGCAAAATCAGATACCAGTGCAAGTACAAACATCCTTCCACTCTATATGTCAAAATGTATATACCTCCAAAAGGACAAGTGATGGGGCAGCTATGCAAGTTGAATCCACGACAGGTATTCACAATGAGTACTCAGAAATTGCACCCCATTACACTCAAACCTCACAACTAAAGATCACTTTAGTCCCCCTCAGATAGTTCACATTCTGGGAAAAAATGGATTCAGTGGTCACAGACTTACTGCTGCGCTAGGATATGAGCTTGGTCACCATTGTAGTGTTGACAAAGATGATGTCAGGAAACACAGCTGATAAGATAGATGGAAACCCCACACTTATAGTGGGTGAAGACCACCTAACTCATCAGCATTACTACATACTGGAGACAGAATATGATGTATTTGTTCTACGGCATATTATCCTGAAGTGAAGTAGCAGTGATGGTGATCGGATGTATAGTACTTATCAAACATTATCTGTACACACTCTTATCTTCAGATAAAGGACCCGCGCTATTACTCCACAAGTCCTTGTGTGTGATTGGTGTGTGAGGGAATGATTTAACAAAGGATGGAAGAAAATGATACATAGGAGGTATTCGGATGGAGGGGTCCATGAACGGGGTACAAAGGAAGGCATTTGTCCTTTTAATGCACATTCATGTGTGGATGTTTATCTCCAATGACAAAATGTGTGTGTGTGTGTGTGTGTGTGTGTGTGTGTGTGTGTGTTTGGTGTGTGTGTGTACACATCTTGTTTTCTCTGCTGTCTGGTCTTTTGACAAGGTTTTGTGATTATTTAAACTAATGTTAGGCTATGGAGACCAGGTCCCACCCCCTGACCTTTCACCTAGAACGAGAAACTAAACCCCGTGCTGTTGATATTAATCTGGTCCACAAACTAACTATGTAGACAGCTGATCCCTCACCATCACCTCCACACCCCGACGCCCAACTAGAATTCATGCATCCTTCTTGTTCTCCATTCATGGAATGTGGGCATCATCGATAAGGCCAGCATTTACTGCCCATCCCTAATGCCCCTTGATCTGGAGGGCTTTTTCAGCCATTTCTAAGGGCAGTTAAGAGTCAGCCACATTGCTGTGGGTCTGCAGTCACATGTAGGCCAGACCAGGTAAGGATGGCAGTTTCCTTCCCTAAAGGGCATTAGTGAACCAGGTGGGTTTTTACAACAAATGTTACATGATTGCCAGCTCTTTAGCCCAGGCTGTCATTAAATCCAAATTTTACCAACTTTCAATGGTGGGATTCAATTTCATGTTTGAGCACAGCATTAGCCTGGGCCTTTGGATTACTAGTGCAGTGAGGTTGCCACCAAGCCACCATCTGTCTCTACTATTTGATGCTACCAGCTCATCCTCTGTAATTTATGTTTTCCCCATATCTCTCTGTGCACACAATGCTTCAATGTTCATCCTATTTTCTCCCTCCTTTGCACTTCTTCTCTCTCTGTCCTTTCTCAACTCTTCTCTCCTGTTGGTACGTCCCCTTTAAATCTCACATCTTGAATACTGTACGTTCCATATCCCTGCTCTCCTCTTTCAGCGTTTTGATTTTAACAATAAAACAGGAGTTTATTGCACAGAAGGAAATGAAGATAAGACAAAATAAATGAAGCTATTTACATATAATACAATTTGAAAAAATTCAAAACACATGGCAAAACCAAGTCCCATCTATTCCTCACATCATCACTATGCATTATGCAAATATCAAAGGGTTTCCTCTTCTGACACATCTCTTGGTTTGACTTAACTATTTATTTTAATTCTTTGACTTGAGATCTTGATAACCTCTTCTTTAATTATTCACAGAACTGACATTAAATATTTTTAGCATTAAATAACCTCTTTGGAGTTCTGGCCAAACATTTCAGGCCTGGAATTTTCAAATTACGCTTACACTGTGTTAATCTATTTTCTAACTGTACTTTCTCCAGGAGAAATTGTTCTCACATCTTCCTTCAACCAGGTATCTGTAAAATGAAAGCAAGTGCTCGTTATTTTATGTGCTTTTCCTAGAAAAATCAATTTTTCATTGTTCTAAACCAAAAGCAAGCAATACGAACAAACCCACAATATCACTTGAATAAGATGCTCTTTAACACATATTGATAAAAAAAATCATGGCTCTAGAAAGACAGGCAAGTTAATCATTAAAATGAAGAACTGCAGATGCTGGAAATCTTAAACAAAAGAAGAAATTGCTGGCAAAACTCAGCAGGTCTGGCAGCTTCTGTGGAGAGAAAGCAAAGTTAATGTTTCAAGTCCAGTGACTCTTCATTAGAACTGGATTAATTATTAAGCCACCTCATATAAAGACCAACGACCAAAAGCTATGTGCCAATAGTTCAAAATCCAATCACTAAAATAAATGATCTCAATACATATAAATCATGCACCTTACATCACACAACCCTTGGCCCCCTTCTGTTTCTCATCTACGCAGTGCCTTTCAGAGACAGTATTTGAAAGCGTGGTTGAGATGGTCACATAGTGATAATGTCACTGGATTTGTGGCTTAGTGACACATTTTGTTTTACAATGGTACTGCGTACCCCCCTGGAATATATATTAAAGGTGTTATACTGAGGCAAGTTGTTTTTATAGCAAAAAATGATGAAAAGTCAGCATATGAAGTAGCTTACTTGAGCAAATCACATGTCACTAACACATGCCAAGACATTATTCATTGGAGTGAACACCACAGAATGGTTGTGGAGTGGAAGTTTCCTCTCCACAGCGAGGACAACCTTAGTCCTAGCAGCTAAGTTGTGTCCAAACTTCAATCCGTGTCCTCATGCATGATGCATCTGTCAATCCTCAATCTCCATCTTAATCTGGAAGATCAATCCCGACTTCAAACAAGATGCAGAATGTTTACCTGGAGCCTGACCAGCATATCACCGAACAGTACCTATGGAGTTAAGTTGAGATGGTGGTGTCGTGATAATCTCACTCGACTAATCATCCAGAGGCTAATGGGAATGAGCTGGGGGCATGGCCTCAAATCACACCATTGCAACAAGTGGAAATTGTTCAGGGGAGTCGATGGCCTAGTGGTATTATCACTGGACTGTTAATCCGTGGACCCAGATCATGTCCTGGGGACCCAGGTTCAAATCCTGCAGCAGAATTTAATAGCTATCTGGAATTAAGAGTCTAGTGATGACCATAAATCCATTGTTGATTGTCAGGGGGAAAAACCCATCTGGTTCACTAATGTCCTTTAGGGAAGGAAACTGCAGTCCTTACCTGGTTTGGCCTATATGTGACCCCAGACCCACAGCAATGTGGTTGACTTTTAACTGCCCTCTGGGCAATTAGGGATGGGCAATAAATGCTGCCTGGCCAGTGAGTAAAGGAAAAAAAATTGAATTCAACAAATGAAAATCTTCAAGCAAAAGCTAGTCTCAGTAATGGAAACCATGAAACTACCATTGGTATCTGTAAAAACTCACATCGTTCAATAATGGCCTAAAGGGAAGGAAATCTGCTATCCTCACCTGGTCTGGCCCACATGTGATTCCAAACCCACAGCAACATGGTTGACTCTTAGCCCATGCGTGGATAAGAGACAGGAAATCTACAAAAGTGCACCAGCCTGAGACTCTGGATCAACAGAAACAGAAGGCTGGGGGCAATAACTAAGCAGGTCCCACCATAAATGGATCAGAGCAAAGCTGTACAGGTCCCTCATTATCCCCTCAAGGCAGTGGTCAAGGAGGCCTCCAACGAGAATGAAATGCATGCCTGGGAAAACAGAAAATCTCACAACCTTTAAAAAGTACTTGGATGAACAATTGAAACTTCATGGCAGCATCTGGGAAGAAAAAAAAAAACAGTGCTAACATTTCGGGTCTGGTCACCCTTCTTCAGAACTGTTGTGAGGAAGGGTCACCGCACCTGAAACATTAACTCTGATATTTTTTCTTCCCAGACGCTGTCAGACCTGCTGAACTTTTCCAGCAACTTCTGTTTTTGTTCCTGATTTAAAGCATCCGCAGTTCTTTCAGTTTTTACTTGAAATGTCATGATGTTCAAGGCTATGGGCCAAGTTTCGGAGAGTGGGACTGGTGTTGATAGACAGCACAGACTTGATGGGCTGAAAGGCCTCGTCTGTTCTGTATGACTCTATGACTATGGAAGTCTCCGTGAACATCACCAGCATGTTAGCACAAGGGATAACCTGAAGCACTTGGAAGATAACTTCAGCTAAAAGTACCCTATCTGTAGATCCTCAATGCAACCTCCTTATCAGGCATAATTCATTCAGTTTACTCCACTTGCTTTAAGAAGTGGCTGAAAACACATAACAATGGTTTTAGAAGGTCGTATGGTGGAGTGGTAGTATCCCTATCTCTGAGCCAGTAAGTCCGGGTTCAAGATCCACCTGCTCCATAATTGTGGCATAACATACCCGAACAAAAATAATTTAGCAGAGGCTTTAAGATCTGACATATTTTGTCCATGATGCTGCAAACACTGAACTTCTCCGCTGCCTTTGCCAAGCAGTTCCAGGACAACTTAGACGCTGATACTTATCAGCAGTGTAGAAATTTGGCGAGATACACTATCCATACAAAAAAATTGAAGCAACCCGACCAATCCCCTATCAGCCCACTTATCACACTTCTCCAGCAATCTGATAGCAAGAGGTTATCAAAAGTCTCATCATGCTCCAGCTACTTGCCAATAATCTGCTTCTCAGCATTCAATTTAGGCTCTGCCAGCACTATTTTGGTCTCTGATCTCATTCCAGCCTTGCTCCAGACTGAAAGCAAGAGCAAAGGTGAGAGTTAGCAGCTGTCCTCAACATGATGGCAACATTTGATCTTATGTATCACACTGATGAATACGAGCTAAACAGTGATCATAGCGATGCTATGAAAACCATCAAAAGACAGCAGCTGTACTTGGCACAAAGGAAAAAGGTTGTGGTCTGTTGGAAACCAATCATTTCAGTTCTAGGACACCTTTGCAGGAGCCCCTCAGGGTGGTGTCCCAGTCCCCAAAGTCTTCAGCTGCTTCATCAATGAGCTTCTCCCAAAAGGGCTAGGATAGGGCTGTTTGATGATGATCCTGTAGAGTTTAGCTTTATATCCCATACTTCAACTGATGAAACTGCCTTTGTCAGGGATATTGTCCAGGTTGGGACAGGCAACATTTGCACCCTAATTTCAAGTCATGAGTTAAGAGCTGGCCAAAGCATCTCCCCTTCATAGTAATGATGTTATCGTTGCTAGGTTTCTGACTCCTAACACTGAGGAAGCTGGGTTAAACGCCATAATATCAACATTGAGGCCACGAGGGGCGACTAGAGTCAGTAATGTAGTGGCAATATCACTGGAAGAGTAATCCAGATGCCTGAATTCAAATCCAGCCTCATCACTTCAGGAAATATAGTTCAATTAATTAACTAATCCAGGATAAAATGCTAATAATAATGATGACGAACGAAGCTACAGGATTGTTGCAGAAATGCACGTGATTCTCTAATGTCCTGTAGGAAAGGAAATGTAATGTGTTTACTCTGTCTGGTCTACATGTGATAGAGCCTATACGAGTACAGCTTTGGACCTCAAAGAAGGGAAACCTAACATTGAGGCCTCCTTATAGTCTTCCAACAATATCTATCCAGGGTGAATGAGGAGTTGAAGGAAATTAGGACGAGTAAGAAAGTTGGACAGGAGAAATTAATGGAACTGAAATTGATAAGCCCCCTGATAGTACACATCCCAAAGTACTGGGGAGCACGGTGGATCAGTGGTTAGCACTGCAGCCTCACAGCGCCAGGGACTTGGGTTCAATTCCACCCTCAGGCGACCGTCAATGTGGAGTTTGCACATTCTCCCTGTGTCTGCATGGGTTTCCTCTGAGTACTCCAGTTTCCTCCCACAGTCCAAAGATGTGCAGGTTTGGTGGATTGGCCATGCTAAATTTCCTGTAGTGTTCAGGGATGTGTAGCTTAGGTGGGTTATAGGGTTATAGGGGGATAGGTCTGGGTGGGATGCTCCAAGTGTCAGTGTGGACTTGTTGGACCCAAGGGCCTGTTTCTACACCGTAGGGATTCTATGATTACTAGAGTAAGATTGGGGCCGGTCAAGGACAGTAGTGGGAAGTTGTGCGTGGAGTCCGAAGAGATAGGAGAGGTGCTAAATGAATATTTTTCGTCAGTATTCACACAGGAAAAAGACAATGTAGTCGAGGAGAATACTGAGATACAGTCTATTAGACTAGACGGGATTGAGGTTCATAAGGAGGAGGTGTTAGCAATTCTGGAAGGTGTGAAAATAGATAAGTCCCCTGGGCCGCATGGGATTTATCCTAGGATTCTCTGGGAAGCTAGAGAGGGGATTGCAGAGCCTTTGGCTTTGATCTTTATGTCGTCATTGTCTTCAGGAATAGTGCCAGAAGACTGGAGACTAGCAAATGTTGTCCCCTTGTTCAAGAAGGGGAGTAGAGACAACCCTGGTAATTATAGACCAGTGAGCCTTACTTCGGTTGTGGGTAAAGTGTTGGAAAGGATTATAAGAGATAGGATTTATAATCATCTAGAAAGGAATAATTTGATTAGGGATAGTCAACACGGTTTTGTGAAGGGTAGGTCGTGCCTCACAAACCTTATTGAGTTCTTCGAGAAGGTGACCAAACAGGTGGATGAGGGTAAAGCGGTTGATGTGGTGTATTTGGATTTCAGTAAAGCATTTGATAAGGTTCTCCATGGTAGGCTATTGCAGAAAATACAGAGGCATGGGATTGAGGGTGATTTAGCGGTTTGGATCAGAAATTGGCTAGCTGTAAGAAGACAGAGGGTGGTGGTTGATGGGAAATGTTCATCCTGGAGTTCAGTTACTAGTGGTGTACCTCAAGGATCTGTTTTGGGGCCACTGCTGTTTGTCATTTTTATAAATGACCTGGATGAGGGCGTAGAAGGATGGGTTAGTAAATTTGCGGATGACACCAAAGTTGGTGGAGTTGTGGATAGTGCGGAAGGATGTTGCAGGTTACAGAGGGACATAGATAAGCTGCAGAGCTGGGCTGAGAGGTGGCAAATGGAGTTTAATGCGGAAAAGTGTGAGGTGATTCACTTTGGAAGGAGTAACAGGAATACAGAGTACTGGGCTAATGGTAAGATTCTTGGTAGTGTGGATGAGCAGAGAGATCTCGGTGTCCATGTGCATAGATCACTGAAAGTTGCCACCCAGGTTGATAGCGTTGTTAAGAAGGCGTACAGTATGTTAGGTTTTATTGGTAGAGGGATTGAGTTTCGGAGCCATGAGGTCATGTTGCAGCTGTACAAAACTCTGGTGCGGCCGCACTTGGAGTATTGCGTACAGTTCTGGTCACCGCATTATAGGAAGGATGTGGAAGCATTGGAAAGGGTGCAGAGGAGATTTACCAGGATGTTGCCTGGTATGGAGGGAAGGTCTTATGAGGAAAGGCTGAGGGTCTTGAGGCTGTTTTCGTTAGAGAGAAGAAGGTTAAGAGGTGACTTGATAGAGACATACAAGATGATCAGAGGATTAGATAGGGTGGACAGTGGGAGCCTTTTTCCTCGGACGGTGATGGCTAGCATGAGGGGACATAGCTTTAAATTGAGGGGTGATAGATATAGGACAGATGTCAGAGGTAGGTTCTTTAGTCAGAGAGTAGTAAGGGCGTGGAATGCCCTTCCTGCAAAAATAGTAGACTCGCCCACTTTAAGGGCATTTAAATGTCATTGGATAAACATATGGATGATAATGGAATAGTTTAGGTTAGATGGGCTTCAGATTGGTTTCACAGGTCGGTGCAACATCGAGGGCCGAAGGGCCTGTACTGCGCTGTAATGTTCTATGTTCTATGTTCTATGTACTGAGGGAAGTAGCTTAAGAGCTGTTCGATGCATTGGGAATCAACTATCAAAATTCCCTAGATTCTGGAATGATTCCTAGAGATTGGAAGCTTGCAAATGTCACCCTACACCGAAGAAAGGAACAGGGGAAGAAACATGGAAGTCATAAGGAAAGCTAAAATATAGCTTAAAGGACATAGAAATTGATTGGCAAGTTATCTGATTGGTATAATCAGCATGGGTTTGCAAATGGGAAATCATGTTTGAGAAACTTGGTGGAGTTTTCTTTTGAGGATATTTCCGAATTTTCTGATGAAACAACGCTAAACAGGAATGTGTAGTGAGGAAAATGTAAAATGTTTGGTGGAGGATCTGGGCAGACTGAGTGATTGGGCAAAAACATGGCAGGTGGAAGATACTATGGAAAAATGTGAGGTCATCCCCTTTTGGTAGGAAGGGCAGATTTGCAGAGCTTTTATTAAATGGTGTGAGTTTGGAAAATGTGGACATTTAAGGTGACTTGGGTGTCTTTTTCAATAAGTCACTGAAGGCTAACATGCAGCAAGATGCAGCAAGCTATTAGGAAGGTTAACGGAATGTCATCCTTTACAACAAGAAGATTTGAGTACAGGAGTAGTGAAGTTTTGCTTCAATTGTATAGAAGCTTGGTTAGAGTGTGCTTGGAATATTGTTTGCACATTTAATCTCCTTATCTCAGGAAGCATATTCTTGTCATAGAGGAAGTGCAACAAATGTTGACCAGACTTGTCCTGAAACAGTCCACTGGACAGAAATTGGGAAAATTGGGTCTGTATTCTGTAGATTTTCAAAGAATGAGAGGTAATCTCATTGAAACCAACAGGATACTTAAAGGGATAGGCAGGGTACAAGCAGGTTAAAATGCTTTCCCTGGTTTGGACAGTCTAGAACCAAGGGGCACAATTTTAAAATAAGAGAAACACTATGTAGGACCAAGATCAGGAGAAATATTTTGTACTCAGAGGGTAAATGAGCATTTAGCATTGTCCATTCAGAGGGCTGTGGAAGCTCAGTCTTTGAGGATATTTAAAATACAGATCAACACATTTTTGCTTATCACTGTTGTTAAGGGTTCTGAGCATAGTGTGAGTAAAAAACATTAATGTGTTCAATCATCCATTATTGGTGAAGCAGACTTGATGGGCTGAATGGCCCACTCCTATTCCTGTCTTACTATTTCCTTTTCATTTATTCATTGCTGGCTGTTCCTATGGTCCTATTGTTCCAATGCAATCTATACCTGATTGCTATCATGCAATAAACTACATCTTGCTAAATAAAAGATCATCTTCCTGTTAGACTACCAGGCATTTTTTTTCTCTACCCTGATGGAGCCCTGTACATCCCCTACCAATGCAAGCAAGTCTACCAGATCTCACCAATATAAATAGCAGCAAGGATCCATCAAACAAAACAGCTACAGAGAAAAGAGCTGAATTCCAGATCCTAGGGTGGGACTTGAAGTCAGAGCTTCTGCGTTAGAGACAGGAAATAAACCACCGGGCCAGAAAACCTCATCAAATCCAACATAAAAATCGAAAATGTTGGAAATACCCAGCAGGTTTGGCAGAAACAATGGAGTGATGTTAATGAAGCAGAGTTAATGCTTCAAGTCTGTGACCATTCGCCATAATGGGGCAATGTTAAGAATGTAACAGCAAGGAGTGGGTGGGATAGGGACAAAGGAAAGTCAGTGATAAGTTGGAAGACATGGGGGATTGATAACTGAAGAATTAGTCTTCCAGGATCAAAGGGAATGGTAATGTACCAAAAAAAGGGACAAAGAAGCAGAAAATATAGCTTAGGCCAGGTGTGCATTACTATCGGCAAACAAATGTAAGGGAAAAGTCAAAACAAGCAAAGAAAAGGAAACAAAAACAGAAGACAACAAAGTTTATGATCAGAGTTTTTAATGACTCAGCATTAAGTCTGGAAGGCTGTAAAGTGCCTAATTGAGGGTATGGTCCTGTTCCTTGGTTTCATGTTGAGCCTCACTGGAACTATACAGCAAGCTGAGGACAGAGATGTTAGCTAGAGGTCAAGATGGAAAATTAAAATCACAGGCCTGCAGAAAGTGTTTTACAAAGCAATTACCCAGTCAGTGTTTGGCCACACCGTGGTCAAGGATATGACACTGTGAGCAGCAAATGCAATGTATTAAAGTGAAAGATGTGCAAGTCAATCACTGCTTTATCTGGAAGGAGTATTTGGAGAGAGGAGGGGGCATTAACACAGAAGGGTGCTGTAACAGGGGACATAGGGCCTGTCAACCACAGTGGCTGGGAATCCTCAAGTGAGGAGAAAAATGATACCGCAAAAAAACTAGTGTAAGGGGTTACATCATTGGCAACAGGACTTCCTGCATTCTGCTCTCATCCCTATTCTCCCCCTGTCAGCACCTCAACAGGGTTCCCCTTTTCCTTACTTTCCACCGCATTAACTTCCATATTCAATGTACCATCAGCCCCAACACCTCTCTCATTACAAATTTCGATAGGCCGAATGTGAAGTTGTGATATAAGCTTGTGGATTGCTCGTGTTAACGAGGAAAAGTTTGGGAAGGGCAATGCTGAACAATTCCCAAGTTGCAACAAATTGACGACAGGAACAGGCCAGGCTGCAGGATAGCACTCCTGCCCATCTCTCATGGTGACATTTATTTTAGTCAATCTCAGTTGAGCTCCTGTCTCTGGTGCCAACCACATACACCTCTACCCAAAGTGGCACAGGGTGACTCAGGAGAATAGGAAGGACATCAGCGAGTGGAGGGTAATCAAAAGGAGAAGCAGAAAGATGAGGTGAACTTTGAGTTTGGAGTTATTTCTATGCAGCTATGTGAGTTTGACTGTAACCTTCACAGGAAATCTTGTTAACAGTTGTTCAAGCCAAGCTCTGAAATAGCAGGCTGGTTAGACTGCTGTGACAAGTATGATTATCAGCCTCAGCTTTCCTGTTTAACACGAGTAATGGGAATTGTTTCTCACAACACACTTCTCTCTGCAAGAATAATAGCTTGATATATGTATAACATCAACACTAATCTGCTAACTTTGCCGAAGCAGACCAGAATTCGCTAGATGTTTCCTCATGCAGGTGGAACTATGTGGAGTTTGTTATTCAGTTTGATTTACAGTATGGGATAATTTTTTAAGAAACAGAAACAGAAATTGCTGGAAAAGCTCAACAGGTCTGGCAGCACCTGTGGAGAGAAATCAGAGTTAATGTTTCGGGTCCAGTGACCCTTCATCTGAATGCCTCAGAAATTTTTAAGAGGTAGCCAGAGAGAATTCCCATCTGTTATTATTGAAGAATGATCATTTATCGACAGTCTTTTGCTTCAATTTCGTATTTTTATTTTGATTATGCAGTTTGGGCTGGGACTTGTTAGACTAGATGTCTTAAACATGCACACAGGAGTAGATTTTTTCCTGCCACTTTCAGCTCTAAATACTTTTTATCCCTCCGAGATGCGCTAAGTGGGGCCGATAATAGTGCAGTGAGGGCAGTTGGACATCTGGGACCAGGGTGAACAAAAAGTGTGTCTCCACAGTTAATGAGATCCAGGACTGACAAATAAAGCAGGGGGAGCACTGAGTAGTGTGAATTAGAATGGATTAATTCAATACCACCTCAGGTACAGCAAGAAATTGAAACTAGGGACAGAAAGGTTGGATGCAGAGAGAAAGAGAAAAGAATGCCAAGAGGAAAATGAAGATTTTAAATAATATTACATCTTGTATTTTATAACAATTCACTACCTGAAGGGATGAGACTCCACAGTTTTAATTGTTCACCTTTTGGATCTGAGAGGTTGACTTGCAGTCACTAATTATTAAAGGATAGTTTTCCTTTTATTCGCTAGAAGTCATTACTACGACAAGATTAATGGGCTTTTTTTTTGAAAATTCGTTCATGGCATGCAGGCATCCCCAACAAGGGAGTTATTGCCCATCACAAATTACCGTTGAGAAGAAGGTGGTGAGCCACTACTCGAGTTAAACTTAGTTCCTTGATGTTAGGAAGAGAATTCCAGGATTTTGACCCAGTAAATGGTGATGTAGTTCCCAGTCAGGATGGTGTATGCTTTGGGGATAATGTTCCCATGTTTCAGTTGCTGTTGTACTTCGAGGTGATTAAGGTTTCAGGTTCGGAAGGTGCTCTTGAAGGAAAATTAATATGCAAATGTGACAACTTGTGGTGAGGTTAAACTATAAGATTTTTGTGCAGCCTACAATTCAGGAGCAGGTAACAACACAAAACTTGTCTAAGATCACAATTCATTTCTTTGCCACACTCACTCCGACCCAGGAGGAAGCAGCGTTCAGGGCCCTGGGCCCAGGGCTTGTCCACTCCTTTTACCGTCCGCTTTTCTTTCTCTTAATTTTTCTCTTCCTTCTTACCTTTCATCGGTGAATGGGCGAGTGTGGGCCCAGCGGTGAAGAGATGGCCCCTGAACAGTGTCGACTCTGAATTTGGTGGGTCCGGCGTCAGCAGCAGGGTGGTGCTGATGGAGGGGCATCTACATCCATGGCGGTGTTGACGAGATGAGGCCGGCGCCCAAGAGATGGCACCCTGAAGAATGGCGACTCTGATGTTGGTGGGTCCGTGCTGGTGGCAGAGAAGCTTTGGTGAAGGGGTGGTGGCCCAAGTGTCGTTGTGAGCCATCTCAGGACCCAAGGCGGTAGCGGGAGAGTGAAACATTGAAATGGTGTAGCACATAAAGAACAAAGATGGCGTCTGTTAAGTTAGAGATAGTAAGAACTGCAGATCCTGGAGTCAGAGATAGGACAGTGTGGAGCTGGAGGAATACAGCAGACGTTTTGCTGAAGAAGGGTCCTGACCCGAAACATCAACTTTCCTGTTCCCCTGATGTTGCCTGGCCTGCTGAGTTCCTCCAGCTCCACACTGTGTTGTCTCTCTTTCAGTTCTATCTTTTTATTTAATTTTAAATTGTTCAAAATTGTGCCAGAGCATGGAAACAATTGAAGCTTTTCAAAGCATTAAATACAAGTGAGAATAAATCTTTCAATTCAATTCAATTCAATTGTGGCCATGTTGTACATTAATGATGTTCATTCACTATTAATATATTTTCATAAATTCTCGTAGCAAATCAGTAGCTGACAATGTATCAGTTAGTCAACTTGTCTAATCCAGTCTGAAATGAGGGAGGACATATAAAGTAAGCAGCTGTTTTTTTATTATAAAAACAAAAACAGAAAATCTCAGCGGTAGCATCTGTGGATAGAAATCAGAGTAAACGTTTCAGGTCCAGAGGCTCTTCTCCAGAACTGGAGTTTTTTTTTAGTATGAGCGACCATCAGGGCTGTCCCTGGGAGACAATATGGATCCTGGGGCAAGTCGCACAGCAGAAGACACAGACCTTCAACAGTCAACCAAAATTTGACTGTATGGGGCAGTGATCATCGCCACATTTCTGGATGAAGGTGAGACTTGAACTGTGTTTCAGCAACGCATAACAGTGCTGGAGAAAGTCCGCCAGCAATAATAGTACTATATCCTTCGGTTTCCATGGTAGGAGCTTCCTCAGGGTAAATCACGCTGTACCTGACTCACACTCTCACCGTATCTCTCCAGGTTCTCCTTCCAATCTATACTTCAGGTGTTTCCAAATCTGCAGGTTCCTCTGGTTCTCATGCAGGGCCCCAAAGAGTGAGCTTGGGCAGATGCTCTGATTCATCCCATCCTACCATCTTCCACAGCCTTGTGTGCCCTGTACTGAAGGAGTGCCGCATGGTCAGGGATGCCATCTTTCAAACAAGACATTAAACTGAGTTCTCAGGTTGATGGAAAAGGAGAGCACCTCATTGCTCTTGGCATTCTGTTCAATATTTTTCCCACAACAAAAATCACTGCAGTAGATTATCTGAGCATTGATCACATTGCTGTATGTAAGAACTTGCTATGTGCAAACTGGTTATGTGTTTCTTATTTTACACCAGTGACTGCACTTAACAGGCTGACTCAACAGGCATTAGGCTGACTCAAGGTCATGAACATTGTGATATAGAGGTGCTTTTGCAGTAGCTTTATACAGTTTCTAGATTTCAAAGCTTTAACAAGAGTCAATTGGCTTATTTTCATCCGTCCTTTCTCTCCTATCTCCTCACTGTCAACTTTGCCATTGAGGATTCACAGGTTTATTTCATGCTCTCTTTTTATAAAACAGACATTGTTTAGCAGACTGTACATACTGTACAATGGTGGAAATGGTTAACTTTGTCTCAATGGTTTATATCAGACCTATGCCACTAAGTAGGATTTTATTAGAAACCTGCCATAGAAATAGGTCATTGGCTCAATTTACATGAAGGCTGGATCCATTGGAGGCTACTCCCATCCCTCCTATTCTCAACCTCAACTGGCCAGTGCGTTTAGCTGGTAACTAAGAGGTTGGTAGTTCGAGACCATCCAGGGATGGAGGTTGGACCATTTTGGAACCTTTGTGGTGCATGACAGTGTCCCTACCTCTGAGCCCAGAAGACCTAGGTTCAAGTTCACCTGCTCCTGAGATGTGTCATAACATCTGTGCACAGGTTGATTAGAAAATATCTATAAATATAACCCTCTATTCCCTTCTCCTCATAAGATTGATTAGTGCATCCTTTAAAACCATCTACAGTACTCAGTTCACTACAGTTGGAGTGAAATTCAACTTTCTCATCATTGTTTATACAAAGGTGTTTCTTCTGAATTCCCAAATGGATTTCTTAGTGTTTACCTTGTAATGATGCCCTCTAGCTATGCTCTTCCCCAGAAGAGTAAACATTCTTTCTGCATCCATTCCATCATAATCTTCCATAATGTCAAGCAGCTCTCTTTCTCTTCAGACTTCCTTATTCAAATGTAGAGGCCCAGGCAATCAATTCTTTTCTCATACGTACTTTGGTATCATTCCTGTAAGTTTTCTTTGCATCCCATCCATTGTGTTTTGTTGCGTGTCATAAAACTGCTTCAGTGATGGTTAGTTGAGCTGACAGGAAGGCTGGTTTTCAATACAAAGTAATGCCAAAAGCGTGGGTTTCATTCTGCATCAGCTGAGGTTACCACGAAGGATTCTTCCTGCTCAACCACTCGTCTCACTTGAGGTGTGGCCACCTTCAGATTAAACCACCATTGATGGTCTCTCTTTCTCTAAAGGCAGAGCAGCCCAATGGTTCAGTAAGACTATGGTGACCTTTATATATAGCATGTGATTTGAGCATCAGAAGATCTGAGTCTCCATTCTAAATTGGATCACTTGGAGCAGGACACGACAAAAAGTATACTCCTCAGTTCTCATCTAATATCTTAACGTTAGTCTAGACACTGGTCTGCCAGAGAAAGTAATGTTTTTACTGTGAACTGTGATATATATCTGTCGGATTCTTCAATACTGCATTGTCCACGCCCAGTTTCTTATGTTAGCAGGGTTAAGGTTACATTAGGTTAAAAAAAAACCTTTGGTGGATGTAAAACACACATCACTCTCTAACACTTCTACACCTGTTTTAGAACATCAACCAGATTCATGGTCTAAACAAGATTTGATCAAGTTTACCACAAATCCCTACTTTTCAATCCTATCCTTTTAGAAATATAGCTTAATATGTTGTTTTGTTTAATGGCCATTTGAATCTGTAAAAATGATTCCTTTTTGGATGCTACATTAAACAAAAATGCTTTTGGAAACCTTTGTATTCTACTGGTCCCAATTTTTTTCTTCTTTATTCATTCACAGGATGAGGGCATCGCTGGCTGGGAAGCTAGGAAGCTAGGAACCAAATGGTTTATATTTAAAAGTTAAAGGCCCTGAACTTTGAACATCTTCAACAAAAACACAACGTGATGACCATGTATTGAGTCACAATCAAGGTGAAAGTTGTGTTCCTCCGCCAAATAGTTGTGTGTGTGCAACAAAGGAAGATTTTGCATTTCAGGTATCCAGTATCTGTATGAAAAATGCCAATGTTGAACAGCAGCACACTGAAAGAAGTTCCCCCTTTCCAGTGGGCTCTGTGCTTAAGCCCAGCATCAGAGTCGCTCACTCTCTGTATTGGATTGCATATTGGTGTGAGACTAACCTTCTCATATCAGCACATTGTGTGGCTTGTTCCGATCAACACTGACCAATGGTTGACAGATTAGTCGTGATTTCTGCTGTATTCAATCAGCAACTAATATTACTTCCAAAAATTTGCCATTAAATGCTTTCCATGGAGACCATCTCCACTGGAGGCTTCTCCCATCCTTCCTCTTCTATTGGCCAGTGCGTTTGGCTGGTGGTGAGAAGTTGGTGGTTTGAGACCATCTAAGAATGGAGGTTGTACCAATTTGGGGCTCTCGTGGTGCAGTATCCCTACCTCTGAGCCAGAAGACCTAGGTTCAAGTCCTACCTGCTCCAGAGCTATGTACTCGATGTTTTGTAGCTGAGCATCTCTTTACAGGCAGGTGAAGTAGCCTGCTGCCTATTGAATTAAGTTAACAATGCAGAGATAGATGGGATAACACAGCATGGAGCTGGAGGAACACAGCAGGTCAGGCAGCATCAGAGGAGCAGGAAAGCTAACGTTTCAGGGCGGGACCCTTCTTCAGAAAATCAGACTGTCTGGAGTTTAGAAAAATGAGAGGAGATCTGATTGAGGTGCATAAGACACTGAAGGCGATTGACAAAGAACACGTAGAAAGCAAATTTCCTGAGGTTGAACAATCTCGACCGAGAGGGTCATAGTTTTAGGATAAGTGGTAGCAATTTAAAACAGAGATGAGGAGAATTTATTTATCTCAAAGTGTCATGATTCTATGGAATTCATTACTCCAGAGTTCAGTGGATCCTGGGACATAAGTAAGTTTAAGGAGAAGATAGTCAGATTTGTAATTAGTAACAGGTTGAAGTGTTATGGGGAGTGTGCAGGAAAGTGGAGTTGAGACCGAGATGAGATTAGCCATGATCGTATTAAATGGTGGAGCAGGCTCGAGGGGCAGAATTGCCTACTTTTGCTCCTGCTTTTTATGTTCTTTAGTTGAAATCCCTTTACAAGTTGGCCTGTAGAATTCATTAAGTGATTTGTGTGCTGACAAAGTGGCCATAAAATACCTGCCAGATTGTTGTAAAATTTCAACAGTTTCAGGTCAGGAAGACTGTTATCCCTATGCAGCTAGCTCATATGTGACTTTACCATCACTCTCATGGTTAACTCATGATGTACTCAGGGCAGCAAGGGATGGGCAAAAAATGCAACTTTGCCAGTGTCACCCATATCATAGGGAACTGATAGCCATGGTGTTAGATTTCCAGAAGGCATTCATCAAGGTGGCATGTTAAACGTTACAGCATTATATGGGAGATCCTGGTATTAGGGGGTGCTATGTTAACATAGATAGAGGAACTGTTAGCTAACAGTAAGCAGAGAGTAAGCATAAATGGATCATTTTCAGGTTTGTAGGTTGTGCTAAGTGGAGTATCAGAGAAATGAGTGTTGGGGGTCACAACTGTTTCCAATCTATAGTAATGACTTGATAATGAATGAGGGGATGCGAGTGTATGGTTGTTAAATTTTCTGATGACACAAAAATAATTGGATAATAAGTGTGAGCAAGATACAAGGTGCATGCAAGCGTGTCGAGGTAGATTAAGTCAATGGGCAAAAAGTTATCCACTTTGGCAGGAGGAATTAAAAGAGTAGCATATTATTTAAATGAAGAGATAGAACTCTTTGGCACAAAGGGATCTGGGTATCCTGGTATATATTGCAAAATGCTAGTTTGCAGGTACAGCAAGGGGTTAAGAATGGAAATGGAATGTTGTCATTTCTTGCAAGAGGAATGGAATATTAAAATGGGAACATTTTGCTGTATTGTACACTGCATTAGTGGTACCAGAGCTAAAGTACGATGCATAATTCAGGTCTCCTTGTTTAAGAAAGGATATAATTGCATTCCTGTCAGTTTGACTGCTTGAATTGATTGCATGCTCCATGCCTGAAATGAAGAGGTTTTCTGATGAAAAAAGATCGGGTAGCTTGAGCCTGTATCCACTGGGGTTTAGAAGAATGTCCTTATTGAAAAATATAAAATCTGGTTGGGACTCAAACCGAGTGAATGCTAAAAGGATGCTTCCTCTGTTTGTGGTAGAGACTACAGCTAGGGCACACAGTTTAAAAATAAGGGGGTCCCCTGCATAAGACAGAAAATCAAACATTTTGTTTTATTTGCAGAGGGTTGTGAGTGAGGAATTCTCTCCCCCAGGGCAGTAATGGAGGCAGGGTTATTGAATATTTTTAAGGCAGAGCTGGATAGATTCTTAACTAATAAGGCATCAAAGGATGTGGGGAGTTGGCAGCAAAGTGGAGTTGAGGTCACAATCAGACCTTGTCAAGTGGCAGGGTGGACTCAAGGAGCTAAATGGCCCACTTGCATTCCTGGTTTATACATTTGTTTGGGCCACTTTCTGAGAAAAAAAAAGTCTTAAAATCTCAACTACTAACTCAAACACATTAAAGAACATCATGGAAAGATGTGAAGGATATAGTGTGTTTACTGAATGGTCCCCCAAGAGTTTGTCATGATGAGCTCCATTCATTTTTTTTTGTCTGTTCCATTGTCTATTTATTTGGCAGCCGAGAGCTTTATTTATTCATTTTGGGGAAATGAATAGGTAAATTACTGCCTGTGATAGCTAATTAACTATGATTGATGATTACTGCATGTTATTATTCGTTAAGACACTGAATTTGTTTGTTGTTGGACTTTTGTTCTGCTAGTTTTCATGGTGTGCTCATTCCCCAGTCAACAACGAAGCAGTTTTCTCAGTTATCTCCGTAATGACCATCTTGCTGTGCAGCACTGTCACTATGCTAAATGAGATACATTTCAAATAAATCCAACAGCTCAAACCCAGGCATCCATGAGGCACTGTGAGCCATTAGCAGCAGAACTGTATTTGATCATAATGTATAACCCCTCTACCATCACCATCAAGTCAGAGAATAAACCTGGTTCAATGGACAGTGCAGTAGGGCATACCAGGAGCTGCATTGGGCACACCTAAAAATGGGATGTCAATGTGGTGAAGGACTACTTATATGCCAAGTAGCAAGTAATAGACAAAGCCAAATGATCCCGCAGCCAAAATTTAAGATCTAAACTCTGCAGTTCTGCCACATCCAATCATGAATGGTGTTGCACAGTCAAACAATTCACTGTAGGAGGAGGCTCCACAAATACCCCCATCCTCAATGATGGAAGAGCCCGACACATCAGTGTGAAAGAAAAGGCTGAAGCAGCTGCAATTAAATTCAGCCAGAAGTGCCGAGTGGACGTTCCAACTCGGCCTCTTTCTGGGGTCCTCAGCATCATAGATGTCAACCCTCACCAGTTTGATTCAGTGTATGTGATATCAAGAAATGGCTCATGATACCGGTGTTAGAACCCTTGCTGATTTTTCATTACTTTTATCTTATTCTTTCATCAATGTTGAATTGGAGCTGTGAATTAAGGACTGTGAGCTGAAAATGACCTTTGGACTGTGGGCAGCAGCTTGTGTCAAGAAAAAAAAAGAACAAAAAAGCTGTTGTTTATTTGTGAGGCGAGCCTGGAAGTTAATTGAACATCGATTCTTGATCAAAAGGTTCATCAGACACTTTGTCACTGGGGGAGAGCAGTGTGTTTAAACTGATAGTCAAAGTTGACTATTAATGAGATCAGGACCTGGGAACTGCTTCCAGCAAGCCTCAGAGAAATCGTTTGTTAAAGCAGACAGCAGATGTTGAATGGGACCCTGACCTCTGACCTGTTAGGAGAGGTCAAGAGTTAAAATGGGTTTTGTGAGGAGGAGTTTGGCTGTTGATGCTACAGCATGAAGATTTGAAAGCTCCCTACCTAATCTCCCTTTGTCAGCTCTTGGGCATTCAGAGAAGAGAAAGCTAAATTAGAAGTCGCGCAAATGTAATTTTCTTTGATATTCCTTAACGTTTTTTGATTGTCTGTCTGTCATTTATGTAAATACTGCTGAAAACAAATGGTATTGGATTTGAATGTTAATATTAATTAGATTACTTTGTTTAATTTTGATCTGAGGAAGTTACTGTATTGATGAAAAATTGCCAAGTCTTTTGTTTAAGCTACAAACTAGCATCTAGAATTGATTATTTGCAGAGTCTGATGTTGGTTATTCAAAAAACTCTGGTTAGGAACCATTGGGGTCAATTTTGAGGATCTTTGAAGGTTTTAATTTTACTCTGTTGTGATAACAGAAGTAGTAAGGCTAATTTAATTCGGCTCTCTGTCTCCATGTAGTAATACTGGGTACTGTGAAAGTTATCTTGGGCAATCATTTATTCAACGCATCATCCTCCTCCACTTCCGCCACCTGCAATCTGACCCCACTACCAAGGAGATTTTTCCCTCCCCACCCTTATCTGCCTTCCGGAGGGACCGTTCTCTCCATGACTCCCTTGTCTGCTCCACACTCCCCATCAGCCCCACCACCCCTGGCACTTTTCCCTGCAACTGCAGGAAGTGCTACACCTGCCCCTACACCTCACCCCCATCCCAGGCCCCAAGAAAACCTTCCACATTAAACAGATGTTCACCTGCAGATTTGCTAATGTGGTATATTGTATCCGTTGTTCCCGATGTGGCCTCCTCTACATCGGGGAAACCAAGCGAAGGCTTAGGGACCGCTTTGTGGAACACCTACGCTCGGTTCACGACAAACAACTGCACCTCCCAGTCGTGAACCATTTCAACTCCCCCTCCCACTCCTTGGACAACATGTCCATCCTGGGCCTCCTGCAGTGCCACAACGATGCCACCCGAAGGCTGCAGGAACAGCACCTCATATTTCGCTTGGGAACCCTGCAGCCCAATGGTATCAATGTGGACTTCACAAGCTTCAATATCTCCCCTCCCCCGACCGTTTCCCGAAACCAGTTCAGCTTGTCCCTGCCTCCTTAACCTGTCTGTCTTTTCTCCCACCTATCTGCTCCTCTGACCTCAACCCCCACACCCACCTCCTACCTACCAGCCTCATTCCTGCCTCCTTGACCTGTCCATCTTCCCTTGACTGACCAACCCCCATCCTAACTCCCCATCTACACTCACCTTTACTGGCTCGATCCCCACCTCCTTGACCTGTCCGTCTCCTCTCCACCTATCTACTCCTTTATCCACCTTCCACCCGCCTCCCCCCCTCTCTATTTATTTCAGAGTCCTCTTCCCCTCCCCCACTTCTGAAGAAGGGTCCAGACCCGAAACATCAGCTTTCCTGCTCCTCTGATATTGCCTGGCCTGCTGTGTTCATCCAGCTCTACATATTGTTATCTCAGATTCTCCCGCATTGGCAGTTCCTACTATCTTTGGGCAATCATATTGCCTGATAATAGTATTGATGACCAGTGCCCCCTATTCAAGTTAGCCAAATCCAGCATCGATCCAGCAATATGGAAAATTGTCCAGATATTTTCCCCCCAACAAAATGCAGGAGAAATTCAACCCAGCCAATTACCAATCAAACAGCATGTTTTCAGTCATCTGCAAAGTGATGGAAGGTGTCATCAACAGTGCTATAATGTGGCACTCAGCAATAAACTGTTCACTGATGTCCAGTTTGGGTTCCGCCAGGGCCATCCAGCCCCTGACCTCAATACAGCTTTGGTTCAAACGTGGACAAAAGAGCTGAATTCCAGAGGTGAGGTGAGAGAGACAGCCCTTGACATCAAGACCACATTTGAGCGAGCATGCCAACACAGTGCGCTAATAAAACCGGAATCAACTGGAGTCACTTCTTAAAACTTATTTCTTTGACTGCATTTTTTCAGTCTGATATCTTGTTTTATAATTCTCCTGTGAAGTATTTTGTGATGTTTTGATGCATTAAAGATGTGTCACAGTTACAAGTTGTTGTTGTTAATTGAAGACTGAAAGCATTGTACCTGTGCAGTAATCTCAGATTGGAGACTCTGTGGTGTTTTTGTAGGAAGTCCTCATTAGATTAAAAAATACGTGGAAGGTGATTACCATTTATTAATCACAAAGATTGAACATGGGGTTATCGCCTCACTGAACCAGCAAGAGGGAAATCATAGAATCCCTACAGTGTGGAAGCAGGCCACTCAGCCCACACCACCCCTCTGAAAAGCATCACACCCAGACCCACCCCCCCATACCCTTTACTTCCCATGGCCAATCCACTCAGCCTGCATAGTACAGGCAATTTAGCTTGGCCAATCCACCTAGCCTGCACATCTTTGGACTGTTGACAATAGCAGGAGCATGCAAACAGGCAGAGAATGTACAATCTCTACACAGACATTTGCCCAAGGCTGGAATCGAACCCAGGTCCCTGGCACTGTGAGGCAATATTGCGAAACACTGTGCCACCATGTAATGAGCTGAAAATAACAGAGCAAGGTCAGGGGGTTATTGAGGTTGAATGGATTTCAAAACTGAGTAATCCCAGCTTATTGAGGAGTGCAACTGAGCTGGGGAATGAAGCAACAAGGAATAAGGCAGGAGAACAATATAACCAGGGACAGGTGACCAGCAGGGACCTGATGGGCAGAATGGCCTGATTCTGTACAGTAATGATTCTGTGACTCTATACCCCACACACAGAGACAGGGAAAATGGGTGGATTAAAGTTAAGAAACCAAAAAATTAGACGAAAACCAACGTTTCCCTCATAAGATTTGGAAAGCAGTATTTGATATGTGTTTCACACAGATTCAGTAGTAAAATCTGAAAGAACCGCGGATGTTGTAAATCAGGAACAAAACAGAAGTTGCTGGAAAAGTTCATCAGGTCTGGCAGCATTTGTGAAGAAAAATAATCAGAGTTAACGTTTCGGGTTGGGTGACACTTTCTCAGAACTCTGAAGAAAAGTCACCAGACCCGAAACGTTAACACAAATTCAGTAGTCCCTTTCAAAAGAGAATTTTGAATCAATACTTAAAGAAGAAATAAAATTGCAAGAATGTAGTGCGAAGGCTGGTGAATTGAACTGCCTGGACTGTTCTTTGAAAGAGCCAGTACTGATTTGATGGCCTGAGTGGTGTCCTATAGTACTATCCTATTCTGATTTGATGAATGGCAAATTAACTCCAGCTACTATCCGATGCCACAAAGTGCCAAGCAGATGGAGGACTGCAGCAGATGGCTTAAGAAAATGAAACAACATCAAGACAGTATTTGAACAATTATGGCAAAACTAGGGTCAATAGAAATTGTGGAGAAAGTCTTCAATGGTTGGAGTCATACCCACTACAATGGAAGATAGTTGTGGTTTCTAGAGGTTAATCATCTCAGTATCGGGGTTATGCTCCTGCTAAACTTCACAGGGTAGTGTACAAGGCCAAACCATCTTTAGGTGCTTTGTCAATGGCTTTCCCTCCAACAGAAGTGTTGATGTTCTCTGATGATTGTACAACATTCAGCTATTCATCATTCATGATAGCTCATGTACTTTCCCTTATGCAGAAAGACCTGAACAACATTCGGACTAGGCTGAAAAGTGGCAAGTAACATTCATGCCACACACATGCCAGACAATTCCAACGTCCTTCATCACCACTTGACATTCAATGGTATTGCCATTGCTGAATCCCACACTGTTACCATCCAGTTACTGAAATGGACCAGCTATATAAATACAAGGGCTATAAGAGCAGGTCAGAGGCTAAGAATACTGCAGCAAGTAACTCACCAGCTGACTCTCCAAAGCCTGTCCATCATCCACAATGTACAAGTCAAGAGTGTGATGGAATACTCCCCACTTGACTGGATGGATGCAACTCCGACAACACTCAAGGATCTCAACACCATACAAGACAAAGAAGCCAGCTTGATTTGCACCCCATCCACCACCTTATGTATTCACTCCATCCACCACTGCAGCACTGGACAATCTACAGACCGCATTGCAACAACTCCCCAAGGCTTCTTCAGCAGCAATTTCCAAATTCACGACCACTACCATCGAGAAGAGCAAGGTGAGCAGATGCATGGGAACACCAGCATTCGCGAGTTCTGCTCCAAACCACTCACCACTTTGATTTGGAAATATATTACTGTCAGTGTAACAGAGTCAAAATCCTGGAACCTCTGCCCCAGTGACATTGTGGGTGTACCCATCCACATGGACTGCAGCAGGTCAAGAGAGTAGCTCCTCATTGTCTTCTGACGACTGTTTTGAATGGGTATTGGATGTTTGCCTAGCCAGCTATTTGGTCATCCCATGACTGAATATTTGTAGAAACATATAGACAACAGTCGGGAATGAATGTTAGCCATTTTCAGAAGTGGGTGGAACACTGTGGTTAAGGAAATAATGCCTGGTGTACCATTGTTGAGACAACAGGAGGTCTATAGATCTCAGGTCTTCTTACCGGAGAAAGGACACAATTGTCTTAATGTGAGCAAAATGAAGATTTTCTCCATGGAATGAAACAACCATCCTATGATGAAATATTGAGTAGAACAGGCCTACATTAAGTGGAGTTTAGGAGAAATCAGGCATGATCTGTTTGAAATGGATGCCTTTTGTGAAATGCTTGGCACAATAGCTTGCAGATCTTTTAAGGTAAAGTCCGAGAGGCCTGGTCTCTCATGAGAGAGAGGGTCAACCAGTGATGAGCTTAACCTGACAGACACCACACATCAGGGAAGGTGGGCGAGGTAGAGAAGATGGGGCCTTCATGGATATTTTCAGACAGAGCAGAACCAAACCTGCAGTTTAGGCATCACAAACCAGCCTATCCAGCTAACTGAGCTAACTGACCCCCAATAAGATTTTGATGCATTAGCGGCATCAATGGGTGGGGGAATAGGGAGGAAAAACTCATTCACAGCCTTGCTGAATAGCTGACCAGCCCTAATAGACTACATGGCCTAATCCAGGTTCCTATTTCCCACATAGCTTTCTCTATTTCTCTCCACTGCGTTCAATGTATCATTGAAGTCAAATTTTGATTCTGATCCATGACAAGTAGAAATTTGCACTGGAGTTTTGCAAACAACATTTTGTGCTTCCGCGGAAACTGGGTCTTGAAGCATTCAACCGAATGCACTTAACTGTGCCAT
The DNA here is from genome assembly GCF_021869965.1 of Rhincodon typus. Classification (NCBI taxonomy): domain Eukaryota; kingdom Metazoa; phylum Chordata; class Chondrichthyes; order Orectolobiformes; family Rhincodontidae; genus Rhincodon; species Rhincodon typus. Next base: position 12,199,222 of record NC_063336.1, on the reverse strand, counting down.
TGGTACAGTGACATTTTCCTTTTACAATAGGGGTCAGGTAATTCAATCATGAAGGTTTGTGCATTTCTTACATAAGGTTACGAGAGTAGGTAAGTGGTAGAGACGGTAGCTTAAATGGAAATATATGATTCCCCTGATAAACACTATCAAAGGGAAAGAGCAGCATTATATTTGACTTCAATGAATACTAAATCCTTGTGTTTTCTGCCTGCCATTTTATCCGCTGATATTTACACATCTGTGGATATAGTTGAGTGGGGGAATGGGGAGAGGAAATGTGTAGGTGGCTGTTGATGCAGAGTGTGTTAAGGGGCTATGTAAATTCAACTACAACTAGCCCACTACCTTCATATTGCTACAAGATTGATACTTCCCTGATGCTATGCTACTAGACAGGTGGGCTTCAGGCCAAGTTAGGAAGAAAGCTTGTGGAATGGGTTCAACTGTACAGTGCACGTGGGAGACTGTACCTGGATAGGCTGACTGTCCTTATGTAAGGAGGGACAAACTTGCATTGAAATCAGAGAAGGTTCACAAGCCTCTTTCCTGGCTGGAAGGAATCTGTATCTTTCGGAGGAAAGGTTGGGTAGGGTGTTGGGCATTGAAGCTTGGAAGAATGAGAGATGATCTTATTGAAATGTATAACTTGCAGAGGGGGCTTGTCAGGATAGATACCATGAGGTTCTATCACCTCTTGGGTGATTTGAGAACAAAGGGACACAATTCAAAATGGAGTTGAGGAGGAATTTCATTGCTTTGAAGCTTGTTAGTCTTGTGTATTCACTTCCCCAGAGGCTGGGTCATGTAATATATTCAACTCTGAATTGAATTTCCAATTGGGAAGGGAGTCAACAGTCAGGGTGGATAGTGGAGTTATGGCCACAACTGGATGAATCCTGATCACACTGAATAGCAGAGGAGGCTAAAGGGGGCCTGATAGCCTTCCCCTTCTCTATTTCTTATGGTCTAGTGATCTTCCCAACTTTATTGTGTCAAGGTTCAAATTTTCCGTTGTTTCTCTTACTGCTTTGCTGAAGCTCTGAAAATCATCTGGATTCTTCAGGAACTAAAGGTTACTCTCCAACTCAATGCTATGAGCAATGCAGGACGAAAATGGATGGTTGTGTTCTGTATGATTATGGAATTAGCACTGTGTAGATATAATTGTATTCCTGCTTCAAAGGCCTGTATGCTCTGATGGACCAAATGTATCTTTTCTATACAGTATCAGTCTACGATCTTTTATTCTCTATGGCCAAATATCTAGCGTTGATTATGTAGCAGCAAACATGACTGATGGTCATGGGAGACAAAAAGGCAACTTCTCAGGAGAGGAAGAGAAAATCAAAACTTTCCAGTTACATCGAACATCAGTCAGTGGAAACTGGGAACCTAACAATTGACTTAACTCAGTCTTAACACTTTACTCTCTTAGTATGCAAGGTATGTTTGAAATCTCAGTCCAGGATTGAACAAGGTGATGGTGTAATGATATTATTGCTGGACAATGCCCTGTAGTACCTAGGGATGTTTGGGTTAGACTGGGGGAATGAGTCTGGGTGGGATGTCCTTTGGAAGGGTGGTGTGGACTTTTTGGGCTGAATGGCCTGTTTCCAGAGACCCAGGTAATGATCTGGCAACTGGTGGAATTTAAACTCAATAAATATCTGGAATGAAAAACCCAAAGGTGAGCATAAAACCATTGTCATAAAAATTGATTGGGTTCACAGATGGGTAGCATGGTGGCTCAGTGGTTAGCACTACTGCCTCACAGCACTCGGGACCTGGGTTCAATTCCAGCCTCAGGCAACTGTCTGTGTGGAGTTTGCACATTCTCCCTGTGTCTGTGTGGGTTTGCTCCAGTTTCCTCACACAGTCCAAAGATGTGCAGGTTGGGTGGATTGGCCATGGGAAAATGCCCTGTAGTACCTAGGGATGTTTGGGTTAGACTGGGGGAATGAGTCTGGGTGGGATGTCCTTTGGAAGGGTGGTGTGGACTTTTTGGGCTGAATGGCCTGTTTCCACACTGCAGGGATTTCTATGTCCTTTAGAGAAGGAAATCTGTCATCCTAACTTAATCTGGCCTACATGTGGACCTACAGCAATGTGGTTGACTCTCAACTGCCTTCAGAAATTGACCAAGAAAGACACTCACTTTAATCAACTGATAGTAAAAGGAGTGAAAATGGACTAGGCACCAATGTAGGCACTTGAAATGACAACAGCAATCATAGCCCTGTAGATCCTGCAAAATCCTCCTCACCAACGTCTGGTAGCCCTGACCAACCCTGGTACAAAATTGGGAGAGCTGTCTCACAGCCTGACATAATCATGCTCACGGAATCATATCTGGCAGACAATGTCCCAGATGCCACCATCCAGCAGAAGTGGTGGCACGATGGTATACAGTCGGTGGGGAATGGCTCTGGTCGGCCTCACCGTTGACTCTGGACCTCGCAAAGTATCATGGCATTGCATCAAGTTGGGAAAGGAAACCTCCTATCGATTACTAAATCCACCCCACACCCTCCCCCCCAAGCTCTCAGCTGATGAGTTAGTACTCTTCCATGTTAAGCTGCACTTGGAGGAGGACTGAGGGTGGCAAGGGAGCAGGGTATCCTCTGGGTGGGGGATTTCAATGTCCACTGCCAGCCGTGGCTCAGCAGCAGCACTACTGATTGAGCTGGCCATGTCCTAAAGGAGATAGCTGCTAGACTGAGATAACAAGGTGTAGAGCTGGATGAGCACAGCAGGCCAAGCAGCATCAGAGGAGCAGGAAGGCTGACGTTTTGGGCCTAGACCCTTCTTCAGAAAACTAGACTGCTAGACTGGGTCTGCAGCAACTGGTGAGGGAACCAACAAGAGGGAAGAACATACTTGAGCTCATCCTTACTAATATGCCAGCTGCAGATGCATCTGTCCATGTCATTATTGGTAGGAGCGACCATATGAACATATTTACAAACGCCTGACAATTAACTTTTAAAAGAAAACATAAAATTTGTTCCACAACTAAAGGGAAAAACTGCAAACTATGTTACACGATATGAGAACAATTTGAAACAGTCTTTTTAACAAATATCAGAAAGAAGTATTCAACACTTTACACCATCAACAGCCTTGTGGACCCTTAAACCTCAGTGAAGGGTCACTCGGTCTTTCAATTGGCATACTGCAATTGGTTTCCTCTCAGCAAATGTATGTATTTACTTGATGCTGTTTTCTTAAGTTAATGTTGCTTTCTGAATCTCCTGAACAAACTGCTAACTCACTTATTGCTTAACATAAGCCACTTAAATCCATGACTTAGAATCATAGAATCCCTACAGTTTGGAAACAGGCCCTTCGTCCCAACAAGTCCACACCGACACTCGGAGCATCCCACCCAGACCCATCTCCCTAATCTACACATCCCTGAACACTATGGGTAATTCAGCATGGCCAATCCACCTAGCCTGCGCATCTTTGGACTGTGGGAGGAAACCAGGGCACCTGGAGGAAACCCACATTAACACAGGGAGAATGTGCAAACTCCACACAGACAGTCGCCCAAGGGTGGAATTGAACCCAGGTCCCTAGTGTTATGAGGCAGCAGTGCTAAACACTGTGCCACTTCTACAGGCTTCTAATCCAGTGTTTTCTTCTGAGCAATTCAGGACTTCTTCCCCCAGTCCTGACTTTTTTTGGAGACTGCTAAACTAAAAGTAAATCTGTTATTATAGACATGTTCTCCATGAATGAACCTGCACGCTGCTACCTTCTTCTGGAAACTTTTGTCAATGCCCCCCTCTGTCATCAGGCACCTCATTGTTTCTTGATAATCTAATTTTCTCTTTTTATTTTGTTTACTCATGGGATGTGGGTATCTCTGGCTAGGCCAGCACTTATTTCCCATCCCTAATTGCCCAGAGGGCAGTTAACAGTCAACCACATTGCTATGGTCTGCAGTCACATGTAGGCCAGACCAGGTAAGGATGGCAGTTTCCTTCCGTAAAGGACATTAGTGAACCAGGTGGGTATTTCCCCAACAATTGGCAATGGATTCATTCTTTGTTAGATCCTTAATTCCAGATGTTTATTGAATTCACATTCTGCCATCTGCCATGGCAGGATTTGAACCTGGGTCCCTGGAACATTAACTGAGTCTCTGGTTTAACAGTCCAGCAATAATACCACTAGGTCATTGCCTCCCCCCAGGGTACCTAGCCTATAAACCCTCAATAGAAATGCACATATAAACACATTTGAGGTTTTCTGGCAGCAAACCTTACAAACTCAAGGGCAAAACTAAAACTATGTCCTTCCTTTTCTTAACACGCAACAAATAAACACAAATCAAATTTAAAGCTAGACATCATTCTTCCACTTTGGAACCAAGCTCTCTCAAGTGATAAGCCTTCATGATAACATCACTGGACTAGCAATCCAGAACCCAAGTTAATGTTCTGAGGACATGGGCTTGAATCTCACCATGTCAGAGGGTGATATTTAAATTCAATAGAAAGCTAGCTGGTGACAACTATATAAATGTTGATTGTTAAAAAAAAACCCATCTGGTTCACTAATATCCTTTAGGGAAGGAAATCTGCCATCCTAACCTGGTCTGGCCTAATGTGACTCCAGACCCAGTAGCAACGACTCTTAACTGCCCTCTGGACAATTAGGGATGAGAAATAAATGCTGGTGACTCAGAGATCTTGTGAATGAATACAAGAAAAGCAATAATAATATATTCTGAACCTTTATTAGAAAGGGAAGATAGAAGGGAATCAAGGTTTACGGGGAGAAAGTGAGAAAATGGGGTTGAGGAACTTATCAGCCATGACTGAATGGCAGAGCAGACTCAATGGGCCAAATGGCCTAATTTCTGCTCCTATGTGTTACGGTCTTATGGTCTTAAGTTTGCAAATAGAAATAAACTTCAGAACATTGTCAATTTTGCATTTAATATTGGCAGATTTTCATTATCCAAATGCCCTTGGGCACAGGTAGACTAATGGGGTTAGTATGCAAACCATCCATGATATCATTGACATGGGAAATAGGCTTAAAGGCATGATGGTAAACTCCAATTCTTTTGTCCTTACGTTCAGTAATTCAGCACACTAGAGGTTTGAAGGACTATTCCATTAGTTGGTTGCAACTTTTATGTAGTGTTTTTTTTTGCATGCCCCATACAGAGAGGTGATACGGCATTCAAATATGGTAGTCTCCTGAGATTAAAAAAAAACAAATCGACCTTGTGTTACCATAGCAGCAGGCAAACTTCATAGAAAGCTGCCAGATATGATGGATAGGTGCTTGCTGTGCCTTCTGAAGTTCAATCTTAAGCTATGAGCTGCATTGGTTTATAAATGAGACCCCCCTACCCACTTTAATTCCATTTTGTTGTTATTCTAAAGCATCATTTACTTGCACTCACATTTAATGTCTCTTGAGTGATGGACTTATTACAGGGAATGGACAACAACGATGCCGAAGTAAAGAGAAATCAGCCTAAGATATACGGCAACATGGGTCCCATTCGTCAATGTGAAAGTTGACTCATTTTTTAGTCATGGCAGTGCCCTTTTATAATGGGGATGAGTAAGGAAATGAACAAGGGAATAGGCCTTTGATTCCACAATTTGGAAAATAGAGGATGCGCATCCAGGAGCACTGGGTTATTTAAAAGCGATCTGCTGTATAGTGTCAAGCTGAATCATGAGGTGTTTTTCACCTAGGTAAACCAACAACAAGAAGCACGTATCATTCTTGTTTCCAAGTTTATGTATATAGTATAAATGAATAGGGAATGTTTACCGGGGCTAGTGACGCTACCTTCTATTTTGCTTCACACAATCCATTCACTGTTTCAGTGGTGAGGCCTGGTTATTTGAGTTGGAATATCTTTGCACAATAGCAGGGCAGCTAGTGGCATTTCCTGTTCTGTGTGGATAATCGATACAATGACAAAAGATGAGGCGTGTGTCTGTGCTAGCTCATTGATAATATCCAAAGTTTGCTGTGTGAACTGCATCAGCTTCTGCTTCCCTCGCAAAAATGCCATATTTCTGGTTCTTCTTAGAAGCTTTCTCTGTTTGCCCACAAACATCCCAGTACATTTATTTGAAGTTAAGACATGAGCTAGCTGGCTTCTGGAGTAGCAGGACTGACATATGTAGAAGGATTGAATTTTTTGTTAATGTATTGATTTGGGCATCTCTGACTAGGTCAGTATTTAATTGCCCATCCCTACTTACCCAGAGGGCTGTTTGGAGCCAACCACATTGCTGTAGGTCTGGAGTCCAGACCAGGTAAAGATGGCAGTTTCCTTCCCTAAAGGACATTAGGGAACCAGGTGGGTTTTTTCCCCAACAATTGATTCATGGTCATCATTAGACTCTTGATTCTAGAATTTTATTGAATTCAAATCCCACCATCTGCCATGGCAGGATTCAAACCAGGATCTCCAGGATATTATCTGGGTCTCTGGATTAACAGTCCAGTGATAATACCACTAGGCCATCGCCTCCCCAGTTTGGTCGATATTCACTGTGGTTTAGAAGAAGGTGAGATCTCATAGAAACTATAAAATTTTAACAGCAGGAAGGATGTTCCCTATGGAAGGGACATCCAAAAGTATGAGTCACAATCTAAGAGTAAGGGATAGGCTGCCTAGGACTGAGATGAGGAGAAATTTCTTCACCCAGGGAGTGGTGAGCCTGTAGAATTCTCTGCCACAACACGTGGTTAAGGCTAAAATATTGAATGTTTTCAAGAAGGAGTTAGATATCGTTCTTAGGGCTAAAGGGATCAAAGGTATGGGGAGAAACTGGGAACAGGGAACTGAGTTAGATGATCATCCATGATCATATTGAATGGAGGAGCAGGACCAAAGGGCTGAATGGCCTACTCCTGCTCCTGTTTTCTGTGTTCCTACACGTGCCAATGTACCCTCTTAATGGTGTTAATACTGCTAGTCAACCACTTAAAAAGTGAACAATTGTGGAAATGAAAATTGAAAATTTTGAATTTTCCAGCGAGAATTTGGAAGCATAAACATTTTTTTTAAAATTGGTTCTTTTCCCCTCCTCCGTCTTCAACCTTTCTCTCCCTCACTTTCTTTTGCTTTGTCTAACTACTTTGACATTAAATCCTCCATACTATAATTCACCCTCTTTCTCAGTCCTTCCCATATTCATTTTGCAGCCTGAGACAACAAGCTGTAGAGCTGGATGAACACAGCAGGCCAAGCAGCATCAGAGGAGCAGGAAAGCTGACGTTTCGGGACTAGACCCTTCTTCAGAAGTGGGGGAGGGGAAGAGGATTCTGAAATAAATAGGGAGAGAGGGGGAGGTGGATAGAAGATGGAAAGAGGAGAAGATAGGTGGAGAGGAGACAGACAGGTCAAGGAGGCGGGGACGGAGCCAGTAAAGGTGAGTGTAGGTGGGGAGTTAGGGAAGGGATAGGTCGGACAGGACAAGGGGGCGGGATGACGTTAGTAGGTAGGAGATGGGGGCGGGGCTAGAGGTGGGAGGAGGGGATAGGTGGGAGGAAGAACAGGTTAGGGAGGCGGGGACGAGCTGGACTGGTTTTGGGATGCAGTAGGAGGAGGGGAGATTTTGAAGCTTGTGAAATCCACATTGATACCATTGGGCTGCAGGGTTCCCAAGCGGAACATGAGTTGCTGTTCCTGCAACCTTCAGGTGGCATCGTTGTAGCACTGCAGGAGGCCCAGGATTGACATGTCGTCCAAGGAATGGGAGGGCGTGTTGAAATGGTTCGCGACTGGGAGGTGGAGTTGTTTGGTGCGAACCGAGCGTAAGCTTCAAAATCTCCCCTCCCCTGACTGCATCTCAAAACCATCCCAGCTCGTACCCGCCTCCCTAACCTGTCCTCCCACCTCTCCACTCCTCCCACCTCAAGTCCCACCCCCATCTCCTACCTACTAGCCTCATCCCGCCCCCTTAACCTGTCCATCCTCCCTGGACTGACCTATCCCCTCCCTAACTTCCCACCTACACTCAACTTTACTGACTCCATCCCCACCTCTTTGACCTGTCTGTCTCCTCTCCACCTATCTTCTCCTTTATCCATCCTCTATCCACCTCCCCCTCTCTCCCTATTTATTTCAGAATCCCCTTCCCCTCCCCCATTTCTGAAGAAGGGTCTAGACCCGAAATGTCAGCTTTCATGCTCCTCTGATGCTGCTTGGCCTGCAGTGTTCATCCAGCTCTACACCTCGTTGTCTCAGATTCTCCAGCATCGGCAGCTCCTACTATCTCTGTAACAATTCATTTTGCAGCCTGTTTGGTTCTCGAGTTGCACTGTTGCTTACATGATTTACCCAGTCACCCTGGTTCTCCTCCTTCACCATAATCACGTCACACTTCCTGCACAAGGCATAAAGCTGAAATGCACAGAACAAAGCTAACTAGAGAGCAGCAAATACCATAAATAAAAGAAGAACGCAGTAGGCGAGCAGAATGATAGCTACCTAGTGAGATGCTGGCAGGCGTTTTGCTCTCTCACCTTCTACTTAGCAGCAGAAAGTTTGCTCAGAGAGTTTACATTCGAGTCTTGCAGGGTCAACAGTCAACACTTGTTGGGTTGCAAAGTGGGGGCTAGAAACAAGCAAAGGAAATTAATTTTGCAGAGAACGACTGGTGCTATCTTTGAAGATCTGTAACATTGACTGTCCCTGCAGACATTACCAAAGTATTACCTGTGTATTTGCAGCATTTTCCATTTTCTCTTCGTTTCAGATTTCTACCATCTGTAATGTTTTGCTTTTGCTTTGGAAATGGTTATTTCTGCTGCATCACGTGTTCTGTGATTTGATGCAGTCCGCTGACCATGCGGTTGATAGTTGGATCTGCACTTTTAGCACGGAATGAGTTGGAAAACTGAAGGATGTACATTAGCAGGAAAAAATAATTTCAGTCCATCTGGCCAGTCTTAGACGTTAATCACAGAAAGGGCAATTCACTGTCTATCCTTCTCAATCCGAAATGGGGATAATGTCAGCAAACTTCCAGAATTGTCCTGGCATCTTCGGAAGCTAAAGATCAGTCTCAAACAGAGAAGGTAAATCCCAGGTCATAAAACAAACTATTTTATCCTTTTACCAATAACCTTAGTAGGACAAAACTTGAGTACTGTGGAGAAAAAGACAGTTCCTGTTGGAGTTTTCCATCCTGCACTTATTTGTCCCAGAGGAGAGATTTGCAAAACAGCAAATTATTTTCTCTAAGGTAATTATTTAGATATTTTTGAATTAACCTGTTTAGAGATGTTAATACATACCTCTGGAACAGGTGGGACTTGAACCCAGGGCTCATAGCTAAGGACACTGCTACCGCGTCATAAGAACCCCAGCAGTGATTCATACTGGATGAGAAAGGGGTGCTGATTGTTTATCAAGTTGAATCTGATTGCTACAGAGAATGTACGGGAGGAATATTTTTCTCGATGCTTTTTTTCTAAATTCAGAAAAATGAACAATGCCTGAACATGAGATAGTAGGAACTGCCAATGCTGGAGAATCTGAGATAACAAGGCGTACAGCTGGATGAACACAGCAGGCCAGCTGACATTTCGGGTCTGGACTCTTTTTCTGAAGAAGGGTCTAGACCCGAAACGTCAGCTTTCCTGCTCCTCTGATGCTGCTTGGCCAGCTCTACACCTTGTCATCTCAATGCCTGAACATGATCCTTTTATATGCAGAGGGCAAATCCCTGTGTTTAAATATCTGTGACTGTTAGAAATTTCACATGAGCTACACTGCATGGCTAACTGATAATCTTTTATTAATTACTGGTGGGATTTCATATTTGAATGATGGAATATTTGGGAACATATGATTTTGAAGTTGCCACAGTCGCGCTCTCTCAATTAAAGAGAGATGACTGGTAGTGAATTTAACCTGAGGGTCGCTGCACCTCAGTCAAGCAGCAAGGTAGAGAAGGCAGGACCTTCATGGTAACTCCAGACAGTACGGTAATTAAACCCCGCAGTACTGGTGTCGCTCTGCATCGCGATCCAGCCAACTGAATTAACCAATCGGACATAATTCCCAGGAAAATATCTGCAGTCAGAGATGGTGAGTGAGCATGTGAAGTATCATCACTTTAACACAGCAATACAACAGAGGAGGACAAGTGGGGGTTGGTGATGGTATGTCAAAAGCTTAGAAAGATCAGGGCAAGGGGGAGACAACGATCAAATAGTATTTTCCCGAGACCGCAAATCCAGCAATGATCTGGAGACCCACGTTCAAATCTGACTAATCCTTAAACAAAACATTAAGAATCTAATGATGAAGATTGTCAGGGAAAACCCACCTGGTTCAATAATGTCCTTCAGGGAAGGAAAATGTCACCTTTACCTGGTCTGGTCTACATGTGACTCCAGACCGTTGACTCCGGGCAATAAATTTTGCCCAGGGGTAGTGAAGTTCAAATTCTGTGAATTTTTTTAAAAAGACAGCGATGATAATTTCTACTGAAAAAAATAGAGAAACAATAAAGTTCACATGGTGGAGACAAAGGGAGAGAGAGGTTGAATACTGTAAATAAGCAGATGCTGCACTTATAGAGTCATAGAGTCATTCAGAAACAGACCCTTCAGACCAACTCTCCAACAAGACATCCCATTCTGACCTAGTCCCACTTATCAGCATTTGGCCCACATCCCTCTATACCCTTCCTATTCATGCACCCATCAAAATGCCTTTTAAATGTTATAACTGTACCAGCCTCCACCACTTCCTCTGGCAGCTCATTCCATACACACACCACCCTCTGCATGAGAACGTTATCCCTCAGGTCCTTTTTAAATCTTTCCCCTGTCACCTTAAACCTCTAGTTTTTCTCTTCCCTACCCCGGGGAAAAGACCTTGGCTATTTACCCTATCTGTGACCCTCATGATTTTATAAACCTCTGTAAAGTCACCCCTCAGCCTCCGACGCTCCAGTGTTACAGTGGCTCTGCCTTTCGACCAGAATCCTCACACTGTCTGCCTCTGTTTCAGGTACCTCTACATGATCTACAATGGAAAAACTGCTCTGGAGCCTGCTGGTGATTGGAATGGCAATGGCAGTCTATGCTTGTCCCAAATACTGTGTGTGTCAAAACCTGTCAGAGTCACTGGGGACTCTGTGTCCCTCCAAGGGCCTTCTGTTTGTCCCACCGAACATCGATCGGAGAACTGTCGAACTCCGACTGGGGGGCAACTTCATCTTTTCTGTAAACCGGCAGGACTTTGCCAATATGAGTGGCCTTGTTGATCTGACTTTGTCCCGCAATACCATTGACTACATCCAGCCCTATGCGTTTGTAGATCTGGAAAGCCTCCGATCCTTGCACCTGGATGCCAACAGGTTGACTGAGATTGGTGGCAACGTGTTCCGGGGCCTGTTGAACTTGCAGCACTTGAGCTTAAACAACAACCAGCTTCACTGGGTGGCAAACGGGGCGCTCGATGATTTCCTGATGACGCTGGAAGACTTGGACTTCTCCTACAACAACCTGGTGAGCCTGCCCTGGGAAGCACTGAGCAAGATGACGAACCTGCACACCCTGAGCCTGGATCATAACCTCATCGACTACATCCCCGAGGGCACCTTCACCGAGCTGCAGAAGCTGGCCAGGCTAGACCTTATCTCCAACAGGCTGCAGAAACTCCACCCCGACCCCATCTTCGCCAGGTCTGAAATGCTGCTCATTTCCACCACGCCCTATTTCCCGCCGCTGACCCTGACCCTAGGGGGGAACCCGCTCCATTGCAACTGCGAGCTGCTCTGGCTCAGGCGGCTGAGCCGGGAGGATGACATGGAGACCTGCGCCTCTCCGGCTCACCTCAAGGGGCGCTATTTCTGGTACATCTCAGAGGAGGAGTTTGTGTGTGAGCAGCCTCTCATCACCCAGCACAGCCTCAAGGTGCTGGTGCTGGAGGGGCAGACGGCCACCCTGCGCTGCAAGGCCATCGGGGACCCCAGGCCGGTGATCCACTGGGTGGCGCCGGATGACAGGATCCTCGCCAACTCCTCGAGGACGGTCGTCTACGAGAACGGCACCCTGGACATCCTGATCACCACCTCGCAGGACTACGGCACCTTCACCTGCATCGCAGCCAACGCGGCTGGGGAGGCCACCGCCTCGGTCGAGCTGTCTATCGTCCAGCTCCCTCACCTCAGCAACGGCACTGGGAGGGGCCTGCTGCCTGATTCCCGGCTCTCCGACATCACAGGCTCCACCAGGTCTCACCGGGGCGAGGGCAAGGCAGCCCCGCAGAAGAAGGTCACTGTGTCCCAGGTGACAGCCAACACCGCCCTCGTTAAGTGGTCAGTGGGTCACTCCGCACCCAAGGTGAAGATGTACCAGCTTCAATACAACAGCTCATCCGATGAAGTGCTCGTCTACAGGTAAGTGTTCACTCTGTAAGGTGTGTGATGGCAGCAAAGTGGATCAGTGCAAAGAAGAGAAAGAATTTAATATTATTTACATCAAATTAATTAATTTTAAGTTCACTTTACATCAATTTTGCGGTTGATTTTAAATTTAGTTTTATTAATGATATGAATTAGTTCTATATTTGATTTATTTAATTTAGATTAATTTCTTAAAATTAATGTTATATTTGATCTGGCGCATTTATAATAATTTATTACATTCGACTTCTGAGGAAGGGTTTCTGGACCCAAAACGTTTCCTGCCTTTCTCTCTCTTGCTGAGTCTTTCTAGCGTTCGCTGCCTTTGCCTCAGGTTTCCAGCATCTGCAGTTCTGTGGGTCTTTTCTTTAAAAAAAAGTGATGGATCGCACTGATTGGGTCAGCCTTATTAAAGTAAGAGGAGCATAAACCTGAGCACAGGCCAGCCAGCGTATTTCTGTGTCCGTAAAACACTCAAAATACCGTAGCATCCCAGTCTGCAGGCCAAATGCTGGCCAATGGTATTGGAATAGATGGATGTTTGATGGCTGGTGTGTGCAAGATGTGGTGAAGGGGCCCTTTCTGCACCATAAAAGTTTAGGGTGGATTGGCCATGAAAAGTTGCCCATAGTGTTGAGGGATGTGTAGATTAAGTGGAATATAGGGGGATGGGTCTGGATGGGATGCTCTGAGAGTCAGTGTGGACTTGTTGGGCCGGAGGGCCTGTTTCCACACTGGAGGGATTCTATGATTCTATAAAACAATACGAATAACAACAGCTCATATGCTTAGTGCCTATTGCATTCACAAAACATTGCAGGGATCTTCACAAAAGCTTTATAAAGCAAAACACATCACCTAACCTCCTTAGAAACTATTAGGCCAGATGGCCAGAACACTTTGATGAAAAAGATAGGCTTTCAGGAGTGTCTGAAAGGAGGAAAATGTGGTAGAGAGGAGGAATAGAATATTAGAATAGAATAACCTTTTATTGTCATGTGTGCTCTAGTGTAGTGAAAAGCTTTTACAATATCTACCTTCTTATGGTGATATCTTCAGTACAAGTACCTATGTACAATTCTAGGATACAACATGGCTTACAGAGTTGAAAAATAAGTTAAAAATAGGACAGTACTAAAGGGTTGACATTGCAACCAAGGTGGGAAATTTCAAATAGACATTACAGTGTAATAGCTCAGCGCTGGGCCTCTACACGTGGTCTGACCACCCGCAACAAACCGCAGCCCAAAAGCCGTCCCCTCTCCGCACCAAACCCCAGACCGTTCCGTACCAGCACTCAGCTGCTCCAAGATAAGGTCTCCAAGGTCTACTCCAAGGTCTCCCCTGTGATGGTCTCTGCCCGAGACTCGCTGACTGTGCGCCGCTCTGGGCCTGCTTCCCCACGCCGCTCCGGGCCTGCTTCCCCACACCGCTCCGGGCCTGCTTCCCCACGCCGCTCCGGGGCCTGCTTCCCCATGCCGCTCCGGGCCTGCTTCCCCACACGCTCTGGGGCCTGCTTCCTCACGCCACTCCGGGGCCTGCTTCCCCACGTGCTCTGGGGCCTGCTTCCCGACACCTCTCCGGGGCCTGCTTCCCCATGCCGCTCCAGGGCCTGCTTCCCCACGTCACTCCGGGGCCCTGCTTCCCCACGCCGCTCCAGGGCCTGCTTCCCCATGCCGCTCCAGGGCCTGCTTCCCCACGCCGCTCCGGGGCCCTGCTTCCCCACGCCCCTCCGGGGCCCTGCTTCCCCACGCTACTCCGGGGCATGTAGCGCACGTGCTACTCCGGGGCTTGTTCTACTGGGGACTTGCTGCTGGTGCCTGCCGCTCCTCAAGTATTTGCCTCTAATGCTAAGGGGAGAGAAAAAGATGAAAAGAGAGGAAAACAAAAAAGAAAAAGAAAGAAAAAGAACAGGTGGAGCAGAGATGCTCCGGCAGGAACGTCCAGGAGTGGGGTGGGAGTTACGGAGTTTTGGATCTTGGCAACTGAAGGCCCGGCCGCTGAAGGTGAAACAATTAAATTGAGGTGGCTTCCGACGTCAGAATTCAAGGAATGCATCTATCTCACAGGGTTGTGAGGTTGGAGGAGATTACACAGGCAGGGGACATTTGAGGCTGTGGAGAGATTTGAAAACTGGGATGAGAATTTTAAAATCAAGACATTGCTTCAGCAGGAATCAGGGTGGATCAGGAAGCACAGGACTGTTGGAGGAACGGGACTCAGTGTGAGTTATGACAAGGGCAGCAGAGTTTTTAATGAACTCAAAATTAAAGAATTTTTGTGCTAAGCCTAATAATTGTAACCAATACATTTTTAACTGCAGGTAAACTGATAAAAAAAAATTCCATCATCGATGTTTGAGAGGTTTAGCACTGGGACAGCAGGATATATGAATTTCCCTTGACATTTCTTGACTTTCATGAGTGCTAGCTAATTACTCCAAGAAGTTAATGAACACTGAAGTATGGCCCATATACTTATTCGGATTCTGTTCCGATGGGTCCCTGGGCACCTATCCCCAGTGCATTATGGTTCCAAGTCAGGAGGGATGACTGAATCTCCTTGTTTATTCAAGCCGTCCCTCGGATGAGAGTTAATTTATAAAGAAACCCTTCTAGTGTGCATAGGTTTTCTCAGCCCAAATGCTATTCATTTATGATTTAAATTGAGCTAATTTAACCAGGCATTGTTGTTTTCAAGAAAGAGTGATTTTATTAGCTAGCAATAATGAGAAAAGATAATAAAATGAGACCCACATGCACACAGATTAAAAATAAGGGGTGAATCCAAAAAGTAGAAGCAATAAAAAAAATACAAATCAGTCTTTGGCATTTTTTGGTGAATAGATTATGAAACCTTGAGGATGTTAGAGTGACTGAGCAAGCACTGACTTCCACAGCTGAATAGTTGTTTGGAGATTCCATAGTCTACAGTTTGATATAAATATAGCAAACAGGAACTGGATGAGGCCATTCAACCCTTTGAGCCTGCTCTGCCACTCCAAATCATCATTGCTGATCTGCCAGCTCAATACCCTGTTCCTGCTTTCTCCCACTAATCCCTTTAGACCTAAGAACTATATCCAGCTCCTTCCTGTAAATGTTCAATGTTTTGGACGCAGTGCTTTCTGTGGAAGAGAATTGCATAGGTTCTGGATGAAGTGATGTGTTCACATTTCACTCTTTAATAGCCTACCTCATATCCTTACTCTGTGATCCCTGGTTCTGCACTCCCCAGTCATCCTGTATTTATCCTGTCTCGCCCTGTTAAAATTTCTGAGATTTCTAAATGATATGATTTCTAAACTCCTGTGAATACAGTCATAAGCAATCTAGTCTCTCTTCGTATGTCAACCCTGCAAACCCAGGAAAAGAATTGAACTGAAAAGAGTTTGCCTGATTTCCTTCAACGGTGATATTATTGTTTGGCATCTTACCAACTATCAGAAAGACACTTTAATTCTTTTTACGCTCGCACACAGGGGTGTCAAGTGAGAGTAAGTACAGTGTAACTCAAAACACATGGCAACATACTAGTATGCTGGCACATTCCAGCACACTAGCATCCCCAGGCCAGGGGATGCATTTGGTTTATAACTCTCTTTCTTATGCATTTCCGGAAGGGTAAAACAGGAACATATCTTTGTCTAGAACTGCCTTTCTTTCAACTTGTATCATGCCCACAGTGGGACACAACCCACAGGAGGTTACATTTCAGTTTTTTGAATGGCATCTCTCCCTTTGAAGTGCTGCTCTCTAAAGTTCCCATGTCATCCATTTCAGGTATGACATTCCATAAGACAATAAAAGTTTGGAACAGGAATAGGCTATTTAGCCCCTTGGGTATACCACTCCATTCAATAGGATCATGGCTAATCTGACATTCCTCATGTCCACTTCCTTTTGTTTTCCTCATAACCT
>NC_063336.1:12110261-12177889 GCF_021869965.1 Rhincodon typus | reverse complement strand
AAAAGGTTTCTGAAGAAGGGTCTAGACCCGAAACGTCAGCTTTCCTGCTCCTCTGATGCTGCTTGGCCTGCTGTGTTCATCCAGCTCTACACCTTGTTATCTAAGATTCTCCAGCATCTGCAGTTCCTACTATCTCTGATACAAAAAAAAACAGTTTTGTTTCCCTTTCACCTTACTGATTTTGTTGGTGAGGAAAGGTATAGGATTGAGGGGGAAAAGGTGAAGTCTTGCCCTCCTGCTTAATCTGTTCAGACTGATCATCTGATTTGATGACTTATGTTAGCTCCTGGCAATTATTTTTGGCTGTTTGCTGAAGACAACCCACCAGATCATTGACTTGGCTTGCTCTCGGCAGTTTCAGATCCTTTGGCACCCTGTGTGCAGCCTGCCCAACATTTCAGAGAATACTGTTGCAGCACTGCCATCCTATTAACTGTTATGAACTGTCAGATCCCATGGTATCAGAGTATATCAGTAATAGCTGTCTCATCTCGGAATCAGGAGTTTGTAACTCAAGAGACTTGACCACAGAATCTAGGCTTACACTTCACTGTAGTATCAACAATGAGCTGCCTGTCTCTCCAAAGCCAGTCCACCATCTTCAAGTCTCAAGTCAGGAGTGTGGTGGAATACTCCCCACTTGCCTGGGTGAATGCGGCTCTAACAACACTCAATAAGTTTGACACCATCCAGGACCAAGCAGCCCCCTTGAGAGGCACCACATCCACAACCTTCCACATTCACTTCTTATGCTTAAAGTAAAATACTGCAGATCCTAAAAATCTGAAACTAATGCAGAGAATGCTGGAGAAACTCAGCAGGTCTGGCAGCATCTGGACCTGTGATAATGATAGGGCGGCACGGTGGCTCAGTGGTTCGCACTGCTGCCTCACAGCGCCAGGAACCTGGGTTCAATTCCACCCTCAACTGACTGTCTGTGTGGAGTTTGCACATTATCACTACATCTGGGTGGGTTTCCTCCTGCAGTCCAAAATTTGGCAGGTTAGTTGGATTGGCCATGAGAAATGCAAGCTTATAGGGATGGGTTGGATCCTCTTCAGAGGGTCAGTGTGGACTCGATGGACCGAATGGCCTGCTTCCACACTGTGGGGATTCTGTGATTCTATAAAGCATACTGGACTCAAAACATTTGCTATGTTTCTCAGTCCATAAGATATAGGAACAGAATTAGGCTGATCAGCACCCATCAAGCCTGCGCTCTGCCATTCGATCATGGCTGATATGTTTCTCAACTCCATTTTCCTGCCTTCTCCTCATAACCTTTGATCCCCTTACCTACCAAAACCCTGTCTATCTCTGTCTTGAATACACTCAATGACTTGGCCTCCATAGTCTTCTGCAGCAATGAGTTCCACAGATTCACCCCTCTCTGGCTGAAGAAATTCATCTTCATCTCAGTTCTAAAGGGTCATCCCTTCACTCTGAGGCTGTGCCTTCGAGTCCTAGTCTCTCCTACTAGTGGAAACATCTTCTCCATGTCCACTCAATCCAGGCCTCTCAGGATTCTGTAAGTTTCAGTCAGATCCCCCTTCATCCTTCTAAACTCTATTGAGTACAGACCCAGAATCCTCAACCACTCCTCATATGACAAGCCCTTTATCCCTGGGATCATTTTTGTATATTTCCTTTGGACCACCTCCAACACCAGCAACATCCTTCCTTAGATACAGGACCCAAAACTGCTCATACTATTCCAAATGCAGTCTGACCAGAGCCTTATACAGCCTCAGCAGTGCATTTCTGTTGTTGTGTTCTAGCCCTCTTGAAATGAATGTTAACGTTCCATATGGCTTCCTAACTGCTGACTGAACTTGCATGTTAACCTTGAGAGAATACTGAACTAGGACCCTTAAGTCCTTTGTGCCTCAGCTTTCCAAAGCCTTTCCCAATTTAGAAAATAAGCCACACCTCTATTCTTCCTATCAAAGTGCATAACCTTAAATTTTCCCACATTGTGTTCCATTTGCCACTTCTGTGCCCACTCTCCTGGCCTGTCCAAGTCCTTCCGCAGCCTCCCCACTTCCTCAACAATATCTGTCCCTCCACCTACTTTTGTGTCATCTGCAAACTTAGCAACAATGCCCTCAGTTCCTTCGTCCAGATCGTTAATATACAATGTGAATAAAGTCAGAAGTCATATGACACCAGGTTATAGCCCAACAGGTTTATTTGAAATCATAAACTTTCGGAGCGCTGCTCCTTTGTCAGTTGAAGTAACAGAAGAGTACACAGACACAGAATTTATAGGCAGAGAGATCAAGAGCAGGGAGACCAAAACAATCATGCAACTAGTGTGAGTGGAGTGTCGAATAATAAACTCTCTGCAGGTGATCAAAAGTGTGAAGATGGTGTAAGTATATTGTCAACAGCTGAATAACTAACGAAGGGATGACCTATAATCTGCCTCATTTAATTGGACTGTAGGTCATCCTTCACTTGTTATTTGGCAGTTCAAGGCAGTCCCTTTTATCCTTACTCTCTGTCATCTGCCTGTCATCCAAACTTCTAACCATGCCAGTACCTTGTCAACAACACCATAAGGTTATTTATCTTTTTGCAGCAGCCTCTTGTGCGGCACTTTGTCAAAAGCCTTCTGGAAATTTAAACACATCACGTCCACTGGCTCTCCTTTGTCTAACTTGCTCATTACCTTCTCAAAGAATTCTAACAGATTTATCAGGCATACCCTCCCCTTGTGCTGTGTTGACTCAACTCTATTTTACCATGTACTTCCAAGTATTCTGCAACCTCATCATTAATAATGGACTCGAAAATCTTACCAATGACTGAGGTCAGGCTAATCAGCCTATAATTTCACGTCTTCTGCCTCCCTCTCTTCTTAAACTGGGTGTTACATTTGCCATTTTCCAATATTCTAGGACATTCCTTGATTCCAGTGATTCCTGACAGATCACCACAAATGCCTCCACAATCTCGTCAGCTATCTCCTTCAACACTCTGGAGTGTATTCCATCTGGTCCAGGTTATTTATCCACCTTCAGATGTTTCTGCTTCCTCAGCACCTTCTCGTTAATGATGACCACTGCAATCACCTCTGCCCCTGGCTCTGTCGAAGTTCTGATTTGCTGCTGGAGTCTTACACCATGAAGACTGAACCAAAATACCTATTGAGTTCCTCTGCTATTTCTTCGTTCCCCAAGCAGTCCAATGCTCAGTCTTGCCCCCCTCTTCACTTTTATATGTCAAAAACTCTTGCTATTTCCTTTTATATTACTAGCTAACCTACCATCATATTTTATCTTCTCTCCCTTATTGCTTTTTTCTTTAGCTTTCCTCTGCTGGTTTTTAAAGGTTTCCCAATCCTCTGGCTTCCCATTAAACTTCACAACATTGCATGCTTTTT
The DNA here is from genome assembly GCF_021869965.1 of Rhincodon typus. Taxonomy (NCBI): domain Eukaryota; kingdom Metazoa; phylum Chordata; class Chondrichthyes; order Orectolobiformes; family Rhincodontidae; genus Rhincodon; species Rhincodon typus. The sequence goes on along the minus strand of NC_063336.1, from coordinate 12,174,504 downwards.
CTTTTGCTTTTACATTATCCTTGACTACCCTTGTCAGCCATGGTTGTCTTATCCTCCACTTGATATGTTTCTTCTTCCTTGGGATGAATTTCTGCTGTGCCTCCCGAATTACGCTCATGAGCTCTGGCCATTGCTGCTCTACCGTCTTCTCTGCTAGGTTCCTGTTCCAACCAACTCTGGCCAGCTCCTCCCTCATGTCTTTGTCGTTACCTCTACTCACTTATAACACCAATATATCTGATTCCAGCTTCTCCCTCTCAAACCGCAGAGTGAATACCATCATATTATGGTCACTAGCTCCTTCACTTTAAGTTCCTTAATCAAGTCCACCTCATTACACATCATGGAAACCAGAATTGCCTGTTCCTTAGTGGGCTCTACCACAAGCTGCACCAAAAAAAATCTCATAGACATTCCATGAATTCTGTTTCTTGGGATCTGCTACCAACTTGATTTTCCCAGCCCAGCTGCATATTGAAGTCCTCTGTGATTATGGTAATAGCTCCTTTCTTAAATACCTTTGCTATCTCCTGATTATTTTCTGCCCCACATCGTGACTACTGCCATGAGGAAATACACAACTTCCATCAGGACCTTTTCTCCTTTGCAGTTCCTCAACTCTGCCTTCCGACTCTATATCACTTCCTGCTATTTCATCTCTTTTCTTACTAAAAGGGCAGCCCCGCGCCCCCCTGCCCATTTTCCTGTCTTTTTGATAGGACCCGTATCCTTGCATTATGGACACTGGCCCCTACGGGTTCTCTCACCTTGAACTGCCAAATCAAGTCTGCCTCATTATACATCCCCAAGTCCAGAGTTTAATTCCAAGCCCTGATCCCCTTGCAGCCATGTCTCTGTGATGTCCATAACATCGTACCACCAATTTTAATCTGCGATACAAGCTCATTTATCTTGTTTCATATGTTGCATGCATTTAGACACAATAACGTTGACAGCCGCCCTTCACACAGTTGTCCCCCTGTCTGCTATACCTGAATTTAGAGCCCTGAAACATTTGCAATATCCCTCCACTCACTACAAGCCTCTCACTATCCTGATTGGAAATATTATCACAGCACCTTCACTGTTTCTGGGTTGGAATACTGGAATTTGCTTCCTCACACCATCTTCTTCAGGTTATTTAGAAATGGGCAATAAATTCTGATCCAGCCAGTAACACTCATATCTCATGAAAAAGTGAAATATTAACACACTGGTTTTTGAATGAGATGTAATGACAAAGGCTCCATCTGCCCTTAAATTGGACATTAAAAAAAAAATTCAGGATGCTATTTGAAAGAACGACGCAGAAATTCTCTGTAGTTCCATGAGCAGCTTTGTCCATCAATGTTCATCAAAAATATTGGTGATCTATTCATTCCCACATTGCTCGTTGACAGAGATTGCAGTACATGTGCAAACTGGCTCCAGCATTTCCTACATGAAGTTAGTGACTATCCCATTTCAAAAAAAGTACTTAATTCATCATAAAATGCATTGTGACATTCTTAGGTTGTGAAAGCAGCATTATAAATGGAAAACGTTCTGTTTACTGGAACAGGTAAATCTCATTTGGTCACCATTTCTAGCAGAATTGTAAGGAGGTAAAAATAATATGAGACTATAAACTAGTCAGCAATCCAAAAACAGACTGTAGGACCTTTTACAAGTGTGGAAACTGGAGGAAAGTAGCTAAAATAAACATTGCTCCTTTAGATGCAGAGACAGGGGAAATTATTATGAGGAGACCGCGGTGATGTTGAACAAATATTTTGTGTCTGTCTTCACTGTAGAATACAGAAATTACATAAATAATAAGAGTGATTTAATTAGATAGTTAATGTCAGCAGAGAAAAAGAACCGGAGAAGCTGAAAGCATCAAAGGCCTGATAACATATATCTTGCATTTTAAAACAGAGAGTTGTAGAGACAGAATATGCACCGATTATGGTTTTCCAAAATTCACTTGATACTAGAGCAATTCTAATTGATTGGAAGATAGCAATTGTAACACTGATACTTAACAAAGAAGAGAGAAATAAATCAGGGAAGTATGGGACAGTTAGCCTGACATCAGTAATCGGGAAAATGCTGAAACTGATTATTAAGGATGTCTTTACAATGCACCAGGAATAGCATGGTGTGATCAGACAAGTGCTTTTATGAAAGGGAAGTACCTGTTTAACAAATTTACCAGAGTTTATTGAGGATGTAACAAGTAAGGAAAGTAAACAAGAACTAAGAGAGTAACTAGATTTGAATTTGCAAATGAAATTTGAAAGATACCACACAAAAGGCTAAAACACAACATAAGGGCGTTTGGAGTTGAGGATAATGTATTGGAGGATTTGTTAACAGACCAGAAGCAGATAGTAGGAAAAAATGGGCAATTTCAAGCTGACAGGAGATGACAAGTGAAGTGCTACAAGATTCAGTGCTGGTGTCCCATCTATTTACAATCTATGTTAATAACTTTGAAGAAGAAAGAGAGAGAGAAAGAGAAAGCGAGAGCAATGTCTCTCAGTTTATTGCCAACATAAAGTGATATTGTACAAACTGTGAGGCAGGCACAAAGATGCTGTAAACAGAAATAAGCGAGTTAAGTAAATGGATAAGAGATGGGGATTAATGCAGCATGTGAGAGTTTATTAAATCTAGTCGCAAGAATAGAAAAATAGAATATTTTTTAAAGGCATGAAATTTGTAAATGTCAATGAACCAAGAGACTTGGGTGGACTTATATAATGAATGTTGAAGGTCAGCAAGAAAGTGCAGCAAGCAATTAGGGTGGAAAATGACATGTTGGATGTTTTTGCTAGGGAATTGGAGTAAAACAAAAAAAAAATACACTCCTCTATAATTGTATGATTTTAGGTGGTCGCACCTGGAATACTTCGTGTAATTTTGATCTCCATTTTTAAGGAAGCGCATACTTGCATTGAAGGTTGCAACAGTGAAAGTTCACTGGGTTGGTTCCTGGGATGACAGAGTTGTCCTATGATGAGAAGCTGAGTAAATTGGGTCCACTCTGAGGTTGAGGAGAAATCATAATCTGTTGAAGCACGGGAAGGGGAAATCGTGTCTGACTAATTTATTAGAAATTTTGATGAAGTCTCAACCAGAGTGGATAGAGGGGAACCAGTAGTTGTGTTGTATTTCGACTTCCAAAAGGCATTGGACAAGGTACCACACAAAAGACTAAGTCATAAGATAAGAGCTCACAGTGTTGGATACAGTATATTAGCATGGAGAGAGAATTGGCTAATGGTCAGGAAACAGCCAGTGGGGATAAGGGGGTTCTTTTTCAAGTTGGAAACCTGTAACCAGTGGGCTTCCACAGGGATCAGTGCTGGGACTATAACTATCTCCAATATTTATGACTGACTTGGAGGAAGTGAATATCCTGCAGCCAAATTACAAAAGCAAGTTGTGAGGGAAATACAAACAGTTTACAGAGAGATATTAATAGGTTATGTGAGTAGGCAAAAAGTTGGCAAATGGAGTATTATGTGGGAAAATGTGAAGTTCTCCATTTTGGAAGCAAAATCAAAAGCACAGGGTATTATTTAAATGGAGAGAAGCTGCAACACAAAGGCACTTGGGTGAGCTTGTGCACGAAACACAGAAAGCTAGCACATTGGTGCAGCAGGTAATCAGGAAGGCTAATGGAATGTTGGCCCTTATTTCAAGGGGTTTGGAATATAAGAGTAGGGAAGTCTTATTGCAAACTAGTGAGACCATATCTGGAGTACTGTGAACAGTTTTTGCCCCATTATTTAAGGAAAGATATTATTTCACTGGAGGCAGTTCAGTGAAGGTTCACAAGGATGATCTCAGGTATGGAGGGATTTTTTTTAAGAACAAAGGCTAAACACCTTTGGACTCTTCTGACTGGAATTTAGAAGAATGAGAGACGAATCATTGAAACCTATAGAGATTCTTAAGGGGCTTGACAGGGTAAATGGTGAGAGGATGATTCCCTTCATGAGATAGTCTTGGACCAACTGGCATAGTCTCAGAATAACTGGGTGTCAATTTAAGACTGAGATGAAGAGGAATTTCTTCTCTCAGAGGGTTGTGAGTCTTTGAAACTCCTTGTCACAGAAAGCTGTGGGGGCAGAGTCCTTGTGTATAGGGTTGGATGAGATAGGTAGATAGATTCTTGATCAGTAGGGGAATCAAGGGTTAAGGGGAAACAACAGGAAAGTGGACATGAAGAGAGTCAGATCAGAAGGTCCTACTCCTGTTCCTGTCTCTTAAGGTTTTATAGAGAGGTGATTTCATTGAAAAAATGCATGATTCTGATGGGCTTGACAGGGTCAATAATAAGACATTGTTTCCCCTGGCTGGGGAATCAAGGACAAGGAGACACTGTATCAGAATAGGGAGTCTATTGTTTAGGACCAAATTGAGGAGAAGTTTCTTCACTCAAAGTATTGTGAATATTTAGACTTATCAATCTCAGAGGTTTTGGATTCTCTAACATTGAACATCTTTAAGGTTGAAATAGATGAGTTTCTGGTCTCTAGGGTATTCAAGGGATACAGAAAGCAGGTGGGAAAGCTGTGTTACGACAGAGGATCAGCAAAGATCATGTTGGATAATGAAGCAGGTTGACTGTCTTCTTCTGTCCCTATTTCTTATGTACTCGCTTTCTTTGATGTCTCCAATAGAGAAGCCCTCAGAGAAATGTCCCCTCTTTCTCCCTCTTCAGCAGATCTTTCTGGTTGTAACTGGTCACTTCACCCATAAACGTTTGGAGACACTACTTAATTGACTGAAAAATTGCTGGTAACGTAACATAGAATGCTACAGCACTGCCGTACACAATGGTGCAATTGGAATGGAAGGAGAATCATGCAAGGAAATATATGAAATGAACAAAACAAAATATCGAATTATAATTGAGAATGATTCAAACTACTCCAAATAAAACAGAATGAAGATGCAGTGAAAGGGGAGAAATAGTTTTTATACTGTGTACAAGATTTCATTCTGACCCAACATATATGCAAAGAAGCCCAACAAGGTTAGAACATTAAATGTCCTCATAATTGAAATAAGAAGAGCAAATCCAGTCAGTAAATGGTGATCACATTATCATAGGTTTAAGGTAATGATTGAGAGAGATTTGGAAAGTGCAAACAACAAAGTAATAGAGTGAAAAATAGTTAAATATATTGGAAGGAATATAGAAATTAAGTAAAGAATGTGGGATTAACTGTACTGTGTGCAGTTTTGGTCTCTTTATTTCTGAAAGGGCAAAATTGCATTGGAAGCAGTTCAGAGAAAGTTCACTCGACAGATTCCTGGGATGACGAGACTATCCTGCGAGGAGATATTGCCAGGTTGTATCTGTACCCATTATAGTTTAGAATAATGAGAGGTAACCTCTTTGCAATAGATGAGAAGCTGAGATGCTGAAGGGATTCAGCGAGGCAAATGTTGAAAGGATGATTACCTTGCTTGCGACAGACACGAGAACAAGCAGATACAGTTTAAATTAATGGTTCTCTCAGAAGGTTGTGTACCTGTGGAACTTTCTTCCCTGGAGAGTGACCTAGACAGGATCACTAAATATTTGAAGACAAAGTTAAATAGATTCTTGACTGATGGGGGAATCAAGTTGTATCGTGGATTATCAAGTAAGTAGAGTTAAGTCCACAATCAAATCATCCTTATTGAATAGTGTAATAAGCTGGAGGGGAGGAATAGCCTATTTATGCTCCTAACTCATACATTCAAGAAAAGTAAGTTGGATAAAAAAAGATTGACAAAGCAGTAGAACAGCATTTGACAATATTTAAAGAAAAGATCAATAGAATCTGGGGGTAATTTTTCTACCATGACAAAAGAATCAAAAGTCAAAAATGCAATGACAAAAATGAATTAAAAAATTATGATTTTGTGGAATCAAAAGGAAATGCAAGGTCAAAGTATATAAACAATAAATGAAAGGATACCAAAGTGGAATATGATGATCTTAAGAAGAGGTTAGGAAGGCAAAGATGAATCATGCAGTAAGATATCAAAGAATACATTAAAAAAACAGAAATTGTATCATATTCCACAGATATGCAGGCATTACAAAGAAAAATAAACAAGTTACAGAACCACCAGAGGAAGAGCAGGGCAAACTTACAGATGACACAAAAATGACAGGAATACTGAATAGACACCTTTCTTTGGTGTTTACTGAAGAGGCAATCAAAGATTAACTGTCGACAGCACAAAAGAAAATTGAAATAATTTAAGTGTTAAGACAGAAGGACGTTCTGAGCAAACTGAAGGAGACAGAGATTCCAGGTCCAAATGGATCGCGCACGTAGTTCTCAAAGGAGTGAGAAAGGAGGTAATGACATATGAATATCCAAACATAAAAACATAGGGATTTGTGTGGGAAATAAGAAAGAGTTGCATTCACCTGGCACTTTCCATGGCCACTGGACCTCTCAAAGTGTTTTACAACCAGTGCAGTACCTTTGAAGTGCAGTGACTGCTCTATTATGTGAAACACCACAGCCAATTTTCACAGGCAGGTATTGTGGCAAAGAGCAAAATCATTTGTTTTTTGTGTGATGTTGAATGAAGGATAAATTTGACCAGGATACTAAAGATGACAGCCCTGCTGTTCTTCAAAATGGTACCTTTTTAATTCACCTGAGTATGTTAACCAGGCCTCGATTTAATGTGTCATCCAAAAGACAGAACCTTAGACAGTGCAGCACTCCCTCAGACCTACACGGGAAATACCAGTCTTGAGTTTGTGCTTAAGCACTGGAGTGGGTCATAAACCCAGAACCTTATGATTGAGAGTTAAGAGTGCTGTCAATTGTGTACAACTGGAGAGAACCTTTCCACCTGTTAGTGAATCCAGAAAGGGTGGTTTTGTAGTTCAATAGAAGTAACCATGTCTGTAGACCAGAAGTCCGGTGTTCAAATTCCACTTCAGGATTATTATGATCCCAACTGATGTTAATATCAGACAAGTCAGATCCTAGACTGATATCGGGCTTGATAGATCATATTTTGAATTTTTAAGTTTGGTTTTAGAAAGGTGGTCCTTCGCTGAAATGCAGACATGGATAATGCTGCAATTTGGGCTTAATAATAAAACAGAAATTTATTACACTAAAAAAGAGGATAAAATAGAATTGTTAACTTCTTACGTACAACACAGATTTAAAGATTTCAAAGCTTATGGTAAAATGTAATCCCATTAGTTGCAAGCCCTCATTTACCCTCAGGCCAAAAAGGTTTCCTTTCATTTTCACATCCATAAGGCTTAATTTAACTGTGGCTTCAATGTCCCATCTTCAGAATATGATGGCCTTCATATAAATGAGCTCAGATTTTCTCAGTTTCACAGAAGCCCTTCTGTGTTTTAACTAAACATTTCTGGTTTGGAACTTTTAAACAAATCTGGGGCAGAGGTGACCTGTTCAAGAGGGATGGGTTGCACCTGAACTGGAGGGGGACCAATATCCTGGTGGGCAGATTTGCTAATGCTACAAAGGAGGGTTTAAGCTTAATTGGTAGAGGGTTTGGGATCCTCAACAGCAGGGAGGCAAATGTGAGGCTAGAAAGAGACACAGTAATCAGAAATAGCAAGTTGAAGAGGTAGGTCAGGATGAAACAGGACAGGGTGTGAAGAATGCCCATTGGATTAAGTTGCATCTATTTCAATGCAAGAGGGCTAATAGGTAAGGCCGATGAACCCAGGGTATGAATATGTACGTGGGACTGGGATATCATAGCCATTGCAGAAACATGGCTAAGGGAGGGACAGGGCTGACAGCTTAATGTGCCCGGGTACGGTGCTCTACGCAGGACAGAAGTGGAAGAAAGAGGGGAGGGAGAGTTGTATTTTTGATTAAGGGGAGTATCACAGCAGTATCCAGAAATGAAATAACTGAGGGATCATCAGTGAGGCTTTGTGCATGGAGCTAAGAAATAAGAAGGGGATGGTGACGTTATTGGGGTTGTACTATAGGCCCCCAAATAGTCAACGGGAATTAAGGGAACAAATATTCAGGGAGACTGGGGAGACTTGCAGGAGCAATAGGGTCGTCATAGTAGGGGATTTAATTTTCCTAACATAGACTGGGACTGCCATAGAGTTAAGGGCTTAGATGGGGTGAGATTTGCTAAACGTGTTCGGGAAAGTTTCCTCAAGCATTATACAGAGGATCATACTCGGGAAGGGGCTAAACTCAACCTTCTCTTGGGAAATAGGGCAGGACAGGTGACTGAGGTGACAGTGAGGGAGCACTTTGGCACCAGTGACCATAGTTCTATTAATTTTAAAATTGTTGGAGAAGGAGAAAACTGGTCCACAGGTTCAAGATCTAAATTGGACAAAGGCAAATTTAGATGGAATTAGACAGGAGCTTGCAGGATTTGATTGGAGTAGTTTGTTTGCAGGCAAAGGGACCTTTGACAGTGGCAGGCCTTTAAAAGTGTGACAGCTAGAGTTCAAGGTCTTTATGTTCTTGTGAGGGTGAAGGGCAAGGTTAGCAGGAGTAGGGAACCCTGGATGACAAGAGATATTGAGGCTTTGACCAGAAAAAGGAAAGAGGCATGGCTCATCTACAAGCAGCTGGGATCAAGGGAATCCCTGGAGTATATAGGAGATACAGGAGTTTACTGAAGAAGGAAATCAGGAAGGTGAAAAGGGGGCATGTCTTAGCATTGGCTGAGAAGATTAACGTGAATCCAAAGAGATTCTTTATGTATATTAAAGGAAAAGAATAACTTGAGAGAGAATAAGACCTCTCAAGGACCAAAATAGACATGTATGTGTGGAACTGCAGGAGATGGGTGAGGTCCTCAATGAATGTTTCTCCTCTGTGTTTACCATGGGGAAAGACATGAAGACTTGGGAACTTGGGGAAGTTAGTGGCGATATCATGGGGACAGTCCATATCATAGTAGAGGTGGTATTGAAAGTATTAGAATGTATGAAGGTGGATAAATCTCCTGATCCTGACTAGAAGTATCCAAGAACCCTGCAAGAGACTAGAGAAGAAATTGCAGGGGCCCTGGCTGATATACCTGCATCATCATTAGCCACTGGTGAGGTACCGGAAGACAGGAGGTTAGTGAATATTGTGCCTTTATTCAAAAAGGGCTGCAAAGACAAACCTGGGAATTATAGACCTGGAAGCTCAACATGTGTGGTAGGTAAGTTACTTGAGAAGATTCTGAGGGTTAAGGTATATATGCATTTGGAAAGACAGGGTTTGATTAGAAGTAGTCAGCATGGCTTCGTGTGTGGGAAATCATGCCTCACCAATTTGTTAGAGTTCTTTGATGAAGTGGCCAGGAAGGTGATGAGGGCAGGGCTGTAGGCATGGTCTATATTGATTTCAGTAAGACCTTTGATAAGGTTCCACGTAGTAGGCTGCTCTCGAAGGTTAGATCACATGGAATCCAGGAAGAGCTGGCAAATTGGATACACAGTTGGCTTGATGGTAGGAACCAGAGGGTAATAGTGGAAGGATGCTTGTCAGACTGGAGGCCTGTGACTAGTGGTGTGCCTCAGGGCTCGGTGCTGGGCCCATTGCTGTTTGTTATCTATATCAATGATTTGGATGAGAATGTACAAAGCATGATTAGTAGGTTTGCAGATGACACTAAAATAGGCAGTATCATGGTCAGTGAAGAAGGTTAACAGAAATTGCAGCAGGATCTTGATCAGTTGGGGAAATGGAGTTTAATATAGATAGGTGTGAAGTGTTGCACTTGTGGAAAGTCAATTCCAGATAGGAGTTTCATGATGAATGGTAGGGCCTTAAGGAGTGTAGTTGAACAGAGGGACCTTGGAATGCAGGTGTATGGTTCTCTGAAAATGGAGTCACAGGTAAACAGGGCAGTGAAGAAGGCTTTTGGCACACTGGCCTTCATCAGTCAGGGTATTGAGTACAGAAGTTGAGAAGTTATGTTGCAGTTGTACAGGACATTGGTGAGGCCGCACTTGGAGTTTTGCGTTCAGTTTTGGTCACCTTGCTATAGGAAGGATGTTACTAAACTGGAAAGAGTGCAGAAGAAATTTACAAAGATGTCGCTAGGAATCACGGGACTGAGTTATAGGGAGAGATTGGACAAGCTGGGACATTTTTCTTTAGAGCATAGGAGACTGAGGGGGGATCTTATAGAAGTGTATAAGATAATGAGAGGCATGGATATGGTGAATGCACTCAGTCTTTTTCCCAGGGTTGGGGAATCAAAAACAGTAGGGCATCAGTTTAACGTAAGACGGGAAGGAATACATAGGAAACTGAAGGGAACCCTTTTACACAGAGAGGGTACGCATGCCAGTGGAAGTGGTTGAAATGGGTACATTAACAACATTTAAAAGGTATTTGGACGAATACATGAATAGGAAAGATTTAGAAGGAGATGGGCCAAGTGCAGGGAAATGTGGATGGACAGTTTGGTCGGCATTGACCCATTTGGGCCGAAGGGCCTGTCTCCGTGCTGTAGGACTCTATGACTCGATATCCTCCTTAAACTGAGGTAATGTTGAAAACAACTGATATTAAAATGTATGTAAATCGCACACCTTCCACCACATGGTCATGGAAGATGTATTCATAATGTAGCCAATTGCTTGATTGTTGATCAGTGAATCCTTCCAATGCCCCTGATGGTTGGCAGTAAGAGGGAGATTGTTTCCTGGTCAACTGTATTGCAGAAGCCAACAATAAGCCATGATAGTCATTTACCATGTGCTCCCGTGGACTAAAGGAAAAGAAACTCATGGGTGCCAATACCCTCTTGGGGTATGGCATCTGAAAACAGAGAGAGAGAGAGAGAGAGACACTAGGCCAAATCAATGTAAGATAGTTTCAAAGTGGATCAAACGCCAGACAAAAAATTAGGAAGAGTTTCTGCACACAAGAAGTGATGAAGATGTGAAACTTTGTATCACATATAGTGATTGATGCTTTCGAGAGTTCATGCATTTATGAGGGAGGAGGCAATTGGAAGCTATAAGACTGTGTCAGGGAGAAGAGATAATTAGAGTGGGAGGAGGTTTATACAGAGTGTAAACATTTTCATAGATCAGTTGGGCTGAATGGCATATGCTGTACTTTCTGAGTAATGTAATTCTATGTAATGAAATCTCTTTAATTTACTCACTGATTTCCTCTTCACTGCCCGTGATGAACAATATTTCACATGAGGCTAGTCATTTACATTTTTAATTTTTCTGAGTAAATGAATGGAAGCATAATCAAATTAAACTTTAATGAGATGGCATGTACTGTACATTTAGTGTGACAAGATTGATTTTCTTTCAGAATAAAAAAGCCGTGGGCCACTACTAAATTCCAAAGTGTTTTTTTTTTCTCAGTTGAATGACTATAACAATAAATTATGTGCATTTTCTGTGTGTTTTATCAAAACGAAAAATTCAGAGCAGCAATTGCCAATTGTAAATAGAAATCTATCTGAAAAAGGGAATTGCGAGGAGTCTGAAAACTGCATTGATTTTTATATTTTATAACATTTTATATTGCACATCTAATGCACCTGAAAATGCTGCCACATTTTGTTGAGTTTAAGAGATACTGTTTTAAGATTGGTCCAATTTGGGTTTTATCCTGAACCCAAATACCTGAGGTTGTTCTGTATTATGAAAGGGCTACCAGAGTTAAAGGGCACCAACGTAAGACAGAGATGGGGAGGAATTTCTTCTCCCAAAGGGTTGTGAGTCCTTGGCACAGGGAACTGTTGGGCAGAGGTCTAAATCAGAAGTCTGAGATAGATAGATTCTTGATCAAGAGGGAAATCAAGTGTTACAGGGAAAAGATAGGGAAGTAAACATGAGGAATGTCAGCTCAGCTATGATCCTACTGAGGGGGCTCAAGGGGCCGAACGGCCTACTCCTGTTTCTATTTATGGTCTTCTGGCTTTGTTTTAAATACTTCAGGACTTGATGTTCACTGGAAATCAGAAAATATGTGAATATAATATGTGAAGCCCTAAACCTAACTTGAACTGAGTCCCATTCACCCTTTACGGTTATACATGCAGATGTACATCAACCCCTGGCCTCGGTCCACTATTATCCCTGCACAATCCCAATTCCAGCTTCTAGTCAATATCTAGTTCCCTTGGCCCATTATTGGTGATCAGACCTTCAACTGCAGTGGACTGAACTTTCCATTTCTGATGCTAATAGCTCCCCATGTCGTTTGAAGTTCAGTTTTGTTTCATTGAAGCTCCTGTGATTGGTTTTCTATCGTTTTCTGTTTGAAGGTGCTACATAAATGTACATTGTTGCTGAAGTGGCTTGCGACTGTTGGTGAAGTCAGCAGCTAACGGCAAAGAATTTCTCATTGTGATTAATTATTAGGAAATTAAAATCCAATAGACATTTTCGGTCTTTTTCTCAGAATACAGATGTTACTGGTGAAACCAGCATTTGTTGTGGAAGAGGGAATGTACGAAGGAGAGAGGGGGATCGAAAGGAAGAGAGAATTGGGGATGGGGGCAGATTGGGAAGTAGAGGGAATCATGAGGGGAGATTACAAGGTGGAGGAAATCAAGAGGAGAGGGTAACAGGAGGAAAACAGATGAGGAGGAGGGTGATTAAGAGGTAGAGGGACACCTGGAAGTAGAGGGATTCAGGAGGAGAGGGGCACCTGGAGGTAGCGGCATTCAGGAGGAGACAGGAATCAAAATTACAGGGAATCAGGACGAGAGTGGGGATTGAGAGTGAAAGGGACTCAGGAGAAAAGGGACACCGGGAGGTAGAGGGAATCAGGAAGAGAAGGGCATCTGGATGAAGCTGGATTTGAAGAGAGCGTCAGAAATGAAGAGATATCATGAGGGTGTGGAATCAGGTGGAACAGGCATCAAGAGCAGAAAGGAGACGAGGAGAAGGGGAGGATTGAGAAGAAGAATAATCAGGAGGGAGGAGATATGAAGAGGAAGAAAGATAAAGAGGATTAGGATTGAGGAAGAATTTGGACAGTAAAGAGTGTATCAGGAATGAGAAGGGTTGAATATAAAAGGGATCAGGAATGAGGAGGATCAGGAATCAGACCAGTTTGGAATGAGTATAGTCCAGAATGAGGGAAGTCGGGAATGAGTGGATTGAGAATGAGGTGAGATAGAAAGTGAGATATGAATGGGTCATCCAGAGAGAGGGAAGGGGACTGTGATTGGGACGGGGTCAAACAGATCTGGCTCCAGGCCACCATGGAACTTTGCTGGATGTATGGTAGAAGTGTGCATAGCACTAGTTTGTAGGCCTTCTGCCACCTTCCAGTGAAGTTATAGAATTGGAACCGGAACAGCTTGAAGCAAATCTCCAAGCAACTAACACTTTCCAATATAGCGACACAGTGATAACGTGATGAGGCTTGCTGCAGTCTTTCAAGAGGAAAGTAGGGAGTAGGGTTAACACTAATCTAGAACATTTGGGCTGAATGTGTAGTCTGTGCACACATAAGGTCAAAATGAGTAGGAACAGGAGTAGGCCATTTGACATAATTCAGTCTTGATCATATTTAATGACCCAGCCTTCAGTACTCTTTAGGAAAGTGAATTCCAGAAACACATGACCCTCTGCGATAAGAAATTCCTCCTCAGCACATTGTTAACTGGGAGATGCATTATTCAGAAACCATGCCCCTAGTTTCCTATAAGAGAGAAACATCCTCTCAGCATTTACCCTGTCAAGTCCAATTACTAGACAATTCCACAAATTAATAACAGGACTCAGGGAAATAAGGTTACAATTGTTTATTTCATGTATATGCAGGGAGAGTCAGCCTCAGGAAGTGTAAAACACACTCTGGTGAGATCCATAAACCTCTGATCATAACGGAAAACATTACAACATACACATCACAATTCCCACACTTTGCTCTCCAGGTGTTTTATATTACCGTCATTTTTTTTGACAGCCTGTCATAGGCATTGTCTGTGTTTTATCCAAAACCGATACCATCCTACTGATAATGTGGTTAATAGGCTACTGGCCTTGATTGTTATCATGTCTCAGTTGTTGTCCATTCTTTGTAAGCCTGTGGTTCCCACTTGCTTTGCTAGCATCATTATTGCTGACAATGTGACCAAAGCTTTAACCATTAACTAACTGAACCCCTTCAAGCCCCCTTAGAATCACAGAATCCCCATTCAGCCCATCAATCTACACTGACCCTCCGAAGAGCATCCCAAACAGACCCAGAACCACCCAATCCCCATAACCCAACATTTACCATGGCTAACCCATTTGGCCTGCACATCCCTGAACACTATTGGGCAATTAGCATGGCCAATGAGCGCAACTTTGGACTCTGGAAGGAAACCGGAGCAAACCCATGCAGACACAAGGAGAACGTGCAACCTCCACACGTACAGTTGCCCAAGAGTGGAATCAAGTCCAGGTCCTGGCACTGTGAGGCAGCAGTGTCACGGCGTTATCTACTGGAATATTATATACTTTAGTCTTAGTCTTTACCGTGTAGAGATATCAAGGTGTATAGAAGAGATATATTGCACAAGAATACAGAATAGTAAGGCAATCGATGGGGTTAGCAAAGGGAGAATGCAATGTAGTCTGAATCAGGGATACTATGCACGTATGCAAATGTACAGAGATTGGGATAAATAAGATTGGGGCACTATGAGCACACATTGCCATGTAGAAATATGATGTTGTGGGGATAGCAGAGACCTGGCTCAAGGAATAGCAGGGTTGCACCTTAAATATTCCTGCAAACATGGTGATCAGGAAAGGATAGACAAGGATGAAAAGTGACATATTGATGGCAAATAGCATTGCAGTCCTGGAGAAAGAGGATGTCCCAGAGGAGTCAAGGAGAGAATAGATTTGGCTAGAGCTAAGGAACAAAAACAGGTACAGCTAGATTGCTCAGTGCAACCTAAAGACCTAGTCGGGGAGGCTGCAGAGGAACGAAATTGCGAGGAAAATTGCAGGAAGATGCAACAATTGCAGCATTATAATGGGGGAGCTCAATTATCTGAATATAGACTGGGGTGGTTAGTTGTGTAAAGGGGCAAGAATTCACACAATCTATTTCTACAAAAAGAAATTAGGCACTGCTGGACCTGATTCTGGAGAATGAGGCGGGCTGAGTACTATAATGGCGAGACCATATGGCAGGTAATGACCACCACACTATAAGATTAATGCAACAATTGAAAAGAATAGCAAAAAATCCAGAGTACGAAGCATGAATTGGGGAAATTCCAACTTCACTGGGGACGGTCAGATCTGGATCAAAAAGACTGGAGTCAAAAGTTGTCCAGGAAAATAGCAGTTGAACAATGGGTTACCTTCAAAGAACAGATAGTTTGGGTACAGACAATGTCAAAGGGGAAAAGGTGTGCTTATGACATTTGTCCGATAGAAAATACAATTGAAAACAAGGCTAAATATTCAAAGGGGCAGTGTAAAACACAAAACAAGGCAGCGCAAAGGGAGTACGAAAAGTTCTAAAGTCTTCTAAAAGCATAAAAATATTAAAAGGGTGGTAAAAGGAGGAGTGAGGCAGATCAGAGACCAAAAATGGGAAACTTGGAAGCAGAAGCAATGGTTGTAAGATTAAACAAACATGTAACATCTGGCTCATACTGAGGAGGAATGTGCAGCTCAGGCCATGGTGAGAAAGGAGGAAATTCAGTTGATACAAAGGTTTAAAACCAGATGAGGAAGTAGTATTGAATACTTAAAATTGATCAGGCACCGAGAACCAGATGGGATGTGTCTAAACACACTGATGAACTTGAAAATAGGAATTGCAGAGGTGATGGAAATAACTGAATGATGACAATGTTACAACACAAGAGGAGGCTGTTTGTCCCATCATGCCTGTGCTAGTTCACTCGTTGGCACGTCAGAATTTCCAGATTGTCAGCAAGACAGCTAAAAGTGAGATGAGAATAAAAGTCTTTTACTCAGAGAGTTGCTAAGATTTGGAATGCACTGCCTGGGAGATTGATGGAGGCAGACTTTACAGGAAGGTTTCAAAAGAGAACTGTGCATATATTTGAAAGCAATGAATTCAGAGGCCTACAGAGATGGGGCTGGAGAATGGGCCTAGCCGGGTAGCCCTTTTGAGAGCAGGTATGGATGTGATGGGCCTCCTTCTATAATGTAAAATTCTATGATTCCATGGAGGAACATCTCCCTTAGTGCCATTCTCATGACTGCTCCTCATGACCCTGCACATTGGCTCTTCGCAAATAGCCATCTAATCTCATTTCGAGTATTATGATGGAATTGGCTTCCACTGTGCACTGCGTGTCCCTGTGCAGAATGCTGGTATCCTCCTCAATTCCTACTTATCTTTATAATCTTAATCGGTCAAGATCAATCAGGATTTACACATTTGAAAATAGGGCCTTGGGTGGGGGCGTTGTAGAACAGAGAGACATAGAGGTTCAAGTACATAATTCTTTGAAACTTACATCACATGTCGACAGAGCTTAAGGATCTTATGAAGATTTGTAGCTTGGGTTGTGGATGAGGTTGTTGGCTTGCTTGCCAAGCTGTCTGGTTATCGTACAGGCGTCTCATTGCCATGCTTGGTAGCATCATCAGTGCGGCCTCCAACTGAAGCGATGTTGTTCCACTCTGCTTGGTGTTTATATGATCCGGTCTGTTAAGTTTGGTTGTGTCATTTCCGGTTCTGTCCTGCATGGGTTTGTATATGGGGTCTAATTCCTCATATCAACAAACAAACAAACAGACATGGAATTAGACCCCATATACAAACCCATGCAGGACAGAACTGGAAATGACACTGTGCATTATAACAGACCGGATCATATAAATACCAAGCAGAGTCGAACAACGTTGCTTCATCGAAGTCCGCACTGATGATGTTACCAAGCATGGTAACGAAACATCTGTATGATAACCAGCTAGCTCAGTGAGCAAGCTAACAGTGTCACACAGTGTGGTTAGAAAGGCATTTAACACCCTTACCTTCAGTACTCAGACCTTGAGTTGGGACGTTTTGTTGAGTTTGTACACAATGTTGGTGAGGCCTATTCTGGAGTATGGTGTCCAGTTCTGATCTTCCTGGTATAGGAAGGATGTTATTAAACTGGAAAGTGTTTGCCAGGATATTGCTAGGAATGGAGGGTTTGTGTTATAAGGAGAGGCTGGAACTCTTTTCACTGGAGCGTAAGAGGTTGAGGGGTAACCTCATAGAAGTTTATAAAATCATGAGGGGTATAGATAAGCTGAATAGCAGGTATCTTTTTCCCTTGGGTGGGGGATTTCAAGACTCGGGGGCTAACCTTTAAGGTGAGAGGAGAAAGATTAAAAAAAAGACATGAGGAATTTTTTTTACACAGAGAATGGTTCGTGTGTGGAATGAACTTCCAGAGGGGGTGGTAGATGCGGGTGCAGTTACAACAATTAAAAGACATTTAGTAAGTCCATGAATAGGAAAGATTTGGAGGGATATAGGCCAAGGTGGAACTAGTTTAGTTTGGGAACATGGACTGGTTGGACCGAAGGGTCTGTTTCCATGCTGTGTGACTCTATGAATCAAAACATTGACAATGCTAATGCTGTTCTTGTTGTTTCCTCTTTCATTCAGGATGATTCCTGCTTCGAACAAGGCCTTTGTTGTGAAGAACCTGGTATCTGGCTCTGGCTATGACCTCTGTGTCCTGGCCATATGGGATGACACAGCCACAACACTGACAGCTACCAATGTGGTCGGCTGTATCCAATTTGTGACCGCAGTGGATTACAACCGGTGCAGGTCCTTCCACGGCCACTTTCTGGGCGGTACCATGATCCTGGTGATTGGGGGTATTATTGTGGCCTCGTTGCTGGTCTTCATCGTCACCCTGATGCTCAAGTACAAGTTTTGCAATGGCCAGGACAAGATGGCCGCTGTCAGCGACGAGTGTTCGCAGACAGCGGCGGCAGCGGCCTTCCCCATCCACAACGGGATCCTGCCCCAGTTCCAGCCACCCAAGGCAACGGGCCGGGACGAGCTGCTGGAGTTCAACTGTGGATCCCTCCGCAGCAGCCTCTCCTCGCCTCCATCGTCGTCTTCGTCGTCGTCGGGCTCCAGCCGGGACTGCTACAGCCTCCATAGCGATAGCAGCGCCCTGTCTCGGAAGTGGAGGGCCGCCTCAAGCAGGCACAACATCGACCGCCTCATGGGGGCCTTCGCCTCCCTCGACCTGCGGTGCCAGCGCAAGGAGGAGCAGGAGGCCCGCGAATCCCGGGCGTCCACCCTGGCCCACTACTCAGACAAGGAGCCACTGCTGGGCCGCAGCGAGTCGCGTCTCAACAAGCTGCTGACGCTGCCCATGGAGGGCAAGGCCCGGAGGAGCCATTCCTTCGACATGGGAGACTTCGCCTCTGGCCAGTGCTGCAGCTACCCCAGGAAGATCACCAACATCTGGACTAAGAGGAGCCTGTCCGTCAATGGCGTGCTGGTCCAGTACGATGAGAATGACATCGAGATCACCAAAGGGGTCTACTCCAGCTCGGATTGGGTGATGGAGAGCACCGTTTGAGAAAGGAAGACTTTGGAGGTGGGGGGGGGGGGGGGGGGGGGGGGGGGGGGAGGGGATTGGGCAAGGCAAATCGATTGTGAGAGGAAATGAGTTTGGAGGGGCGGTGTGGAGGTGCACGGTGAGAAACTGGGAGTGGCGGTGGTGGTGAGGGATTGGTTAAAATTAAGAGGGATTTGGGTCAGCATTCTAAAGGGAAGGATATCAGAGTCTGCCCAACAACACTTGTCTGTGCAAGACACTGGGTAGCATTCAGGAGGAGGCAGAGTTGGGAGATTTGTCCTTTTCCTTCCCCCACCCCCACCCCGACCCATCTCTGATTCCCATGTTTTGAGCGCTTTTTCGAGAAATGACTGGAATGCAGAATGGCCGTCTTGGCCTCAGAAACGACGAAACATAACCTTTGCCCCGTGGGTCCTTCATAATGCAGGCCAAGGTGAACCGGGGCTCTGAACGTGGCCCAAAATTGCCGATGGACCAGCCAAGTGCATCGTGCCCAGTGTCGCAGTTAGCTGCAGCTCCCAGCCTGATCCATGACAAAAAGGGAGGAAGGAGGTCTCAACGTTAGCGCTATTAATGATGCCTCAGCGCTCAAACCAAAACAGAGGGTCAGCATTCCTAAACCCCCTCCTTACCCAAGTTCCCTGTCACGTCACTCACTTCCTTTGCTCTTTCTGGGATAAGGGCTCCACTGGATGCTGGGTGGCCCATCGGTCCCTCCTTCATGAAGTCATTTAATGTTTCACTCCCACCCAGTGAGCAGGCTATTGGAAGGTCAGAGGGCATATCACAGCCAAGCAGCAAATGGTACTGCCTGTTTCTGCTCCAGAGTCCCAACACATAAAAAGAAGGATGCTGTGATTAGTTTGCATGAGATGCCAGGGAGGCTACATGTGAGGCTGGATAGAGGTCCCATCCAAGGCAAGCTGGGTCAACACCAGAAATGCAGAATTTTTATTTGCAAGACATCCTAAACGAGGGGATAAGTTACCTAGAATTTACAGGACAGAAACAGGCCATTCAGCCCTTTTGGTCTTTTCTCATATTTATGTTCCATGCAAGCCCCCTTCCCACCCCTGTTTGTTGAACCCTGTATACGTCTGTATCATTCTATCTTTGTCCCTCACATCCTAATCCAGTTTCCCTTTAAGTGCATCAATGCTATTTGCCTTAACTACCATGGTAATGGGTTCCATATTCTCACCAGTCTTTCCTGTACTCACTATTGGATTTATGACCGACTGGTAGATTTATAACCGCTAGTATCGGAGTACACCGCTAGTGAAAACAATTTCTCTCTTTTGAAATTGGCAAATTCCCTTCACAGTTTTAGATCATCTATTCGGCCGGCCCCAAATCTTTTCCAGAAAATAGGAAAATGAATTATCGCTGACTGGAACCTGGAACAAAGGGGAGAAATTAAAGAAATTCTTCCACACAGGTCAACAAACGATAGAATGTTTAGCTGTGAGTAGCAATGGAGGAAGAAGCTTAAAATTACAAAAGGAAGTTGAATAAATATTTTAAAGAGAAGGATAGATAAAAGTCTGCTCAGTTGCACTTGCCTGTGAACCCACTGGGTAGCGTTCAGAAGCTGGCAGGCTTGGTGTAATTCCCTTCCCCCAACTCTGGAAGCTTCCAGTCTTTTATGACAGAGATAATAGGAACTGCCGATGCTGGAGAATCTGAGAAAATAAGGTGTAGAGCTGGATGAACACAGCATGCCAAGCAGCATCAGAGGAGCAGGAAAGCTGACGTTTCGGGCCGAGATCCTTCTTAGGGTCCAGACCCGAAACATCAGCTTTCCTGCTCCTCTAATGCTGCGTGGCCTGCTGTGTTCCTCCAGCTCTACACCTTGTTATCTCAGTCTTTTATGATGTTGTGTGCCACACTGCCTTATCAGTAAAGCCTTTCATTCTTTCCAGAAGTTATTTCAGTCACTCCTTAGAATCCAATGTTGTCCGAGAGAGAGAGAGTGAGAGAGAGAGAGAGTGCGAAGGGGCTGGACAGTGTGAACAGAGGTAGCTACTTGGCCGTTGGGCTTCGTCCCTCATTCGTGGCTTATCTGCACCTCAATCCCTTACATCAACTTTGCTCCATGATCCTTGACAGTCTTGCCTGATCGCAATCTATATCAGTCTCGAAAGCTTCAGAGGCTAGTTTTAAAATTTTATTGGCAGTTGACCTGAAGTGTTTTCAGTCAATGAAAGGATCTTGGAGATGGATTGGTTTCCTCTGGTGATGTTTCACAACATGTAGGTATAACTTATTGGTAGAGCGAAGCCATTCAAGGGGCGATGTGAGTTAGTACCCACTCGCGGAAAGGGTTGGGAAAATCCAGAATGGGATCCAGAGTGTGTGGACTGAGCGTGTTGATTGCTTGCTCGTCACTATTTGTAATTCCCAGTTTAGCAGAGGAGAATTTTGCGAGAGACTTTCTGCAGGGGTGCGGGGGTGATTTGGCACTGTGGGTTCTTTAGGCCGTTGTCCAAGGCAGACTTGCAGAGCACCTTCGGGGTACCCAATCCCTTTCATTCCATCTGCCCTTTCAGATCACCTCCATCCTGTTCACGTGCTCCCAGTGGAGTCTCTCCTTTGACAATGTTGAGCCACTGGGCATTTTTGGCAATGTTTGTTTTCCTTAACGTAGTTTACGATGCTGGATTTGAAATCCAGCGGTTCGACTGATAGACAAGAAACATTCATTGATATCCCATCATGGAAACTTACAAATTTGAATTCAGTAAACCAATTAAATTTGAAATGTAAAGCTAGGAACAGAGATAATCATAGGGTCCCTACGGTGTGGAAGCAGGTCATTCAGCCCATCGAGTCTACACCAACCCTCCAAAGAGCATCCCATCCAAACCCAATAACCCTGTGTTTGCCATGGCTGACTCACCTAGCCTGTACACCCCTGTACAATTTAGCATGGCCAATCCAGCACATCTTTGGACTGTGGGTGGAAACCCATGCAGGCACGGGGAGAACGTGCAAACTCCACACAGACAGACAGTCACCCGAGGCTGGAATCAAACCAGGTCCCTGGTGCTGTAAGGCAGCAGTGCTAACCACTGAGCCAATGTGCCACCACAAATGAGCCAGATTGAGAATTGGTTTACTAATTCATGAGACATTGGTTTACAGCTGTCTTTCGGGGGGAAACTGACCACCTTTAACCAAAATGACCTATATATGGCCAGAAACGCCATTGCAAAGTGGGTGACTCCAAACTTTTCTCTGAAATAGCCTAGCAAAACGCTCAGTAGTGTCAAGTTGTAACAGAAAAGTAAATTATCACATGTGTTGTGGCAGTTCAAGAAAGCAGCTCACTGCCCATTCAAGATATGCAATAAATGCTGGTCTTACTTGTGATGCCATTGTCCTATGAATTAATAAATTCACTTCAATCCCCACACACACTCTCAACACAATTTCTTTCTCTTCCTCCTTTGTAGCCATTCATTAACACTTTTCCACCGTCTCTGGTCCCAGTGACTCTGTAAATTAATCCATGGTCTGACATGCATCAAACAGTTATGGTTGGCTCCTCATATAAAGTCCACACTTGTATATTTCCTACGCAGACAGACCTGTAAGTAGAAATTCTGGCTTGTTTCTGCCCACCTCCTTAACATGCAGGCACTGAGGCTACATATTAATCCTTTGATCAATCCAACTAATGTCAATGAACCCAGCCCAGAAGATACAGCAAACCCAGGATGTATCTGTGGCCTCACCAACACACTGGAATGAAAGTGGTGCAATAAAGCAGAGAGACATGAAGGAAGACTTAAGTGAAATTAACGTTTTCCAATCATGCAATGCTACCTGACTAAATTGATCAGAGAACAGCAAGGAGTGAACTGTAAAACAAATTAATCCTGCCTTTCAGCCATTGTCGTCAAACAATGGCCTTGATCAAGGCCTGCAAAGGGCTGCACACTTGTACAAAGCAAAATACACTCACACAGAGCCACTAACAAAAACTTCACCTCAGAAAAGTGACCTGTCGCTTGTTGCTCAACCTGGGCCATCAGTTCGTATTAGAGTTTGCGATGCTGAGTGTTTATTGCTTGAAAAGAATTGAATGTTCAGCCATTTGAATTCTGTCCCATCTCCATCCCCTGCTCCCAATATTTTACAGGGATAATTATATCTTCATCCTTGGAGGTTTCTCCTTATGGAAGGGCAAACAGTGGCTCTGGGGAGTTATTGTACAGAATTTGGTCCTGTTTTAACGAGTAACTCATCTCTCAAGTATTTACCTGAAAGATTTTTTTTTGCATAGCCTCTTGGTTCGAACCTATGGAATGCCATGTCAATAAAACACCTATAGGAGTTCCAGGGAAATGATCAAAATGGAGGAACCTGCTGTCTGAGTGTCTATTGATTTGGTTTCAGGTCACATCAGGATGCAAGAAGATAAAATAGCAAAGGAAGAAAAATATAAGGGGAATCATGGAGGAGTGGGGAGGGTGGATACATGCCCAAGAATCACTTGATTGTAGACGAGTGGCTCTGTAATGGGTTTGGCAAGATGCCTACAAGTCAACGATCTCAAGCCTCTTCCACTGCTGTGCATTAGTTTACACAGAAGCTTCTTCGTTCAGGAGACACTTCCTTCACAGGGCATAAAGGAACTGCTTGCAAGCTGGTTCAATCCAAGGCCATGCAGTCGCCAGTTGAAACAACCTTTCTCTTTGCTCCAGGTGGGGGAAGAGGGAGGAAATGGAGGGACAATTGCCTGGCCGTGAGGGAAACAAGTATAAATATCTCTGAAAATGTTGTTGAATAATCATTGTACCCTGATGTACATATATTATATATATATATATATATATACACACACACACACATATATATACATATACATATTTATTTATTTATTTATTTATTTCACTCCCCCTCCAACCCCAGACTGAAAGGCAGAATTGCCCTGCACCATGGCCAGTGACTGTCTGTACGTCAAACTCCCTTTCACGGGTCATCCTTATTGCTGCTCCACAATGTCAATGTTCTTTGGTCAAACCCCTGTGCGATTGCTGCTTATACCATGGACACAGTTCCTTATCAGGGTTTGGGGGGGAGGAATCACACCTCACAGAGACATTCTTTATTCTCTGACCGTCTGATGGTTTCACTGGAAAGTTGTGCATTCATTTATTTTATACCAGGAGAGGAAAAATATTGTATCGCGAGACTTTGTCGTAATGTAGTTTGTTTGTTTTATAATAAAATAATTGGGGAGAAAAATCTATGAGCATTAAAGCTGCTGTGAGCGACGAGCCTGTTACTCCGTCTTTTTTGTTGTCTTAGTTATCCAATATGAATTGAAATTGACCTTGCGCCATTTCTGCCTTCACTATAGAGGATGCAAAAACCGTTCCAGTAATAACTGCAAATCCACAAGGTGCAGAGTAGAGAAGAACAGAGCAAAATTATAATCAGAAGATAGAAGCAGAATTAGGCCACTCAGCCCATCAAGTCTGTGCTGCCTCTTAATGAGATCACAAGGTTCCCCATGGTAGGCTATTGCAGAAAATACGGAGGCATGGGATTGAGGGTGATTTAGCGGTTTGGATCAGAAATTGGCTCGCTGTAAGAAGACAGAGGGTGGTGGTTGATGGGAAATGTTCATCCTGGAGTTCAGTTACTAGTGGTGTACCGCAAGGATCTGTTTTGGGGCCACTGCTGTTTGTCATTTTTATAAATGACCTGGATGAGGGCGTAGAAGGATGGGTTAGTAAATTTGCGGATGACACCAAAGTTGGTGGAGTTGTGGATAGTGCGGAAGGATGTTGCAGGTTACAGAGGGACATAGGTAAGCTGCAGAGCTGGGCTGAGAGGTGGCAAATGGAGTTTAATGTGGAAAAGTGTGAGGTGATTCACTTTGGAAGGAGTAACAGGAATACAGAGTACTGGGCTAATGGTAAGATTCTTGGTAGTGTGGATGAGCAGAAAGATCTCGGTGTCCATGTGCATAGATCACTGAAAGTTGCCACCCAGGTTGATAGCGTTGTTAAGAAGGCGTACAGTATGTTAGGTTTTATTGGTAGAGGGATTGAGTTTCGGAGCCATGAGGTCATGTTGCAGCTGTACAAAACTCTGGTGCGGCCGCACTTGGAGTATTGCGTACAGTTCTGGTCACCGCATTATAGGAAGGATGTGGAAGCATTGGAAAGGGTGCAGAGGAGATTTACCAGGATGTTGCCTGGTATGGAGGGAAGGTCTTATGAGGAAAGGCTGAGGGTCTTGAGGCTGTTTTCGTTAGAGAGAAGAAGGTTAAGAGGTGACTTGATAGAGACATACAAGATGATCAGAGGATTAGATAGGGTGGACAGTGGGAGCCTTTTTCCTCGGATGGTGCTGGCTAGCACGAGGGGACATAGCTTTAAATTGAGGGGTGATAGATATAGGACAGATGTCAGAGGTAGGTTCTTTAGTCAGAGAGTAGTAAGGGCGTGGAATGCCCTGCCTGCAAAAATAGTAGACTCGCCCACTTTAAGGGCATTTAAATTGTCATTGGATAAACATATGGATGATAATGGAATAGTTTAGGTTAGATGGGCTTCAGATTGGTTTCACAGGTCGGCGCAACATCGGGGGCCGAAGGGCCTGTACTGCACTGTAATGTTCTATGTTCTATGTTCACATCTAATTTGATAATCCTCAATTCCACTTTCTTGCCTTTACCCCGTAAGCCTTGATTTCTTCACAAATTAAGAATCAGTCTTTACAGCCTTGAAAATACTTAATGACCCAGCCTCAGTAGCCCTCTGCAGTAAAGAATTCCACAGATTCATGACTCTCTGAGCAAAGAAATTCCTTCATGTCTCTTATTCTGAGATTATGCCTTTCGGCCCGAAACTCACCCACAAGGGGGAAACAAACTTTCACAATCTATCCTGTTAAATACTCTTAAGAAGCTTGTATGTTTCAATAGGTTACCTCTCCTTCTATATTCCCATAAGTGCAGGCCCTATATACTCAAAAAAAATCTCTCATTAGCTGGTATCAGCCTAGTGAACCTTCTGTGGACTGCTTCCAGTGCCACTATATCTTTCTTTGGATATGGGACTCAGAACTGTTCCTGGTATTCCAGCTGTGGTCTGACTAGTGCCTTGCTTTTAATCTCCATTCCATTTGAAATAAAGGCTAGCATTCCATTTGCTTTCCACATAACCCACTCAAATTAGATGCTGGGTTTTTTTGTGATCCATGGTTGAGGATTCCCAAATCCCTCTGTTCTGGAGTTTTCTGCTGTCTTTCTTCATTTAAATAATATTCAGCTCTTCTATTCTTCTTGTCAAAGTACATAACCTCACATTTTCCCACATTATATTCTATCTGCCAGTTAATTGCCCACTCACTCAAACATGAGGAAGAGGTACAAAGCAATTTGTTGGAGCTGAATGCTGATTAGTCTTTGGGTCCAGCTTGATTCTATCCGAGAATTTTAAGAAAGGTCGCCAATGAGGTAATAGATGCATTGCTATTAATTTCACAAATCCCCACATTTCAGTATATGTTCCACTGCACTGGAAAGTTGCAAATACAGCACTGCTATTCAAAAAGGAATCAGGTAATTATGAACATAGGCAAAACACTCAGATGGTGGAAATCCGAAACAAACACAAACATTTCCCCACCATTCTCTGTGTTTGTAACAGGAAAGCATAGGCCAGTTAGTTTGCTGTCTGTCATAGGGTCTGTGCTAGCTGTGCACTCAGAAAAGCTCAAGGTACTTGGAAAGACCTAAACTTGAACTTTATCAAAGGGAAGTCATGCTTAATAAATTTATCAAAATTCTTTGAATGACCAGCATCCACTATGGATAAAGGGGAACCTGTAGATTTCTTTTTCACGGGATGAGGGCGTCACTGGCTAGGCCAGCATTTATTTCCCATCCCTACTTGCCCAGAGGGTAGTTAAGAGTCAACCACATTGTCGTGGGTCTGGAGTCATATGTAGGCCAGACCAGGTAAGGATGGCAGTTTCCTTCCCTAAAGGACATTAGTGATTTTCTTTTTTCTTCAACAATCGGCAATATATTCATGGTCATTATTAGAGTCTTAATTCCAGATATTTACTGAATTCAAATTCCACCATCTGCCGTGGTGGGATTCAAACCCAAGTCCCCAAGACATTACCTGGGTCCCTGGATTAATAGTCCAGTGATAATACCACTTGGGCATTGTCTCCCCAATGTATAAAATACTGTGGCTGCAGGAAATCAGAAATAAACACAGAGAATGCTGGAGAAAACTAACAGGTCTGGCAGCATCTGGGATGAAAAATGTTTTGCGTCAGATATGACTCCTTCAGAGAGAAACAGCACATTAACTCTGTTCCTCTGTCTCCACAGATGCTGCCAGACCCGTTGGGTTTCTCCAACCCTCTCTGTGTTTATTTGAGTCTATAGATGTATTGAGGATTTCTAGAAGGCATTTGATAAGGTGCCACAAGGGAAGGCAATGGCCCAGTGGTATTAGTGCTGGACTGTTAATCCAATAACCCAGGTAAAGTTCTGGGGATCCAAATTCCACTATGTTTATTGATGGAATTTGAATTCAATAAAAATCAGGTATTAAGAACTAATGCCGATCACAAAACCATTGTGGGTTGTTTGGGGGGGGGAAACCCATCTGGTTCACTAATATTCTTTCGGGATGGAATCTGCTTGTCCTTACGTGGTCTGGTCTACATGTGGCTCCAGATCCACAACAATGTGGTTGACTCCTAACTGCCTTCTAGGCAATAAATTCTGGCTTCACCAGTGAGACCTACATTCTGTGAATGAATGAAAAGAAAGCACTAAAATGTGGAAAATAAAAGCCTTTGGTGTAGGGGCAAACAAACTAGCATGAATAGAAGATTGGCTGGCTGACAGAAAACAGAGAGTATGCATAAATATCTGATTGGTAGGATGAGATAAGTCTCACCAAGGCATCAACTTTGCACAATTTACATCAATGATTTAGATGAGAGGAGCAAAGGCAGGTTCAGTAAATTCAAAAGAGTAAGAACGTACATTTTAAGGAAGATATAAGGAGATTGCAAATGGATGGAGATTGGTTGACCAAGTGGGAAAAATCTAGCAGATGGTCTACCGTATGGGAAATGTGAATTTGTTCACTTTAGCAGGAAGAATGTTAAAAAAAAAACAGAATATTAGTTGCATGGAGAACAACTGCAGAATTCCAATTACAGCTTTAGGTGTTTGGCCATGGGTCACAAGAAGTTAGTACAACATATAATCAGGAAGGGTAATAAGATGTTATCCTTCATTACAAGTGGAATTGAACATAAAAGTAAAAACGTTATGCTTCGGTTACACAGGGAATTTGTGAGAGCATTCTCGAATACTGTGTGCAATTTTGGTCTCCTTACTAAAGCAAAGATGTATTTGCATGGCTGGACATTCAGAAGAGGTAGCTGGAGTGAATGGGTTGTCTTACAAGAATGGGTTGGACAGGCTGAGCTTGTTTTCATTGCATTTTGGAAGAGTGAGGGGTGACTTGACTGAAGTATATAAGATCCTGAATGATCTTGACAAAGTGGATGTGGAAAGATTGCTTTCTTGTGAGGGTCAGTCCATAACCAGGAGGCACTATTTTAAATTTAAGGTCAGGATCACCCCTTTTAGGAGACAGATCAGGAGAATATGTTTGCCTCTCAGAATGTTGCATGACTTTGGAAATCTCTGCATCAGAAGACAGTGCAGTTGTGATCATCGAAAATTTTTAAGCAGAGATGGATAGATTCTCACAAGGCAGGAGAGTCAAATTTTATCAACGGTCGATGGGAATGTGGAATCCAAAATGCAGACTGATCAGCCAAGATCTTGTTAAATGAGGACAAAGAAGGAAATGAAGGGCCAAATGTCCTACTTCTTCTCCTATTTCACATTGTAACCATGAAAAGACACCATCAGTTTCTGGCCCATTTTCCTTCTCAAAGACTACAGAAGTCAATATTCAGAAAGTGTCTTCACCATAATAAAACGTTGTTCGTCACTTCACAGGAGTGTAATAAAACCGAGTATGACACTAAGTCATATCAGGAGATAGAATCATACAATCTCTGCAGCATGAAAGCAGGCTATGCAGCCCATCGAGTCTACACTAACCCTCTGAAGTTCATCCCACCCAGACCCACCCTCCTACCCTATCCCTGTAACCCTGCATTTCCCATGCTTAGTCCACCTAGCTTGCACATCCCTAGACATTATAGGCACTGCTCGCCAAAACTAAACTTTTCACTGTACTTAGTTACATGTGACGACAACAAGTCAAATAAAACAGCATGGCCAATCCACCTAACCTCCAGATTTTTGGACTGTAGGAGGAAGCCGGAGCAAACCCGCACAGACACAGGGAGAGTATGCAAACACCAAACAGACTGCCACCCAAGGTTGGAATCAAACCCCAGTCCCTGCCCCTGTGAGGCACCAGGGCTAACCACTGAGCCACCATGCCATCGGATACTAAGTCAGATTTGGTTAAAGAAGGCTTTAGGGGTGTCTTGAAGTAAAGTGAGGTATAGAGATAGGGAGATATAGGGAGGGAATTCCAGAGCTTTAGACTGGGGTAACTGAAGACATAGCCGCCAACGGTTGAACAACTCATCCCAAAGTCACCCTAGAGTCCAATATTACAGGAGCCCAGATATTTGACTCCAATTGGCAATTACAAGCTTCTTTTGACGAATCCTCTTGAATTCTCCGACCAGACATTGCAAATGCAGAGCAGTAGACAGCCCTTCTGCAATCTGATCTTACTAAAGCTCCTTGCTTTCTTCATCAGTGTTTCGGGGTTTGCTGTGTGCTCCATTAGCTTATGTACATAATTGTTCAAAATCATCAAATGCGCATAAACAGATCGAACCTTTCTGGGAGTTTTGCTGGCTTTCCCACCCTAATTCCTGTAGGAATTCTGAAAGATCCTAGGGAGAATGGTGGATAACTTTTTTTTCTCCTGGGCTGCACACATCAAGTGTTACCGTGGAGACAGAATAAGCTTGAGACACCAGAAATACAGAAACAAAGAAAATAGGTGTAGGAGTAGACAATTCAGCAATTTGAGCCTGCACTACCATTCAATATGGTTATGGCTGATTATGTAATTTCAGTATCCCATTTCCTGCTTTCTCTCCATACCCCTCAATCCCTTTAGCTGTGAGGACCATGCCCAGCTCCAACTAGAATATATCCAGCAAACTGGTCCCAACAGCTTTCTGTAGTAGAAAATTCCACATGTTTGCAACTCTCTGAGTGAAGAATTTATTCCTTATCTCAGCCCTGAATGCCTTACCCCTTATTCTTAGACTTTGACTCCTAGTTCTGGACTTCCCCAAACATCAGGAACATTCTTCCTGCATCTAGTTGGTCCAGTCCCATCAGGATTTTATATGTTTCCATGACATCTCCCCTCATTCTTTTAAATTCCAGTGAGCACAAGCTCATTTGATCCAGTCTTCCCTCATATATCAGTCCTGCCATCCCAGGAATCAGTCCAGTGAAACTTCACTAGACTCCCTCAATAGCAAGAATGCCCTTCCTCAGACTTGAAGAATTTCACTGGGTTTCAATAGAACCTGGGAAAGTTTGTAAACACATGTATTTATGAGGTGGGTTGCCATGAAAATTACCAACTGAACTGTGCGAAGAGCTCAACAAAGACGGGATTCTCTCCCTCTTTATTTACAGACGGAGGAGGGCAGTTAACTCAGGTGATGGAGAGTAACACTGGTTCAATTCCTGTACCAGCTGAGGTTACCACAAAGATCCTGCCTTCTCAATAACATGCTAAACTCAACACCAATCACCTCCCTCTAATGAGCTGTTTACCAGACTGCGCTTCCGTCCAGTGACATTGGGAAGATGAGCCTGGAGCCCTTGGTAAATCCCTATCTCCATGCTATTACACTGAAATTAGGGCAAATCAAATTAAATCTCATAATATGTGCTGCATGGTGCAATTACATAGTGTAGCTGAGCATTGGCTCCTAAAGATGTCCAGTGCAATTATTTAATTAAATCTATTTTGCAGAGAGTAACATTGCCTTTAAACTGTGTGGCTATACAGCCACTCCATGCATGTCGATGCATAGACTTCCAGTTCCAGAAGTTGCTGCAATGCATAGACCTCAGAGATCTGTCCCCCAAGAGGGAATATTGGCAGAGCGTGGGACGAGTTTAAACAGAATCCTAATTGGCTTGAAACATGTATTAACAGCACTCCAATTCAGCAAGCACACAATTGCCAGCCATAGCTGTCACCTCGAGTCTGAAGGTTGTGAGTTCAATCCTACTCCTGTATTTGACAGCCATTCACTGCCTGGTAATCCAGTACTGTGCAAGTGCTATCATTGCCTTTACAAAGTCCAAGTCAGGAGTGTGATGGAATACTCCCCACTTGCCTGGGGGAGTGCAGCCCCAACAACACTCAAGAAGTTTGACACTACACGTTTGGTACCACATACACACGCATCCACTCCCTCCACTGCCAACGCTCAGTAGCTGCAGTGTGTACCATCTACAAGATGCACTGCAGAAATGCACCAAAGATCCTCAGAGAGTATCAACCAAACCCACGACCACTTCCATCTCGAAGGACAAGGGCATCAGACACATGGGAACACTACCACCTGCAAGTTCCCCTCCAAGACACTCACCATCCTGACTTGGAAATACAGCTTACTTTTTATTAACCGTCTATGGAAACAAGAGTGCGCCAGTTGATCAACTATTCTGGATAATCAAGAGGCACGTATAATCGCAGTAAACCCTGACCAAGCAGAACTTCGAGACATCAACATCCCTTAAAAAAAATCGATATAAAGCATCAACGCACCTCCTAAAATCAAAGTATAAATACAAAATAAATAACGCAGGGATTATACACATTGCTATTATACTTTATTTATGTCATAAATACTCGGACATCATGATAGATTGTCAAGAGTCACACGACACCAGGTTATAATCCAACAAGTTTATTTGAAATCACAAGCTTTCAAAGTGCTGCTCCTTCATCCACTTCACCCAACGAAAGAACAATGCTCCAAAAGCTTGTGTGATTTCAAATAAACGTGCTGGACTATAACCTGGTGTCTTGTGATTTCTGACCTTGCCCACCCCAGTCCAACACCGACACCTCCACATCGTGATAGATTATGATATTTGAGGTATATCATTTTTTTTTGAAGGTTTATCGAGAATGCTGATTGATTATGACCCCGGTTAAAACAAAGTTTGCTGTTTGTTGCCTTTTCTTCAGTGTCGCTGGGTCAAAATCCTGGAATTCCTTTGCGAATGGCATTGTGGGTCTACTTACATCATGTAGACTGCAGCGGTTCAAGAAGGCAGTTCACCACCACCTTCTGAAGGGCAACTAGGGATGGGCAATGAATACTAGGCTTGGCAGTGGCACGCATATCCCATGAGTAAATGAAAAAAAAATCAGAAAGACCTGAACCTAAAACCCCAGTAACTCTCCCAATGGAACTCATAAGTTTTCATGCCTTTATTCTGAAAAATAAAAGGTGAAGGAGTTCTCTCCAGTGTGCTGGCAAATATTTATATTTATTCAAAATCACAAAGACAAGTGATTTGATGAGTATCACATTGCTGTCTGTGGGGGCTTTGTGTGCAGATTTGTTGCTGTTTCTTACAACACATGACCGCACTTTAAAAATCCCATTAATTGGCTGTAAAGCACTTTGGTGGGTCCCAGGCTTGTGAAAGGTGTTACGTAAATGCAAGTTTTATATCAATTTAAGAAACAATATGTGGGAGAGAGTGTAAGCTTATATCGGGATGCTAAGGTGTACGCAGAAAAAAAATTTCCATATATATATCATAGGACAAATAAAGGTGTGCTTGAAATCACAAGGATTGTAGAAAGTAACATCCAGGAAAATAAATGGCAGGGTTTTGGCCATTTGGTCCAAGCCAAGAATCTACAAAGATCTCTCACAAGTTGGTATGGCAACTGCTCTGTCCAAGCCAATAAGAAACAACAAAGAGTTGTGAACACAGCCCAGACCATCAGGCAACCCAACCTTCCATCCATTGACTCTGTCTATACTTCTTGCTTCCTCAGGAAGGCAGCCTACATAATCAAAGACCCCTCCCATCCTGGTTATAATCTCTTCCAACCTCTTCTGTCAGGCAGAAGATACAAAAGCTTGAACACATGTCCCAACAGATTCAAGAACAGCTTTTTCCCTGCTGTTATTAGATTTCTGAATGGACCTTTCAAATCTTAAATTTAATGTTGATCTTGCTCTTTGTGCACCTTCTTTACAACTATAACATTGTATTCCTCACTCTGTTCTGTTATCCTAATGCACTTTGTATGGTATGATCTGCCTGTACTGCATGAGAAACACAAAACTTTTCACTGTACCTCAGCACATGTGACAATAATAAATCAAAGCAAATCAAAAATCAAAGTGGTGGGCAGCGAAAGAAGGGTGGACTTAGGCAGAGCTGAATGATAGATATGGCAGACAAGTTACAGAGCATGACATAAAACAGGTGAGTGTGGTTTACTATGAGAGGAGCTACAAGCAGCAGCGGCAGAATTATTTACACTTTAATAATGATGTGCGCTGTTATTTTGACGGCAAAATAGACTTGTGAGCAATGTTAGAGCTTGTTAAATAAAATTGGAAATAGCCACATGGTTATGAAGTTGGCTCAGTAACAGGAAACAGAAGGTAATAAATAACATTGTTTCTGAACTGAAGGATGGTTTATAGTGGAGTTTCCCAGGACTGGTGTTAGGACCACTGCTCTTTCTGATATATATTATTCAGACCTTGGTGTACATTGTTTCAAAATTTGCAAATAATACAAAACTTAGGGCCTTAGTGAACTATGAGTATAGGATAAAATGTCAAAATAACATCAAGAGCAGTAAGTCTGAAGTCTGTAAGAACAAAGCAGAGCGAGGAATACAATGTTAAGTGTAATTAAGTGCAAGTTAGAATTCAGCAAAAGAAGACAAAAAGCATTTGAGCAAGTGTGGGAAAAATAGATTACGAGAATAAAGTTGCAGAGACATGGAAACAGAATGTAAAAGCTTCTGTAAATATGAGAAGAGAGGTCGATCAGTGAAAACAATTGGCTCCCTTACAGTCAGAGCATCTTTTTTATTAATCATTCACGGAATGTGGACAACACTGTCTGGTCAATATTTATTGTTCATCCATAATTGTCCAAGGGCAGATAGGAGTTAACCACGTTGCAGTGGGTCTGGAGTCACACGTAGGTCGGACCACGTAGGGATGGCAGTTTTCCTTTCCTAAAGGACATTAGTGAACTAGATGGGTTTTCCCTGACAATCAATAATAGTTTCATGGTCAGCACTGGACTCTTAACTCCAGATCTTCTTTAATTGAATTCAATTTCTGCCACAATGGCAGGATTTGAACCCAGGTCCCAAAACATTATCTATGCCTTTGGATCGACAGGTCTAGCCATCTCCGAGCTGAGCTGGGACTCTTAAATGGAGAACAAAGGAACAGCTGAAGAATTGAACTCATATTTTGCTTCCATCTTCACAAAAAAAGGGCACAAATAACCTCCCAGAACTGTTTGAGAACTAAGAGTCTAGTGACAGGGCTGAATTGAAGGAAATTTGTATTAGTAAGAAGACGATGCACAGAAAATAAATGATGTTAAATGCTGAAAATCACCATGGCCAGAAAATCTGCATTTCGAAGTACTAAAGGAAGTGGCCCTGAAAATATTGCGTACATTGGTGGTTGTGCCCCAATCTGTGGGTTATCATTGAACGGTAACTGAACTGGACTAGTCATATAAATACAATGGCTGCAACAGCAGGTCAGAGGCTAGGAATCCTGCTTGTAAGTAATTCACCTCCTGATTCCCTAAAGCCTGACCACCATCTACAAGGCACAAGTCAGGAGTGTGATGGATCACTCCCCATTTGCCTGGATGGGTGCAGCTCCAACAACACTCAAGAAGCTTGACACACCCAGTACTCACTTGACTGGTACCACATCGACAAGTATCCACTTTGTCCACCACCAGCTGTGTGTACAATCTGCAAGATGCACTGCAGAAATTCACCAAGGCTTCTAACACACCATCTTCCAAACTCCTGACCACTTCTATCTAGAAGGACAAGGGCAGCAGGTACATGGGAAGACCACTACCTGCAGGTTCCCCTCCAAGTCACTCACCGTCCTGACTTGGAAATATATTGCCATTGCTTCAGTGTCGCTGGGTCAATATCCTGGAATTCCCTCCCTAAGGACATAGAAAGATAGAAACATAGAAAATAGATACAGGAGTAGACCATTTGGCCCTACAAGCCTGCATCACCATTCAATGTGGCATTATGGGTTGATGTACAGCCATAGTTCAAGAAGGCAGCTCACCAACACCTTCTCAAGGGCAACTAGGGATGGGCGAAAAATGTTAACCCAGCCAGCAATGCCCACATCCCATGAATTAATTTGTTTTAAGAAGGCAATGTGAAGTGGAGGTCCACTCGGCTACACAGGAGATGGTGGATCTGTCCTGTGAGGAGAGATTATTCAGCTGGGGCTGTTTTCACCAGAATTGAGAAGGATAAAAGAGGATCTGATTGGAATATATAAAATTTCAACATGGCTTGTCAGACTAGATGTAGGGAGGATGTTTACCCTTGGTCTGGAGTGTTTAGAACCAGGAGTCACGGTCTCAGGCTATGGAATATGTAGCATAGGCCATCTGGCCCCTTGAGCCTGCTCCAGCATTAAATCAGATCATGGCTGATCTTTTTGTGGACTCAGCTCCAAGTAACCGCCCATTCAACACAACCATTAATTCTCTTACTGTTCAAACCTCTATCTATCTTTGCCTTAAAAGCATTCAACGAGATAGCCTCAACTGCTTCACTGGGCAGGGAGTTCCACAGATTCATAACCCTTTGGGTGAAGAAGCTCCTCCTCAACACAGTCCTAAATCCACTCCCCCTTATTTTGAGGCTATGCCTCCGAGTTCTAGCTTCACTGGCCAGTGGAAACATCCTCCCTGCTTCTATTTTACCTATTCCCTTCATAATTTCATATGTTTCTATAAGATACCCCTCCATTCTTCTAAATCCAAATGAATATAATTCTAGTATATTCAGCGTCTCTTCGTAAGCCAACCATCTTAACTCCGGAATCAACCTAGTGAACCACCTCTGCACCCGCTCCAGTGCCAGTACATCCTTTCTCAAGTAAGGAGACCATAACTGTACACAGTACTCCAGGTGTGGCCTCACCAGCACCCTATACAGCTGCAGCATGACCAACCTATTTTTAAACACTATCCCACTAGCAATGGGCAATATTCCATTTTGCCTTCTTAATTACCTGTTGCACCTGCAAACTAACTTTTTGTGATTCATGCACAAGGATACTCAGGTCCTTCTGCACAGCAGCGTGCTGCAATTTTTTACCATTTAAATAATAGTCCAGTTTGCTGTTATTCTCACCATAATGGATGACCTCACATTTACCAACATTGTGCTCCACCTGCCCACTCATTTAACCTATTTGTATTCCTCTGCAGACTTTCAACGTTCTCTGCACACTTTGCTCTACCACTCATCTTAGTGTTATCTGTGAACTTTGACACAATACGCTTGGTCCACAACTCTAAACCATCTCTGTAAATTGTAAACAATTGCAGTCCCAACACTGATCGCTGATCCATTAGCCATTGATCGCCAACCAGAAAAAGACCCATTGTCCCCACTCTCTGCTTTCTGAAAGGGTGGAGCTGAAGGAAGTCAGTATTATAGAAATCGTTTTGGGGAAATCTGACGGTATTAAAGGTCAATAAATCTTGAGGCCCTGATAAGGCCATCCCAGAATATTTAAGGAAGTGTTCCTAGAAATAGTGGATGCGTTGGTGATCATCTTTTAAGATTCTACAGATTCTTTGGAATTTGTTCCTCTAAAGGGGAAGGTATCTCATGCAACCCCACTGTTTTTAAAACAGGAAATAGAGAGAAAACACAGAATTAGAGACCAGTAGCCTGATGTCAGGAATAGGGATACTGCTAGAATCCTTTGTGAAAGATTTGATAGCAGAGCCCTTGGAAAACAATGATGGGATCAGACAGAGAATTACAAATCGAAATTGTGCTTGACAAATCTACTTGAATTTTATGAGCATGCAAATAGTACATTGATAAGGGGGAGATGGTGAATGTGATTCACATGGATTTTCAGAAGGTTTTTGAAAAGGTTCAATATCAGAGTCGGATATGTAAAAGCGCATGGGATGGGTGTAGTGTACTGACATGGATAGAAAGCTGATCAGCAGACTTTGACTCGTGGGGTACAACAAGGACCAGTGAATGGACACTAGCTGTTCATAATATATATTAATGATTTATAAAAAGGAATGTAATATCTCCAAGTTTGCAGATACCAGAAAGCTGGGTGAGAGGGTGAACTGTGAGGGAGATGCAAAGATGTCTCAGTGTGATTTGGGCAAGTTGAGTGAATGGGCAAATATATTGCAGCTGAAGTATAATGTGGATAAACGTGAGGCTATCCAATTGGGTAGCAAAAACAGGAAGCTGGATTATTATGTGAAAGGCAATAGATTGGGAAAGGGGAGGTGCAATCAGATCTGAGTGCCTTTTAGACCTGTTGCTGAAAGTAAGCATGCAGGTACAGCAGGTGGTCAAGAAGACAAATGATATTGTCAGAGCAAATGGATTAAATTCAGGAGCATGGGTGTCTTGCTGTAATTGTACAGGGCATTGGTGAGACCACATTTGGAGTACTGTGTGCAAGTTTGGTCTCTTTTTCTGAGGGAGGATGTTCCGGCTGTGGATGGAGTGCAATGAAGGTGTACCAAACTGATTCATGGGATGGCAGGAATGATGCATAAACAGAGACAGGACTGGTTAGGACTTAAGCACACTGGAGTTTAGAAGAATGACGGGAGAACTCACTGAAACCTGTTAAATTCTAACAGGACTAGACAGGGTGAACGCTCTGGAAGGAAGTCTCTGATGGCCAGAGAGTCCAGAACCAGGGGTTGCAATCTAAGAACACTGGCAGGCCAGTTAGGACTGAGATGAGGAGGAAGTTCTTCACCCAGAGAGTGGGGAGCCTGTGGAATTCTCTGCCACAGAAAGCTGCTGAGGCCAGAACATTGAATGCTTTCAAGGAGGAATTCGATATAGTTCTTAGGACTAAAAGGATCAAAGGGTATGGGGTTATAGCAGGAACAGGATACTGGGTTGAATGATCAACCATGATTATATCGAATAACAGAGCAGGGTCAAAGAGCTGAATGGCACACTCGTGCTCCTAGTTTCTATTCTTTTAGGAGATGAAGAGGATGTTGCAATGGTGGAAAATTGGCAGATGAAATTTGAAGCATTGGAAGTGTGAAGTCGTTCATTTTGGTTGAAGGGAAAATGAGCAACAATACAGAATGAAGGGTATATTTCTGAAGAGATTGCAGGGGCAACGGGACATGGGTGTATTTGTGAATAAGTCAATGAAGGTGGTTGGGCAGGTTGAGAGAGCAGTTCATAAAGCATACGTGATCCTCAGTTTTACTAATAGGGACATTCAGTCCAACTTGTATGGAATACTGGCTCAACCTCGTCTTTAGTGTTGCATCAAGTTCTGATTGGCACAGCTCAGGGAGGATGTGTCGGTGTTGGAGAGAGAAAAGATCCAAGGAACTGGTCTGAAAATGCTGAACCTCTGTTACACAGATAGATTGAAGAAGTTGGGACTGTTTTCCTTGGGGAAGAGAAGGTTTGGTAGAGCTATTTAAAATCATGAGTAGATAGAGAGAACCTGGAAAGATTGAGAACCAGAGGGCACAGATTGAAGGACATTGACAAAAGAAACAATGGAGACAAGGGTAAAAATGTTTTCAGTCAGCAAATGATTAGGATTTAGAATGCGATGCCAGACAGTGCGATGGAGACAAATCAATCCAAGCTGTCAAGATGGAATTAGTTTGTCCTCTGTTCAGAAAGAATTTGCAAGGGTATGGCGAAAAGGTGGAAGCATGGCACTTGGTGAGAGTTGGCACACACCAGAATGGCCTTGTTCTGTGCTGTGACTATGGTATAGTTTGGTGGTCATTTCATAGGCCTCATTCTTCTGACCTGTGTTGGATTCCTCAAAGTTGCTCACTTTAACTTTCTGAGAATTTTCCTCGCTGGATTTCTGATGCAAAATCCATCACAACAGAAGCAGCCCAGCAAGCCATTGTCTCAGCATCAGGGTGGATCAGTGTAGAAATCACGCTCCCACTTTACAACAATCCTGCAATCAGTAAACACAACTGGAAGGTCCAAAAGGCTCTGTGATGGCTACTAAAAGGGGGTAAATGTGCAATGTAAGTAGGTGAACGAGGAAGATGTCGTTGAGTGAGCAAAAGAGAGGATGGCAAGTGGATAGCCACGCGGGTAAAGTAGCCGGTGGGTGATAGGATAAGGTGCCTGCTGGATGGAGGTGGATGTGGTCATGGGTTGAAAGGATACCAGTTGGGTGAGAATGGCAAGTAAGTAACAAGGTAACAGGTAAGATGGCACATGAATAGGGAGGTACGGCTGACAGATGAATGTGAGAGAGGGTATTTGAAATCAGGTGTCAGTTGGGGAGAGAGTTTGATTTAATGTCAGTGGGGTGAGGGGGGAGGCCCTGTCAATGTGCAAGATGAGGTGTCAGTATGAGTGATTGTCGATCTTTTTGTTTTAGATACCTAGGAGTTGGAGCAGGATTGAATTCCTCTCACTTTTCCTGTAAATCGGAACCTTCCAAAATCTCCAACTCTAACTCTGAGTTGGGGACTTTTTCAGATGCCAGAGTAATTATCAATCCCATGTTTCGACTTCCTGGGTTGTCACCACATAGTCAGACATTTAGATTTTTTTCCCCGAGAGGTGAGGTTCAGTCAAACCCAAGACTATCAGGAGATCTGGGCTGTAGATCACTGAATAGAATTTTACCAAGAGTTGGTGGCCCTGCACACATAGAATCATAGAATCTCAACGGTATGCAAGCAGGCCATTCAGCTCATCAAGTGCACACTCACCATCCAAACAGCACACAGCCCAGACCCACCCTCTTCCTGTAACCCCGTATTTCCCATGGCTAACCCACCTAGACTGCATATCCCTGGGCACTATGGGTAAGTCAGCATGGCCAATCCACCTAGCCTGCACATCTTTGAACTGTGGGAGGAAACCGGAGCACCCGGACGAAACCCACGCAGACACGGGGAAAATGTGCAAACTCCACACAGACAGTCGCCTGAGGTTGGAATCGAACTTGGGTCCCTGGTGATGTGAGGCAGCAGTGCTAACCACTGAGTCACCGTGCCACCCTCAAATTCCTTTCCCTTGAATTCCTTATCTAAATTTGCCATACCCTTGTACACTTTTTCAAATCTGCCCTCAATCTCCTTCACTGTAAAGGGAAACAGCCCCAGCATCTCCAAACAAATCTTGTCACTAAAATTTCTCATCCCTGGAACCATTCCAGTGAATCTATTCAGCAAAGCCCCTCATTCCTCAGTGCAGTGGCCAAAACTGGGCACATAATCTGTGCAGAGATGCAGAAAGGATCAAAATAACTTACCTGATTTTTGTGCCTCTATTTATGAAGATCAGATGCATTGCACACTCATTAGAACTGTCTCATTAAGTTTCCAGTGACTCTTTCGTATACTTTCTGCCAACATGCATCACAACACACTCATGTATATTATGTGTCACTTGATTTTCCATTCTGCTATCTCATCTATGCTCTGTTTATCAATAAGTAACCTCACAGTCTGCAGCAACACCTCCCACTCCACCCCACCCTCCCATTTGCCATCATCAACACACTGGGAAATTTTACTCTGTATTCCAATATGCAAATCACACATGTTTTACATGTCAAAAAAAGAACCTCTCATTGTAATGAGAGACAACAAGGTGCAGAGCTGGATGAACACAGCAGGCCAAGCAGCATCATAGGAGCAGGAAGGCTGACGTTTCGGGCCTAGACCCTTTCTGATGAAGGATCTGCAGTTCCTATTATCACTCTCATTGTAATGTCCAGTTTAAGGCCTCATCTGTTCCTGCTCTACTGGTCTTCCTCCAATCTTGTTCTCACTGTTATAGTATGAAGGTGGGCTAAAGGTTCTCTCCTGCTGATAGATCTGAGTGCACGATTCATCTTCTTTTTCAGTGTGCTGAATTAATTGCCTCTGTTGTTTTGCAAATTGCAAGCCTGTGGGCCTCACAAATAAATCTCAAGGAGCTAAAGCTTTTCACATTCTTGCCTTCTTAAAAGAAAGCCCTGTTCTATTTTCATCATCAATTGCGATGTTCCTTGCTAAGTTATGCAGGATGGCAACCATGCATTGAATTCCATATTCAAAATAACAGCCTTTTTATGCACATGAAATGCAGTTCCGGATTTTGTGTGCAGGAACAGAATATACAAAAGCCAAATCTAAAACCTGACTCCAGGATACCTGAATTTCTCATAACAAACGCCACTTCCTCTGTCTCCTTTTGTGTCTTTGTGCATCCATATTCCCATGGCCCATTTTTTTCCTTTAACATTCTCCCGTCTCTTCCTGTACCTTGAATGCCTTAAATGCAAAAGTTCATCCTGTGCTTCATACACTAACAGTAAGCTTAGTCTTGCTTCTGATGATGGATTTGACCAGATACTGCTTTTTCTTCACGACTCTGGTCTTTTCATGCCTCTCTTCGTGCACTTGTCTGAAGGAATATTCAGCTTATGCGCTGCCTGCAATCTCTAAGCAAAAAAGATCTGACTTAAGCTTTACAAAAGCTGTTGGAAGCTATTATTAAAGACATTGTGGAAGGACACTTAGAATAGTTCAAGGACAATCAGGGAGAGGATTTGAAGGGGAAATCATGTTTAACAAATTTATTGAGTTCCCTAAGGAAATAGCACGTGCTATGAATAAAGGTGGTGCTCAGATTTCAAGAAGGTATTAGATAAAGTGTCACATCAAAAATTACTATGGAAGATAAAGGCTCATGATGTAAGTGGTAATACTTCAGAATAGATAGGAGATTGGCTGGGCAAGAGGAAACAAAGTGCAGTCTTAAAAATGCTGTTTACTTGTTGGTAAGATATAAAGAGCATAATGCCGCAGGATCAGTGCTGGAGTCTCAACTTTTCGCAAAGTATATAAATGGCTTGGTTGAAGGGATTGGAAGTATGGTTTCTCAATTTGCTGATAACACAAAAGTAGTTTGGAAAGAGAGTTGCAAACAGTATACAAGGAAGTTACAAAGAGATGCAGTTAAAGTGAATGGCAAAGATGTGGCGTATTGAGTATAGTGTGGGAAAGTTAGAAATTGTAATATTTGGCAGGAGGAATATAAATAAGCATATTATCTAAATGATAATAGATAACAGAGCTCTGAAATGCAGAAGAATCTAGGCATCCTAGTGCATGAATCGTAGAAGTTAGAATGCAGGTAATTAGGAAAATCAACAGAATACTACCTTTTGTTGCAAGAGGAATGGATCATTAAAGTTTAGTAGTTGCTTTTCTTTTCATTCATTCACAGGATGTGGCCTTAGCTGGCTGGACCAGCATCAATTACCCATCCCCATATGCCCTTGAGGAGGAAGTGGTGAGCTGCCTTTTTGAACCACTGCAGTACATTTGATGTAAGTAGTCGGAGTATGATTATGGAAGATGTTCCTGGATTTTGACCCAGTGGAAGTGAAGTTAGGATGTTAGATTTCCAAGTTAGGATGGTGAGAGGCTTGGAGTTCTGAGGAAGGGTCACCAGACCAGAGACTTTAA
This sequence comes from Rhincodon typus, assembly GCF_021869965.1. Lineage (NCBI taxonomy): Eukaryota > Metazoa > Chordata > Chondrichthyes > Orectolobiformes > Rhincodontidae > Rhincodon > Rhincodon typus. The sequence goes on along the minus strand of NC_063336.1, from coordinate 12,132,137 downwards.
CTCTGATTTTTTTCTCCACAGTTGCTGCCAGACCTGTTGAGCTTTTCCAGCATCTACGGTTTCTGTTCTTAATGTACAGCATCCACAGTTCTTTCGGATTTTATTTTGCCTTGTCCTTCTGGATGGGAATGGTCATGAATTTGGCATGTGCCATCTAAGGAGCAAGTAATGATGATGGCCAATAAAATATTATAATTTGTCACGAGGGAAATGAAATACAAAAGTACGGGCATTATGTTTCAGTCATACAGTGTATTGGTGAGATCACATTGGAGTATTAGGTCATAGCATTGGCCTCCTTGGATGAAGAATGTAAATAAATTGGAAGCACATCAGGGAAGGTTTGTTAAAGCTAGTACCTGGAATTGTCTTATGGATTTTGGAAGAGTAAGAGGCAAATGGATTGAAACATATAAGATCCTGAGGGACCTTCACAGAATGGTTGTGGAAAAGATGGCTTCACTTGTGGGAGACTCCAGAACTAGACATTACTATTTCAAAAGAAAGGTCACCCATTTGAGATGAAGGTGGGGAGAACATTTTCCACACAGAAACTTGTGAGTCTTTGAAACTCCCTTCCTTGAAAGGCGAACAAAGCAGAATCCTTGAATACTTTTAAGGCAGAAGTGGACAGATTCTTCTGAAGCAAAGCAGTGAAAAGCTACTTGGGGTAAGCAGAAATGGTGAGCAACCAGTTCAGCCATGAAGTGCAACGCATCTTGTGCAATTATATGGGTATGTACAAACTAGGAGTAGAAAGATGGTATTCAGCCCCTCCTACCTGCTTCGCCATCCAAGCAAATCAAGGCAGATCTGTTTACATTTTGGCTTCACACTCCCATCTACCCTCAATTATCTTTAATCCTCTTGTCTAAAAAGAATCCACCGAACTCTGTCTTAAAATTATTCAATGACACACCCCTCTCCCCCACTGCCTCCTGAGCCAGAGAGTTCCAAACTCACAACTTCTGAGAAGCCAAAGTTTCCTCATCTCTGTACTAAAAGAGTGATCCCTAATTTTTAAACACTGTTCCCTAGTTCTGGACTCGCCACAAGCTGGAACCTCTTTCTGTGTCCGCCTTATTCAGTAACTTAAATTGAAGCAAACTGCTGCGGATAGGCTCAGTCCTGTGAATCATATCATCTTCAAAGAAGTCATCCCTGACTCTTCTAACTTGCAGTGAAACCAAGCCCAATCTGTCCAACCTTTCTTCATAACACGACTTGCACATTTCTGGAATGAATCAAGTAAACCCCGTCTCGTACCAGTTCACTTACACCCCCGTTAAATATGATACTAAAGCAGTTTTCAAGATGTGATCTCACCAATACTCTGCAGAACTGAAGCATGCCATTGTTACTTTTATATTCAATTCCTTTCATAACAAAGCATAGCATCCCATTAGCCTTCTTAGTCACTTTGCTGTACCTGCCTAGCCATTTTTATCACTCAATGTTACACAATGTAATGTAATTGCTTAAAAAGTTAGCAACATTACAGCAACACCCCCACTGTAACCCGGGTAGTTTGTAAGCTTTGCACTCCTGAGTTGAGAATGCTTGCTTATGAGGAGAGATCGAGTAGACTGGAACTATACTCATTAGAAAGAATGAGGGGGAGATCTTACAGAAACATATAAAATTATGAAGGGAATTGATAAGATAGAAACATAAAAAGATAGAAACATAGAAGATGGGAGCAGGAGGAGGCCATTTGGCCCCCCGAGCCTGCTGTGCCTTTCTTCACAATCGTGGCTGATCGTCTAACTCAATAGCCTAATCCTGCTTTCTCCCCATGACCTTTGATCCCATTCACCCCAAGTGCTATATCTAGTCTCCTCTTGAATACATTCAATGTTTTGGCATCAGCTTCTGCCTGTGGTAATGAAGCCCACAGGCTCACCACTCTTTGGGTGAAGAAATGTCTCCACATCTCCGTCCTAAATCATCTGCCCAGAATCCTCATACTGTGAGCCCTGGTTCTGGACACACCCACCATTGGGAACATCCTTCCTGCATCTACCCTGTCCAGTCCTGTTAAAACTTTATAAGTCTCAATGAGATTCCCCCTCATTCGTCTGAACTCCAGCAAAAACAATCCCAACCTAGTCAATCTCTCCTTATACATCAGACCTGTCATCCCTGGAATCAGCCTGGTAAACCTTCATTGCACTCCCTCCAGAGCAAGAGCATCCTTCCTCAGAAAAGGAGACCAAAACTGCACACAATATTCCAGGTGTGGTCTCACCAAGGCCCTGTACAACTGTAACAGGGAGGTTGTTTCCACTGGCAGGTGAAACTCGAACATAGCCTCAAAATAAGGGAGAGAAGATTTAGGACTGAGTTGAGGAGGAACTTCTTCAGCCAAAGGCTTGTGAATCTGTGGAATTCCCTGCCCAGTGAAGCAGTTGAGGCTACCTTGCTGAATGCTTTGAAGGTGAAAATAGATAGATTTTTGAACGGTAAAGGAATTAAGGGTTATGGTGAGTGGCTGGGTAAGTGGAGCTGAGTCCATGAAAAGATTAGCCATGATCTTATTGAATGGCAGAGCAGGGTTGATGGGCCAGATGGCCTACTCCTGCTCCTTTTTCTCATGTTCTTATGTAATTGCAAAGAGTATTTTCATTCACTTGACGTCTTGGGGTGGAAATACATCTTGGGTGGCCAGGATCAATCTATTAATGTCTCTTTCCAGCTATTCTAATGGACCTGAATGTCAAGCAGACTCTGTAACTCTGTGTTGAATTTAATGGCTATAATTACTGACCAACAACAAGTTTTACCTCATTGAACTGCTCCATGAACTAATTATCCTTAAGTTCAGCAAACTCTGTACTGCCTCCTGAGGTCCAAAAATGTAAATCTGCAATGGTTCCGTTTCCAGATTCTGGATCAATTAGTTACCAACAGCGTGTGCCTGAAGGGGACGCTGAACAAGGTTAGATAATGTACAGGGGGGGTCCTCGCTATTGTTAAATCAGTGGCTGCCTAGTGCTGGTCCCATTCTCGATTGTGAATATCTAACACTTTGACCACGAGTAGGAGGGAGAGTCCGCACCACTTCGAGGGGTGACACATTCCCACCACCATCAACCAGAAGAGAACTCAGCTGAAATGACTGATCAAGCAGCAACGTCTTCAGCGTTTTCTGTTTTCCTCACAGGTGCAGGATCTCTGCAGGTGGCCCACATCCCACCAAACAGCAGAAAGCTGAGATACTCGGCGCTATATAAATACAAGCTGCTATCAGCACTTTAAGCAGTGCACATTCGCTGATTGATAGATTAAACCCCAAAATGGATTCGTTCATCTGGAGTACCTAATCACTCCAGGCTCTCCTTCCCCTTTGTGGATCCCTATTCCATCTTCTTCCCAAAACAACATTCCCAGCACTTCATCTCCCAAGTGTCACTCATGGGATTCCGCTTGCTGTTTTCTTCCACCTTCTTTCCCTAGGGAGCTCTCCTGACATCTGCCTGCACTTCATTCATTACCAACTAACCATTTCCCATATTTCTTGTGCTCAGAATGCCACTCCTGCCCCTCAAAGGGATTCATAATCCATTGGGAACGTGTAGTGTATAGCTGTTCAGATGACCTCTACCACTCATCCTACAGCCAATTGTCCAAAGTTTTCGAAGTACCAGTCAATCCCGCTGCCCAGTAACTGCAGGCCATGCCTATAATTGCAATGGCTCAAGTAGAAATGCAATTTCCTTTTTATTTCCCCTCCGTACTGCAAAGGCAAGTGAAGCTAAATAGCTGCTGAAGTCACCGGTTTGAGTTTCGATTCCCACAGACTGCTCTGGATAATAGAGCCAGACTAGAAAATAGAGTCAGCTCAGGTACAATTGGCTTAAATGGTCCATAATACAACGGAAATTGGGGTTAAAATAGTCAGGTGATTGTTTTTGACTGGCACGGACATGATGGGCCGAAGGGCTTTTTTTCTGTGCTGTAGCCGTCAAAAACTTGACAAAAAGCAGAAATCATACAAAGGTTTGTCGAAATTGGAAGTAATATCTCCCAAACGGAGTGGGTGCGTTGACATGTAATGAGAATGACAGATCTTTGGTAGCTCATGTCAGGTAGCTCAATCACCCCAACTTCCAATTTCGACAAACCTTCATATGATTTCTGCTTTCTGTCAAGTTTTTGACGGCTACAGCACAGAAAAAAAGCCCTTCGGCCCATCATGTCCGTGCCAGTCAAAAACAATCACCTGACTATTTTAACCCCAATTTCCGTTGTATTATGGACCATTTAAGCCCATTGTACCTGAGCTGACTCTATTTTCTAGTCTGACTCTATTATCCAAAGCAGTTTGTGGGAATCAAAGTTTAGAAGTCAGAGAAGTAAGTGTGGTTAAAAACGGATCTTTGTGAACTATTGGAAAGCTGGGAAGTCTCAAAGGGCTAAATGACCTGCTCCAGTTCCTTATTCTTTTGACTTTTCGGAATCCCAGTTGACTGGCTAAAATACTTCCTGTGGTGAGAATTGTCAAACAATCGAATCGGGTCTTAAGTTTAGTGTTAGATTATTCAAAGAAATTGGAAAGCATTTAGATGAAGAACTGTAGGCAAGCTGCTGCTCAGCTCAAAGCTGACCTACATTAACCATTTTCCGAAAAGCATTGGCACAATATAAATCCAACTCTGCTCTGGATCATTGAAGCTGACAACACAGAAGGAGGCATCACGTTCCATCGGACTGGACTTTTTACAGAATGGGGAGACTCCGCATAGTTTTCAAAATGTCAACAAGGATCTGATTCTGGGATTTTTCAGCCCCAGTACAGAGCTATAGATTTTTACCAGTGTAGGGCATGGATGTGGCATGGTGTGGGTCTGTGCATCACAGGATGAATGGGCACTCAAAAGCCACAGATTGGCATGAAGGGGGTAAAGGAGCATGGAGTATGGGTAGAGGGATGAGTTAGGGAGTATGTGATGGGGGAGTGATAATGGATAGGGTCTTTTTTTTTTCATTTTTGTTTCACACTTCTTTATTCCAATTGGGTAACAACAAGCCCTAGAGCACAAAGATGTATTGTTTTTAGCCAGGCAGTCCCTTTCTGTGGGTTTCGGGTTGGTGCAGTTGCAGAATAAAAATCCTAATTTTGAGCGGACTTTCCCCTAAGGCAGACGTGTTGAGCTGGGAAATCTCCCGACTCCCTGTGCCCACCTCTCGGATGAGAATCCAGCCCATTGTGCCTTGACTAGCCCTTTGAATGTGCTGCCCAATTTGTCCTGCTCCCTTTGCTCTTTCCCAATAGAATTTCTTTCCCTGACAAGCATCTCGCCAATTGTCTCTCAAAAGCTTTCTCAAATCTCAGTCACAACTTTCATTTATAGTCATATAGTCATACAACACAGAAACAGACCCTTCAGTCCAACCAGTCCATGCCAAACATAATCCCAAACTAAGCTAGACGTACCTGCCTGCTCCTGGTCCATATCGCTCCAAACCTTTCCTAGTCCTGTATCCATCCAAATGCCTTTTAAATGATGTGATTGTACCCGCACCCACCACTTCATCAGGAAGTCCATTCCACATGCAAACCACACTCAGTGTAAAAAATTTGCCTCAACTCTTTTTTAAATCTCTCTGCTCTCACCTTAAAAATGTGCCCTCTCGTCTTGAAATTCCCGCTTTTAGGGAAAAGACAACTACTATCAACTCTATTTATACCCTCGTTATTTTTCAACTCCTATCAAGTCACTTCTCAACCTCCTACACTCCAATAAAAAAGCCCCAGCCTATCCAGCCTTTCCTGATAAGTCGGACCTTCCATACCCAGCTACATTCTTGTAAATCTCTTCTGAACCCTCTTCAGCTCCCGCTAACCGGGAGACTAGAATTGAACCCAATATTCCAGAAGAGGCCTCAACCAATGTCCTGTATAACCTCAACTTAACGTCCCAAATCCTATACTCAAAGAACTGAGCAATGAAAGCAAGCATACCAAACACCTTTCTAACCACCCTGTCTACATGTGATGCAAACTTTAAAGAATTATGTATCTGTACCCCTAGGTTGTCTGTTCTTCAATACCATCCAAGGCCCTACAATTAATTGTATAAGCCCTACTTTTGTTTGTTGTACCAAAATACAATATCTCGCATTTATCCAGATTGAATTCCATCTGCTATTTTTCAGCCCATTGACCCATTTGATCAAGATCCCTTTGTAATCTCAGAAAACCTTCTTCACTGTCTACAGTGCCACCAATTTTGGCATTATCTGCAAACTTACTAACCATGTCTTCTCTATTCTCATCCAAATCATTTATATAAATGACCAACAAAAGAGGACCCAGAGCCGATCCCTGTGGAACAACGCTGGTCACAGGTCTCTAGTCCAAAAAGCAACCCTCCACCATTACTCTCTGTCTCCTGCCATTGAGACAATTATGTATCCAATTGGCAAGCTCACCCTGAATCCCATGTGACCTAACTTTACTGATTACTCTATCATGCAAACCCAAGCAAATGTATTCTATCTCATTGCTAACTTAAACCTCATCAATGATGGGCATGAACTGGGAATCAGGGGGTGAGCCACCTGCCCAAGAATTCCTGACCTCTGAAATGTTTTGTTTTTAGATGATGTTGCAGAGGGTTTTTTTGAGGCTGGAGGAATGGTATTGGGTGCCAACATGTAGTTGATATCCAAAGTGGAATGTGCCATCTTGTTAAGCAAATTTTCACATGATATCAAGATTGGTAGAATGGTTAATAGCAAAGAAGATAGTTGTGGGTTACAGGAAGCCATAGATGGGTTGGTCAGATTGGTAGAGCAGTGGCAGATGGTATTTAATCCTGTTAAGTGCGAGGTGATACACTTTGGAAGAAGAAACAAGATGAGGGAGTATTTAATGAATGGAGGACACTGGTTAGCTTAGAGGAACAGAGGAATCTTGGGATAGTTATTTACAGATCCCTGAAGTCAGCAGAGCATGTGAATAGGATAATTAAGAAGGCATATGGGATAATTATTTTCATCAGTCATGGCAAACAGTATAAGATCAAGGAGGTAATGTTGGAATTGTACAGAACGTTGGTCAGGCCGCAGCTTGAGTACAGAGTGCAGTTCTAGTCTCTTCACTATAGGAAGGATGTGATAGCACTAGAGGGGCCACAGAGGAGGTTCACCAGGATGTTGCCTGGCATGGAGAAATTGAGCTATAAGGAGAGACCAGATAGGCTTGGATTGTTTTCTTTAGAGCACGGAAGACTGAGGGGGGATGTGATTGAGGTGTATAAGGTTATGAGGGGTCTGGACAGGGTGAATAGAGAGTAGCTGTTCCTTTTGATCAAGGGGGAGGTGATGGCCTAGTGGTATTATCGTTGGGCTGTTAATCCAGAGACCCAGATAATGTTCTGCGTATCTGGGTTTGAATCCCGCCAGACTAGGTGGTGGAATTTAAATTCAATAAATATCTGGAATTAACAATCTAATGATGACCATGAATCCACTGTCAATTGTTGGAAAAAACCCGTCTGGCTCACTAATCCCCTTTAGGGAAGGAAACTGCCATCCTTACCTGGTCTGGCCTACATGTGACTTCAGACCCACAACAATGTGGTTGACTCTTAGCTGCCCTCTGGGCAATTAGGGATGGGCAACAAAATACTACCTGGCCAGCAACACCCTCATCCCCTGAATGAATGAAAAAAAGGGATAAATCATGAGAGGGCATAGTGTTAGGGTAAGGAGTTGGAGATTCAGCAGGGATTTGGGAAAAACTGTTTTTTTCACTCAGAGGATTGTCAGAATATAGAATGCACTGCCTGGGAAGGTAATGGGAGCTGGAAACCTTACAATTCTGATAAATATTTGGATGAGCACTTCAAATGTCACAGCGTTCAAGGATATGGGACAAGTGCAGGAAATTGGCATTAGCACGTCTTTAGTAATAGTTATGTCAGTGCAGACTCGATGGACCAAAGGACCTTTTCTGCACTGTATGAATCTATGAATCTTTGTATAAATTGTCTGTATTTATGAGAAAAAGTATAACGAACATCCGGATTTTCTCCTTGGGCGCCCATGTACCTACATTATTTTTCTTCCATTTCTAGTGATGGAATGCCATGTGTATCTATCAATTCAGCTCCAAAGCATGTGAACCTTTCACTTGCTAAAGGCTTGTAATCAGGGCTGTTCTTTGGATAATAGGCCGACTTCTGTGTCAGGCCTTTTTGAGCCTGTCCCTAATTCATACAGAGCTGGTTCCCACAAGCAGCAATGGGATAATGTTTGGGTAATCTATTGGTGTCGATTGTAGCTGAGTATTGGTCTAGACTCCAAGGAGGAACTCCCTGGTAATGTTTAATGTCACATTTTGGGATTTTCTTTGTTCACCTGTGACAGAATGCGAGACTGCCATTTCAAGACTCATCTCGAAGCTGACGCCTCTGACAGTGGGGTTTTGCTCAAGTTACAGAAGTAGAATGTGAACTTTCTCATTCAAGGAGATAAGATTGCCTCCAAATGATTCATGGCTGACACAGCAGGGCAGAGGTTTAGACTATTTTTCTCTCTCTCCCACTGCTTCAAAGCAACAGTCCTTCAAAACTGGAAAATAGCTCAAGTATTTTTTTGTTAATCAACTCGTAACAAATGCCTTCAATTTATGGACCTCGATTTGACATCTATTATGGTTCAAAGATGGGAATCTGTGACAGAGGGAGAAACTGGAAAGAACTAAAGCAAAATGCCAACTCGGAGTTTACAAAACGTTGGCCTTGCCAACAATATTTATTGGAATTCTTCAAGGATGCCTCAGAGCTGGTGGTTCAGAGCTTCAGTGACTCAAGTAGATGAACCACAAATGATGTTGACTGCAGAGGAATTTAAGTGATATGTGATACTACTAAAAACAGCAACTGTGATTACATAATGAAGAGTAAGGTGTTAAACACTGTAAGGTGAGGACCTCTATAAAGTAGTCGACCAAACCTTGAAAATTCCAGCAGGCTGCTCAAAAAGAACTGTGAATGTGTGTAAATAAAGGGCAGGGGCCTTGATGTTTTGCAGCTCGTGGTCCCTTGGTCATGCCAGGATTGTGTTTACTGGTGTTCCACAACATTGATGGCCAACAGGACTTGAGGTGAGGGAGGTCAGTGGGGATTCATTGTTATATCATCAGAAGACTTTATATAAATCTCCCTGGTGCCTAATTTTCCCCCTGCCAGCAGAATTCGCTGGAGGCACCGTAGGCAATGTGGCTTGGGTTCATTAATTTTAAAAAGATTTCAAACCTGAGTATCACTGCAAAAAGATACATTTTGTCCCAACTTTTTGCCTTGCACTCATCGAGATGATCACAAGAAATACCATTGTAAGAGGAATTTTACATTGTAAGAGGATTGATTGGTGAGTGGACTCTAATTGGTTGAGGCATTACCATGGAGAATACACCTGTGTATGATAATTGACAGTTAATCATCAAGATTAAGTTCTAATTAAGAAAGCTGCATGGTTATAAGATCATCTTTACCAGTTTCCACATCAAAACTCAGTGTGACATTAACTTCACTCATCCCTGGTCAGGAGTCCCAAAACCAGCTCAAAATTGAATCACAAGATTTGTAAACATTTTGCATACAAGGTGAAGCCTCCATCTTTCTCCACAAGTGGCTCACACGTATGGACATCGTGAATGTCAATCTATGAATTCACTAGCAGTTGCCTGATGGAGGAAGCTGGTTGGAGTGGTGGCAAGGGTGTCAGGGGAAGCGAGATGGTGCTGCAGAGCGGCAATTGTGTTCCAGGGGCAGCGGTGTGGCAAAGGGTATGTGTGCCTGGTCAACAGGCCCATGGCCTACGATGGAGCACTTAACACAAAGGATTGTAGAATTGGACACTTTATTTCTTTGTTTTTCTGCCTTTATATTCTATGTTTTGGTTTATTTCTCTGTGTCAAATGCCGCAAGGGTGACGACACTATACAACACTTTTCACTGTATTTTGTAATATGTGACAATAAATGAACCAATCAAGTCAAAATTAATCAACTCAACTCAATCAATTATTCATCTAAACTTCTGTGAAGACAGGCCCAGTGATTCCAATCTATGTAGGAGGCTGGTTGAGTCTATGATTCAAAGAATCTCTCCTCAGAAAACCAATCTGCTATCATCCCAGAAATCAGGCTGGTGAGTCTTCAATCATCTAAGGAAAGCATAACTTTTCTTAGGTAATGCTCCATGGTGTGTTCTCACTAAGGTTGCAGTAAGACTTCCTTGCTCCTGTACTCAAACTCTCTTGCAATGAAAGTGGACATACAATGACTCGGGAGGGGTTGGATCGAAGTGGGTGAAACTTATTGCTTCGACTGCAAAATCAAAGAGGCACTCCACCTCCTCTTGGGTCCATAATGGAACATAGAGTCTACAGCAGTGAGAATGATCCTTCAACCCATCATGTCCAGTTTGGTCAGAAACAACAACAAATTCTAAGACAACAAGGTGCAGGGCTGGATGAACACAGCAGGCCAAGCAGCATCATAGGAGCAGAAAGGCTGACGTTTCGGGCCTAGACCCTTCCAGCACTTGGCCCATAGCCTTGCATGTCTTGGCATCCAAGTGCTCCTTCTATCCCTTTTTTGAGCTAATTTTGTACCTGTATATTGACTCAAAGCACATCACCTCTCTTTTCTTCCCCCATAGTATCCATTATCAACATTGAGAAAGTATTTCGATTTGCTGTTTATTGATCTAAATCTTACATCATCCACCATTATTGCATTATCTGCTCTGAGGAAGGGTCACTGGACCCGAAACGTTAACTCTGATTTCTCTCCACAGATGCCGCCAGACCTGCTGAGCTTTTCTCGCAACTTCTGTTTTTATTTCTTACATAATCCACCCTTGCCTCTCCCCCACCCACTGCCATCAAATTGGCCTCTGTTTGCTGTCAGTCCTCACACTCACTTTGTCTATATAACAATTCTTGTTTGCATCTGATTTATTTTCTCTACCTGTAAGCCTTGTGAAGTAGATGGCTTTGTATCATGGTGCTAAATGGATTAGCTTCATTGGAAATAAATTTCCAAAGAGATATAAACTACAAACTTAAGATCTACTCAGAACTGCTAAACATGAAGAAGAGTCAGTCGACAACATATTTGTATCTGTGTAACAACTTTAAAATAATAAAACATCCCAAGGTGTTTCACAGGAGCTGAAATATAAGCAACTCCCTAGAAATGGCCCCTAAGAATCTTATATGTTTCAATAGGATCACCTTTCATTCTTCCATGTTCCAATTAGTGCATGTCCAATCTACTCAGCCTCTCCTCATATGGTAGTCCCTCCATATCCTGCATCAGTCTTTTGAACCATCTCTGTACTGCATCCAATGCCGATATATCTTTCATTTCGAATACCTTTGCCCAAGTTTCCCTTTCATAGATCACCTCACTCAACAGCATTACATGTGACTCCACCACACTATTCTGTATCTGTGAAACCTTCCTTTCTGTCCTGGTTTGACACCTATCACCCTGATAACTTATTATTATCTCTGTACCTTAATTGGTTTGTACAGTTTTGGATTACTTGTTAGTTTGGTTAGACCCTCGTCATGCAACTCTTATAGCTAATGTTATTCCAACCATTTGGTTTGTCTCTCGTACCAACTTATTTTTGATTTTTTGTAATTTTCTCTCTGCCTTAATTAATTGGATCTTGCTATACAGATATTGACACTTTACTCACATCGTTTGACAGTTTTGATCACCTGCAAAGATGTGTTATTCAGCATGTCAACACTCCACTCACACTATTTGTACTTATCTTTTGAATCTCTTAATTACCTGAAATTATCTTGCCATTATCTCTCTGCCTATAAATTCTCTATCTGTGCGCTTCTCTCCACTTCACCTGACAAAGGAGCAGCGTTCTGTAAGCTTGTGATCTCATTCAGAAGAATGAATTTGAAGAAACTTTACAGCCCAATTTAAATCTGTCAAAATGCTTTTGCAATTTCTTTAAAACAGAAATCAAACAACCCCACATGGTGCAGGGCTGGATGAACACAGCAGGCCAAGCAGCATCATAGGAGCAGAGAGGCTGACGTTTCGGGCCTAGACCCTTCATCAGAAAAAGTACAGTTTGCTTCTTTCTCTCCATTTTCTAAAATGTAATCTGCTTGATTGCTCAAATAACTGGTGAGACACAGAGAGGTTTTATTTTAGTGCCAGATTTATTGGTTTTCAAAGTAATGTCATCTTTTAACAAAAACAGAAGTTTCTGGGAAAGCTCAGCAGATTTGTCAGTATTTGTGAAGAAAAATCAGAATTAACATTTTGGGTCCGGTGACTGTTCAGAACTGAGGTTCTGAGGAAGGGTCACCGGACCTGAAACGTTAAGACCAAAAGACCATAAGACATAGGAGCAGAAATTAGGCCATTCGGCCCATCGAGTCTGCTCCGCCATTCAATCATGGCTGATAAGTTCCTCAACTCCATTCTCCCGCTTTCTCCCCGTAACCCTTGATCCCTTTGATAATCGAGAACCTATCTATCTCAGTCTTAAATGTGCTCAATGACTTGGCCTCCACAGCCTTCTGTGGCAGTGAATTCCATAGATTCACCACTCTCTGGCTGAAGACTGTGTGTAACTGTAATTTTTCTTCACAGATGCTGCCAGACCTGCTGAGCTTTTCCAGCAACTTCTGTTTTTGTTCCTGATTTACAGCATCCGCTGTTCTTTCAGTTTTTACTTCCTTGTCCAATGAAACGATCAAGACTGTGTATGCTTTTTATTGATTGCATAATATATCTTTAAGCCCAAATGAACTTACTTTACTTCAATCCAGGAAAATCGAACCCATCAAATCATACCCTGTTTGCGAAAATAGTTAACTTTTACTTGAATTAAGAACAGAAATAACGAGTGAGACTCAGCAGGTTTGGCAGCATCTGTGGAGAAGAGAAACACAGAATTAATACTTTCATGGATTTCTGTTTTTATTTCAGATTTTCAGCATCTGCAGCAGTTTGCTTTCATTCGCGCGTCTATTTCTTTTTGTCAGTTTCCCGAAGAAGTAGATGAAAGCATTCTCCATTTCTGCACTTGCACCATCTCACGGATTTTGTTCAACAATCTTTCCTGAACAATAGGGAGCAAGACGTTACGTCAAATTCTGCTTTCCAAAAAATAATTCATTGTTAAACAATTTGGGAAATAAACCGTAGCTTTCACGACTTTACTTATGCTCACAAAAGGTCTGTAGCAGTTGATATTAATGCCAATTCTCTCGAAGAAGCATTGGTTTTGCTTCATGCTCAAACTCACCTTAGTCAAATGCTCTTGACTTTAACACTTTGAGCTGGCTGTATCAAACCCAGGCCATTTGTTTTCAACTTCAGATTAGCAGCAACCAAGTTTAAATCACATTTTGAGCTTTGTAGCAGGGATAATATCCACAAATCCTTATACTTTACAAGGTTTCGAGAGCAAGAACAGTGCAACCCAGGATTAATCTCAATTGCTGCGAATCTCTCAATATTCATTAGCAATCATTAAAATAGACCACTCTAATCATGTTTGAGCTTTGTATCCCAATTAAAAATCCTAGCATATGTATCAAAGAAACATAGAAAGAAAATAAGCACTGCTGCTGTATGGCAGTAGTGTAGGGGGAGAAAAAAGAAACATAGAAAGTAGATGCTGAAGTAGGCCATTCAGCCCATTGAGTCTGTTCCACCACTCAATGTGATCATGGCTGATCAAGGCAATATCCCTCACTTTCTCCCCATACACTTTGGTTACTTTAGTCCGAAGAACCAACTCCTTCTTGAAACATTCAATGTTTTGGCCTCAACTGCTTTCTGTGGTGGAGAATTCTACAGGCTCGCCACTCTCTGGATTTCTCCTCATCTCAGTATTAAATGGCCTACCCCATATCCTTAGACTGTGATCCCTGGCTCTTGACTTCCCGGTCACCAGGAACATCTTTCCTGCATTTAGCCTGACTAGTCCTGTTAGAATTTTATAGATTTCCATGAGAATCCCTCTCATTCTTCTCAACTCCAGTGAATATACTTTTAATTCATCTAATCTGCCCTCATATGTCAGTCCTGCCATCCCAAAAATCAGCCTGGTAAACCTTTGTTGTATTCCCTCCATTACCAGAAAATCCTTCCTCAGATAAGGAGACCGAACTGTAAACAAAATGCTAAATTGTGATTTCAACAAGGCCCTGTATAATTGCAACAAGACGTCCCTACTCCTTTATTCGAATCCTCTTGCTATGATGGCCTACATACCATTTGCCTTCTTCACTGCCTGCTGCAGCTGTATATTGCAACCAGGTCTCATTATATCTCCCCCTTTCCCAACCCATTGCTATTTAGCCTAGTTAATAGTGCAATTAGGAAGCCAAGTGGGTAGGGTTCCAGATTAGTAGAGCGTCAGACAAGTAGAGTGCTGGGTGAGAGGGAACCAGTGGTTAGGGTGTCAGCTGGGTCAGATGTCAGGGGAGTGGCATGCCATATAGGTAGACTTCCAGTGTGCCAGGTATTGTGTGTCAGATGGGTAGAGTGCCACGTTTGTTTTATGGAGTGCCTAAGGTAAGTTGAGGTAGATGTGAGGAAAGAGTGCTACTGGGTCCAGCAGGGAGGGTTGACAGTGTTGAGTTGGGCAAGAGAGGGTTGAGGGTATCTGGGTATGGAGCAGACGGATGTGTCAGGTCATAAGGATACATGAGTATCTGGTCAGGGCCCGGTATGTGTAAGGGGTCCTGGGGAGTTGTAGTTGAGGCTTTGGGGGTCAATTTAATAGTTATCCAGGAATTTTAATCTTACGAATTTCTCTGGGTATCTATAAACTTAACTGCACTGGAACTCTCCAAATTCTCCAATGTAAATGGATACTGTTATGGGGAAAGTGCCCAGTGGAACCTCCAATTCCCTAAAAGACTGCTCTTTTGGGGATTCCACATGGTACCAGTGACCAACGGCCAACCTTGCTGCAGAAACGTCTTTCTGACCAACAGAAAATCCAGGCCGATCCAGCTTAAATACATTTTTAGCATAAAGTCGCCATAGGACAGCTCCCTCATGACAGAGGGATGACTAGTGGTGAGTTTAACCTGATGATCAGCACAGCCTGAGGAGGAGAAGAGGTTGAGAAAATAGAATCTTCCAAATTCATATTTTTTCAAATTCATTCACAGGAAGAGGCGTCATCGGATAGATCAGCATTTATTGCCCAGAGGGCAGCTAAAAGTCAACCACTTTGCTGTGGGTCTGGAGTCACATGTAGGCCAGACCAGGTAAGGATGGTAGACTTCCTTCCTGGAAAGGTATTAGTGAACCAGATGGATCTTTCCTTGACAATTGACAATGGATTCGTCAGTAGAGTATTAACTCCACACTTTCTATTTTAGATTTGAACCCAGAACATTACATGGATCTCTGGATTAACAGTCCAGTGATAATAACACTAGTCTGTCGTCTCCCCACAGTATCCTCAGCCGGCTTGGGAATATGTGAATTAACCAATATTTTCCCATCCTGCCTTCTGGTTCTTATGTCCGTGACACAGTGTTTTGGTTTCAGTACCAGTTTCTTTTTCAATGCCCATCCAAACACCATGAGACAAGCCCAGCAAGCAGACCTTCATCATTAATGAGTTTACATGCAGTAGTATGAAATGAATGAAAGCACAATTACAAGATTCAAAGTGATTAATATAACACAAGAGCAAACTATTCATAATTCCATTATCAGCTTTTCTTTCTCCCTGGCACACAATCACCCATCTCTTTATCTGCATGATTGTTGTTCTCTTTCTCTGGGCTCCATCTCTGCTAATCTCCTCACTCCTTTACACTCTCCAACCCCCTGTCTTCATCATACATAACACCTTTTCCCAACTATTATCAGTTCTGAAGAAGGGTCACTGGACTCGAAATGTTAACTCTGCTTTCTCTCCTCAGATGTTTAGGTAGAGAGGTAGGTAGATAGGTAGAGGGACAGGGGGTACTGAGGATGTGGGGAGGCTGCAGAAGGATTTGGACATGCTAGGAGAGTAGGCAAAGAAATAGCAGATGGAATACAGCATGGGAAAATGTGAGATCATGCACTTTGGTAAGATGAATAGAGTTATGGACTATTTTTTAAATGGGAAGAAAATTCGAAAGTCTGAAGTGCAAAGAGACTTGGGAGTTCTAGTCCAGGATTCTCTCAAGGTAAACTTGCAGGTTTAGTCAGTAGTTAGGAAGGCAAATGCAATGTTGGCATTTATTTTGAAAGGACTTGAATATAAAAGCAGGGATGTACTTCTGAAGCTCTGTAACACTCTGGCCAGGGCACATTTGGAGTATTGTGTGCAGTTTTGGGCCCCATATCTCAGAAAAGATGTACTGGCCCTGGAGCAGGTTCAGAGGAGGTTCACGAGAATTGTCCCAGGAATGAAAAGCTTAACATATGAGCAACGTTTAAGGGTTTTGGGACTATACTCATTGGAGTTTAGAAGGATGAGGAGGAATCTAATTGAAACTTACAGAATACTGACTGGCTTGGACAGAGTGGATGTTGGGAAGATGCTTCCATTGGTAGAAGAGAATAGGACCCGAGGGCACAGCCTTAGACTAAAAGGAAGACCTTTTAGAACGGAGGTAAGGAGAAACTTCTTCAGCCAGAGAGTGGTGAATCTATGGAATTCACTGCCACAGAAGGCTGTGGAGGCCAGGTCATTGAGAATATTTAAGATGGAGATGGATAGGTTCTTGATTATCAAGGGGATCAAGGGTTACGGGGAGAAAGTGGGAGAATGGGGTTGAGGAACTTATCAGCCATGATTGAATGGTGGAGCAGACTCGATGGGCCGAACAGCCTAATTTCTGCTGCTACAGCTTCTGGTCTTATGTTGCCAGATTTGCTGATTTTTCTTTACATGTGTTATTTATTGTCCCATAAATTTAGAAAGATACAGTGAAAATTGTTTTCTCACCCCAATCCAGAGCCATTTTGAGTAATAAAAAGGCAAAAAAGAAATTACATAAGTAGACCCCATCTTCTTCAAACACAGCTCCAGAGCTTGTGTAAAGTCTCTCCAAGGTGTCCCAGGCCTCAAAGAGTCCCCGCATTTCAGGTCTACCACGGCCAGGATTCCCTGTTCCATGCACCGCTAACACTGCCAAGACCACCTCAAGCTTTCCAGCAATTTTCTCCGGAAATTTCTGTTTTTATTGCTTTTCAAGTAACTGCATGGAGGCCAGTATTCTGTCACCAAGTTGCCCTTTATTTTCATGTACACAGTACACAGGCTGTGACTAGCCAGCTCAGAGTCAGTACCTAAAAGGCAGAGATTTCGAATCTCCTGTTTATTTCTCTCGCCGACGGTCCCCTGAATGGCCCAGGTTAACAACTTCAATCAAGGACCTCATCGTCAATGAGGTCCACCTGGCCCCAATCACTGCAGTTTTAAATTTCCAGCCCACACAAGTCTGTGTTTTAAATAATGCATTGGTTTACAGTGTCTGTGTGTGTGTGTGTGTGTGTGTGTGTGTGTGTGTGTCTATTAATTTCTGCAAGTCTGTAGACAACAGCAATACACATGCCTTTGCCTACCATGTTAGTGATCTCTTCAAAATATTTAGTGAAGTTCATCAGACGTGTTCTACCTTACTGTCCCAGAACAGTAATTAAACTAAACAAGTCTACATTTTCCTAATTTCTCACTTCCTCTGCACTAAAACAGTAAACAGTTACAGCTTCCAATTATCACACGCTCTGCACTTTCTTTACTTTCTGCAAGCACTTGTAGGGAGTGCGAGCACAGCATGACTAAGTGTTTAAGAAAGACTGTTTAACTTCTAACTTTCTTTTCTACTTAACTCTAAGAAGGACTGTAATGGTTAACTTCCAACTTTGCTTCTTTATTTTCTACTCTATAGCTAAGATTTTGTACCGAGCTACCTTTGTACCCAAGCTGGCACCAGGAATGTCGACATTGTACACTTTTCACCGTACTCATGTACTTGTGTACTTGAGTACGAGTGAGAATAAAATCTAATTCTAATTCTAATTCCACTTTGGAATTCATAGTGAGAGTACTAATAAAACACTGGGGACAGCCTCGAATTAGGCACGGAATCCTGAGAAGTTATGTTGCCATCCTTCTCGGATTATCCAGATGTCTCAGGGAATTGCTGTCCTGCTAACGCTGTTGCGAAGGAGCTGCAAGAGAGGCATTCAAAATCCAAGTTCCCGCCTAATGACAGCTGTTACTGCCATCGTGTGGTCCCCTTCACCAATAGTCACCTTGACCATGTGGAGGTCACATTCTCTTGCAATCCCTTGCTAGAAGGTGCTTGCTCCTTAGGGAGATTTACCAGACAACGCGCGGTGCAAAACATCTTCAACAGCTGATCAAGTAAAGGAAGACTGTGTATCAAACCATCAGCAATAGTTCAGGATGAAGAGCCTTCACCTTACTGAGGTTGTACAGGATGTTTTTTTTTCCCTTTATTCATTCATGGGATGAGGGTGTCACTGGCTAGGCAGCATTCATTGCCCATCCCTAATTGCCCAGAGTCAACCACATTGTTGTGGGTCTGGAGTCACATGTAAGCCAGACCAGGTAAAGATGGCAGTTTCCTTCCCGAAAGAACATTAGTGAACCAGATAGGTTTTTCCAACAATTGACAGCAGATTCATGGTCACATTAGACTCTTAAATCCAGATATTTATTGAATTCAAATTCCACCATCTGACATGGCGGGATTCGAAACCCGGAACATGGATTAACAGTCCAGTGATAATACCACTAGGTCATTGACTCTTATATTTTCCCCTTGGTGAGGCCTCTGCTGGAGTACTGTGCCCGGTTATCGTAGCCCTGCCAAAGGAAGGATATTGTTGAGCTGGAGAAGGTTTGGAAAAAATTTACCAGAATTTTGCTGGAAATGGAGGGTTTGAGTTATAAGGACAGGCTGGGACATTTTTCACTGAAGCATAAGAGGTTGAGGGGTGACCCTTATAGAGGTTTATAAAATCACAAGGGGTATTGACAACATTAATGGTAGCTGTCCTTTCCCTAGGGTGGGGAATTTCAAGATTAGGGGGCATTATTTAAGGTGAGAGGCAATAGATTTGAAAAAGACATGGGTGGGGGCAACATTTTTACACAGAGAGTAGTTTGTGTGTGGACTGAACTTTTGGAGGAAGTGATGGATGTGGGTACAGTTACAACGTTTAAAAGACATTTGGATAAATACACAAAAAATAGAAGTTTGGAGGGACAGGGACCAAGTGCAGGGAGGTGGGACTAGTTTAGTTAGGGTTACGGTCAGCATGGATTGGTTGGACCGAAGGGTCTGTTTCCGTGCTGTTTGACTCTATGACTCTATCAGGCCAACTACAGATGGGTAATAAATGACAGCTCGACTATGAAGGAGTCAAAGTGAGCCAGCAGAGGCGATGGCATGAATTCGCTTTCTTCTGAGCTGCTTGATTTGACGCTGCCCACAAAGTGAATGTTTCAAAAGTAAATGACTGCTAAGACATCAGACTGAATCAGTAAGTTCAGTTGCGAATGTGAGTTGCTTTGCCAGCAGTTTTCAGAAAAAAAAATTCATGATTTTTAAAAGCAAGATTTTTAAGGGTGTGGACAAGGAAAATCATTCTTTTTGCTTCGGTATTTAAGAACTGCCATGAGCTATTTTTTTTTGCGTGTGTCTCACTTCACTTCAGGATGACTATTTCAGTATTGTGAATTTGTATCCAACTTAAATTGCAACAGGGAATGGGAAACGTGTTCTTTTTAACATTCCAAGCAGCTTTCACAGAAGTTTCAGGATTATTCAAGAGAATAGGGAAACAGCAAAGAAATAGATCTTAGCAGAATTGTGTGCATTTATGTCAGGCTTTTTCACTAATACGTGGGAATTGAGCTCCAGCATTGTCATCCCTAATTGCTCCTTGACCTCTGGCTCAAGGGATTACCCTTGAACTCTACCTTGCATTTTCTTCAACAGCTGAATGCTTTACTGTCTCTCAGTGTTTTGAACTGGTCACAGTATTTGAATATGAGAATCCCTACAGTGTGGGAGCAGCCTATTCAGCCCATCTAGTGCACACTGATTCTCTGAAGAGCATCCCACCCAGACACAACCCCCTTAATCCTGCATTTCCCATGGCTAATCCACCCAGCCTGCACATCCCTGATCACGAAGGGGCAATTTAGCGTGGCCAATCCACCTAGCCTGCACACCTTTGGACTGTGGAAGGTAACCAGATCACCCGGAGGAAACTCACACAGACATGGAGAGAATTTGCAAATGCCAAATGGACAGTCACCCAAGGATGGAACCGAACCCGGGTCCCTGGCACTCTGAGGCAGCAGTGTTAACCACTGAGCCACTGTGCTACCCCACACTGAGCCACCACGAAGCCATTTTCACGAACTTCTTGTTCAGAAATCTGTGTAGTCCCCTGGGTATCTGATGGGAAATTATTTCATCATTCAAATATTTATGCAATAGCCTGTGTGTTAAAATCCCACTACAACTGGTGGGATTTAAATTCCACTTCTTTTTAAAACAATCTGGAATTGAGTGCTGGTGTCAGTAACGGTAAATACACAATTCTCAACAAATGTTGTCAGAAAAACTCATCCGGTTCGCTGATATCCTTTGGGAAGGACATCTTCCATTGCCACTTGGTCTGCTCTACATGATAATAGGAACAGAAATAGGCCATTCAGCCCATCGAGACAGTCTGCTATTCAATACATTCCATGGCTGATTGAACACTTCAGCACCTTCTCTCCACCCCATCCTCATAACCCTGTACCACCATTGATAATCAGAACTCAACAACCTCTACATTAAACATACTCAGATACTGACTCTGCACAGCCCTCTGTGGTGGAGAATGTCATATGTTCACAAACCTCTGAGTGAAAATATATCTCCTGGGCTCAGACCCAGGCGGCATCCCCCTTATTTCCCTGGTTCTAGATTCCCCAGCAAGGGCAAACATTTCACCTGCTCCACCCTGTATATTCTTTTAATTGTTTTTAAATTTCACTGAGATCACCTCTCATTCTTCGAAACTCTGGAGAATACAGCCCTGTTTTCCCAATCTCTTTTCATAACAATGTTAGGAAAGAAAGATCGAACCTCTCTGATCACTAAAATTGAAACATAAGCCCCTAATCTGTTACGGCAGGAGTAGAGGTCCCCTTCTAATCATTAAACCTGAAATTCCCAGAGAGGTTCGCTTCACTTCATCTAATCTGTTATGAAAGAATAGTTAAATGAAAGGAAATCCCTGATAATCACTTTATAAGCCACAAGTAACAATTTATTTATTTAACCCTATCTGTGGACAAATTAACAGAACTACTCACAAATTGATCAATTCCCCCTTGAATACTAACTATTCCCTAACAGAACAAGATTCTACTGGTACAACAAGGTGCAGGGCTAGATGAACACAGCAGGCCAAGCAGCATCATAGGAGCAGAAAGGCTGACGTTTCGGGCCGAGACCCTTCATCAGAAAAGGGGGAGGGGAAGGGGGTTCTGAAATAAATAGGGAGAGAGTGGGAGGCGGATAGAAGATGGATAGAGGAGAGGATAGGTGGAGAGGAAACAAACAGGTCGAAGAGGCGGGGACGGAGCCTGTAAATGTGAGTGTAGGTGGGGAGTTAGGGAGGGGATAGGTCAGTCCAGGGAGGACGGACAGGTCAAGGGGGCGGGATGAGGTTAGTAGGTAGGAGATGGGGGTGCGGCTTGAGGTGGGAGGAGGGGATAGGTGGGAGGAAGAACAGGTTAGGGAGGCGGGGACGAGCTGGACTGGTTTTGGGATGCGGTAGGGGGAGGGGAGATTTTGAAGCTTGTGAAATCCACA